>NW_025999557.1:0-1200000 GCF_019419815.1 Pyrus x bretschneideri
TCAACCTCACGGCCCTCACCCCACCCAACCCATCCTTCCCCTCAGTTCTCTCTTGCCACGCATGAACCCATCACCACCATTTTTGCAAAAGGAATCAAACCCAATTTTTGAATCATAAATGGCAACACAGCAAACAAAGCAAAAATGGCTTATTATATTAACACCTAACATATTGTTGAATAAACCTCACATACTTAATACACCATACATTTACTTTTTTAATTAAAAATTATTTTAATACACCCCACATACTTCCCCATATTACCCTCATACCCGACATTCTCAACATACACCTCACATTTTCTCCATACACCCCACCTTTTCTATACACCCCACATTTTTTGTATCTTGTAACAGTCATTTTTAAACGTCTTATGATTTTGTTTTTTGTTCCACTCTGTTATTTTTTGTTCATTTTTAAACGGCTTAGTTGGCTCATTGAACTATGACTCGAGTTTTCCGCTTCACCACCTGAATCACGCTCTAACATCTTTGAAATTAAACATCTTATGATTTTGTTTTTCGTTCTACTCTGTTGTTCAAGCAAGGGCTTCCCTGTGTAGCCTATTAATTTTCGATGGTGATTTTGATACATGTGAACTTTTAAGTTGTTATTTGATGTAGTATCTTACGAAGCAATATTTGGCCCGTGTAATGAAACCAAAAGCTCTCACCAATTTGTAAGCAATTTTCATATGAAAAATTCTGGTTTGCTAACAAATTTTATAGCTATCGGATATTTGTGTTCATCCAATTTGTAGTATTCATGCTTCCTAAATGCTCTGTACTTTCTATTTTGTTAGATAAACCTAGTTGAAAATAACCATAAAAAAAAGAAAAGAAAAGGAAACCAATGAAAAGGACTTCAAATCTTTGCAATTTAATCAAAAATCATACACTAACTTTATTTAATAATAAGGACATAAAATAAAATAAAAAAACATAAAAAAATCCAAATCGCCTTGAGCGCCCGTCCCTCAACCACTGCCCCCCCACCACCCAAAAAACTCCATCAGGCAACTTCCACGAACACCCCCCAAAACTCCATCAAACAACTTCCACTTGGTACGTCGTGGTGGGTCCAACTACTCTTAACCAACTTGGAAGACACCACATCAGCAAATTGCCTTTGTTTTTTCTTATATGGCAGACAAAATTTTGTTTGTTTTTCGTTTTGGTGCTTCAATTTTTGGCTATGATTTTTTATGCATTGGACATCGACATGTTAAGAGGAGAAATTTATGTGTACACAGTACGAATACGTCATTAAGCTGATGTTTTACGACAAAAAGATAAATATATGTGTATATTTTTATTCACATATCTTTATTTTATTAAGACGGAACGTTAAGTGATGGCATATTTGTGCCATAACATGTGTTATTTGTATTAGAGAAGGGATTATTCTTGCAATCAGTGACACTATGTGATAACTATTTAACAAACAATTATCTATACCATCGATTGTGTCACTGAAACAATGAATTAGTTGTAAGAGTATTCGCCTAAAAAAATACCGTCACATGGTGTAAATGACATAATTGACAAGAGTGACAAAGTGGGATAACGTAGGAGATGGTCAAGTACAAAATGGGGATAAACAACATAAGTTTCAAACCTTATGAAACTGAATCAAGAATTAGATACTATTTATAAAACTTGACCAATAAGTAAATACTATTTATGAAACGAAAATAAGAATTAGGCATTATTTCTAAAACTAAACCAATAGGTGGAAACTATTTATGAAACTAGAATATACACTATTTATGAAACTGGAGTAAGAACTAGACCATATTCATGAAACATGACCACGAATTAGGCGTTATTTATGAAAGTGGACCAATAACTAGACAATATTTATAAAACCGGACCAAGAAAGAGATACTATTTATAAAACTATATCAATTACTATACATTATTTATGAAATTGGATCCAATAACTAGGCACTATTTATGAAATATGACCAAGAACTAGACACTATTTATAAAAGTGGACAAAAAACTAGGCTCTATTTATGAAATTGGACCAATAAATAGTATAATACCGTTCAATTTCATAAATAGTGTTCAGTTTCATAAATAGTGTTCATTTTCATAAACAGTGTACAAGTCTCGCGCTTAATTTTTATTTATTTTTTATAAATTGTGTCTTTTTCATTAAAATTTAAGTTTTTTGTCATTTTATTAAAATTTACGGGTTTTTCATTAAAATTTAATTCTTTTACATTAAATAAAGTTATAGCATGGTTTTTGGTTAAAATAAACTTAGCCCAAGCCCTTTTCATGAAAATTCCTTAAAAAAAATGAAGAGTGGGAGGAATTTTGATAGTTGATGAAGATAAAGAATAAAAGTGATTTGTGGTGTATTTAGAATTTTTTTTAAAAAAAACATAATATGGTCAAAATTGTCATTGCATAGTAGGATGCATAAATCATTTAGTATTAAAATTTAATATGAGGTACGTTCAATATTTTGTGAGGTGCTAATATAAAAGGCCAAACCAAATTCAACCAAGAAAATCAAAGAAAGGCCATGTAACTTACATCAGAGAAAGAAAAAGAAACCAAATTAAGCAAACAAGCAAGAATGGAGGTTGCTATCTAAATTTGGGGTAAATGCAGGAGGAGCCAAGGAACAGGAGCTTCTTGACTCTGAGTCGGTAGCCGCTGTCAATGACGTTGGTTTAGATCTAGAGATTGACGGCGATGAAATCCGCCGCATCCGTGTTATTGGCGTGAATGCCGTCGACATTGGTGGTGGCGAGGGCTAAGAAGGAATTGACGTTGGCTTCGCGGGTGAGGTTGAGATCGGAGTGCGTGTAGAGGATAAGATTCGTGAAGCCTAGAGTTTGGAGCTTGCTGACGATGGCGGAGCCGACGAGGTCGCTGTTGTAGCGTGAAAGGGAGAAAGAGAGGGGTGGGATGGTGGTTCTGGGTTCAGGCATGGCGAGAGAGAGGAGGGTGGGATGGTGGTTGGTTCTGGGGAAGGAATGAGATAGGAGGGGTGAGGCCCTGAGGGCCGTGGGGCTGGTTTTTTTATTTTAAAAAAATAATATTATAAATGAATTAAAATAATTTTAATAATTAAATATTTTTATTAGTTGTTTGACCATTGACATGAGTTGGCTGCCACGTCAGTGAAATATGGCCCTGCATTTGTCACGTCATTACTTAACGTCCAATTTGACAGATTAATTAACGGAGGTATGACGTTGCAACGAATTCATAAATTAAGGTATGACATTGCAATATTTAAAACATGATGTATGAGATTGTAATGCGACACATAATTGAGGTAGTTTTGTATAATTTATCCAAAAGGATTTGGCGTTATAGAAAACAATTCAAATGCTGCTATCTAAATCTGAGAAATCCAAAAAGCATGGGCGGTACAAATCACAAACTTCTCGCTGCCAACGAGTAAATCCTAAAAAACCGGTGGTGAATACGGTGGAAAGTGATTAGTACAGGAAAAGAAGTGTTAGATGACTCTTCTTTGAAGCACAATAATTAGATTGAGGGTGATTCTTTTCCATTACATGATAAAGTTGGTAAATTGTTGCTGGCTCAAAAACAAATTATCACGAATGCTATAGAGGAGGCTCGGAAGCAGATTATTCCTTTCGATCCTCAAGTTCATGTCTTCGGGGGATCCCCTGTTAACTCAGATTATTCTGCGGATGAAGAGGGTTTCATTTTGGTTTCAAAGCGTCCAAAGTTAAGAATTTATTGCAGAGATCTATAAAAAACAATAAAAAAATCAACTAAGTCCGTAGCAGCCAGCCACCAGGAAGCAAGTGATAAGCAAGAAACATAAATGAAAATTATATATTGAAATGCTCGGGGTTTAGGAAATGCTTCCACTCATCGGGTATTAATGAAACTGGTGGGTATCATGCGTCGGTGGTGTTTATTTCAGAACCTTTTATTGCTTTGTCAGCTATTTATCATTATTTCTTTTGGCATTCTTTGCGTTTAGTCTCTGCGGCTGCTAATAATCAAGGTCCCTTGGGGCCCAATCTTTGACTTTTGTGTGTTTAGACTTGTCTATGCAGGTTATTTCGACTTCTTCACAATATCTGACTATCTCTTATGCCTTAGATTCTGATTTTTGTGTTTTTCCTTGTGTATGCCAGAACCACTTATTCTGACGGACGAGTTTTAGGGGAGGAACTCAGGGCCATCGATCTCCTCTTCTCATGGTCACTCTTTGGATTGCACTTGGAGATTTTAATCGTGTTTTGGGTGCCCATGAAAATAGGTGAGGTTTTCTCCCTAGTCATATTTCTTGTTCGGAATTTCAAGCTATGTTTACTGCATGTGGTTTGCTTCACTTTCCAACAAAGGGTCTCCCTTTCACTTTCCAACAAAAGACCAATGACGGAATGTTGAATGCATTTGGATAGACGTGTTGGTAATTTTTATTGGGTTAATTCATAGTTTTTTTTCGAATGCAGTATTTATCTCGTATATGTTCAAATCATTGCCCACTTCTTTGGTCTTTAAGCCGGGTATCTATGGTGCTAAGAGTTCCTTTTCGATTTCAGAGAATGTGGTTAGAAAGCTCAAAGCTTATTCCTTTTGTTTCGAACACATGGGCTGTGCTCCACTTTCTGGGCGATCCAATGTCATCCCTAGCAGCTAAGTTACGAGTTCTTAAAGGTAAGCTTCGAGTATGGAATTCGTCTTCTTTTGGAGATGTCAACTCTGTTGTGGATAGTTCTTTGCATGATTTGAACGTAATACATGAGGAAATTGCTTCCCTTGGCCTATCTGATGAAAGATCTGCAAAGAAACGCAATCCCAAGGGCATGTACATAAGGCTTTTAGGTTACAAGAATTTTTTTTGAAGGATATATCTTGAATTTTTTGGTTATCTCTGGGGATAAGAATACAAATTTTTTTCACTCTACAGTGAAATTCAAAAAGCTTCATCAATCTTTGACATCAATTCGTGTTGGTTTCCAACTATTGCATGATCCTGTCTCCATATAAGATCACATTGTGACACACTACAAGACTTTGTTATCCTCAGACGACGATACAGAATACTGGGATAGTTGAAAGAGTAATTCCTAATTTGATAACTAATGAAGAGAATATGTCTTTCTTTAGAACGGCTACTCCAAATGAGGTGTACACAACAATTGAAAGTTTGGATCCTTCTAGTTCTCCAGGCCTTGATGGTTTCAATGGCTATTTTATGCTGCATGTTGGAGCATAGTTGGTCCAAATATTTGACATTTTTGCATGGTATCCGTGCAAATCTTATACACCTTATGACATTAATTATGGAATATGGGTTTAACTCAGGCCATGTAGTCAACAAAACAAATTTTTGGTGTTCTTGGGTAAATAAAGGTAGAGATCTATCAAGAATCTTCTTGGCATTGAAGTGGGTTCTTTCCCCTCCAAATATTTGGGTGTTCCAGTCTTCCAAGGCCGGCTTATGCGGAGTTACTTTCAAGACATTGCGAATAAAGTAAAATGTAAACTCTCGGTTTAGAAGGTCTTATGCTTTCTCAAGCAAGTCGTTTACAGCTTATCATGTCTGTCATCTAAAGCATTTTGATTTATAGTTTTCAAATGTACGCTTGGCCTTGTCTTCTTTTAAATCAAGTCCAATGTTGGATAAGGATTTTTTTTTGGTCAGGTATCCGGACTCTCGTGATACTCCTCTAATTTCTTGGCATATTTGTTGACACCCAAAACATCTTGGTGGCTTACGGTTAAAGAATTTGGTGGTTCTAAATTGCTTATTGCTAAAGCATCGTTGGGATACGGTGAATTATTTCTCTTTAGTGGTTATTTTTATGTGTTCTCGCTTCATGAACAGAGTTTTGGTTCCTTTTGTGTTAAAAGGTTCTCCTTATTATTTCTTCACATTTGACTTGGATTGTGGGCGATGGTTCTTAAGTTTCTTTTTGGTCTGATAATTGGTTGGGCGGGACTTTGATTTCCTATATTGACATCATTAATGCTTTTGCTCATACAATCAAAGCCCAGTGAGCGACCATTTATGCGATTCTCATAGAGAATGCCACTGGATTTCATTACTATTTTTCTTGTAGTAGTTGCTTTAATTACATCTATTCGTTTTCCGTTCAAGGCATCTTTATGTTGGTTTAGCTCTTTGTCTAGTATTCTTACAGCTGAAGAGGCTTATTCTGACTTACTTAACTTTGAAATCCAAGTGCCTTGGGGAAAACCATTTGGTCTCATTGAATTCAACCAAGGAAAAAGCTAAATGTTTGGAAAGTCTTACAAGGTTGTCTCCTCACTGATATGATTCTCCAACATATGGGAGTTTCGAAGATTTCTTGTTGTTCATTTTGTATTCAGTTGTTGAGTCTATCCCTCATATCTTTTTAGAATGTTATGGGATTGTGGTTCTTTGGTCTTGGTTGTTGGAGCTTTTTCGTGACCTCTATCTAGTGGTACAATCAGCGTTACAACTTTTTTGAAAAACTTTTCTTACAACTTTTTATGGCTTTACTTGAAAATTTTGGATTATGATAACTTTTACTTTTGTATGGGGCATTTGGTTTCTTGGTAATCAAATTCGGTTTGAGGGGCAATTATGCTTCCCTGGTTATGTTAGGTGTTGACTAGTGGTTCAATTTCTTGACTCAGCTCTAGTGTGTTCTTCGAATGGTAGCTTATCCTCTTTAGTGTTGCCTATTTTCTTAATATTAAGTATCTCACTGTTTTCTATTCTGACTCCATCCTTTATTCCAGGCATTTAGAGATTGTTGATGACTGAGTGGCTCAAGATTATATCGATAGGTTTTGTGCCAACGAATGTGCTAGATTTAGGGGATTTTTTCTCTCATCGGAGGGTGGGGTGCTTGGTGCTTAGCGCTTTTGCATCAAATGCAACATTTGCAAATTCAGTTGATGCAAAAGTTCTTACTTTCATTGAGGTTGTACATATAGCTTGGGTCAGAGATTGAAAAACATTCATGGTTGAAAATCATTCATGGATTGAAACAGTCTTCATGTTGGTTTAAGGCTTCTGATGCAGTCTCTTGGTTTCTTATGGTGGATTGAAAGAATTGTCTCTGGCGACTTCGTCATATGAGATTTATGTGTACACATATTTATAGAGAAGGAAATCAGGTTGCAAATGCTTTAACTTTATTTGGGGTAGAGATTTATGCTTAATACTGGTGGTTTACGATTCCAAATTTTATAGCCTCTGCCCATGCACATGACTTTCCGTCTTGTCCTTTATCATTTTTGTTAATCGTTTTATCTTTGTGGGTCTTGGCATAATCGCCCCGTGTATCTTTTTGTTTAATTTCATTTGTTGGTCTTGGCATCATAATAACAGAGGCTTATAACAGAATTGCTAAGTGTACGATCGAGATAGTGCCAATGGTCATTAGTATAAGAGGTTGCTTACTTTGTAAGCTTGGTAGTTATCAGATAAGGATGATATTGTAACTAGTATAGATAGTAAAATGTACTATTTCATTACCTTTTAATGAGAAATGGGAACCTTCAGTTGCTATTCTTTTATCTCTGCAACTCTCTGCTTTTTGCAATTCTTTCACTCACAAACCTTAATTCCATGACTATTTTAATGGTATCCAGAGCAGGCGATTCAACTGTGGAATTGCTGGGTTCTTGATTAGAGCACTTTTTTCGTGCTTTGGTATGATCTTTCAATTTTATTTCTTTTGAGATTTCTTGGATTTCTTGATCGGAGCGATTTCTGTAATTTTTTGGCGGCGGGGTCATAATTTTCTTCGATTCAGTGTTCTTGCTTTTCTATTTTCTTGATGAAGTGTTTTTTGAGGATTCTTGGTTGCTTCATGTTCAAAGTTTTTCAATGGCGGTGGTTCAGATATGTAGTTTTTAGGTTCTTTAATTCAGTTGTGTTCTTCAGTTTTTCTGCCCTAGTTTGTACAGTTGTATGATTTGCTTGAAGGCCGATGCTACACTAGTGCTTGCGTATTGAATTTTGTGATATAAGGTTATATGTGATCAAATCTTTCTTTTCTTTTTCTTTTCTTATTTTTTTTTGGGATAAAATTGAAGGCCAATGCCACAATTTGTTGAAAAGGCCGATGCCATATGGTATTGATTGTTTGATAGCAAGATTCATTCATAGATTGAATTTTCTTTACGTTGGATAAGATGGCTACTTTTAGTTCAAGAATAAAGGTGTTTTGGGAATGATAACCATTAAACTTGGTGATGCCAATTATTCTAAATGAGCATACCAATTTCGGTCAGCTCTCAGGGGTTATCAATTGTTTGATCATTTTGATGGTACCTCTGTTTGTCCTCTCAAGTTCATTCTTAACATTGAAACATGAGTGACAAAAGAACTTACTATTGCATGTCAGGAATGGGTATGAATTGATATGGCACTTCTTAGTTTCTTGATTGCCACATTAACTAGTGATGCAATTGATCATGTTCTTGGTTTCAAGACAGCACATGAAGCCTGGTCTATCTTTCAAGATATATTTACTGCTATTTCCAAGTCCATAATTAATATGCTTAAAACTGAGTTTCAGACTTTTCAAAAGGGCACAAATTCAATTGACAAGTTTTTATCTCGGCTCAAATTCATAAGAGATCAGCTTATTGCTGCTGGAGAGGTAGTGTCTGATAATGATATGATAATTGCAGCTCTAGCAGGTTTACCTAGAGAATATGCAATAATATGGACTGTAATTTTGGCTCGAGAAACATATATTTTTCTTAAAGAATTCAAGGTTTGACTTCTGAATACAGAGAGAGATATTGACAATATGGAAAATACTCAATCTCATTCCATGGCTGTTATGTATTTGCAAGGTTCGTCATCTTCTCAAGGAGGACTACTGGTTATTCTTCTCAGTCTAATTTCAATTATGGTATTTCTTCAGTTATTGTTGGCACGGTAACTCAAGTACTACTTCAACATCATCATTTAAGCTTAGTCAAGTTCCATCTCAGCATTTTCAACCTCCTCCAGCACCACCTCCTATGTTCCAGCAAGCACAACCATCACCTCCACTTCCATATGGTTTTGGTTATGGTTATACTAGTAGCACTCCTCCTAGTTTCAACAATGGCCCTTGACCATTTTATAATCAAAGAATTAATAATGATGGTCAGCAAAAAGGTGGATTTAAGTCATGCAACAAGGGTAGGAATTCTAATTCTGGGTTTAGACAACAATGGTCTGGGAATATTGATTCAAGGTTCAATATGCAACTTAAATGTCAAATTTGTCAGCGCAGAGGCCATACAGCTTCAAATTGTTTTATTGAAGTTCCAATTCCAATTCTAACTTGTCCGGATGTTAAATCTATGACAAATGTGGGCATATAGCTATGGAATGCTATCATCACAGTAACTTTGCATATCAAGAAGCTCCTCCACCACCTTATCTTTAAGTTCAGGAAGATTATTCATATTAGCCATCTTCTTCCAATGGTTTTCTAGCATCAGTTCATCCATCTTTATCTCTTAGTGCCATGACTACCTAACAAGTTAATCTTCATGATGTTTAGATTGTTGATACAGGGACCTCTTATCATACGACCTCATTCTCGTATACTTAAATTGTCTAATGTTATTCATGTTCCACAAATAACTGAAGATTTGCTTTCTGTTAAGCCGTTGTGCAAGGATAATAAATGTTGGTTTATTTGTGATGATGTTTGGTTTTATGTGCAGGACAAGGTAACCAAGGAAATCCTTTATAAGGGCAAGAGTAGGTCACATGAGTTGTTTCAAATTCCTGATGTCAAGTTAATGCATTTTCCTTCACAATCTTTTGTAACTTCTACTTATCTGGGATAACAGATCAAGTTTTCACTTTGGCATCAGAGGTTGGGTCATCCTACCAATGAAGTCTTGTCCTTTATGTTGGATAGGTCTAAGATTTCATATGTAGTAGATGATGTATATCATGTGTGTTCAGATTGTATTTGTGGTAAAATGTCTAGGTTGCCATTTCCTGCTGAATCTAATAGGAGTTTGTTTCTTTTTGAGAAAATCCATTCTAACATTTGGGGTCATTCTCCAACTATGTCCATTGAAGGATATCGATATTATGTAACCTTCGTGGATGACAATACAAGATTTGTATAGATTTTTCCTCTTTGAAATAAATCAGATGTGTTTTCAGTGTTCGTGAATTTTTACAATTTTATTTTAATACAATTTGGTATTCGTGTCAAATGCTTTCAATCTGATGGGGTGGTGAATTCATTAGTAAGCAATTTAAGGCTTTTTTGGATTCAAATGAGATGTTCCACATAGTCTCTTGTCCCTATACACCTCAACATAATGGTTTTGTGGAAAGAAGACACAAATATATTATTGAGACAACCATCACCTTACTTTCTTCAACAGGTCTTTCTCAAGAGTTTTGGTTTCATGCTTGTGTGCATGCAGTTTATCTTATAAATAGAATGTCTTGCAAATCTTTGCATATGAATTCTTCGTTTTTAGCATTATACAAGAAGCCACCTGAGTTGCATCATTTGAGAATTTTTGGTACTGCGAGCATAAAACAAGAATAAGCTGTAATCCAAGTCCACACTGTGTGTATTTCTTGGTTATTCAGTTAGATACAAAGGTGTTATTTGTTACCACTTTCAAGCTCAGAAATTGTTGATTACTAGACATGTTCTCCATGATGAGACCATTTTTCCAGCAAAATTAACAAGACAATTACAACAATCTAAGCTTTCTTTACAGTCTATTACTCAGGTTGCTTATCCAATTATAGTTATTATCCCAATTTCGGCCATTCAAATCACTTATGAGGATTCAAGCTCCACTTCTCAAAGTACCTCTATGTTAGCATCAATTCCTAGTTCAAATTTTGCTCTTCCTAGTCAGGAATCTGAAACATTGTCCTCTTCAACTCATGATGTGGCTACTCCTCAGGATCATTTTTCCCTGTTACCTGTCCACAATTTTGCACCAATTCAGGTAGTCCTTCCTTTTTCCTCATGTTCATCATCTTCTGAAAATGAGGTTTCTAATTCTGATATATCTAGAACTGTTATTCAAACAAGGTTACAAACTGGCGCAATTACAAGGAAAGACTATACTGCTTATCTTGCTTCTTTGCCTAAGTTGCAATCTTTGCACATTGAACTTGAATCTTATTGCTTTTCTAGGTATTCTTTGTTGGCACAAGTCTTTGATTTAGATGAACCTAAGAACTTTAGAAGTGCATCTTCCAATATTCATTGGCAAAAGGCCATGCATGAAGAGTTTGATGCTTTGAAGTCTCAAGGCACTTGGGATTTGGTTCATTCTCCTTCTCATAGGTCTGTTGTGGGTTGCAAATGGGTTTATAAACTTAAAAAAAATCCAAATGGTAGTGTAGCTTGATATAAATCTAGACTTGCAGCTCAAGGCTTTACTCAAAAGCATGGCATTGACTACTCTGAGACTTTTAGCCCGGTTGTTCGACACTCTACTGTGAGACTTGTTCTTGCTTTAGCTACTAGTAATCGTTGGCAACTTAGACAATTGGACATTAAAAAAGCATTTTTGCATGGTGATTTACAAGAAAAAGTTTACATGCATCAGCCTCAGGGCTTTGTTGATTCTCATAATCCTACTTATGTTTGCAAGTTGATTAAATCTTTATATGGTTTAAAGCAAGCTCCTCAAGCTTGACACTCCAAATTCACAGGAGTTTTACCAATTCTAGGATATGTTTCTGCTCAATTAGACACTAGGTTGTTTGTCAAGTCTGATGAAACCATTGTGGTGATTCTCATTCTTTATGTTGATGGCTTCTTACAGGTTCTAACACTGCTCAAGTGCAACAAGTTGTCGATAAACTTGCAGAATTGTTTGAATTAAAGGATATGGGACAACTGACTTACTTCCTTGGTCTTCAAGTTAGTATAAAGATAATGGTGATCTATTTGTTCATCAGTCCAAATGCATCAAAGACTTAATAAAAAAGGCTGGGATGGAACATTGTAAAGCTACCTCTACTCCATCCAAACCTCACACTCAATTACTTTTTGCAGAAGGTACTCCTCTTGAAGATCCTACATTTTACATAAGCATTGTGGGACCTTTACAGTACTTGGTATTTACACGTCCTAATATATCTTATTTTGTCAATATTGTGTGTCAATATATGCAAAATCCTACTGAAACTCATATTTTCTTAGTTAAAAGAATTTTGTGATATCTTTAAGGTACTGTCAACTGTGGATTAACCTATCATGCTTCATCTGATACCAACATTTCTACATATTGATGCTGATTGGGTCGCTGATATCACTACAAGGAGATCTATAACTGGTTATGTAGTTTATCTAGGATGCAATCCTATCTCTTGGCAATTAAAGAAACAATCTTCCATATCTTATAGCTCTACTGAAGCTAAGTATAAAGCTCTTGCTCATTGTGCAACTGATGTTTGTTGGATTCGCAATGTGCTCAGAGATCTTCATGTCTGTGTTCCTTCACCTCCCAGTTTGAATTGTGATAATGTTTTTGCATTGGTTCTTAGTACTAATCCTATTTTTCTTCTTGTATCAAACATCTTGATACTGATTTCTATTTCGTTTAAGAGAAAGTTCAATAAGGAGATCTTTTGGTTCACTATGTGTCTACTAAGGCACAGGTTGCTGATGTTCTCACCAAGGGTCTTAACAACCCAGTTTTCATACAACATTGTATCAATCTTAACCTTGCTGATCCAGGTTAAGCTTGAAGGGGGTAATAACAGAGGCTTATAACAAAATTGCCAAGTGTACGATAGAGATAGTGCCAAGCGTCATTAGTATAAGAGGTTGCTTACTTTGTAAGCTTGGTAGTTATCAGATAAGGATGATATTGTAACTACTATAAATAGTAAAATGTACTATTTCATTACCTTTTAATGAGAAAAAGAAACCTTCAGCTGCTATTCTTTTATCTCTGCAACTCTCTGCTTTCTGCAATTCTTTCACTCACAAACCCTAATTCCATGACTGTTTTGAGCTCAGTGTTCCAATTGGGCGAGAGAGTGGCCCCGCGCTTGATGTGTCAGCAATTAATACACAAATTGACGGACATGGAGAAGGAGATTTGGCATCGCAACGAATTAGTAAGTTGATGTATAGTATTGCAATGTTCAACAAATGATGTATGGATTTGTTAATTATGTGACCTAAAATTGAGATGCTAAAATGTAATTTACGTTAATTTTATTAATAGTGAAAAGCCATTTTCTTTTACAGTCTGACATTATTACTCTTCACGGTAATAGAATTGCTAAGTTGCAATCCTCAAAATAAAAAACCATTCGAATTAGGTCATTCGGTTATCATCAAAACTCACTCTACCAGCCAAAACAAATAAACTCAGGCTGCAACCTACCTTTAGCATCGGCAGGATCTTCTTTTTGGTAGATAGAGGCTTAGATAATGTGAGATCAATCAAGAACTGCCCCACACATAAATTCAACCAAACTGGTTTTCTCTCTGTCTATCTGATTGATTTATTCAAATTAATTTTGTTTGTTGTCTTCTATCATGAAAAAGTCTTGAAAATGAAGGCCAATAATTAATTTTAATCATACAGCTTTTAAATTCTAGATCTGCTTTCTTTTTAAAGCATGATGAAGAAAAAGTGTCTGCTCTCTTTGCTTATGAACATTTTCCAAGGCCAAGATTGTAAATATTTGCACATAAGAATGTTACACAAGAATATTTAACTTTGCACGAGAGGTCATTATTAGGTCAATTCTCCTCTCCGCTATTAGCTTGTATATAAAAAATAAAAAAATTGTCAAATAAGTATATATGTTTGAGAAAGCATATGAGACAGGATGCTCCGGGAAGAACTGGGAAATGAAAACTATTGATGGCATTGTCTTCAATGTAGTTTAGACAGCCAAACATATGGGGTCAGTTGAGAATTCCTCTGCTCCTTGTTAATGTAATAGAGAGCGGTTCACTTGATGGTTTGGTTTGTTAATCCAAATGGTGCATCTGATTGGTTATTTAATATTCTAGCGAAAGATGTTAACGTTTCATTACGAAATCTTGAAAGAAAATAATTTCAATTAGGAAAATGTAACATTGTAATGTATGGGACGAGATGTGTGGTGGGTTTTTAGGGTTTGCGAAAGCATCTTCCACAATGGGATCAAAGAAGATAATAGCGCATTTTCATGATCGTAATGATCTACACCAAATTAAGCAGCAATGATGCGAAATTTAATAAAGTTGTTTTGTACTCTTTCCTTAGAGAGGTATGTAATGAAGGGGTATTTAATTTGTGTGGTTTTAAGATAATGATTCCTGTAGATGATTTTGCAAGAATGGTCCCGTATATAGTCAGCACAAAAGAAAAGCCATTTGTAAGGTAGCCTTTGTTGTCAATTTGTGCGAACTCAAGGTGATGGAATATACTTAACCACGTCTTATCAGTCCAACGAAAGAAAATGACACACACTCTCTCAAATATCTTCAAAATCTTTTTGGAGATAGAAATATCATGAATTGAAAAAAAAAATAATAATAAAAAAATAAATCAGAGGTTTGGTGTAGGAAATCAAGGTAAAAGCAAACTCATATTTCTCTTCAACGCCATACTTGAAATTTCAGGCTAGCTTCTTCTTGTGCAGCTTAATTAATATTGGGTATCTCTCTCAAGATGTTGAATCACACAAACACAAACAAACGAATATGAATTTTTGTACTAAGAATAAAAGCGATTTTCTATTACTAACCAGAATAATTATAAAGGTTGTCACCTGGTACAATCTCCACTTATATATATTTGATATCAAAAGTAATTCGCACAAGCATCCATCAAGAATAACTTTAATTAATTAACAATTCCGATTAATCCTTACAAGTAATATTTTTTATTTACAAGTAATATTTTATATTAAATTTATCCAAACTACAAGAGAAGAATTCAAACTCAGATCTAGAGGGGAGTACACTTAGTCTAGCCAACTTGGCTAAGCCTAGCATTTAGAAAGAAAAAACAAACTTAACTAATCTCACATCTACAATTTATCCTTAATTTCTATATTCAGTCTTTCACCCCCAAAAGAGACATAAGAAAGATATAAAGTTCCCTTTTGTAAGGAAAATTTGTTCAGTTCATTTCTGAAAATGTCATACCGCTTATATTAAAAGCTAATTATTTCATGCAAAATTTCACAATGGTGCCTTAGTATGTGACAAAAAAAGAACTTGAGCTTTCCAATTTGTTTTCTTTGAATTATCTTAATTATATGTATTTCTTATTTTCAAATGAGTGATTTCATGTAATTGATTAGTTAATTTCATAATATGGATAGAGTAAAAATGAAAAACTGAATGTGATTGAAGATATTGGAGCACGTTTTGGAGCCTGGGATTATGAGAGAAATCGGATAAAAAGATTTCGACGAGCGCGGAAGCGAATACAAATACTTAATTATTTAGTGCTGAAATTCTCTCAAAACCAATAGTAAATCGACAGACCACAATTCATAGTCTAATCACCATTGAACCACTCAACGGACAATGGTGCAGAAAGTAATTAGACTATGACTATCGAAGTTAACCGTGACTAAAAGAATTAACGACAACAAATCATGATTAACCTTAATACCGATATGATAATATCTGATCTGACAACAAATCATGCGTGATTTGTTTAAAAGCAATGGGACCCCATGTTCATACTTCAAATTAGTTACATGTTTATAATTCTTTTCCAACCAATTATTAAGAAGAAATTTCTTGTAATACTGTCTAGTACTGGTGATAGTTTTTTAATTTTTTACTTTGTGTATGATATTACCGTAAAATCTAACTTGAATATGCGAAGCGTACATGTGAAATTATACATATAAAACTGTTACTGCTTCACCTCAAAAAAGTCATTTGAAAATCTGGAAAAATGAAAAGGAAGAATTAATACCACAAAGGCGTATAGATAATACGGACTTCACTTTCAGATTGCATGTTCTTTCTTTTTCCAATTTACTTAAGTAGATGTGGAGAGGAAGAAAATGGTGTATTAAGAAGAGATCCTTACCTTATAGGGTTCATGGTGTTGGATGCGAGAGAAAGCCAAAAACCAAGCAAGAAACTACTAACTAGCTATACCTAGCATAATTTATGTCTGATCACAACACATTAATCATGTATAGAACTACAAGCACATATATATGAGGTTGATGATCAAGATGAAAGTTAAAATATAAAGATGTAAAAGAAATAAAAACGCAGTAGTACAATTTTTGCTTTCTTTAGTTTATAAATATAATTGGGAAGAAATAGAAGTTCTACAATAAGGTTTAATATACAAGTGTATATTAATGTATTCTACAGAAAAATATAACATATTTAATATTTTTTTTTTCTACAACAAAAGCAAGCACCTCATCCTCCTTTTCTCTCATCGTCTCTACATAAGAAAAAAAAATAAAAGGAGCAAAAATAAATATAGATTTATATTTCTATCAGCAGAACACACCTCACCTGAATAGCAGCTACCTTTTTGTCAAAGGAATTTGCTGATGCCACTCTTCATC
The DNA here is from genome assembly GCF_019419815.1 of Pyrus x bretschneideri. NCBI lineage: Eukaryota > Viridiplantae > Streptophyta > Magnoliopsida > Rosales > Rosaceae > Pyrus > Pyrus x bretschneideri. Next base: position 16,514 of record NW_025999557.1, read on the forward strand.
ATCATCTGGACCGTTTGATTAATTTCCTAAGAAACAAAATCTCAATCCCCTCTAAGTATCCAAAATCTATACAAACTATATATACCTTATATACGATCCCCTAATTAACAAGAGCATAAATATATCTAACATGATCATCGTAATCTTCAAACCTTTGCCAATCGATCCATTGATCTAAAGCACTAAATGATGCGTGCCATAATCATCAAATTCATCAACCCTCTATTCCAAATTGGAGTCAGAATACCAATTCCTCCCAGGCAGTTGATATGGCGTCCGGAATAGACCATCGCCAAGTGACCCCAATACTGCATGTTGGTGCAATGATGGAGTCTGAGGAAGCTGGGAAAGTAGATTGGCAATGGAAGTAGAATTGTTATTAGTAGCACCACCATTAATCCCACCACCATTAGAATTAGTACCAGTGTCCAATTGATGCAGTTGTATTCTCTTGCTTGATGAAGGATCAGCAGCCGTCTGATCATCCTCCTCCTGATTATTCCAGTACAGGGATGGAACTATTGGCCGTTTTAGTCGCAGCTGAGGAGTAGAAGCCGATCCGTCGGTGCTGCTCATTATCCCATCAAAAAAAATTTGGTCATTTTCCATGAAAGGCGGTCCATAACTCAAATTAGACTTTGGAAGGTGCAGCTTCATATCCTGATGGTGGCCCACATGACTTATAGATGGTGGCATCAACGGTCCCATGATGTCCCCCATGGAATCCTCCCTCTCATGATCCATCGGGCTATGTGTGTTGTTCTTCTTGTAAATTCTACACAGCACCCAGTCATCAAGCTACACATAAACACAAACACATTAATTAATTTATTAATCTCCAAATTAAATTAACAAATAAAAGGTACGTACCAATTATACCATGGGGTCCAAAAACCAAATTTAAATATCATTAGTGAATTATTATAGAAGTGCTTAGTTCTGGATTACCCTCAAGGAGTTCTTCTTGTTGCCCAAGTCACACCCAGGTGGTTTGTTGTTGGGCTTGTTATCAGCAAGCCTGTACTCGTGCATAATCCAATTGGTTTTAATTCCTTTCGGGGGTTTTCCTCCATAGAACACAAGTGCTTTTTTCACACCAACTTTCTGAATACCGCCGGAAGTCAGCACCGGCTTATCAGTCCCCGTCGCCTTCCAATACCCGGAAGTCGCCGCCCTATTGGGCCTGGCTCCGTTCGGGTATTTCCGGTCCCTAGGACTGAAAAAATACCACTCTTGCTCTCCAAACGTAGCCTTAGCTGAACCAAGAAAGAAAAACGAAAAAGAAGGAAACACATAATATAATCAGTATTATTGTTGTCGGTAACATATATACACATGTTATATGAAAGAATTTTATATACACCTGCCGTATGCAAGAAATTTAATTTCGTGCATACCTGGGAGCTCCCAGGGGTCGAACTTGTAAAGGTCGACGTCAGCGATGATGGAAACCGGAAGGGGAGCGGAGGTGACCTTTTTCTTGAGATACTGGACAACTAGCTCTTCATCTGTCGGATGGAAGCGGAACCCAGGTGGGAGGTTTGGCTGCGGAGGAGGTGGTGGCTGTGGCGGCTGCTGCTGCTCCTGTTGTGAGCCCGTTGATGAGTCTGTGCTCTCCATCTTTGGTTTATGGGTTCGGAGGGTTCCTTTGCAGCCAAGCACATATTACATATCACACAATTTACATATAAAGCTTTAAATGTCGTTTGGAGGTGGCAGACTGGCAGGGCCCCTGTTTTAAGTATGTGAAGGAGAATATCGAGCTGCAGTTGCCTGCATGGTTTTTAAACAATGGAACCAATGGTAAAAGGCCACGTAACGGGATCAAGGGTAGATTAGACAGTTTATGAGATGTGTAATTACAGCGTTAATCATGATTAAGGAGGTGGCCTAATTTTGCGCATGGGACTGAGAGTGACTTTCTGGTGGTTAGCATAGGGAGAGGGAGAGAAAGTGAGAACAAGGGGATATGGAGGTGATGGAAACCCTAGGACGACGCGAACTGGAAGGTGGGCCGTTGATAGGCCGACACGTGTAATTCACAAACGTGAGAGAGACCGACACGTGTAATGTGAGGTGAGGTGGGGCCCACAGACCACACAAGGTAACAAATGATGTAGACGGATAAGTCTGGGTGGGAACAAGCTTTATGCTTCAGATATGCTTTTGTTGAGCAAAATACCACCAATTTTTGCCAAGGACCCCACTTCACCAAGAAACCGTTGGAGAGACTAAGATCAATTGGACAAAATTTTCACTTCAATCTTTTCATCGCTTAGTGTAGGGGTCGAAATTCGTTTTAGTTTTATAATGTGATGTATAAAAACCCATCACCTGGCTGGAATATGTGCGTGTATTGCGATGACAGATAATATGTACGACGTTTAAAATAAAAGTGAGTAGATTGAGAGTCAAATATTGCCATTACTATAACAAATATGACATTGATAAACAAATTTCATTAAGATGACATGGATTGCTATATGTATACAATGTTTATCTAAACTACATATTAATAAATATTTTTTTGTTAACCAAAATATAGGGTAAAAAGATATTTTTGTCTTCTATCACAACAAAAGAGTTAAGAATAGTAACATAATTTCACAAAACAAAATTTTGCTGTTTTTTTAAACCTCACATACAAGTGATTGTATCATGTCTAATTTTTTTTTTTTTTAAGTAAACAAATAAAAAATAAATGTCCCTCCCACTCTCTTCACTTCCTCTTCTCTCTCAATCTATTCTTCTTTCCTTCAATTTAAAAAACAAAAGTAAAATATTTCACACACACTTGTGTGGGCATATACTAGTATTGTATAAATAATTTTCAATCTTGTTGATTTAGCTGGGAATAATAAATTATTTGAATGTGACCCACGTGCTAATTACATGAAAATGTGGATTAAATGATAATACAATATTGGTGTCATGTAAACAATTGTGGTCATGTGAAGTGCACATGAGGACATACAATCCCTAGCTATATACCCTAATAATACTGGTATGTATCATGCATGGGCTCAGGTGGTGTTAAGATGTCATATATCAAACCCTAGGAGTATCTTTTCCATGCATGATGTGTTTTCTGGAAAAAAAAAAAAGTTTAGAAAATTATTTCCTTTCAGGGTATTAATTGGAATATTATAAATTTAGTACTACCAATTGACTTCTAGGTGTAATGTTACATAACGGGTGTGGTAGTTAAGCACTTAATTTTTTAGATAAAAAAGGTGAAATTAAATATATCATCCATCCAACATTTGATGAGTTATATTGGTATCTTGTAGTGATTTGGAATTACCAGAAACTCATGGTACTGGTAGTGCATCAGTTGCAGAGGTTTTCACACCAAGAAATATCATGGGGGTGTCAATATTTGTTGTAGAGACGGATGCTCATAAGGAGGTTCACGTGGTCATATTAAGTGGCAAAGTATGACAATTACATAATCAAGATATTTATTATTTAACATTGTCACATGATCATATTAAGTGACAAAATACTACAATTACATAACCAAAACGCTTATTATCTAACATGGTCACGTTGATAAACGTACTCATTTCCTATTGATGACACATAATTTAGATTGCAAATTTTATCTACAAACTTAATCTCCGAGCATTACTCAATTACATAACCAAAACATTTATTACTTAACGTTGCTCAAGTGGCAGGAATAACCCTACACAAGTTCTGACTTGTTCTACCATCCAGTGCAAACAATAAGAGAGAGCTGAGAACTTACCATGGATTGGCTGCTGGGAGAGCCATAGAGTACCTTTGAGAGTGTTTGACCACGTACCAATTTACCAAGCCGCAATGGCTCAATAACTCTAATGGATTGAGGCCAAAATGATGATGGGGGACTATGGGGGTGGGGTCTGAATGCTGGTTCCGTCAACATCAAAAGGGACCCAATGTGTGTGATCACTTCTTGCTATCCAATATTACTTATCATCGTCATCGGAGATGAATTTTTCAGTATGTTAGTAATACAATCTGGTACACTAAGAGCGGTTAGATACTTAAAAAGAAAAATCAAACTAATTAATTATGACACTTAATATACAAAGTTGTGTTCCCAGCACACTGAAAAACTTCTTATCATCAGACAAATCCTAACATCACACAATCACCTCTTTGCATCTTAATTAATTCTTACGCCTCCACTCATTCATTCACACTCACACAACAAACGTATAAATGTAGACACGAAGTCTCACACTAAATCACACGGACGTAAGCACGGTGCCTCCAACCCCCTCTCAATTTTGATTAGGGATGGCAATTCAAACCGTGAGACCAGATAATCGTGGATAGCCCCCGAATGGAGCGGATTTGGGGATGAAAATTTGGGTATATAATGGATATGGGGAAAAACCATGAACTTTAATCGGTTATGGTTTTGGATATGGTTATAGGGGTCCTCAATCCGTATCCGTCCCTGAATCCGAATCGAATAATATATATATATAGTGTTTATGGGAGATATCAACATCATGCTTATGCAACAAACCCTATATTATATTCATTATGTACCAACATAATGCTTATGGGATATATTAACAGCTCACATCATCAATGGTTTATTCAATACTCTTATTTTTATACTCTACAAAATTCATTCATTGTTATGCTTTTTATTATTAGACATGACTGTTTAATGACGAAATTAGTATCTATTAAATTATTGTGCACCAATTGGATGAATATAATATTTTGTTTTTGACGAAGAATGATATAACCGTATGTAAAATCCATTACCCCAGTGGGTATGGTTATGGATAATCCCCGATGGTTAATTTGCGATTATGAATATGGTTAATTTTTGTGGTTATAGGGATGGATATAACATTTCCGTCCCCAAACCGAACTGTTGCCATCCCTAATTTTGATCATCTTAATCATCAATCTTAATTAATCAAACAACACTGATATAAAAATTAACTCATCAAACAACAGTTTGATTCTCTATTGATGTGAAATAAATAAATTTACGTGGGTTCTCAAGGAACATATACTATAAAAAATTATTGTTTGTCCGACAAAATTCTACCCGATGGGAATACATTTTTGGCCAAAGATACTTAATCTGACGAAATAAAAACCCAAAATATTCAGTAAATTATGCCTACAACACTTTTTTAATTAAACGTCATTTCCTTCCTTACTTTTTATGCATCTCAAATAACCCAATTTTAAGCTGCATCCTTTGTTGAGAATTATTCACGAAGGTAACGCCTTTGAATAGCACTCTATTATATCGTAGTACCCTCACGATTTCTATTTTGGTTTTGAATTTCTTTAGTACAAATGATGTTTTACACTAACTTACACTAAGGAGGACAAGGATTTTTTGAACACAGGACACATCAAATTGCTGAAAAAATATCATAATCTCCAGTAAATCCCCCAATTGATTCTTATGAAACCATATAAATTTATCACACTCATCAACATGCTATACTTAAATATTACATAACTCCAATAAAAAGAAGAAAAAAATCCCTTACATATATAGTTTCTTCTTATTCACTCTTTAATTAAACTCAACTTTATAACCTTGGTTTTGCTCATGTCTACGTAATTTGAGCGTCCTCCAGACATATGCGCGCAAATGAACTAATGTTCTTGATTGACTTTCTCCTTAATTTGTTCTATATGTCAAATAAACTCCTATATATAAAGAAAAAAAAAACATAATCTTTAAAGGAGAATGAAATATGCAACTGTTGCTTATTTAGTTATTTACGCAATAGTTACAAAATGTAAAACAACACACACACACGTACACTTTCTTTGGAAAGTTGTAAACATGTAAATTTTGGTGAATTAAATATTCACCAACATATTTAATTTCGACGTGCTAGGGCCTACGTGGCATTACTCCATGTGTCTCACAAATCGTACACATAACATATGACTCATAAAAAATTGGATGAGTCACCAAAGCTGTCACGTATTGACATTTGGTGGAGTGTAATTAAGAAATTATCTTTATTAATTCTCTAATTAGTTTTAATTTAAATCAAACAAGTTAATTGATAAACAAATGAAATGTCAAACAAAGGACGAAATGTGATTGATTATTTGATTATCTTACGAAGTCAAATCACGAACCAAGCGGTTTTTTTGTCAATTAATCAAGTCTAAAATCAAAACCAAATTAAGCCTTAGTCAAGACTTTCAAAGCCCATAAATACGTGGTTCCAAGACAAATGAGGGACCCTTCAGAAACACATCCACATACCCCAATGCTGAAACTCCAAAACTCTTAAAGACTCAGAAGATTCAGAAAGCACTCCGCATTCTTCGCCACACCTGAAAAGAACCATCAAGCACCACTACACGTGTCGGTTTCTTCATTGCGACAAGCCAAATCCTTGCGGCATTCATGGGTTTGAGATCGAGTTACTTTGACCCTCGGATCAAAGAGATTGTAACTCTCAACCTTTACATTAATGCAGTTCATTATTTTGTACACGTATTCTTATTTTATTTGTTGCAGAAAATTTGTGTTTACAGAAGGACATTGAGACCCCACTTGTAATTTGGTAGCAAAAATGATATACAATTCATGTTTTCCTTTGCAAGTACAAAGGACAAGACTAGAGATAATTTACAGATCTTTGCTAAAATCCAGTCCATTCAATTGATCGTCACAAATACCTAGCTAGCTAATCCAACTATTTCGATGCTTGCATATACTTTTCTGGGCTGCAGTAATGATTGCAAATACCTAGCTAGCTAATTGTATGAATAATTAGCAAGTATTTAATTAAAGAGACATTTTAGATGTGGTCACTAGTGTACGTTGATTCAATCCTTATTAGTTTTTAAATTTTGATTAAAATTCTTAACTTTGTACACATCAGCATTTTAGCATTAATGATCCATGTCCACTATTTTATATTTTAAATTAAACATTATATTAAATATTGTAATGTAGACATCCTTTAAAGCAATTTTTTTTGTCGGAACATTTCAAGCATTTAAATAAAATGAATTACCACATTTTATGGGATATAAATCCCATAAGATTTGAAATTTAGCGTTTATGGGACTAAACAACAAATTCCACCCTTAGAAAACCTAAAGCCAATGAAAAATTGGTGATTAAAATGCGGAAAATAAGTTACGAAAAAAATTGCTTTTTTCATTGAATGAAAATAATAGTTGTAAATTAATAAGAAAAAATGTCATGATAAAAGATAAATGTTCCCATAAGAATGTACCTATAGACAATTATATAGTAATTCACAAGAATGTACCCGTATACAATGTCAACATTAAAACCCATATGTAACAAAAAATAAAAACAATGTACCCATATAAATTCTTAATGTCAAAAATGGTTAAAGGATAGAAAACTGGAAGCAAACAATAAGACCAAATTACTTAAGGGTACATACTATATAAATCTTATAGGAAAAAGTTAGACACGGGTACAAAAAACCTAGAAAAAAGAAGAAGTTATAATGGTAGTATATATAGAATTAAAGTTGGGTACATGGATTAAGGAACAAGAACAAAGAATGTACCCAATAAAATTATATATTATGATTTTGCAAAATGATGGTCATGGAGAAAAAATAAGTTTGAATATTTTTTTGGCGAAACTTAAATTTGAATATAAATATTCCATATAATAATGTTGAATTTGAGTGAGAGAATTTTGGGTTTTCAGTAACAAATGTTATTCAACCTTTTGACGTGAAATGTGGGAGAAATTATAAATTAAATTCTTTTTGTAAAAAAATAAAAAAAATGACATGGAAGTATGTTATTAGTAAAATGCTGAGGTGTACAAAGGGAATGGACTTTGACCAAAAACTGAAAACCAATAAGGTGACTAGGGACTGAATCCTAATTTTTTCACAATAGAGGATCATTGGTTAGTTTCAATTGAATTTTTACTATTAGACTATTAGTTGTTTTTTTTTTTTTTTTAGTACATCAATATTTTTACACTAAGGGGAGAGGCAGTTCGGCTAAGCCACACAATGGGTAGCCTAATTTGGTATCGAATTCACCATCCACGAGATTCAAACCTAAGACCTCTCACTTTCAAGTGAAGAAGAATACCACCAAACCGTAATATTGAGTAATAATTTTCTTAATGGGTTGATAACTTGATGTAGTTATCACATAGTTACATATCCATGAACCATATAGCTACATAGTTACATATCCCTGAACCATATAGCTAGGAAAAGTCATCACATAGTTATGCTTTCACATATCCCTGAACCATATAGGAAAAGTAATCTTGCATTATACATGCGCATGATGCTTGTGCACATGTTTGGAAGTTGTCATCCATGCGATTTCCTGCATTCTTGGAAGTACAAGTTCTCATGAGTTGTGGACAAGTCTTAAAGAACGATTCTCTGCAGTCACAAAAGCCACAATTTTTCAAATGAAGACAGAGCTGCAAAACATTCAAAAATGGGTCTGATTCTGTATCTGTTTATCTGCAGAAAATCAAGGATGCAAGAGATTATTTTGCTGCAACAGGTGTTTTTTTTGAAGATGAGGACATAATCATTCTTGCTCTTAAAGGGTTATCAGCTGATGACAATACCTTTCGATGTGTTGTTCGAGGAAGAGAAAATGGGATTTCATTGAAAGATTTTCGATCACAGCTTCTTGCTGAGGAAGCAATAATTGAACAGTCTTGTGAGTATTCTGTGAATAGAGCAATCCCATGATGGGTGACCCACTGGGAAGTTGCTCGTGAGTTCCCAAAAACAAAACCGTGAGGGAATGGTAAGCCCAAAGCGGACAATATCGTGCTACGGTGGTGGAGCGGGCCCGGGAAGTGATTCGCCCGGGCCGGGATGTGACAGCAAACCTTGTGCCACTCTATGTCTTCCCTATCATAGGTTGCTCAAAGATGATGGCAAACCTTATCACAACCTTGAGCAATACAGAAGCATAGTTGGAGTATTGCAATATCTTACCTTCACCAGACTTGACATAGCTTTCTCAGTCAATCAAGCTTGTCAGTTTATGCATAATCCCATGAAGTTTCATGTTATTGCAATCAAGAGAATAATCAGGTATCTCAAAGGCACTTCAGAGTATGGCATTCAATTTCGATTAGGACCTATCTATCTGCAGTCATACAGTGATATAGACTGGGCTGGGGATCCAAATGACAGAAGGTCTACTTCTGGTTTCATTGTCTTTCTTGGCTTAAATCCGATTTCGTGGGATTCAAAGAAACAACACACTATCTCCAGGTCTTCCACAAAGGCTGAGTATTGAGCTTTTGCTATCACTGCTGCTGAGCTTGCCTGGATAAGGTAGTTGTTCTGTGATCTACATATTCCATTAATGTTTCCACCTATGATTCATTGTGACAATGTCTCAACTATAACACTATCTACAAATCCAGTATTTCATGCCAAGTCAAAACATATTGAAATTGATTATCATTTTGTCAGAGAAAGGGTTACAAGGGGATCTTCAAATTCAGCATGTATGTTCCTCAGATCAGTCAGCTGATATATTAACCAAATGACTGTCTACACCACTATTTCAGTTGCATTGTGGCAATCTCATGCTCAGTTCATTCAAGCATGAGATTGAGGGGGGATGTAAGTATAGTGAAGTGAAGAAAACCAATATCCATGTGGAAGATGAATAAATGGTTAAATTGAGTGACACTTGTCAAGAAATAACATAGGTTGTTATAAGGTAGTTAGTCTTTAGCTTAAGGGAAAAGCTGTGTAAAAACTATATAACAATCTTTGTAATTCTGTTGAAAAACTGTCAAGAAATACAATAACCTTTTCTCTCTCTAAGATCTGATTCTCTTTCTTTCTCTCTCTCTATTTCTTCTTCTTCTGCGATCACCTCTAAGTTCTAAGGCTTCTTCCTCAAAGTTTTTCTGCAATTGTAACAGTTACTACAATGTGATGAAAGTTGCAATAGGGAGAGGAAAAGTAGGGTGCGGAAGAGAGAAAGTGAATAAGTATGTAGATTCATATATCACCCATGTAGTGCGATGTTACAAGCCATACAACATATGTTTCTATAGTATAGGGGTGTAAGTTGGATTAGAAGTTTTGATTCCAGACAAAAATTATTTTATTTTGAACACCCAATTCAAATCTGACATATGAAATTCTAAAATTTGGAAAAAAAAATTATATTGAATTGACGTTCGAATATATCATAAAAATTTGAAAATACTTGAAATTTCAAGCATAAATTGCCGACAATGTTTTACATGATGTTGAAATAAAAACAATCTAATGACTAAAAAAACAAAATGAGTTTTCCCATGGAAACTAAAGTGAGCACTAGTCTCACATCATTCCAATATCACCCATAAAGGAAGTCCACTAATTGGTTCTCTTAAATTCCTCACTTTGTTAGTGTATGATAGTTTCATTAAGTATTTTAGTATGGGCTTTCAATTTTGATTTCTCAATTTATTGGAGATAATTAAAATTTTGATTTATCATTTAAAGAAATTTGAAATATTAAGTTCCAAAATTTTCCCAAAGTATTTGATGTTTTTGTAAGTTTTGAAAAAAAAAAATGGAAGAAAATTAAGGATCTTTTTAGGTTAAATAACAATTTTGAAAAAAAAAAAAATTAGCTAAAATATCATGTTTTTATTTTAAATACCAATGGAAAAGTCAATCAACAAAATTCTATAAATACTACCATATTCAAAATGATTACATGATTGCCACTCAATCCTATCACATTTTTGACCTCTCAGTTTTTTCCTACGACTAGTTGATCAAATTTTTCGGTCGCAATGTGCCATTCAATAAAACATGCTAGGTTATAAATAACTGAAGATGAAAGGTTGCACATTTTTTTTTTTTTTTTTTACTTTACTGTTGCAATTTTTCGACCACAATGACCGTGACCGGCTGGCATCGATGACCTGTGGGTCGTGTACAATGGGACAACAATATAATGTTCAGATGCTTACAAGTGTATTTGCCCACAATTTGTGGCTTAATCCAAATAGAATGAGAAGGGATTGGTAGTTTCCCTCAAAGTTGATATTTTTTTTCTTAAAATCTTTATTAAAATTGATATTTTAATATGATTTGCTTTAAAATTAAAAGATCATTTTAGTTCCGAAAAAAAAAAACTTTAGATTGGAAATGGAAACACCCCCCCCCCCCTCCCCAAATCATCCAAAAATTGAGTAATTTTCTGAACACGGTCACATCACTTTACCATTCTACTCTTAAGTGTAACAAGTGAATTTACTTTTTATTAATACACATTAAAAGTGGAGCGTATCAACTTTGTCATCCACCTTGATTCCACTCAAAGACTTGAATCTCTAATGTGGGATCCTCTCAGCATAAGAGAGATGTATGATTGATAAAGATATGTTAAGCTCTCTAGAAGAATATAAATTGTGAGGATAAGGGCTGCCAGTGCCAAATATGTTTATATTATTACGATGATGAGATCGAGCATGATTCCACATTAAAGGCCTAATTTTCTCCTTCCCCTCTAACAGACTTGGGCAAAGTCACAATTGCATGACCTCTCTCACATGTGAAAGAAAGCTGGCTAGAGTCTCTGTTAGTTAGCATATTATAATTCATCATACGTAATCGCATACGTTGGGTAGAGAACGCCAAATTCTGAAAAGTGCATGTGTGAGAGCTCTACACAACGTGCAAAAACACACTGGCCCTTAAAATTTTGACCTTAATCACATTCGCTTTTGGTAAAACATCATAATCACACTGAAATTAAAATGATGGCTTTATCTTGCTCGCTAGCTTGTGGATTTGCGTTTCTAAGTTGGCCATCACATACGAAAGGATGGAATGGATGTGGATTCATAGCTTTCTTTGATTACAAGATTCCTTTGTGCGTCGCATGCATCAGCCTTTACCTGGCCTAAGTGACTTGTAATGACCAACTTTCGACCACCTTTCACAAAACCCTTCTAAAAATTCTCATGAAGTTACAACATTTACAACATTTTTAACTATGTACGTGGTTGGATTTTGTTACTTGGTTCATTTGTGACGTACACTTTATCATCTTTAAATTGCTTGTCACACTCACATATATATATATATATATATATATATATATGCAAGCAAGCTAGATAATGTAATTGTCATTGAACTGGAATCATCAAATTATAGTCAAAGATATACATGTTGTTGATGTCAGTAAAACTATGTAGATCGACCAAAAGTATCATGAATCACCAGACCACAACGAAAGGATCATGAATGTTTATCCGATTGGTAAACACAAAGCTGGGTTTTCTCTGCACGAGATTATAGCCGCAAAATGATGCTTACGTCGCAGATCATTGTCATAAATAGAGATATAAATGAAATATATTCTATGAACCTGTTGTGGCCTATATTTAACTGACAAGGAGAAGGAGGCCGGCGGTACAGAGAAAATATAGAGAGAGATGTGTTTGTAGGGTTGTGTAAATGATGTGTTATTCCCCCTACGCAGTGCTTTTATTTATAGTAATAACGGGAAGAGGAAATCCTTCTCCTCCAAGGAATACAAGTCCTAATAGGGAAGAATAACTAGAATAAAATATAATCTAGGATTTACACAATCACACTTAAATACAAAGTTCATAACACACTCAAGTAGATTCGGCATCATGTAGAGTTGAGGAAGTTGAGGAAGTTGACTTGTTGACACTGATTCTGGGAACACACTAGTCTCAATAAGGTAGGAACTTGTATAAGGAAGTAAGTCTCCCAAAAAACCCTATGGCTATGGTAAAAATCCGAGTATGGACAAAATTCATAGTCTAAGGAAAATGCGTGAGTAATGCAAAACCAAATGAAACGTCTACGGGACGTCATCAGGGATAGATCAACCCAAGGTGGGTGCATTGTCAAAACCTCGTTAGGTAGTAAAAACCCAGGGGAAAATACTCCTAATCATAGGGAAAAAGAGTACATTAAGATCAAGCTAGTAGTTTGACATAATTCCAAAGAGAACTAATAATGCTACAACTTAGAAAGTTTATGCATACCAATTCCTTGAACAAGCTTCTAAAACGTTGCCTTCAGTAGTCATTTGGTGAAGAGGTCAACCAGATTGTCTTGTGAACAGATTTGTATGACTTTAATCTTCTGATGCTCTTGTTATTGATATGAGAAGAAGAATTTCGGTGCAATGTGCTTGGTGTTGTCTCCTTTGATGTAACCCTTCTTGAGCTATTCGATGCATGTTGCGTTGTTTTCATAGATCGTCATTGGGACGTCAACAATGGGGTAAAGATCACAGAGCTTCGAATATGGCCCACAACTACTCTCAGCCATAAGCATTCCCTAGTTGCTTTGTGTAAGGCGAGAATTTCAGCATGGTTAGACGAAGTGGCAACTAAGGTCTGTTTAGTAGACCTCTAAGAGATTGTGATGCCTCAAATGGTAAAGACATAACTTGTTTGAGAGCGTACCTTGTGCAGATCAGGTAAGTATCCTGTGTCGGCATAACCAATAAGGTAAGAATCAACTCGAGATAAAGGGGTGCAGCATCACTCAAGGATTCATAAGGATAGAACAAGCCCAGATCTGTAGTACATTAAGGTAATGGAAGATGTCTTTAACATCAGTCTAGTGACTGTGTGTTGGTGCATTACTATATCTTGCCAAAAGATTAACAGCGAAGGAGATGTTGGGTCTAGTGCATTGATTTAAGTACAATAAAGCGCCTATCGCACTTAGATAAGGAACTTCAGGCTCCAAAATCTCTCCATCATCCTCCTTTGGACGAAAGGGATCTCGTTTTGCATTTAGCGATCAAATGATCATAGGAGTACTCGAAGGCTTTGCTTTATCCTCATTAAAACGACGTAACACCTTCTGGGTGTAGTTCGATTTATGTACTAGGATTTCATCCAAACGGTGCTTTATCTTGAGACCGAGACAGTATCGAGTCTTTCTTAGATCTTTCATCTCAAATTTCGACTTCAAGTACGCAATAGTTCTCTGGAGCTCTTCAAGAGTTCCGATGAGATTCATGTCATCGACATATATTGCAACAATCGCAAAACTGGATTGTGATTTCTTAATGAACACACAAGGGCATAGTTCATTGTTCACATATCCCTGACTAGTCAAATACTCACTTAGACGGTTACACCACATTCTTCCAAATTGCTTCAAACCATAGAGTGAACGCCTCACCCGAATTGAGAGCTGGTTTCCGGATTAGAAAATATTTGATCTAATCAATGTAAGTCCTTTGAGAACTTTCATATAAATTTCCGTATCAAGATCCCCATAGAGATACGCAGTTACTACGTCCATTAGCTACATACTTAATTTTTTGGAAACTACCAAACTAATAAGGTAGCGAAAAGTAATCACATCTATAACGAGTGAATAAGTTTCATCATAGTCAATCTCAGGGCGTTGTGAGAACCCTTGCGCAACAAGACGAGCTTTGTAACTGTAGACATGTAAATTTTGTTGCATGCAAATAATACATTACAAAGTTCCACGTGGCATATGACTCATCACAAATAGACAAGTCATCAATGACATGTAGCATAAATCAAGCAAAGGAAGAATAAAATTTCCCCAAATTTATGCAAAGGGGGGGAATCTCTCCTTAAAATCGGCAAGGGGCCCAAATTGCTCCCACAACCCGAAATAAAGCTAAAGCATCCTCGTAAAACAAGCAAAAATTGAAGATTGTTCACAAAATAGGTAACAAGCCTTATAATTCGGCCAAGGCAAGGGAAAATGGCTAAAATTAAGACACAAAACATGCCTAAATTCTTCCATGGACAAATCAAGACACAAATCAAAGCCAAATCAATCCAAAGGCAAGCTTTGAGAAGTCTATAAATACAAGGTCCCAAACAAGCATAAGGTCGACAATTTCTACATTTAAGACCGAAATTCTCACAAAAAGAGAACCTCTGCCAAATCTTTAAAGACTAATACACTGCCAAAGTTTTCTTCGAATAACGTACAACCAAAGCCAAAGCTTTCATTCGACCAAAGCTGAAGCATTCCCTTAAAGAATCAACAAGCACTTGTGCTGATTAGTTCAAGACTTTGTTGCAAGCTCAAAACTTGTAACGACATTTGATTCAAGATTAAGTCGCCAAAACCCTGGAATCAACGAAGTCCTATATCAACATCACCTTTGCCGTAACTTTGAGGTGAAGACCATCTAAGCATCATTTCAAGCTCAAAACTTGAAGCAATCGTTCAATTGTTCGTCCGAGATTAAGTCATTGCGACCCTTGGATCAACAACCTATGCATCTACATCAAATTTGAAGACTAAATCAGAGAAAAATTGTAAATAGAGATTGTAACCTACAAATTTAAATCAAACAAATCTACTTTGTATAAGTGTTCTGGTTTCGTTCGTTACATAATTTTCATGTTTACAAATTTGGCACGCCCAGTGGGACCTCTTTACCTCTCATCTCTGTCTTCAAATCCACAAGAAACATACATGACATCAAGAAAGGATCAAGTTGTTCCCACAATCAACCCGAAGAACAAGAACATCTTTGCAGCAAGTGGTCATACTTTGGGTGTCACAACCCGAAGCAAGGCAAAAGTTATCTCTGTCATGTCTTCCACCCTTACATCAACTCTACCAAATAAGCAAGAGCATCTGAGGCATGAACCCGTGATCACCCTGGCCTCGCTAAGGGCGCTAAGGGAAGAAAGCTTGAGGAGGTACTCTGAGTCATTGACTTCTGATTTCGACTTAAGCAACAGTTCGTATCCTGTAGCCATGCACGTTATGACTACTGATGCAATGTCCATCGAGAAATAGCTGGCCCAAATGAACGAAGCAATTGCAAAGTTGACAAGGACCGTGGAGGAAAATGACTTGCAGATTGATGCACTCGTTAACCGTCTTAAGGCGTAGCATGACGAGAAAGCTGACCCAAAGGTTGATCCACCAAAGAAAGAAATCGATGAAGAAGATGAGCCTTTGGTGGAAAAAACAGAAGAAAAATTGGAGGTGGACCGAGCTACTATGCTCATATGATGTTTCTTTATCCAGCAGTTGCAAGAGATGATCACAAGCACAATCAATGCACAGTACGAATGAAGCTTGCATGACTCCATGCTGTATTCAAAGCCCTACTCTAAGAAGATTGACGCTTTGAGGATGCCAATGTGTTATCAGCCGGCAAAATTCATGCAATTCGATGGAAAGGGTAATCCCAAACACCATATTGCCCATTTCATCGAAACTTACAACAATGTTGGGATGGCGGGAGACTACTTCATCAAGCAATTTGTACGCTCACTAAAAGGTAACACACTTTGACTGGTACACCAACCTCGAGCCCTAGTCTATCAACAGCTGGGACCAGCTTGAGAGGGAATTCCTCAATTACTTCTACATCACTCGTTGCACCATTAGCATATTAAAGCTGATGAGTACGAAACAGTGGAAGGATGAACTTGTCATCGACTACATCAATAGGTGGCGTTCATTAAATCTGGATTGCAAAGATCGGCTTTCTGAAGCCTCTACCATTGAGATGTGTGTTTAAGGCATGCACTGGGGGTTACATTAAGGCATAAAATAGAGAACACTTGAGAAGCTGACAACTCGTTCCCACGACATGGAGCTGAGTCTCGCCGATCATGAAAAGAATGAGCCGATCACCGACTTCAAGAAGAATAAGGTGTTCGCCCCAAAGGTAGACAAGACTAAGAAGAAGCCCGCCAATGAAGCTTTTACCGTTAACATTACCCTCATCAAGACCTCATCTGTTCCCGTCAAGATATCCTCTAAGAACAAAACGAATGAGATAAAAAAAATGTGAGCTTTCTTGCACCCAAGACAAGTACAAAAACACCTTGAGGGAATTATAGCAGAAGACGTACCCTTTTCCTGACTCTGACATGGTTACAATGTTAGACGACTTGCTGGAAAAGAAGGTAATCGAACTACCTGAATAAAAACGCCCCGAAGAGATGAATCGCGTTAACGATCCTAGGTACTACAAATACCATCGTATCGTAAGCCATCCTGTTGGCAAGTGCTTAGTCCTTATGAAGCTCGCACAATAAAGACAGATTGAGCTTGACATTGAAGACACGACCGTAATGCACACTACTACGATTATGTTTGGACCATTCGATCTCGTGCATTTCCAAGTGATGCATGACCACTTCAGTCCACGCTCAAGCCACACAGCACCTTCCACACAACCATTGCTGAGGGCAAACGACCAAGATGCACCTATCGACGATGAAGAAGGGTGGATGTTGATGACCTACAAAAAGAACAATAACCACAAGCCACACGACCAAATATGGAGCAAGGGAGAAAGCACTGCTATAGCAACAATAGGAAGCCTAAAAGAAACGTAAGAGCTGCTAAGCCAACATACGTTGGGGAACTTATGGAACAAGAGCCATGCATTCCCGTCTCCTTGCACTAGTACTTCCCGAATAACTTCTTTTGACATTGCATTACCGTTGCCTACCACATAGTTGAAATAGAGATAGAATAGCCCTCAAAAGGTAAAGTTATCGACATCATGAAAGAGAAAGCTCCCACTCCCAAAGAAAGCATACCGGCACACTTTAGAATCGATAAGGCACTACGATTACCTAAGGAGATGTGAAAAACACTAGTAGCAATCTTGGTGAGTCCAGACGACCACAACGTGCAAGAAAGTAAGGACGAAGGTTTAAAGCTTCGACCACATAAATATGCTATATGTTATGCCACCTATGATGCAATCAACTTCACTGACGAAGACTTGCTGCTGGGATCAAAGCCTCACAATCGTCCTCTCTTCTTTTCGGGGTACGTGAGAGAGAACAAATCAACCGCATACTTGTGGATAGTGGGTCAGCCATAAATATATACCAAAGTCAACAATGACCATAATCAGCATCAAGGTGGATGAACTATCCCAAAACCATCTCCTAATCTAATGTTTTGACCAAGGGGGACAAAGAGCGATGACATGATCCGAGTGGAGATGACCATTGGTGAACTCAAGTCAAGCACACTATTCCACGTGATTCATGCAAACACTTCCTATAGCTTGCTCCACCCTTCACCAATGCCTAAAGCTCTACCAAGAAGGGGTAAATATGATACAAGGCGACACCAAGCCATTCATCGAAGCTGAATCACACTTCGGGTTCTACATAGATGCAGACATGGTACCAGAAGCTCTTCCAAATGAGATCAAATCCACAAACAAAGCCACATTTAAAAAATAAGAATGGTAAGCCATGCCCAAGAAGCAAGAAGGGGAAGCCGTGCCATCTTCAAGCAAAGATGATGATGAGTATACCAAACCCACAATAACCAAAAAGAGCGTGGTGCCTTTAACATGACCGAATAAACCTGTCTTCTGGTACGTCCCCATATCAAGAAGAAAGAATGGGCAATCCCCATTCGAAACTGGAACAAGCAAAACCGACGCATAGCTGAACAAGGACGATATAAAACTACTCACGACAAAACCGACACACAGTTAGGCGATGCTAAAGTTTCAAAACCACCACAAGGTTTTGTAAAACCCCTGCCAAAGGGGGCGGAACCAAGGTCTTTTCTAACAAAGAGGATTGAAGAAGGTTTCAACCCAAACGCCTACAAACTTATGTCAAATGCTAGGTACGATATGGCCTCCTCTTTAAATCTTGGAAAGAAGAATACAAACATTGTCAACAACAAAGAACGTAACCTTACCGAGACTTAAAAGAAGTTGAAAGAGCATGGTTACGGAGTTGACAACAACTAAGCTGGACTTGGCTTCATACCAAATACACTGAGATTTCAAGCAAAGCGAAAAACGTTAGTGCTCAACACATCATCGTGAGTGTTGAACAAAATTAAGAGGAGCTTATACCCACCCATCGAACATCAGTCTTCGATGGGCTGAATCATTCAAAACCCAGAATTTTAGCATTTGATCGCATTGGTAGTCAATACCGAACTTTTATCTTCAAACGGCTTAACATGCCAAGACCCCAAAGCTCTATTTTCAAAAGGTTGTCGAAACCTAAGAAACAAAGCAACACGGCTAGCTCTCCTCCACGATGGTCAACCTTGGAAAGATTTGAAGAAACCAAGAAGCATTCTAGGAAGAGGAAAACAATGTTAAAGAAAGAAAAACCCGACCGTCTAGCAGTAAAAACGACGTTCAAAACTCGATTCCTTCAAGGATAAAGCGCCAAGAAACCTTGAAAGTTGACACAAAATGACAACTGAAGGTAAAGAGGTGTACCATCATCTACACTGGCCAATCTTCACGCCAACAAGCCCAAAATGACGGCACTGAAGAAGAGGTCCAAAAAGTCATCCATATCACAATCCAAGAAGAGCAAGACGTCACTGCTGCGCTACCATAGCTCGAGGATAGGGGCATGCCACGGTTGATGATCTCGAAGAGCTCAACTTAGGCACAAGCAAGGAACTGAAGCCTATCTTCGTAAGTGCACTACTAAGTGCGGACGAGATCGAGGAGTACTACTAACTAGTATTAGAGTACAAAGACGTCTTTGTTTGGACTTACAAGGAAATGCCCGGGCGTGACCCTAATATTGCCGTGCATCGTCTTATAGTCAAGCCTGGAATGCGATTGATAAAGTAAACTTAAAGGAGCTATTGATTCGAGCTTATCCTACAAATTAAGGTTGAGATTGACAAGCTAATTGAAGCAGGCTTTATTGACAAGTTAATCAAAGCAGGCTTTATTCAAGAGGTACAATACCTTAAATGGATCTCCAACATCATCATTGTCCTTAAGAAATCTAGACAAATACGTGTTTGCGTAGATTTCCGCGACCTTAACGATGCTTGCCCGAATAAAGACTTTCCCTTGCCAATCATCAAAATCATGGTGGACACAACCATAGTCCCACGAGGCACTATCATTCATGCATGGCTCCTCTGGGTACAATCAAATCCGCATGCCTCCCGAAGACGAGGAACTAATAGCCTTCCACACTCCAAAAGGTATCTGCTACTACAAGGTAATGTCATTTGGCTTGCATAATGTTGGGGCTACATATCAACGTGCAATCTAGAAAATCTTCAATGACATGCTACACAAAAACGTAGAATGTTACGTACACGACGTAGTTGTCAAGACCAAGAAAAGATCTGATCACTTGAAGGATCTACGAATGGTGTTCGACAAACTATGACATTACAACCTCAAAATGAACCCATTGAAGTGTGCATTTGGCATCACTTTTGGGAAGTTCCTCGTCTTCATTGTCAAGCACCATGGCATTGAAGTGGACCAATCGAAGATTAAGGCTATTCAAAGAATGCCCGAGCCAAGGAATTTACACGAGCTGAAAAGTCTACAAGGACGGCTAGCCTTCATTAGGCATTTCATCTCTAATCTTGCTGGACGCTGTCAACCCTTGAGTCAACTTATGAAGAATGACGCTCAATTCATATGGGATGACATCTGCCGCAATGCCTTCAAAAGCATAAAACGGTACCTAGCAAGCCCACATGTCTTAGGAGCACCTATACCTAGAAAGTCGTTCATCCTATACATTGCTCCATAAGAAGGTTCCATTAGAACATTCTTGGCACAAGAAAATGAAGACCAAAAGGAAATAGCACTCTACTACCTAAGTAGAACTCTCACTAGTGTCAAGCTTAACTACTCACCAATTGAGAAGATGTGCCTTGCCTTAGTCTTTGTTGTCCAAAAGCTTAAACACTACATGCATGCTTACACCATCCACTTGGGTGCTAAAGCCGACCTGGTCAAAGTACATTATGTCCAAACCGGTTCTGACAAGGCGACTAGCTAAATGGGCATTGCTTTTCAACCAACACGAAATCATCTACGTCTCAGCTAAAGCTGTCAAGGGACAAGCCCTATCAGAACCGGTTCTACATTGACATCTTCGTGACGTGGACAATGTTCTTCGACGGATCAGCACGAGCAGATGGAGCGGGGGCATGAGTAATATTTATGTCACCACAAAGACAAATACTAACCTATTCTTTCCGATTAAGCAAGCTATGCTCCAAAAACATCGTTGAGTACCAAACATTGATTATTGGACTCTAAATGGCGATCGACATGGAAATCACAACGCTAGAAGTGTATGGCGACTTCAAGCTCATAATCAATCAACTCTTGACTGAATATAAAGTAAGGAAAGATTATCTCATCCTATACTTCTGGCTAGCAACTTAACTACTACAAAAATTTGAAGCCATGATGCTCGAATATGTGCTAAGAAAAGAAAATAAAATGGCAGACGTTCTCGCTAACTTAGCCTCAAGTATAGCGCTAGGAGAAGACAAAGCTAGGAACGTGCCAGTTTGCCAAAGATGAGTGATCCTGCTTGTCATTGAAATGTTACTGGATGATACAAATGTCATCTTAGTACTTCCAATCGACACTGAAGAATGATGACAACCGCTAATCGACTACTTGGAGCATAGAAAGTTTTCAGACGATCCTATACACCATTTTGAAATATGTCGATGAGCACCTCGCTTCTTCTACTACAAAGGAACACTCTACCGACGCTCTTTTGAAGGAGTACTTCTAAGATGCCTAGGTGAGGAAGAAGCTAATTAAGCCATAGAAAAAACACACTCAGGTGTATGCGGGGCGCATCAATCTGGACCGAAGCTACAGTTCTAGCTGAAAAGAATGAGCTACTACTGGCTAAGCATGATGAATGATTGCCTGGAATACACCCAAAGGTTCCAAGCCTACCAATTCCACACAAACTTCATACATCAACCGCTTGAACCATTACACCCTACAGTTGCTTCATGGCCGTTTAATGCATGGGGATCGGACATCGTATCACTAATCACACCAAAGTCATCTGCACGAGAAACCTACATCCTAGCCGTAAATGATTACTTTTCCAAGTGGGCTGAAGCCATACCTCTAAGGGAAATCAAGAAGAAAACTATCATCCATTTCATCAAAGAACATATCATCCATCGATATGGTGTGCCTCGCTACATCATCATCGACAATGGAAAACAGTTCTCCAATCGACTTATGGACGAGCTCTGCAAGAAATACAAGTTCAAGTAGCACAAGTCTTCCATGTGTCATGCTTCGGCCAACGGTCTTGCGAAAGCATTCAAAAAAATGATGTGCAACCTCCTGAAGAAGGTGATCAGCCGAACAAAGAGAGACTGGCATGAAAGAATAAGCGAAGCACTTTGGGCATATAGGATGACACATAAGACTTCTACCCAAGCTATACCTTATTCTTTCGTATATAGCATGGAAGTTGTTCTGCCGCTCGAAAATGAAATCATCTCACTAAGGATGGGTATACAATAACGCTTGACTGAAGAGGAAAACGCAAAGCTACAACTTCAAGAGTTGGAAGCACTTGATGAAATGAGGCTCGAAGCTTAACAACACTTGGAATGTTACCAAGCATGGTTATCCAAAACATTCAATAAGAAGGTTCGCCTAAGGTCTTTCCAAACTGGAGATCTTGTCTTGGCATTAAGAAGGCTCATCATCACAACTCACAAAATAAAAAGCAAGTTCACATCAAAGTGGGATGAACCTTACGTAATACAAGAGGTCTACACCAACGGCTTAAAGTTCGGACCCATCAATGGTAGATTCTTGAAGCGCTACTACCCTTAAACCAAACAAATGTTTTTCGCCTACACAAGCCTAAACTGTACATGACACAAAGCTCCTTGCCTCCATGAGCCTCAACTGCACACTGCACAAGGCACAATGCTTCTCGCCTGAACAAGCCTAAACTGCAAATGGCACAATGCCCCTTGCCTGCACAAGCCTAAATTGCACACAACACAAAGCTCCTTGCCAGCATGAGCCTAAACTGCACACGGCAACAATGCTCCTTGTTCACATAAGCTTAAAAGGTGACACCCAATGCTCATTGTTTGCACAAGCTTAAAAGGCGACACCCAATGCTCTTGGCTAGCAAGAGCATAAACTATGTACGGCAAAACAAATCAAAATCACCGCCAAAACCATAAAAAACAATCCATCACCCCTTTGAACTACATCATGACTTGATATCTCCTTAACCTAGGGCACGTAGGCAACTTGAAACTTCAAAACTTTAAGTACAGTCACATCATCAACAAAAACACAAACATTTTGAAGAATAAATAGCAAATTCAAGAATGTGAATACTTTATTTCTTTAAAAGAAGAATTCGGCTACAAAGCCGTATTACAAAATAAGCAAAAAACAAAGACAGCTTCTCCAGTAGTCGACAAGATGTTATTCCAAGTCATAGCTCCGCTACGGATATGATCGCCAAGAAGCTCAAACAAAGCAGGTGGATTGTCATGAACATGGTGTGAGGGATTCAAAATAAGAATCCTCGACATGTATGCCTTCTTCTTCGTATTTGGATGACCAAAATCTGTCATCTTCCAAGACACGTCAGAAGACCACGACTTGATATGCATTGAGTTGTCTTTTGCAGGAAGAACAAATGCCTTAGGGCCAGTCAACGGCACATAAAATTTCAATGTCATTCCCCAATCTTGCGAATTACCTTCTTTCATAAGAATAATGATGGTATTGCTCTTAAAGCATTTGAAAAATACCATGGCTACAACAAATAAAAAAGACAACATAAGCACCAGATGGGATGGCAAGAAAGAAAAAAGAAAGAAAAGAAGATCGCTTCACTAAAGCAAAAAACATGCGAGACAAACCTCGTGAGCTTTGAAGGCTGATGATGACAAAGTCATAACAACGAAAAGAAATCAACCACAAAGCTTAAACAGCACATCAAAGAAGTCAACTACAAGACGGTCCTTCAAACAGTAGCAAAGAAAACCAAAATGCTACGCAATCGCACTACGCAACCCCGCAGCGATTACGCAAGCAGTTTCTTGCACTGCACGGCAACGTCACCACTGAAGGAAAAACTATGACCAAAAGGCACTGCACATCGTAACCTCGTTGTAGTCTTTTGCACAGCACCACGCGATAAAAAGTAACGCACTGTAATAAGCAGCAAGCAGCCACGACAACAACAGCAGCAAGCACACAGCAAGGGTGTTTTGTGGCAAAAACACACACCCAATTGTCCTATAAATAGGGGTCAATTACTTCATAATGTTATAAGGTAGAGTACATACCAAATAGCAAAAGGAAGTACATTCCAACCAAAAGAAAGAAGCAAATTCCAAGCAAAAAATGGCAAGTTTCAGCCAATCTGCGCAAGCAGGATGTTTTTGATGATAATTCAACTTTCCAGAGGAGTTTTGATACAAGGCCAATTGAGCAAGGAAGCTAAGAGGCCGATGATCGTTGTATCCAAATTTCATAATTTTCCCTAAAGGCAAATGTTCCAATTTTCAAAGTTAATCCCGCATAAGTGTTTTCCCGTTAGAACTGCGCAGCTGTGGGAAAATGACGGGTTGAAGGCTTTCCCGATTTTTTCTTGTGGTGTGCGATATATGCCTGAAAAGATAAAAGATAAAGATATGTTTTCATATTTTTACAGAATTTTCCAGAAGAGAAATCGACCTTAAACTTAGCATGCAAGTCAGATGACGTGTTTCCGAAACCAATGACAAGTCTTCAAGTTTCCCAAACCAAAAGGGAAAATACCCTCTTTGTCGTGGAAAAGAAAAAGGAAAAGAAAAGGAAACAAAATGCAAATCCTACTTACCCAGGGACAAGCATTAAATCTTTCCAAAACCTTGAAGGAAATCACGAAAGCTTTCCAACATTTTGAAGGAAATCACCTTCATTACCAAAATTGAAGGAGGTTCCTACTTAAGGAAGGGAAAACATTTTTTTCCTACAACCACAAGAAAAAAAAATTCAAAATACACGAAATGTATTTTGTCAAAATTATGGAAAATAAATACACACAATAAGTATGTGCCGATTTATCCATTTCCAAATTTTCATTCAAGATCAAGCATCTACGACCCTTGAAGAAATATTTCATTCAAGATCAACCCTCAACGGCCCTTGACAAAATTCATCATGACAATTCAAGAAATACACCTCAACGGCCCTTGAAGAAATGTCTTGTTCAAGAAATACGCCTCTATAGCTCTTGAAGAAGAAAACTAATTCAAGATCAAGTCTCGACAACCCTTGAGTTAGAACATTCACAATGTGGGACTTCAAAACACGTTTCCTACATGTGATAAGCACATGCCTACAACGCACCTTGAAGTGGGGGCATTTGTAGACATGTAAATTTTGTTGCATGCAAATAATACATTACAAAGCTCCACATGGTATATGACTCATCACAAATAGACAAGTCATCAATGACATGTGGCACAAATCAAGCAAATGAAGAATAAAACTTCCCCAAATTTTGGCAATGGGGGGAATCTCTCCTTAAAATCAGCAAGGGGCCCTAATTGCTCCCAAAACGGGAAAGAAAGCCAAAGCATCTTCATAAAACAAGCAAGAATTGACGATTGCTCACAAAATAGGTAACAAGCCCTATAATTCAGCCAAGGCAAGGGAAAGTGGCTGAAATTAAGACACAAAACAGGCCTAAATTCTTCCATGGACGAATCAAGACACAAATCAAAGCCAAATCAATCCAAAGGCAAGCTTTAAGAAGTCTATAAATACAAGGTCCCAAGACAAGCATAAGGCCGACAATTTCTACATTCAAGGCTGAAAGCTCTTTTCGAAGAACACATAACCAAAGTTGAAGCTTTCATTTGACCGAAGCCGAAGCACTCCCTTGAAAAATCAACAAGCACTTGTGCCGATTCGTTCAAGACTTTGTTGCAAGCTCAAAACTTGTAATGACGTTTGATTCAAGATCAAGTCACCAAGACCCTTAAATCAACGAAGTCATACATTAACATCACCGTTGCTGCATCTTTATGGTAAAGACCATCTAAGCATCGCGAACCTTGGATCAACAACCTACGCATCTACATTAAATTTGGTGATTGAATCAGAGGAAAATTGTAAACAGAGATTGTAACCTACAAATTCAAATCAATACAAATCTACTTTGTACACATGTTCTCGTTTCGTTCGTAACAAAATTTTCGTGTTTACAGTAACGCATAATTTTGATCTTTTCATTACGTTTCTGAACGAAAACCCACTTGTAGCCAACAGGCTTCACATGTGGAAAAGTAGGAGCTACAAGTCCAAACACCTTACGTTTCGCAAACGAATTGAGTTTGATTTAGATTACTTATTTTCAATTTGATCAATGGGTTCTACGTTAACATTCATCAACGGAACATAGTTCAGTGTCATCACTGAACATGATCTTAGTAGCTACTGCATATGTTAACGCATCATTGACAACCATATCATTTCTATACCAAACATCATCCAAGCTAGCATAATGGACCGAAATCTCACGATTATGGAGAGGTGGATTCGTCTCTTCAATGACACTTTTGTAATCTAGAATTTCCTCATAAGTTGGATAGAATAAGTAGGCGACAGTCGAATTCACAATAGGCTTTTCAAGGGCCTGTGTCATGGGTTTCCTCTTTCGAATGTGTGAATCCTTTGAACCAATAGGTCTGCTAAGCTTGTGTGTAAGGGCAGAGGATTGGCTAGCCGCTAATGTACGTGGATCGGCCAAAGTGGTGTCCCGGGCCTCCAGGAAGGAAGTTCATCGTACATTTGGTACATCCATCTTTGTAGGCACATTCGCAGCTGGAATATGTGATTTTGTCACTCACGCTAGATCGGTGAAAGCATTTGGCATGCTCTGAGGATCTAATATACATTGCACTTCAGTTCCAGACTGCGCGATACAGGGATCTAAATAAGACAAGTGGGACTCATCCACGATAATTTGCGTCATTTATCATGAACATTGACGTTCTTATCTCCCCCTGACAACAGGAAGATTGTCTCATAGAAGTGACAATCCGTGAAACGAGCAGTAAACAAATCACATGTCAAAGGTTCTAAGTAACGAATGATTGAAGGAGAATCATATCCGACATAGATTCCCATCCTTTGTTGAGGCCCTATTTTTTATGTAAGGGAGGCGAAATCGGCACATAGACCGCACAAAACATGCAGAAGCGATATGTCGGGTTCGTATCCGGTAACCAACTTAAGGGTGATATGTGGTTGGGTCGCAATAGGCCTTAGGCAGACCAACATGGCTGCGTACAATATTGCATGGCCCCAAGCAGCGATTGGGAGCTTGGTACATATGACCAACGATCGAGCAATCTTTTATAAGCACATAATGAATGCCTCTGCTAGGCCGTTCTGGTGTGAACATAAGGTACTGGATGTTCAACTTCAACCCCAGCCGACATGTAATAGTCATCATTAGTTTTAGATGTGAATTCTCCAACATTATCCAATCAAATGTATTTGATCGGATAATCAGGGTGGTGAGCCCTGAGCTTGATAACTTGAGCCAACAATTTGGAGAATGTAGCATTCCTTGTGGACAACAAGCACTCGTGTGACCAACATGTGTAAGCGTCAACCAAAATCATAAAATATCTAAACGGTCCACATGGAGTGTGAATTGGTCCACAAATGTCCCTTGAATCCTTTGTAGAAAAATATGAGGATTTGAATGAATCTTGTCATAAGAAGGCCTAATAATAAGTTTTCCCATGGAGCAGGTTTGACATGCGATTCCTTGAATCGAACCTAAACTTTGGGTTAATGGTTGTCCGTGTGATGATTTGAGGATACGCCACATCGTTACTCGTCCAGGGTGTCCCAAACGATCATGCCAAAGTGTAATTTTATGCGCCGTCCCAGAGGTAGGGTCAGCCACATAATGGTTTTCTATAGGGTGTATGGTCATAATAGATAGACCATTCAGAATACGCTCTATCTTCTCTAGAATATGCTTCTGGCCATATTCGTATGAAGTTATGCACATAAATTCTACTCTAGTTTCTACATAGGTTTCAGCGTGGTAATTATTATCTTTAATGTTCTTGAAACTCAGCAACATTCTTTTGGAACACGGAGAATAAAGTGCCTCATCAATGGTCAAAATTCTACCATTGGACAACATTATACGTGCCTTATCGTATCCTTCGATCAGGTTGGATGGGTCTGAGAGGGTTGTCAGAGGTACATTCTTAGGTATGAAGTTAGTGAAATAAATGCGTTCATGCAAAACAGTGTGCATGGTTGCACTATCTGCCATCTTAGGAGTGAGGTTAAGGCGTTTTTGGGCTCGGTTTCCTCCCTTAGATGGGCCTTGGCTCTGTTAACCTTAATGGGGTGGCTTATGGTCGCCTCTACCACACCTATTTTGGCGTTTTGGGTGTTGGTTCGTGTTATAGTGTGTTTCAGGCACAATAATCGCCCCAGTAGGTTTCGCTTGATGATTTTTCATCAACAGCTGATTCTGCTATTCAACGATAAGTAAAACAAAGATTAA
Organism: Pyrus x bretschneideri; assembly: GCF_019419815.1. Taxonomy (NCBI): domain Eukaryota; kingdom Viridiplantae; phylum Streptophyta; class Magnoliopsida; order Rosales; family Rosaceae; genus Pyrus; species Pyrus x bretschneideri. Next base: position 44,844 of record NW_025999557.1, read on the forward strand.
ATTTGAAAACTTGATGAATTTCTAAGCCCTATATTGTTGCTGTAGGACAATATTAGTAGTAGAGACGGTTGAAAAGGTCATTTCCAGGAGATCCTCTTCGGTTAAGGTCTCGTTATGAAACTTGAGAAGTGATCGGATTCGAAAAACTTCATAATTATATTCATTCACAGACTTAAAGTCTTTGAAGCGTAAATGCTGCCAGTCATGTCTTGCTTCAGGCAAAAAGATGTCCTTTTGGTGATCAAAGCGATCAGCCAAAGCGACCGAAAGTACTCGTGGATCTTCCTCAGCAAGGTACTCAGTTTGCAGTGCATCATGAATGTCTTCGGATAAAGATCATGGCAATGGCTTTCTCAGCTTCACCAATCGGGTTGTTCATCTCATCTTCAAGGCGGAACGCAAATTCCTTCCAGTGAGGTGAAGCTTCACATCTTAGACCCACTTGAGGTAGTTTCTTCCAGAGACCTCCAAAGCAGTGAAGTCAAGTTTGTTCAAATTCGACATGTTCGTATCACAAAAGAAATGGACAAGATGTGGTTAGCGTAATGGAAAAATTTTTTATCAAGTCACATAGGAGTAGAACATTCAGGTTTTAATAGATATGTATTAGTTTAAATTTTCATAAAAAAAACTTTTGTTTTTCATGGGTGATGTTTTTAAGGAAAACTTCAGGTTTTCAAACAAGGCATGTTTCTAGAAACTTCAGGTTTCGAAATAATTATGAATTTTAGGTTTATATGTTCCTGCAGACAAACATAAAAATATATACAGAAATATGCAACAAGAAAATATGCAAATAGATCTTCAGGTCTTGATAATAATTATATTAATTATTTGGACTTCAAGCTAAAATTAAAGTGTGGGTGAAAAATTATAAAACCCAAATTGTCTAAAAAAATAAACAACTAAGCTCGGGGCCCAAAAACATGGACCAAAACCCACGGGTAGGTTGAGCAAAATTGGTGCCGTGGCTAGGCCCAAAAAATTGGGCCAGATTGGGCTTGGACTGATCAGGCCAAAAAATAGAGACCCAAAAAGAAGCTCTGATCTAGTGCGTTACGGACACATGTACCCGAACGGACGTAATCATGTGTGTTGCGGTACATGAGAGCACCATAGTTGTGTGGAGTTGTGGTTAGGTGTTTCACGATGCAGGTGCACCGACTCACCAGCTATGGGCTAGGATCTGGTGTGGTTCTATGCATGGGGACACTATAGCTCTACATGCTGGTGACGAATTGGGCCGCTGCAAGCGAGCCCAAAAAGGAAAATATTTCAGGCTGAGAAAACCAAGGCCTAATTGGGCTCGGGTTTGAACAAAATATAGCCCAGCTTCGCTAAGTGCGGTCACTGGGGACGAAGGCCAGCGCCGCCATTGCAGGCTATCGTCTCAGGGCGAGGAGTCAACGAGGATCACAAATATGAACGGAGATAGAGAAATCTCAACGTTTCAACCAAAACCCTAGAAATCCAAATCGAAAAATTAAAAAATCCAACTAGATTCAATAGAATCTCGGTTAAGCGTTGTCGGGGACGAGCTGTAGGTTATCAAAACGTTGACCCGTGAATGAAGATTGGTTGCAGGCAACTTGCAATGATGGGAACGCCATGGAAGACGTCAGGGTTTCTAGGTTTGAACCTGGAGCCCATGGCTTCGGTGGTCTTGCAACTCAACGTAGCCACACAGGCTGTAAGCTTGTTGCAGGTGGCTCGACACAACGCAGCTTGGAAGCCAGCAGGTTGCGGTGTGGGATGGTGACAGGATGGGTTTTGATAAACCCTAATTTTAATAATTTTTTTTTAATTTCCAGATTATAAATTAATTCAATTTCATGCATATTCAACATATAATTTAATGCATGGACAAATATAAGATGCAATTCATGGCAATATCAATTCACATAATTCAATAATTATGGATATAATGCATACACAATTTATGTAGAATCTAAAATTCGAAAAAAGTAAGGTTGAGTCATGCATTATGGTGAATGTTCATGCTATCAAAGCTGCAAAAATATCGAGATAAAAACCGTTGTTTTGAAAGAACCTGATTGCGTGATGATATTGGTGAACTGATTTGATGCAGAAAAATTTCATGTCAGATTTCTAAGTGCAGTGGTAGGAGCGTGCTAATAACATGTTGTGACCTATATTTAACTGACAAGGAGAGGGGGGCCGACGGCACATAGAAAATATAGAAAGAGATGTGTTTGTAGGGTTGTGTAGAGGATGTGTTACTCTCCCATAATAGGGAAGAATAACTAGAATCAAATTAAATCTAAAATTTACACAATCACATTTAAATACAAAGTTTATAACAGAATCCAAATAGTAAGGATAAAATATAGGGATGTTTAGTCACTACTTTGTCTCGTCGATCAGGTGTTGGAGATTGGTACCCCGTACCATCAAGTCACTCCCCGTTAAAAATCAATACACACACACACACACACGTATGTTTAATTTCTAGAAACTAGCAATAGAACTTGAGAGTTTTTTTCTTGAAGCTCACAAAAACCATAAGTTCTCTCAATATTTATCAGTATAATTAAGCATTCAGCATGCAACGACAGAAATTATAGCTGCTCTAATTTTTTAAATTTTGAGCCAGCAGGAAATTAACGTACCCTTATGATTTTTTTGCAGATTTTGTTTAGTGTGGTCCAATCCCTTTGCACGTAAGTTCTATTCTCCTTTTATAATTTAGATAAATTTAGCCTTGTGATCATAGAATAAAAGACATGCTTTCATTCTTACAAACCCTTGTGGACTGGAAGTTTACTTGTTTTTTCTTTTTTGCCTCCATAAAATCTTGTGTAGCAATCAGAATGTGTCATTTTTCGATGGAACTCCTAATAATATTTGTTAGCATGCCATATCACGTTAGTCATAAGAAATCACAGCTGGATCTGATTTGCACAATAATTTATTTTCGTCATTTGGCTTTCAGTAGGAGAGAGACAGCACGATATAGGCCATTGTCATTACAGCTAATTTCATGTATATATTGTGTTAATGTTTATACGTCATACCTTAACACATATATATGTGCATATATTATCCACATGACGGATATATGGCACCACTTTGTAAAAACATTTAATACAAATTTTACACATTAATTTATTAGTTTGTGTAATATGAGCCACAACATGTGGTCCAATATTTTACTGGATAACATGTTGGGTTTCCACATGCGTTTCGGGTTTGAAACTCCCCATCTTTTAAAATATTGTAACAGTTTCGAATCCTTTCCCTCCTTCTCCCCTTGATAATAATAATAATTTTAAAAAAATATATATGAGCCACAATGCCACAAATCACCGTTGATTTGGCTAAATATCAATAGCATCACACTTGCAGTATACAAATCAATGATTGTGGCCATTGACATATAGCCCCTCAAGGTCATGACTGGCTATTCTGATTAAAGATTGGATTTGGGGCAAAGTTGTTCTTTTTAAGTAGTGAATGTACATGCTAATCTAATGCTTGAAAAAAGTGTCAAAATTTGTGTTAAAATGTGGTGTTACGAATGCATTCTTTTATATATACATTTTTTTCTTTCGGATCCTTAGCTAGCTTAACTAAGCTTATTTTAGGGAGGGTCCAATAAGATTGGATCGTTGAAATTCATTGTAAATTAATATACAACTGATTTTTATGAACCAACCATTGAATATTCATCTCTTAATTCATAGATCGTCTTTGACAAAAATTCATCAAAATCCCCCAAAAACTAACCTCAAACAAGGTTATTTGAGGGATCACGGAAGGGAAGTACTATATATATTATAAGTAATAACTTTATGTGTGTCAAAATAATATTCACATTTACACATCCTATGTATTGACAATATGATGTGTCTTGTGACGTGTTTTAATAAATGAAAGTTTTAGTTAAGTTCCTTAGAACTCGATTTCGATCCCACTTCGCCTTTTGAAATTGAAAAGTCGTCACTCTGCTTCCGGGAACTCGATTTCAATCCTAATTTGCCAAACTCAAAATTCACCACTCAAACTCAATATCACTTCACTTTGGCTTGTTTATATCTATTAAGTTTACTTATATGGCATAATTAAGGTACACTTATGGCTGACATGGCACAAGTATAAAGCCTACACATCCAATCAAATGGTGCTACATGGATTGAAACACAAAAAGAGGAAAAAAAAATAAAAAATCAAACACTATATAACATATTACGAAAAAGGAAAATTAAGAAAAGATGGTTCTTAATAGAGCTGGTTGGTCAAGAGAGAAGATAGTTGTTCATACATTCACACCTGCTTACACCCCCCCCCCCCCCGGGGCACTCTCTCTCTCTCTTTCTCTCTCTCTCTCTCTCTCTAATTGTTGTTCATACATTCATCACTTCCCTTCATCTTCTATCTCCAGCCACCTTATCATTAGTTCCATTGATTTCGTTACTTTTTATGTTCTTAATGGAGGTGATTGGTGAAGAGAGAAGTTTTTTTTTTTTTTTTAGTTCTTTTTTACTATGCATTTATTTCATGGAGAAATTCGCATAGTACTAATTATATATTTTGAACGGATGAGTACTTATTCAAAAACACAATGTAAAGCGAATTTTGAGTTTTAAGAAATAAAGTTACGAGTTTTGAGATTTAGGAGCAAAGTGGGATCAAAATCGAGTTTTAGGGAGTAAAGTGGTGGCTTTTGAGTTTCAGAGGGCAAAGTGAAATCAAAATCGAATTCCAGAGAATAAAGTGACTAGTTTTGAGTTTTAGATAATAAAGTGGGATAGAAATCAAATTCTGAAATCCTTGTCGCTTCATAATTTGCAGCAAAACCCTGGGGTCCTCAATAAATGAAATTCTTCTTTCTGAATAGCTCTCACAACTTCTAATGCATCTCCATCCAGTTGCTTCTGGTCGTACCCTTGCGATAAAGCTAGAAAAAACACTCCCCTAGCTGCCAAAGCATCAATCTGACGAGGAAAAACAAAAGAGAGAAGGATATACATATTGTCCAAATAAAAAACCTGCACATAAGGACTTCATCTTCTATTAAGTAGTGTATTTATAAAGACCTAATTATGAACAAACGGGAAAGCAATCACAAACCCTAATAAATAATAGAAAATCACACAATACTTGCTAAATACTAAAAATACTCAAACATAAAAACCAATTTAACTATTAATTTACTAACTTTTCCAACAATGTATATTTATTTCACATATGGAAAAAAAAAAAAAAAAACTATGTAATTAAGAGGAGAGATGGGAGAGTTCGATACTATTACAATAATTTAGAAGAGGGGGAGTTTCAAACCCATAAGTAAAAATCCAACACTCTGTTCGCTAGGATATTAGACCAATGGTATGTGTGGTAATAAGTAAAGAAGTATAGCTTAATTAGCAAAACTAATCAAGGCGGTGTTGGTGGCTAGATCTTGCTTAGCCTCATACATAGTATGAGACAGATTACGAGTTAGGGGTTGCTTTCCCTAATTGTCGGTTTTTAAGTCAAATTAGAAATATTTGTTGCATAGTCCAATCACTGCCAAATTTTGTAATGAGGACAACATAATAGGCCACTTTCTTGAGCAAAGATGGTAAGATCAAATAGATGTACCTTTCAAGCTGACCATAAATGTTATCTTATTGTGTATAAAAATTTAGCCAGCTGCGTTTTCCCTCTCTGTGAATGTGATATTTTTTAATTGCTTGTGGTTTGAGTACATTACTTTCATCAAAGATATATCCGGTTCCTCGGCTTTAAAAAGTATAAATACACCTCATCTAACGAAATAGAGGATTAATTAAAGTTCAATTTCATTAATTTTTCACCCATGTATCCATATTTGTTTAGGGCAAGATGTGTTAATACTGCTACACATCAACAGTAATTGGGAGTATTTACCACCTTCATTTAAGGCCTTGCCAAGAAATAAACTTGGTTATTGTTAAATTTAGTATCTTCAAGGTTCATAAAACACATACAAAGAAATGAAAAAAAACTGGGCACCCTCTTCATGTAATACCGGTTAATAGTTTATTTAAGTAATCGTATCAAAATCAAATTACTCATGTCTACCATTAATATTTGCAACAACAAGGAAATAAAACAAAAAATAAAAATACAAAAATGACCTCTTTGCTATTCGTGTTAGTAAGTCCTATTATAGACAAGTTTGTGCTAGTCATTGTCGATACAAAACCGCTAATCAACTTTCTGAGTCTGAGCTATGTTATCATGTCATGCATGTGAATGATTGTTCCCCTAATTTAAACTGTAACATCAAGTGGAGTGTCGAGTACGTGAACAATGACACATTGTAATGCTCGAGCGTGTAAAGTCTAAGTTAGCAGTACAAGTTTCTTGGCCCAAGCTTACAAGTAGTCTGAATTTAGTGTGCCTAAGATATGGTTTAGAACATATATAGGAAGAACAGTGAATATGATTAGAACTCAATTAGACAAACGTTGCAAGGGGAACCACCAAGACATACAAAGTTCATGACTAGAATGAATAGTTGTGTAGGGCATAAAAATTCGTCCAATTGAAAAAAAACCTCCCATAAAACTGAATATGACTTAGTTTTTCGGTTGATGAGAGAGACCTTATTTACCAATTGGAGATCGACACTCCCGTTATTTCTTTCCAAAGAATATTTTTCATTTTTGTATCAAAATACGGGGTTCAACCTTCATGCTATGTAGTTTTAAATGCTACGAGCATTGGATGGTCTGATTTCACTGATCGTAATAAAGAAATAATCCAAACCAATCTAGTCATCCAAATACTCGTAGCATTTAATGCTACATGGCATGGAAGAATTTTTCAAAAATATGGTGAAATTATCTCATATACTTGTCTACTCTTTGCCCTTGCGGCCCAAGCGTGTACACGTCCAACAAGCTGAGGTTGACTACTCTTAACCTTTTCTGTCTTTTCGGTGGGCTAACATTGGGATATAAATAGACGGATCCACAATACTTGGGCCACAATGATAATAAGATGTAAGCATCAAGGCTTAGCCCACATAACAAGCCCTATTTATTAGGTTATGAAATAGTTTTGAAGTAATTGCAGGGGAACTCAGATGAATTTGGAGTTTTAACAGAAAACTTGGCAAAAACCCTTTTCTTAATTATAGAAATATGATATTGTACCAACGTATGAAATTCGGTTATCTTCACTAGCTTAGAAATATTATAACAAGGTGGATATGGAGAAAGTGTCATCAACATGTTTATAAACGCTAATGAATTGAAGTGCTTTCTAAATAAGCATTTTCAAACAAGTTCTTAAACTTTCAATTGAGCTTCTTAATGAAGGATTTTGCTTTTTGGAAACACAGTTAAATTTTTAATAAAAATTTCTAGCATATGCGTTAATAGACAAAAGTGTTTTTTGAATAAACTGTTGGAATTACAAAATACCTCATGCCACCCTCTAGTCGTAGACTAATTATGTCTTGGTCGACATTGATTTTTAAGGCAACAATTCTTCATACTTACGCATAGTAAAATAAGATTTAGGATTTAAAATTTCACATAACTCCAAAATCAATGTTTGACTCTATCACCAAAACCGTACTTATCCATCATGCAAATAAAGTGATGGATTGTCATTAGAGCCGGCCTTAAGGGTGTGCAAGTGGTGCCACCACATATGCCCCTAGTTTGGAAGGCCCCTCTCATTTACGATTTTATTTTACCTATATATAGAGTACATATATTTAAAGGTGCACCTCAAACTATGCAACTCAAACTAGATTCGAATACCTATTCTGGCACATCTTTTAACGTTTTATTTTAATTTTTTAATTTAAAAGCAAGGAGTTTACTGAAAATAACATATGGAATGCATATAGGTACCTATTTGAGTCACATAGAATGTCTGTTTGCCTAAAAAGTAAATGAAATTGCAATAGAAACTAAAGCGAAAAAAAATAATGTAATCATTTCATGATGAAGTCAAGATTACAAATGTTTACAAAAGTAAAATCTGGAGTGAAGGCCGAACTATATGACTTGAAATGTAAATTGACTAGAAATGTAAAGAAAAAAAATATAATTCTATCAAGATTTAAGCCTTGAAAAACAAGATAATGTTAGATGAGTCCACAAAGATCACTGATATCAGATTGGACATAGTACTAAACATATGCCTCTGAGAAGAAATCAGGGTGGTTAGAATGACACATCAACTGAATCATACATTCATACCACATGTGGCAGAGCTGTAAAAGTTTTCGATCTCAAAGATCATAGGCAGTGTCTACTTTGTCTACTTCAAGGGAAGGATTTGAGATTGTAGTCGAAGAACTAAAGATGTGCTAAAGAACAGTTTAGTTGATTGAAAAATCACTCAAGGTTTTTTTAATAATCGTAGAGATTGAATTTGACGAAGGTAATCAGTTTGAAGGCCTTATGCTCTATTTATAGGCAGTAGAGAATGAACAGCCTCGATCGTATTGCTAAGTTGAAGCAGGGGTAGATTGATCATTTGCATTGACAGTGAGTGTAATCTTAGGTATATGGCCTTTAGTGTCTTGTGGTGTTCGCATGATTGTTGTGGTGACGCCAGTGTGTTGGATGATGCATGCATATGCATTTAAGGAGGCAAGATATTTCCAAGTTTGATCGTCATCGTGGTAGGCACTCTTCGAGGATAACCCTATTCGAGCCCCGAATGGATTGAGATGGGACGGTCATCCGAGTCCTGGATAGAATCTCAAAGCGAGCTTCCAAGTTGATGGACTAGAATCGTACAACTTTGCATAAATAAAAATAATTTAGCTCTGTAGCAGGTTGTTTTTTATATATATATATATATATATATATATATATAAAACCTGCTATAGAGCTAAATTATTTTTATTTATATATATATATATATATATTTTATTTTATTTTTATTTTACATTGCATTTTTTTTTAACTTTTTTTTTTTTTTTAAAGTTTATTTCTAAGATACAAGGAGAGCAAAGCCAGGTCCAAGTCATTTTTTCCATGCAACATACAAACACGCCATCAAGTTCCTCTATATTGTAGAAACTTGCACGATTAAAATTGTTCTACTTGAAGGTTTGAATCAAAAGCATTAAAAGGAAAACGATAGATAGAAAAGTCAAGGTGTCACGTTGACCACACGTGCAAGCAAAGAATCAAGGAATCAACGTTAACGGTCAAATGGTCAATACAAATATAAAGATTGGACACCTTTTTACCGGAAGAGGATATTCGCAGGCATCTGATTAGCATCTGATGTGAATTATCCTAAAGTAATTAAGAACAGCCACTCTTGGAAAATATCCAATCTTTTAAAGTAACCAAGGACTTAGCCACGCCGTAGAACTTGACGAACGGAAGAAAATTTCTCTCCTGTCTTTGATTAGTCATCGCTTTCATGCTGTTTCTTTCTTATCATTACCTTCAATGGAGTTGAAAACATTTGTCAAGATAGATAGAGGGTACTCCATGATTTCACAAGTTAGTCCATCTTTGTTCAATGGTAGTAGGCAAACATGATTTGATGAGTCACATAAGTAAAATCTTGCTCCAATAATATAGCCAATTGAATAGGCAAACTTTGTCTACTCTTCCTTGCCTACTTCGAAGTGAATTGTATATCGAACTCACATTTTTTTTTTTAAATAAAATATTCTATATGGTTTTTCAATGACGTTAGGTGGACAAAGAAGCCTACTGGTGCAGAAAGTTCACATAACATAGCTGAGTCCTTGAGTTTGTTCCATTTTTTGCACCGGAAAGAAACTACATCGTTAAAAATCCTTTATATTACAGAACGTTTTTTGCACCGATTACAAAACGTTGACAATCACTCCTCATTTTGGTCTCTCAATTTCGACCAATGTCATTCATCAACTTAACAACCATGCATTAATATTGCCCTTCAGTTTGAATTCCATCAAAATCTTTAGTTTGCTAATGTAGCTCATGAGTGGAGCCGACTAATCCAATTTGGTTTCCCCGCGTAGATTACAAATAAAAAACCAGTTTTTAATTTATGAGGACTAGAGGAAGAAGAGATCGGGGTGGGAGTAAAAGGGTTCGAAAGGTAACAGGTCGAAGGTTCGAAGGGTTGATGAGGAGGATCGACTAGTCGAACGATCGATGGTGTGGCTGCCTGACTGGTGGCTCGGATCTGGAGAACAGGTAGTGTCTGTGCTGCTTGGCACTTCAGTTTGGGTGGGAAAAATGATGCCCGAGTTTGGTAAAGAATAACGCACCGCGAAAAGGGGTTTCTTTCTTCTGCTGGTTAGGAACTCTTGCCCTACAAGTTACCCTCATTCAATGAGGAGGTGGGCCCCTAAGTCTAAACGTGGCAAGTTAAACCAGAGGCAACTAGAGGGCTCACTTGGCTTCCTTATTGTTGCTACACATGTTACTTTTGCTAAGCACCAAGAAGTTTGATTGGAATGCCACCTGTATGTAACTTGCATGTCCGGTCCACCGCATGGAAGAAAAACATCACACTACAACATTAAAGAAGCTTTAGTTCTACTTTTGAGGGAAAGCGGCAGATTTCATGAAGAAAGCCAAGTCGGCAAAAGAGGTTTCAGAGGCGTGAACATTTACGTGCAAAAATATATGGAGATATGATACTGCACTCGGATTAGATTAAAATAAAGCACATTACTTTAACTACACTAAACACAACTATGCGAATACATTAAACCGCTAAAATTGCTCTAATTGGAAATCAGAATGCAGAGATAGTTATAAACAAAACAACTGATAGGGATGAAAATGCATTAAAAAGTTCAATCCGCATTATGTTTTAAAGCTTGTTTTAATTGCATTATGCATAGTCCTTTTTAAGGTATTTTTTGATCCACGGTATTGTCCTCATTTGAAAGGATCTAATTTGTTCACAGATACGAGATAAGGGTCATCTAATCTAACTGCCTCGATTTTTTGTATAAATTTACTCAAGTTTTAGGTTCTAAACGTAGCTCCAACTCTTGAACTAAAATATGAGTTTTAACCCAAGTCTCATTTTAAGGCAAACTTAGTCTTGAAATCCGTTCTAAGTTAGTAGGCTGATCCACCATATATGTGTACGTTTTTTTAGTTTTATATTTATAAATTCACTTAATCTAATGACTAAGATATAATATGATCAAATATAACAATAAAAAAATCTAACGGCCCAAATTTAAACAGAACAATTAAAATAATTAAAAAAATAATTTCATGTGTTTTCTATTTTACAGTGTTTTAAGAGTTTCATAGTGTTAGCGTAGTAACTCTTAAATATTTATTAAAATCTAGTTATTTTTAAATTAACTTAAGACAGTTACAGAATTCTTTATCTTAAGAGTTGCTTTAAAAAATAATAATAATAATTCATTCTTCAATAATGCTTAAAAATTTAAGTCATAAAAATGAGAGCATTACTCTATTTGGTGAGAATAATCACTATTAGAATTTGACTTTTCAATATTATTTCACACGAATGGCAGATGAGAATGTTTGACCCGTTTTTATCTGACAACTGGAAATGACATTCTATATTCTTAGATTAATTGTTGTACAAAGGTTCTAACTTTTGCGTTCATTGAATCTGCGGCCGAAAACCGGCAAAAAAGACGTCAAAGCTCCATCTACCCTTATCATGCTACCCTTGCCAGACTACTTTTTTTTTTATCTAACCCAACATGTAAGCCCAAAGAATCCCAGGTATTTACAGAAATGCACTCCTGCTTCATTTCTCTACCGAAATGCACTCCCTCTCTACCGCCCTTTTGACTTTCACTTTTTACTTTTCACTGCCAAAGCCCGAACCCGCCGGGCCGAACCGGGTTACAAAAGTTTTGAGAGTTCTGCTGGATGAATCCCGAGTTGTCCACCCGCCGGGTTCTGAGTCCGCTCTGCACCTCCTCCTCCGCCGTCTTCCCAACCCTCTCCGGCCGGGATTCCACGTGGCAGAGAGATGGGATTGAAGGGACAAACATGTCATTGTCATTGTAATTCAAATTCATCTGTCCTTGACCTTGGTGAGTCTGATTATTGAGACCGAGTTCCGGCGCCGAGTTGAGCCCCGCGAGACTCGCCCAGTCGAAATTCCCGGAACCCGTATTCTGAAAATTAAGCTTGCTGTCCTGCTGCTGCAGCGTCTTGAGCGAGTTTATCCGGGGCAGGGTGAAGAACCGGTCGTCGATATCCGGCAACCACTCGAGCCCGTCGTCGAGCTGAGAAGAGCATGGCGACGACGAGCCGTTGCTGTGCTCTTTGCCCGAAACGCTCGTTACGGACTTCTGTGCTGCCGCCGCCGCTGCTGAGCTGGTGCTCTTCTTGTAAATACGACACAAAACCCATTCATCCAACTGTAACCAAAAATTCGAATTCAATTAAATATCGCTCGAATAAATTAAATAAAAAACAAAACGGGGATTGAATCATTAACAAATTATTTACCCTGGAGCTGCCATTTTTGCGAGAGGGCTCGATGAGGCGATACTCGTGCATAATCCAATTGGTCTTGATGCCTTTGGGGGCTTTGCCCACATAGAAAACAAGGGCTTTTTTAATACCAACTTTTTTACCTTCAGTTGTTATGACCTTATCAGTTCCAGTGGCCTTCCAGTACCCAGTGCCGGCAACCCGATTGGGTCGCGACCCATTCGGGTATTTCCGGTCCCTCGGACTGAAAAAGTACCATTCTTTTTCACCAAATATAGCTTTGCCTGCAAAACCGACATCAAATTCCGTTCATTTTAGCACCAAATTAATCAATTCAAAAAATGCTTAGTGTGATAAAACAGTAAAATAAAAAAAATGGTTTTGGTTCTTACTTGGTAAAACCCATGGATCGAACTTGTAGAGATCGATTTCAGCAATTATTTGCAGATTGAATTGGTACCCAGCAACCTTGCGGCAGAGGTACTGAACCAGAAGCTCCTCGTCCGTCGGATAGAATCGAAACCCCGGCGGCAGGCTCAGCTGAGACAGTGGGTCGGTTTCCGGCACACCCATTTTTCTGGTCACAAATTTCAGAGCTCGAAACTGAATCGGGAAGATTTTAGAGAGAGAAAGAAACAGAAGAGAGGAATTTGAAATAAAACTGGAGGAGAGAGGAGAGAGAGTAAATGTTTCAGACCTGCAAATTCCCAAATTTTTTTTTTTTTTCAGTTTTCGAGATATGGCGGTTATATATAGCAGAGCAGGGAAGGGGTGATATGTACGGTCGTTCTTTCGTGCTGCGGATGATTGGGGCCCACCGGAGTACTCACCCGTTTAGAAATTGCCACGCGCCCCTTTGAAGTTCGACGTAATCGTGGATTCGTGCGATCGACCTTATCCGATAACGAGTAATATGGTCCCTGGGGGTTCGGTGCATGAACCATCACGAATATTACCGTGCTGACTCATCCCGTAACCTGACGCGTGTCGGGCGTAAACAAAATCTTCCGGAACCTTTTCTTTGGCGCGCAAAGGCGGGGGGCCCAGTGTCGCAGCTTTTCTAGGGCGTGTGAGCCGTTTTCCACGCGTGGCTTAACCCACGTCGGTCAGAAAAACATGGGACTCGCACTAACACGTGGACAGATCGGAGGGGAGTTAGGCTGGTATTTTGTCAAAAGATGGGAGGGTTGATGGGGAAAGACGAGGAAAAAGAGGTGTGGCGGTTTCGGGGTGGCATGAGAAACCAGGATTACTTAATTTTGGTACAAAAATTTAACGTTAAACTGTAAGATGTGATATAAAATTTATAAAGAGTTTTCTTAGCATTTTTCTTTATAGTATACTACTATACTACTATCAAATTTTTAAACACTAAATGATTAGTTATAACATATAACGAAATCTAACCGTTAAAACATTAATAACTTTTACTCGTTAATTCATCATTCATAATTACAGACGAAAACTTAACGGCTAAAACATTGAGAGGATAGACACTCCGAAGTATCATAACATTTGTTATAACAAGGAATTTTTAAGTGCACTCCAAAGTATGTTACAATCTAGAAATTTTTTATAGTTATATCATTGTGTTAGTTTTATATTATTGGTTGGTTTATTGGTGTACTTTGGATGTGCATGTGTCTGTTGATGAGGAATTAGGGTTTCTTCCACTCATCAACCACTAAGAGCTAGCTTACATGTATGTTAGATAGTATTTTAATACATGGGTTTTGGGCTGTTTTTATTTGGGATTTATATAGGGAAGTGTTATTGACACTCCAAAAATTTTATTGTACATTTCTCATAAGTGTAGTTTTCTTTTCTAATATAGAAAGTTTGAAATGTAGAATGATATTTTTGAAGTGCTAATAACAATTCCCTTTATATAATATATATGTATGATTATTGGCAATTTGTTAAAACTGATGATGTGGGTTGGTCTAGATTTGAGAGGTGGAGAGGACTGGATTGTTCTTTATCTTTGGTATTTTCTTGTGATCTCAAACGTGGCCATATAACAACATATATTTGGGCACGTAGAGGAGGTTTAAGATTATTATATGACATGTGTTTTCAGTGAGGATCGAGTTTTGAAAAGTAGAAGAGTCGATGTTTTGTCTCTTACAAATTTTTACAAGTGTTTGTTAACTTTTTATCATGATTTCTATGATATATTTGATTCGATGATTGAAAATTAAAAGAAATATGTAATATTAAGGAAACTAAATGTGTAGGTTAAATTGGCAATACTAAGGAAATTAAATGTGTATGTTAAATTTTGTAAATTAAATAACATGAAAGTTGACGATTAACGTGTTTATTTCTTATTGATGATACATTACTCAGTTTACAAACTTAGTCTATAAATTTGGAAGCATTTTTAATCACTTCCTAGACTTCAGTGTATACATCCTATATACCTAATCATCTGCCGATGTCCTTTCACTTAATATTGAAAAAGCTACATTGAACGTAAAAGTTTGGATTAATTAGATAAAAGTGCCCCAGTTCTACATCATGTTAATTAAACATTTGTGGGTTTTCAAATCTTTATTAAAATGCTTTGAATTTTGATTAAGATGCTTCCATCTTTATCCGTGTTATTTTCTAATTTCCAACTCATCATTTTAAGTAAATGTTAAGAAAAAAAAAATGAAAATAAGAGTTTTTTATATTGAAACTCATCAGATCTAAAATCCCTAAAGTTGTGGAAGAAAATAAGTTTGAAATTTTTAATTGAGTCATTATCCCAATAATTAATTGTTATGAATTTATTATATCAAATTTTTAGTTCAAAGTTTTAATATGAAAATTTATCTTTTTTAAAGGATCATAACGTACCATTAGCTTGTAAGTACCAAAGTTAGGTTAATACACCGTACCAGTAGCTTGGTACATACTAAAACAAGAATTACATAACGTGCCAAACTGAGTAATTTCTAACGTACCAAAATACTAATACATACCAAAATTAAGATTGTATCATGTACCAATTATGGTATGTTATGTTAATCTTTAATGTACCAAAATACTCATACGTACCATAATTAAGATTGTATAATACGTTATGTTTAATACATATGTGCATTCATATATCATGTCCATATTTGGTATGTTATAGTTAATAGGATGTTAGTTGTATTTTTAGAATTTTGATGAAATCTTCTATTTGAGTAATGAAAAGTGTCGTTTGAAATGAATTATGGTATAATATACATATGTCCATTCATATATCATGTCCATAATTGGTACGTTATAGTTAATAGGATGTTAGTTGTATTTTTAGAATTTTGATGAAATCTTCCATTTGAGTAATGAAAAGTGTCGTTTGAATATCGTCCTCTTCAAATGCCTTCTCATTGGCTTCTCCCACCACCAGGGTGTGTTAGGGCTGGTTTGGTATTGTTGTGCTTGGAAAAAAAGCTGATCTTGATGTGCTGTGAGAATAAGCAGCTGTGAAATAAAGCAGCAGAGTGTTTGGTAAACTTTTTTTGTAAAAGTGCTTTTGAAAGAAAAAAAAAAAGCAGTATTATAGTGTTTGGTAAACTTTTATGTAAAACAGATGTGAAAAAAACAGGTTTTCCAAAGCTGGGTTTTGCAGCTTCTTGTTTTTGGCTTTTTTTCACCCAAAACTGTAAACAAAAGCTGAAGCTGAATGTTTACTAAACACAAAAATAGCTCCCACCTTTTTTTGATACCAGCTTTTTTCAGAATCACCTCAGTACCAAACCAGGCCTGAAGGTTAATGTTGACGGTTCCTTCTTTGTTGGTTCTAATTTGGGTGGTGTGGGTGGGGTATTTCGCAACGCAGCCGGTAGCTATGCTGGAGGCTTTGTTCGCAAAATATCCCCTGCATTGAACCCAATTATGGTGGAACTACTTGCTGTTCGTGAGGGTGTTCGGCTAGCTGCAGATAGGCTTTTGGATCACGTTATTGTGGAGAGTGACTCTTTGCAGGTGGTTCAGGCTATTGGGCGTCGCATTCAGGGATCTTCTATGATGGATCTTCTGGTGGACGGTATTCATGCTTTCTTGCAGGGTTTTGTGGATTCGCAAGTGTGTTATGTGCGGCGTACTGCTAATGGCGTGGCACATAGTATGGCTAAGTTGGCTGTTTCCTTTTCTGAGGATTTTTGTTGGTTTGAGGAGCCTTCGGATGTGATTGTGGAGGCCCTCTCTCATAATGTATGATTTATTATCCTCTGACTAACCTACTATTGTTTCTTTTAAAATATATATATATATATATGTAATTTTTGTTATTAAAAATTAGATTAAGAATGCTTGATCAAAAGTCTAAAACCTAAGGATATCTAATCTAAAAATTTCAAAATTGAGGCACCTATATCAAAACACTCCTAGAAATTTAGATGAAATGACACATAACAAATGATTTGGGATAATATAGTGAACATACAATATAATTATAATAGCGAGTATAGATACGCCTTACAAATTTAATCTAATTAGCATTACTGAAAAAAATAAAATGTGGGTCATCGGTTTCTGCCACGTGCAAGAAAGTATAGCGCTAGATGGCGGCAGGTGAATTGCTTTGTGTGGCGTTTAAATTTTGGACGGTTTTGGCTTTTGAAAAAAGGCATGAAACTTGTCACACGAAACAAAGATTCGGTACCTACTTTTTAGTTTTGCTGCAAGACACGACCTTGAGCTTGAACTGTGAATCACAATACTTAATAATTGTTCGTTTCAATGTTTAGTTTTGATAGATTTGACCAAGCCTCGTGGTTTGCAGCATATTCCAATCTTAAGTTGTGAAACTGACGTACCTGAAAGTCATACATGAGGTATAACTAGAATTTTTTTATAGTAAACGTGAACGCAAAACAAATTATCATTATGATTCGTCATTTGAAAAGATGGACTTTAACTTCAAACCTCTACAACCATATTTAATTATATATTATTTGAGTTTAATAATACTTATTCAATATGATGATCGGAAGTAAAAAGAAACGTGCAAAAAAAAAAATTAAAGAAGTGAGATTTATGAAAACCTTTATCAAACATTATCTCAATAGTTCTTTTTCCTTTTATGTTATTGAACGTGTGTCATACGTGATTTCAAAAGAAGAATAAAAAAAAAGTGAGTCGTATATTCTTTACCACATTTAGTTATTTGGCTTGATTCATAGATACGAAAACCATATGGTCCTTAGCCAATACAAAATGTACAAGTACACACGAGTAGATATAAGGATTAAAGCATAGTAAGATGTGACAAACAGTCCAATACATGATTACCATATGTTAATTGTCAAAAATGGTATTTTATAGAATCCAGACTCCATACTAATGCTTGGAAAAATATCATCAATCATTGGCTATTGAGCTAAAATTGTCTCTGAGATTGATATAAGTATAATTCCTTACTTTGGTTATGAGATTAAGAATCGATAGAAATGGTCTCTGAGTTTGTTCACCGAAAATCATATTGATCTTCTGTAAAAAAAAAATATGTCAACACCATCGTTAAATTGTCACGTGAGCGACCACGTGACCATCTTTTGATGGTTTTTTTTTTTATTTTTTTTATTTTTTTTATTTTTTATTTATTTATCATATCAACCCCTCCTTTTTAGCCAAAACCATTCATGAGGTTGACATCATTTCTTACTTTGGTCCCTGATAATGAAAATTGATGACAGTAGTCCCTAACTTTATTCATCGTAAATTGTTTTGTTCATTCCATATATCTACGTATTGCATGCTCAGATTATTTTATCTTTTCCTTTGGATATTAATCGAAAGTTTAAGACTTTGATAAGTGTAGTAGTAAATTGTCTAACTAATTTCAATCAGTCTCATTTGAAAGGTTATCTATTTCAACCCATCTTCTATACCAAAAGAGTCTATAGCATGCAATCAATTTTAGGGTTATTTGTGACAGAGTTCAAAATATTGTCCCAACCAAGCTTACCGTGATGATTCAAATTAATAGATTTGAACTAAGATTCCCATCATTAAAGGAGAAAAAAGAAAAGAAAAATTGTTCAATTAGTACGTACTTTCGCTCGAATACTCAATCTTAAAAAACTTAAACCAGATTAGACATGGAGTTTCACATTGCCTTGGGAATTCATTGACATTCGAAGTTCAAATCCAGACAAATGACACCATTTCGGCATTGAAAATATTATCAGTAAATGAGCATACATACACTGTTAGACTTTTTTTTAGCCTACCTGTTAGACTTTTTTTTAGCCTATCTTATCAGTTTTCTAGCTATATGCATCCTTTAACACCAACATTTTGACACTCAAATTCAACTTTGTAATAATAACAATAATGGGAATATTTGTAAATATTTTAATTTGACGATTTTCTTAGTTTTCAAATTGACGATTAATTGGGATCGACAATTACACCGTTGCTTAACCCTACAGTCTCAGTCATGCATGTAACTGAAGATTTTCAACTCCATATGCGAATGCAAGCTACCACATGTTAACTACATTGAAATATTTGAGAATCAAATAGAAAATGGAGAAGAAAGAGTAACTGAGAAAGATGAACTAGAGAGAATTTAGAGAGAGAAATATGATACTTGTATCTTGACTTAAAAGAATGATGATTACACACTCTGTTTTTATAATAGAAAGCCTAATAACTCTAACCAAATACTAACAAACTTGCTAACTTTATTGCTAACTTGTACAACTATTTAACTAATTATCTTACGAATAATGTGGAACCCTTAATACCATCCTTGATCTGCATCACTTCATTTCGCTGCTTAACATGAATATTAACATAGAAAACAGCCACTTTCAATTTGACAATAGCTCTACCTGCCTTCGTTTTCATTTAATATTTTGGTATTATGTATGTGCGTTATTTTTCGTTTGCACTGGAAATATTTTTTTTTTATAATTTTTGGATCTGGTGCATAAGTAAATCACAACATCGACTCGTTTTTATAAAAAAAGGCATCATCTTTTAAGAAATGATATTTCATTAGATAATTCTTAATTATACATCAAGATGTCTATAGACATCTAAGATATACCAAATAATACTCAAAAGAGAAACATGTAAACATTCCAGGAAAGCCTAACACTAAACCTTGATTGCCACCACGAATCAAATCCGCTTCCTCATATAACTTGTCGTCTCTCGTCATAAAGAATATGTGGAACAATTGATGGATCTGTGATCTCAAATTTGGTTTTCAATGATCCAACCGCACATAAAGGCAAACATAAGTCTTGATTGACTTAGACAAAAACCATATTAGCAAATCGCAACGGTGCCCTTCAAATCGGTGATAGATTGAGCGTTTAGTCAAATTAAGATATACTGAAGGCATGATATCAATTGTGGACTTGGCATGAAGAATAAGCATAAAAGCACAGATAAGTAACTCGCATCTCTTTTGCATGCAACTATTTCTATCGGCTTATTCAAAGGGCTGACTATTTTTTTATAACCCCATGGCTAAGTTTAAAGGACTACAAGAAAATCACAACAACAAAAATCACCAGAGGGAATATTATTCAACCGGAGGAGAAGGGCACAAATCCTTTTGCAGCTCGTTTTCTTTCACCTTTGAGTATTAAGCTTTATTGCATTATTCTAAGACTAAGGTCATCTCCAATTGTTAATCCCAAATTTAGCCCCCCATTCCTAAATAATCCACACCAAAAATAGTGTTGGACTATAATTTTTTTATGAATGCTGCTGAAGCCACCCACCTCGATCTCTAACCACCCGAAGTGATAGCTGACTCTCGCATAATTTATTTACTAATAAATCTCACACATTGCAAAGGCATTGCTTTTGGGAATTGCCAAGACATCAAAGTATAGTGGATGATGGAAATCAGCATATATGAAAGGTAATAATGGGCCGACTTTTACAGTTTGGAGGACACTGAAAGATTTGTTGCTTCATATTAAAATCAATTGAAAGTAGTCCAATTACTTATAAGCTTATATAAGGTATTTACTTATGAATGTGAAATTCATTCTCAACACGGCTCCTCACGTGTAGTAAAATTTCAAGTCTAACATGTAGACAACACAAATTGAGCGAATTGGAGCACGTGTGACCATTTGACTTTACTCATGAGACCTGCTTTGAGACCATTAAAGAGTTGAGGTTTCACTATAAAACCAATGGGGCAATATGAGAAGTAATTCAACTACATATATAAGATCATATAAGATCCATTTTCCCATCAATGTAGGATTCATTTTCAAGTGAACCTGGATCCTACTGTGATATAAGTTTAAGGTACTTTTTGTTGGGTTTATGATTCTTTATTTACCTCCAATGGGGCAGTGATGGCAAATGAAATTATGTATTCCTTCTAATCTCTATTAGGATCATTTACCTTTCACTCGTGTCAAGTTGAAGACTGAAGTTAAATACATGGGTCCATCAACTGCACCTGAAATGGATGGTATGTATCTTATTTTCTATCAAAAGTATACAGACATTGTTGGTTAAGTCTTGATACACATTATGGGAGGGGATATTTTTAATTGTACTATGGATGCCTTATTTCCAATACTGTTCGCTTATGAGTAAGAGTTTAGGCTAATCGGGTTCTTTAATGTCAATAGGCTCAAGAGAGTGCTTCTGTATGTCATCTCTGAGTTCCAGAGTACATTCGTCCCTAACAAAAGGACTTTATTAGACAATGTTCTTGCTGCATTTTAGTCGGTTTATTGTTTGAAAATGAAAGGTAAATCTGGAAGAAAAAAATTGGTTTTGAAGCTGGATATGGCGAAGGCTTATGAAATATTTGAATGGTCTTTTATTTAAGAAAATGATGCAAATTATAGGGTTCGCGTTACGAAATCAACAGGTGGCTTTAGAGGTGGTTAGAGACCATATCGGAGCTTTTAGAGGTGTTGTACCAATGATAATTCCAAGTCTGATCTCTGTGTTAGCTATTGAACTTTACGTGATGGTTGGAATTTGCAATAGTTATGCTTCATTTTTGCCTCTGATCGTCGAATTGGATTCAGCTATAGCTATGCAAATGTAATCTGGAAAATGAGTGTTTTGCCGCAAAAGGGGTGTATGAGGACGAAGTTTGTCGTACGTTGCATTCTACGACAACACATTCTTGTGAGTCATATATCTAGAGGGGAAGTAGGGCTTCTCCTTCTGAATGGATGTCGACCCTCTATGGCTTATGGATAGTGTAGTGAAGGATTCCATTGTGGTGCATGAAGCCATAAGTTTTGTATTATTGTTCTCATTTGCATGAGTGTGCTTTGTTCTCTTTACTGAAATATTTTCCGATTCTTTATTGTTACGTACAATGTGGGATAACACACACACACACACACACACAACCATATATATATATATATATATATATTCAGAGTTTAGGGCTGACATACTTGTGGGGAACAACAATTAAGTATCAAACAAAGTGCTTCCCATGCATACTAAACAAACGGGAACTAAAATGAAGTAATACATAGTTATTCACAACCATGGATCGCGGTGAAAATTTTGGAACATGAAACTTGGAGCCCAAACAAACTCACGAACAATAGGGATGGAAGTTATGATACACTACTTGAATAAGGAATTATTTTATTGCAAGTAGCAAGGAAAGATGGTATCTTGCTTCTCTAGATGGACAAAAGATTATTAACTAGAGGATACGGAAATTTTCTACAACAGGTGATTTATAGTATGTTTATTGAGTCTAGAATATAGATATTTAACTGAGGGATAATGTTAGGGAAACCAAAATTTGAAATCAAATGATGTGGTTGAAGTGTTGATTATTAACGTGCTTATTTCATATTGGTGACCCATTATTTGGTTTGTAAATTTGGTTTAAAATTTGGTTTTCCTAACGTTATCCTTAACTGAGTCACGAATGGATAAACAGTTTCAGCATTTCAAAAAACAAGGCTTGTAACTGGCCCGAAAATACTATTGTCACAATATTATTCATAGATGTAATGTCAGAGTACACCAAATGTCTACATGTTCTCTACCCTGCTAATGAAAAACTCACACAAACTGCGTATCTCACATATGTCTCTCTAATAACTTGGGAAGAAAATATCTACCCAAAAGATCAAGAACTGCATGTATAATCTTGAAGTACTAATCATTTGTGAACCTCTCTTCTGTCTTCCCTACAAACCAAACTAGCTTGTTATCTTTGATATATAATTAACTAAGAATCTAAGGGTGCTTCTTCTTTGTAACTCCAATCCTCATGAGAGCTAAATAACTGATGAACCTGTAACCCACAACCATAATGACCAAAGCAACCACAGCACTCGATTGTCCATCGAGCCCAGCAGATTTTATAGTTGGGAAATCTCCAACTGAGCAAACCCTACCATCACATGGGTAGGTCTCACTTTTCTTGTACTGAGAACCCAGAAGGAGCCTGTAGGAGTAGTTGCTTAGTGAAATGTATTTGATCCAAGAGATAAAAGCAGGAACATGTTGAACATAGTAGCCACCAGCAAGAAGAAATGACAACATGATGACTGATGCAAGAACCGTCGCCTTTTTCTGGTCCATCACCAAAGCCCCAAGAGCAAGCCCCATGCCTTGAGCTACTAAAACACTTAGGAGCAGAGCGAACAAGGTGTGGAAAAAGTTTCCAGCCGACGGTTTGAGGCCTGCCATCCAGTATGTTATGGTGACAAATAGGGTCGGAAGGACAAGTTCCATTGGGAGGTCAGCAACAATCCTCGACATGAAATAGGAGGAGAGTCTGTATGTGCCTGAAGCTCTTTCCTTTTCAAGCATCTTGCGCTCTGGTGGAAAGGTGAAGATTGCTTGGAAGAGAGGGAAGAAACCCCAAAATCCAGACATAAAGAAGAGAAGCCCAATCTGCACGTAAACACAGCCACAAAAGATTATCAAGTTGCTAAAAAATGGTTATAATTGAGAAGCTTAAGCATTGCTTTAATTAAGTGATAAATTATGTCGTGCTATGTGCATAAACCCAATTTTCAAATTTATTGACATGTCTATAAATCAAGGTAGTAGTAGAGATTTAGTACTATTTTTGTTTGGGTTTAATATGCAACCTATATTTTCCACTATTGTCCCAAACCCAGAAAAGGAACCACTTTTTTTTCACTCTGAATAATATCAATCAAAGTGAAGGAAGAATGTTTGTAGATCACAGTAGTGGAACCATATGTAATAAATCACATTACATTCGTGATCAAGTTAAGTTGAGTCACCAACTGTTCATAATAATCGATGTAGTACACTGATGTGATCTGAAGATGTTTCACCGATATTACAAATGTGGTCTCCCTTTTAGCGGATCCTTATTAACACTAAAATCTTGACCTAAATTCCTTTGAAACTGGATATTGCAAATTCTTGAAAAAGGAAAGGATGGAATTTTTAGTACCTGATCCTGCAAGTGTGCAATATCAGATTGCCACCATAGTAGGCCAACAAGAAGAGCCACAGCCAATACCTGACCAATCTTGAGACCAGAGAAGGCCTCATGCCTCCTTTCTTTCATTCCTCTCCTCAGCAACACAGAGAATTGCTGCCACCAAGTTGTGGGCCATTTCCCAAACTTCTTGTCTTGTACAGATCCATCTTGAAATTGACTGGAGTTATTGGTTTCTTGAAGTTCAGTTTTCAATCTATCTAAAAGGTTATTCTTGTAGGCCAAGGCCAGATTCTGCTTCACCTTGCTCTTATTGTAAACTGATCCATCAGGTGCCAGACCTGCAGAAAATGTAACGTTTATTACTTTCACAAAATTTCACAAACATCAGATGTCCACTTGCAAACACTCTTGCACAACACAATAGCTTCTTCTAGAGTTGCAAGCAAGAGATTAATTTATGGAGATGACAATAAATGTTTTTTCTCATGAATTTTAATGATCAAAATTTGTCCCCCAAGCATATCTGCTGACAATGTAACAGACATTTCCAAGACATTGTATAGGTTTATGAGGGTCTCACCGATCGATCCTAATGGACTTCCTGGAAATTTACCCTTATTTGGAGTTCAAGCAATTACTTGACTGCTGAAATAAGTAATTAAACAGATAATTAGTTAAATTTGAAACATACCATTAGCAAGGTCCAACAGAAAATCTGCAGGATTCATAGCGATCACGGGAACATAGCTAATGCCTGAAAAATAATCCATAACCTCTGACGCCTTCCCAAAATACAAACAGTTTCCTTCCGATAACAACATCACCTTATGAAACAAGTAAAACAGCCTACTTGAAGGTTGATGTATAGTCATCACGATCGTCCTCCCACCACTTGCCAAATCCCACAGTGCCGATACAATCCGCTGAGCCGTCGTTGAATCGAGCCCCGACGTCGGTTCATCCAGGAAGAGCAAGCTGGGATTTACGAGTAATTCTTGTCCTATACTAACCCGTCTTCTCTCCCCGCCCGAAATACCCCTCATGAACTGATCACCTACGGCACTGTTCTTGCATTTGGTTAATTCGAGCTGTGTAATCACTGCATTGGCTTGCATAACCTTGTCTCTCTTGGGTAGCGTGTTGGGCAAGCGAAGAAGTGCCGTGAAGACTAGGGTTTCTGTCACCGTTAAATGCGGGTAGAGAAAATCGTCTTGCGTTACAAAGCCGGTGTTTCTTTTCATTGTGTTTGTGAAGGTTTTGTTGTTGTAGGTTATGGAACCTCCTAGTCGGCCTCCAAGTCTGCCTCCGAGTGCGGTTAGGAGGGTTGTTTTGCCACTTCCGGAGGGGCCGAGCATGGCTAAGATTTCGCCGGGTTGAACTAGGCCGTTGACGCTGTTTAAGATCACTTTCTCTTCGGACTTGGTGCCCTTCTTGGCTTTGATTTTGTAAACCACGTCTTCAAACTGTGATTTTGATCGAAATTTGAAAACCCAATAGCTTAATTATGTAAATGGTATTAGGCTTTTCCAAGAAAAAAAAAATGAAAATAGGATCCTGATCATCAATCTCGGGCTATTCAAATAAAAAATAAATAAAATGCTTAATTAATTTTTTAGTCCCAACCCATTTCCCCTATATATATTTACCTTCACTGTGACGGGTCGAGTGGCATTCTTGAAGATACCAGGGGTTTCACTGTCGGGTCTTCTATCAGTCTGAGACTCTAAATCCACCACCATCCCTTGCTCCATGGTTGTTAACCTCAAGATCAACGAGCTTTCTCCCTCTCTAAAACCCTAATCAAACCACTAGATTTTTTTTCTGGTTTTTTGGGAGTTACGAAATGAAAGAGAAGATCAAATCAATAGCAGCTGGTTGATCTCTCTCTTTCTGTCTTCCTCTTCTAAACTATAAATTTCTGGGCAAGCTATACAGAGAGTGCATATATAATTAATATATGGAAAGAAAGAAAGAAGGAGAAAACTAATTAAATTAAGAGAGTCGATCAAGTCATGCAAGAGAGATGAGAAATAACAGACGAGCCAGGCGGGGCCAGTTTGATGGGTTCGCTTCTTCAAATTCCTGTTTAGTTTCCGTGATCACAGCTACATACTCTATTGTTTTCTGTTACACTGAGACAGCACGTGTTTATATATTGCATTAGATACCAGGCCAATCTCAACAATCCCACTACGACTCTACTTCTTATACCATTACGACTTCTATTTATCATTTTATTTTCCCAGAACATATAGTCGAAAATTTACCAATGAGTACTTCACAATAATGCCAAATTTAACCACAATGGTTAACAAAATAACCTGTCGTCTTATGACAGTTTTGAATGGTTGGCTTGTGAAGTTTTCGTACATGTGGTAGCTATTTAGGGGTTTACTATGTTGTCTTGTTTTGAGCAAATTCACCTCCAGATCATTTTCTTGGTCACTGGAGTTTTATATCCAATTGGCACCTATGTATTGTTTAAAATGATTAATGAAATATCAATCTATCGTTGCTTGTCAAAAAAAAAAAAAAACCTTTTTACTTATCTTGTGTATACGGTGGAGCTATTTATATAGACTCATTTTGCTTCTCACACACTTCTCTCAAATTTTCGGTTGTATTGAATGAATTGATAAAAAAATAAATTAACAAAATTAACAAGGGTGTGTGGAGGTAAAAGGGGTGTGTGATACACTATCCTTTGTGTAAATATTCTCCCTCCGTGGTAATTAATTAAGTGAAAATATAAAAAGATTATAGCGACTTGTGTGGAGCAAAAAGGAAAGGGATCCTATCCCTTCCTTCTAATCCACCAAGTTCGGGGATCCGGATCGTTGAAATTTGATCCAATGGCTAAAGTTATTATAACTTTTAAAGTAAGCCCCTATTTGTAGCCGTTGGATTAAATTTCAACGGTGCATATCCCCAAACTTGATGGATTAGGAGAAAGGGATCCGAACATGATCCCTTTCCAAGCAAAATGGCGCTAGGCTAAAAGAATGGTGTGTATTTTATATATGTGTGCATGTGTGTGTGACCACTTTTGCGTAGAATATTCTTCAAATTAACTGGATTTCGGATTTCCTGGTTACTTCAAGAAGGAATTTACTGGATTCTCCTGGTTACCTCAAGAAGTGGATCAATTACCGTTGTTTTTCAGCCTTTTCTTTTTCACTGAGTATGTTAACATTGCCCACACTCAAATTAATACTTAAAGATACTTCCACCATTGAACTTTTATCAAACTTTATAGTTAGATAAATCACTTTTTTTTTTTTTTTTTTTTTGACAAATGATATTATCTACACTAAAAGGATGGGGAAATGGCTAAGCCTCACAATGTGTTAGTAATAATGTGGTTCAAATTCACCATTGACGAGAGTCGAACCCAAGATTTCTCACTTACAAATAGAGGAATATCATCAAACTGTAGTACTAAGTGGCAGATAAATCACTTACAAATCAAAATTGGTATGCATTATATAAATGCAAACATGATTTCAATTTGGAAAGTAATTAATTAAAACACATTAATATTAGCAAGATTGTCTTATACTCATTAATTTAGTTAATGAAGTGCTTGTTATTATATATAATCAGATACTAGCCTCAATTAATTGGCATGTGAAAAGATATATGACACACCCCGACCTAAATCGAGGCATGTTGGCCATCACATGAGGATGACGTAGTCATGTGCGTAGTGCAGAAGTGATAGAGATACAAATATGTGGGTAAATAAAAACCAAACTAGCTAATTTACACTAGGTAAGTATATAAGTGCAAGTGAAGATGTTTAAAGCATGGATACACATCATCAGAGCATAGATAACCTAAGTGCAGTCCAACAAGCTAAGCGTTAATTATACAAGACATGAAAGAAATCCCTACATTATTTGAAGTCTGTCAGAACTGCCGTAGAATCCTCGTAAGCCACCAACATGAACTTCTACCTAGAACCTAGAGGGGCGCAAAACAGAAAGTGTGAGTGGGTAAAAACAAAGTTTTAAAATCATCTTTGTCTTTAGAAACGTAATAACCTCTCACCGTAAAACCCGTATAATTTCCTAGAAAATAATACTACATACGTATATAGAAATCATTCATGAAAGCAATGGAAACCAAGTATATGCCGTGTCACTATCTCAACAGTAAATATGTAAGTCAGGTGATATAAATCAATGTAAAGTGATATGTCAGCCGAAGTCACCTAATGTGACATGTACGGCACTAAACCTGCACATGAGTCGGAACCACCTAATATGGTTTGTACGAAAGGCTGGCACCTGACTTGGATCTAAGCTGAGCGTGAGGTGTGGGAGGTGAACGATCACGTGAAGGCTAGGCCCTGGCCACGGGCGGAGCACTAACACTGGCGTGCAAGACAATGAGCTCTACGTGCATCAACTCATAATCAACTACCATGCAACCATACCGTCAATATATACTCACCTGAACTTACTTGGGCTTCTGCAACATCATGCAATATTATGCAAAGCTATACTCATGCATATGCTAAAATGTAAAGCAAACATGACATGGCATTTTAAACGAAATTCCATTTAAAACAGTTTCTGGGAAACGCATATATATATATATATATATAAACCAAAAGCCCACTCACTAGTATGTAGTAGGGTCGTAACCCCTAAGTCTCGCTTGGCTATGCTTGTCCTCCGGAAACGTCTCACCTATATGTGAAATAACTATTTTAACGTTAATTTTAAGCACATAACCAAAACTGTGTAATAAATTTTGATACGTTACTCAATTGGGATGTTTGAATATACCATCGTGGCCTACCCAACACCACGAGCATCCCCATATTTTTAGAATAATTTTCCGACGTTCCACGCATCTTCATGCGCCGGCCACGTACAGGCACGTGCTTGGCATACTGACGGAATATTTAATGCCGTTAGGGAATATTCTGCTAAATAATAGAATATTCTATTAACTTTACCTGACGCCGTTAGTATATTATGTCATAGTTGACGGAATATTCCCCTTCCTTCTCCGGTGGTTCGTCAGATTTTGGCGCCAATCGTTGTTGCGTCGTCGGAAACTAGAAAATTTTCAAATTTAAATATCTCACTCAAATCTCAACCAAACTTCACAACTTTACATGGATTTGAAGCCCTGAACGAGTAGAACATGCTCTTACCACTTTGAAGTCCTAAAACCGACGGGAAATAGTCGGAAAATCCTTCGATGTTCCGGTCAAAACTGCAACTCGAGGAACTGACCTATCCCGACGTCCAAAACCTTCCAAAACTTCTCTATGATCCATGTGAAGTTGTTTTAAGACTCCTTTGAGCCTTGAAACTCCGTGAAATGTCCACGATCACGATGGAGTAGCAAAGCACCTCGCCGGAGCTCGCGAGTTCCCGGGTTTCTGAGGTCCTTTCACGAAACTAAGGGTATGATTAGGTTCCTGACCTTACAAGGAACTCGAAAGTGACTTTCACTAGTTCGATCTGTGCAAGATAAAGATGGTTGGGTGTGTGTGTGTACGGAATGTACGGACAAAGGAAAGATCAAGAGAAAGGGTGAGGGTATGTACGTGTGTGTGAGTGTGTGCGTGTGGTCTGGATTGGGTATAGATAAAAAGGATCTTAAGCCCTAATTGGGCCACAATATTTAGGGCTTTCATTTAATCCAATAACAACCTAAAATTTTTAATTGGGTCCAAAATTATGGAAGATATGATAATTGGTCACTTTCTTTGGCCCGATTACACAATCGTTTATTCGTAACATTTTCGTTATGAACCCAACTCGGCCTTAAATCGCGTCAACACTCTTGTGACATCGAGTATGATTTAATTACGTCAACAGGAAAATAATTTAAAACCATATACATACATCCACGTCACTATGACTCGAGGGTATAATCGTCATTTCGACACATTCAAGGATAAAATATATATTAATTCGGGACGGGTCATCACAATATATATAGGAAATCTTTAAGGGAATGATCCTCATTTTTTTTTTTTTATAAAAATGGGGCTTAGTTGTGGTGTCCATACTACATCGAACTTTAACGATTTGAACCATATATTTTTCAAGTTGCACATCATAGATCATCCTTGCAAAATATTGGCCAAATTGGAAATGTTTAAGACATCTAATTGGGTTCAAAGAAGTTAACGAATACTTTGTTATATAAGAAATAATGAAATTTTATCTTGATAATTAAATAGGCAAATGGTTTCAGATTGAATTGAATTTTTGCAAGGATGATCTATGAATTGAGACTTACAAAATAGATGGTTCGAATCGTTGAAATTCGATGTGGAGTGAGCCCCACACCTAATCCCTATTTTTTGGAACACACACACATATATATAGGAAGCCTTTAAGGGAAGGAATCTCCATTTTTTTAAAATGAGGATTACTTGTGGGGTCCACACCACATCGAACTTTAACGGTCCGAACTATCTATTTTTCAAGTTACATCTCATAGATCATCCTTGCAAAATATTAGCCAAATCGGAAATATTTAAGACATCTAATTGGGGTCAAAAAATTAACGAATGCTTTGTTATATAAGAAACAATGAAATTTTATCTTGATAATTAAATAGGCAAATGGTTTCGGATTGAATTGAATTTTTGCAAGGATGATCTATGAATCGAGACTTACAAAACAGATGATTCAGATTGTTGAAGTTCGATGTGGAGTGGGCCCCCACACCTAATCTCCATTTTTTAAATAGAATGAGAATCCCCTTGCATAAAGGGTCTGCATAAATATATATATATATATATATATATATATATATATATATATATATAAATATGTATGTATGTATATATAAATATAAGAGGCATGTAACATCCTCTTATGGCTTTCATTCCATACAATTAAAAGAAGGTGGAAACGATAAAAAATTCAAAAAAAGAATCAATGAAATCAAAACATGGGCAACATATGTATGCTTTGAACACATTGATTAAGATAGATGGAATCATACGTATCGACACGTTGCATCAAAATCATGTACAAGAAAGAAAACTCTCACACAGTAGTGTTTATAGATGTGAAATTACATCGTCAAGTGTACATATCATGGTGGCATGAAACTCTTTGTAGAGAAAAAAAAATATAAGAGAATAAATTGTACGAAAATAATTGAGAGCATCATGAAGTCTAATGCTTGAGTATAAAAAATCTCTAAATCATAGGACGACTATAGCTCAACTGAAAAAAAAAAATTTCAGCAAAAAGAAATTAAATCAAGAGCATGTTGATAATGGGAAAAGAATTTCCATTTCATTAAAAAATAATAAGATTACATAATGTATATATACACAAAGCTTGTTGTACACACTTGTACAAAGTAGATTCTAACAACTAACCAACTATTGACAGTTGTAACTAATCTAACCAATTACATAGCAAACTAAGATGTATCTTTGACTATTTTATCCTTAATATGCCCCCTCAAACTGAACTGAGGGACCCAAAGAGAAAGTTTGCTTCTGAGAAGAAGAAATCGAGACTTTGACAAGGATTTAGTATAGACATCAGCAATCTGATCCTGAGAGTAGATAAAGTGCACAGAAAGAGCTTTGGAAATGGCTTGTTCTCGGATATAATGATAGTCAATTTCAACATGCTTTGTGCGTGCATGAAACACTGGATTTTTAGCTAAAGAAATTGCAGAGATATTGTCACACCATAGTTAGGGAGGTGCTGGAAGTATGAGACCAATATCAACTAACAGCTTACAAATCCAGGTAAGTTCTGGAGTTGTGTTAGCCAAGGATCTATACTCTACTTCTGTAGAAGATTTGGCCGCTGTTGATTGCTTTTTAGCACTCCAACTGATGAGAGAATGACCCAAATATAGACAAAAACCATTAGTAATTCTTCTGTGAATAGAACACCCTGCCCAGTCAGCATCAGAATAAGCATGAATACTGAGAGATTTAGCACATATAGGAAACTAGAGACCTAAATCAAGAGAACCCTTGAGATATCGTAGAATCCTTTTAACTGCTTGAAGATATGATTGTCGCATAAATTGACACACAAGATTGACTGCAAAGGAAAGATCAGGCCTAGTCCAAGTCAAGTATTGCAAACCACGAACTAAAGCTCGATACTCAGTAGGATTAGAGAGTAAAGGAGATGAGTGATCCAATTTAGAGGTATTTAAAGGTGTGGCAGAGGCCTTCGCACCATCCATCTTGGCTTTCTGCAACAAATCAAGAATATATTTTGTTTAAGACAAAAAAAATCCCTTTGGAAGACCTCTTGACTTCAAGTCCAAGGAAATAATGCAAGGGACCAAGATCCTTGATGGGAAACAAGGAACTGAGATGAGTAATAGTAGCTTGACAAGCTTGAGAAGAAGGCTCTGTAACCATTATATCATCAACATACACCAACACAAACACCAATCCAAGATCTCTTTTAATAAACAGTGAGTGATCATTTTAAGAACCAATAAAACACAGAGAATGTAGAACACTTTGCAGCTTTTCATACCAAGCTCTTGGAGCTTGTTTCAACCCATATAAAGACTTTTGTAAGTGACATACATGAGCAGGTTTAGTAGGATCTTCAAAACCGGAAGGCTACTTTATGAAAACATCTTCAGAGAAAGTGCCATGGAGAAAAGCATTACGAACATCAAGTTGGTTTAAAAACCAGTCAAACTGAACTGCCATGGTCAACAAAAGCCTAATGGTAACAGGCTTTGCAACTGGACTGAAAGTATCTATGTAATCCAAACATTCTTGTTTGTGAAACCCCTTGGCCACCAACCGAGCTTTATAGCGATCTATTGAACCATCAGCCTTCCTTTTTATTCTAAATACCTATTTGCAACCCACAACATTTTGAGATGGATGAGAAGGAACCAATTTCCAAGTGCCAGTTTGAAGAAGAGCATTGAATTCTTCTTGCATAGTGATAGGGATTTTACCACCTGCAAAAGTAGGGATAAAAACACTTAAAAATACTTGCAAGAGAACAAGATAGTTGTAGTATAAACGGCTCAAGCAAGGTCGTTTTCCGCAGGGATTGAATGAATAATTTGTATTCAAACTAATTCTTAATTAACTATTTGAAAACAAAGTTTAGAAGAGGTTGATTTAATGACGTAAAATATTAAAAACGTATTTAATTAAAAACAATTAAATAAATTGACAAAGTAAGGAAAACAAAAGAAAATAGTTTTGAAAACCAAATTGTAAAAGCCTAGGGTTCTGCCGTCCCCTTAACAATCATATGTAGATTTACCAATTACTTATGAATTACCCATGCAACTTTGAAGGTTAGGTTTTCCTAATGCATATTCTACTCGTGGTATTCAAGTTAGAATGTATATCAAACATGCAATCCGTCCATGGTATTCAAATCAAATATAAACATGCACGACTCATTACACTTTGTGAAAACCCTTTGAAAAACAATGCAACCCCTAAGACGTGATATTCATCCTAGGTGAAATCACAACTATCAATCACAAGAAGCAATACTTAATTCCCCGGTGGTATTCTAACCAAATTGCATATGATTACTTATCTAAACATCATAATGGTAGCTAAGCGTTAAGATATAGAGACAGTTTAAAGCACATTGATTAATAATTCAAAGCATGCATGTATAATATCATAAGCAATTAAATAAAAACTACATATTCATGCCAAGGCTCAAGGCATTGTCCTAGCAAATGAAAATTAGCTACTAGCAACGATAAAACAAAAGGAATTTATTGAAATGGAAAAAGGATATAAAACACCTTCAAAATACAAAGCGTCAAAGCCTAGCTAAATTCTCCACATACGTTCCCCCTTCTAATGGCTAAAAAGTCTTATTTATACTACTAGAAAATAAAACCCTACCTTGAAAAGGTCTTAGAATAAAACTAGGAAACATAATTAAATGATAAAATAGAAAATAAAAGGTTTCCTATTTGAACTAGAATTCGGAGTTTTCAGAAAATCATACTTTGGACCGATCATATCAACTTCGATTTGGTCCCAAAAGGTCTCTTTTGAAAGCTGAAGACGTCCCCTACAAATCCTCAGAAGTAATCTTCCTCAAAATATGCCATCTTGACCTCCAAAATACTCAAAACGTCCAGAAACGTCAATCTGGTAAAGCTGCGCGCCGGGCCTTTATTTCATCGCCACGGTCAAATAGCTTGGTAAAAAAATCTGGAATTTTGATATAATCATCTTGAAAGGCACACAAACATCATCCAATTAGAATCATTCCAAAATTCATCCTTTTGATCACTTTTTGCTCCAGAGGAAATCGAATGTCCTACATTGAAAATATATAACAAAGTATCAAAATTCTATCAAAATAACTAATAAATTAATACTAAATTAGGGTAAAATATATGGTATAATATGGACTCATCAAATACCCCCAAACTTAACTTTTTGCTTGTCCTCAAGCAAAACAAAACTCAAAACCAAAGATAAAAACTAACAAACTAGAAACTCAACTAAAACTCAACTAAGACAAAATTTTCATCTTCAAGTTGAAATCCATAGAAAACGTTAAAAATTAGAACATCTTTCCAAAAGTTCCAACTAATCCCACCACAGAGTCTAAGCCATTTAGAATCAATTAGAAAAGAATTCATGAACTTCCTTTGGTGTAAAGTGAACCAACATGGCTAATTAAGTAGACTCGACTAAAACATTTACCTCTCATCCTCTTTATTTAACACTTCACACACATAATAACTCGATATATATATTTTTTCTTCTTTTCTTCTTTTCTTCTTTTTTTTTTTTTTTTTTTTTCATTCTTTATTTTTTCTTTATTTATTTATTTTTTTTTTCTAGTAACAGTGGTGGTCGTGCAATGCCAGTGCCCTAAAGCCTTTAGGTCAATGACTCACAAACCACAAAGGCTTTAGGGCACTAGGTGTAGAACACCTATACGGACTTATTAACTCGAGCTGAAAAGGCTATGAAACCAACTAACTACACTGCCCCATGTCAAGATTCTATCGTTTGACGCAAGAATCACTGTCTGGTCCAGTTACTAGGCAAAGCCTCGGGTGGAACAATTATTACTTTATTTGTAACACATACTAAACTTTACTTTACTAAGAACAAAAATGAAAATACACTTCGTCAAAAAGTAAGTGTTTCAATCTCACTCCCCACAAACCATGTTGATTTGAATGTGAAACTTTTAAAGTATAACTCATGAATTAGTCTCTAAGCAACGATAAATAGAAAAGATTCTATTATGGGATTAACCTTCACCATGTCCATTTGTTATAACTTTTAAAATAAACTATTTATATTAACTTAAAAATGAAAAATTTTGACATGACTCAAAAATAAAAATCTAAAAATTCTTATTTCCCACCCCCAAACTTAAATCACACATTGTCCTCAAAGTGTGGAAAAAAAAATATAAATGAAAAGGAACAAAAATAATAAGTCCTAAAATAAAAACCTAAAACAACTAACAAAGGTACAGAAAATAAACTAGGACAGGAAAAATAGGAAATAAAAACAGAAAACAATAAAAGAAATATAAAATAACAAATAAAACAGAAAATAAGAGAAAACAAAGAAACTGACACATGTGGGATTCGAACCTGGGACCTGGGTCATAACAAGAGGTGCTGAGCTTTACACAACACACACGGAACCACACGTGTGAATAAACCTAGATGCTTCATTAACCCATGCTCCTTCATTTCCCATTTATGCCGTTGAGCTCTTCTCCCCCTCTTCTCCGTAGTCTCGAGCCCAGAGCCATGAGAGCTCCCTTTAACTGCCAGACAACGTTTTTTTTAACACTTTATTTTACAATTTTAGGAAATGAAAAAAAAAATAGCTAATTCAGCAAGGGATTTACAATGTTGACAAATACATTTTCAAGCAATGAAGACACAAATATTCAAAGGTATGTAAAATTAATTAATACTTTGTTAACTTTGTTTTATTGACGTTCTACGTTTAATTACAATTTTTACTAAGCTTTCTCTTTAGGCGAATTAGCTATTACTAATATATATATACAAACTAGCTTCTTTTAACTAGAGATAAAAGTATAAAAGTAGACATTTGCACTAGAGATATACCCTCTCCACATATTTTAATCTAATATGTTCTTTCACAGATTTACAAAATATGGGCATGATTTATCTTTAGTGGAAGGATGTTTGTTTATACTTTTGAATATTGGCCTTAAACCTTTCACTAGACAAACAAATAATAAGCCATGTATTCACAATAAGTTAGAAGAAGAAGGTATCTATATAAATTGATAATAGTTAATTCCTCTAAAGAGAAAAGACAGAAATGACTATTCTTACTCCAGATAATCAAAACTAAGCTTACCAATTTACATAAATCTGATCCGTCTTAGAGCGCCATTTAATTTTGTTTTAAAAATTATAAAATTGGCAAATAAACTGCTATTTAATCATAGCATGATTTGCAACACTTTCGTAACTCTTATATAACACTATCACTAAATATATTTTATTGCATAAGACACCAATTTCCATCTTTGTTGTACTAAATTGCAACAAACTTATCTTTTCTTAGACGTTATTCAAATTCCCATTCCACGTATGTATCCAATTTCACTTACTCTTTATTTCTCAATACATTTATTTGTATAAATTAATATAACATTAGCCAAAACTGAACAACTTACAAATTATGCTCAATCTATTTTTAATAATTTTTTTAGTTGTTATTACCTACGAACTTTCTTATCCCGCAGCAATGCGTGGGCACCATTTCCTAGTAATTAACTAAGAGTTGATAATCACAAATTATTTAAAACAATCTCTGGCGACGGCGTCAATTTCTTGATAAAGATTTTACCACCTGCAAAAGTAGGGATAAAAACACTTAAAAATACTTGCAAGAGAACAAGGTAGTTGTAGTATAAACGGCTCAAGCAAGGTCGTTTTCCACAGGGATTGAATGAATAATTTGTATTTAAACTAATTCTTAATTAACTATTTGAACACAAAGTTTAGAAGAGGTTGATTTAATGACGTACAATATTAAAAATGAATTTAATTAAAAACAATTAAATAAATTGACAAAGTAAGGAAAACAAAAGAAAATAGTTTTGAAAACCAAATTGTAAAAGCCTAGGGTTCCGCTGTCCCCTTAACAATCCTATATAGATTTACCAATTACTTATGAATTACCCATGCAACTTTGAAGGTTAGGTTTTCCTAATGCATATTCTACTCATGGTATTCAAGTTAGAACGTATATCAAACATGCAATCCGTCCGTGGTATTCAAAGCAAATATAAACATGCACGACTCATTACGCTTTGTGAAAACTCTTTGAAAAACAATGCAACCCCTAAGACGTGATATTCATCCTAGGTGAATTTACAACTATCAATCACAAGAAGCAATACGCAATTCCCCAGTGGTATTATGATTGAATTGCATCCGATTACTTATCTAAACATCATAATGGCAACTAAGCATTAAGATATAGAAGACAGTTTAAAGCACATTGATTAATAATTCAAAGCATGCATATATAATATCATAAGCAATTAAATAAAAACTACTTATTCATGCTAAGGCTCAAGGCATCGTCCTAGCAAACGAAAATTAGCTACTAGTAACCATAAAACAAAAGGAATTTATTGAAATGGAAAAAGTATAGAAAACACCTTCAGAATACAAAGCGTCAAAGCCTAGCTAAATTCTCCACGTATGTTCCCCCTTCCTTCTAATGGCTAAAAAGTCTTATTTATACTACTAGAAAATAAAACCATACCTTTAGAATAAAACTAGGAAACATAATTAAATGATAAAACAGAAAACAAATGGTTTCCTATTTGAACTAGAATTCGGAGTTCTTAGAAAATCACACTTTTGACCGACCAAATCAACTCTGATTTGGTCCCAAAAGGTCTCTTTTGAAATCAGAAGACGTCCCTTACAAATCTTCAGAAGGAATCTTCCTCAAAATATGCTATCTTGACTTCCAAAATACTCAAAACGTTCAGAAATGTCAATCTGGAAAGCTGCGCGCTGGGCCTTTATTTCATCGCCACGGTCAAACGGCTTGGTAGGAAAATTTGGAATTTTGATACAATCATCTTGAAAGGTACACGAACATCGTCCAATTGGAATCACTCCAAAATTCATTATTTTGATCACTTTTTGCTCCCGAGGAAGTCGAATATCCTACATTGAAAATATATAACAAATTATCAAAATTCTACTAAAATAACTAATAATTAATACTAAGATTAGGGTAAAATATATGGTATAATATGGACTCATCGCATAGCTTGTCTCCATTGTGGGAATTTGGAAGCTTGTAGATAGGTAGAAGGCAAGTAATCTGGAGATATATGTGAAGGTAGAGGAGGTTTGGTGGAAAGAAGGGCTTTGGGTTTATAAACCCATGCTTTGGATCTAGTTTGCATAGGATGATTGTTTGATGTAGGGTTGGAGATAAGGGGTTGAGTAATTGAGGGAGGGATAGAAGTATCTGATGTGGAAGGAGAAGGACATTGAGATAGTGAAGGGATGAGTGACTGAGAAGGAAAGAAAGTGAAGGGTGTAAGATGAGAAACATGTAATTGAGGAAAAATGAGGGTAGTAGGAATAGTAGGTGGAGATAATGGTGGAGAACTGTGATGAGATGGTGAATCTGGAACCTTAGAATGAAGGGGAAATGTAGACTCATCAAACTGAACATGTCCAGAGATGTAAACTTTCTTAGAATGGAAGTCAAGACATCTATAGCCTTTATGATTAAGACTATAACCAATGAAGACACAAGCTTTACTCTTAGGCTCCAATTTAGATGAAGTATATGGTTTTTACCAGGGAAAACAACTGCAACCAAAGACTCTCAGTGAAGTATAATCTGGGGACTTTCGAAACAATAATTCCCAAGGTGAATAGTGATGTACATTGGGCAATTGATTGATGCAATAAATGGTTGTGGAGAAAGCCTCAACCCAGTAAACATGTGGAACCAAGGAAACAACTAAAAGGGTTATGGCAGTTTCAACTAAATGCCTATGTTTGCGCTCAACACACCCATTTTGTTCTGGGGTGTGAGGACAACTCAATTGATGATGAATACCATTATCCTTGAGATAAGATATAAACACAAAACTAAGACATTCTCCACCAGAGTCAGATCTAAATATAACAATTTTATTTCCCAACAAATTTTCAACAAGAAGCTTAAAATGTACAAATGTAGAAAACACTTCAGATTTACACTTGGGAGGAAAGAACCATGTATACTTAGTGAAATCATCAACAAAGATGATGTAGTACCTTTAGCCTGTAACAGAAGGAACTGGTGAGGATCTCCATACATATGTATGCAACAATTCCAAGGGTTTACAAGTAGTACTAGTTACAGACCCAAAAGAAAGTTTAGAACTCTTGCCTAGAGCACAATTGGAACATAAAGACTTGGTTATACTAGTAGAGACATGAATACTAGATGTTGAAGACAACTTATTCAACACTTTGACAGAGGGATGTCCCAAGCATTGATGCCAAACATCCTGAGATGCAGTGATAGAGGCAACAAACACATGTTGATTTCCAGTAAGAGGGAGAGATGTAGTGAAAGGATAAAAACCATTCCTCACATGAACTTTAAAAAGCATCATCTCCGAAAAAAAATCCTTCACAGTAAAGTGAAAGGGATAAAGGTGAATAGAACACCAATTATCAATGGTAAATTGATTTGCAGAGAGTAAATCTTGTTTCAAATCAAGAACATGCAATACACTATTGAGATTAAATGTATGAGTAGGTGTATGAATTGTAGAAGAGCTAGAATTAAGAATAGGTAAACCTTTGCCATCACCAATGTAAGCTTGTTTTGGACCAGTGTATGCTTATGGATTTTGGAGATTGGCATATGGATTTGTCATGTGAGAACTAGCACCTGAATTAAGAAGCCAAGTAGAAGTACCAGATTGAGAAGACTTGGCACTGGTGCACATAGCAGACTAAGAAAATTTGATGCCAAAATTAGGATTAATGCGCTGAGGACATTGAATGGCTTAATGATCATATTCTCGACAGAGTTGACAGTAAATTCTGCAACTAGAATGGCCTCCACGATTGTAGGTCTGGCGTGAATTGTTTGGGCGAGTGTAATTCTGGCGTTGATTGGTAGATTGATAATTGGAGAAATGTCGATCCATTCCACGAGGTTAAGACTGCCTAGGGTTTTGAGAAGGAAATCAAAGGAAGCAAGAAAGAAAAAGAGGATTGGGAGGAAGAAAGGGGATCGAGAGAATGTCATTAGATAGAGGCGGTTGATACCATAATGGGAAAAGAATTTTCCATTTCATTAAAAAATAATAAGATTACAGAATGTATATATACACAAAGCTTGTTGTACACACTTGTACAAAGTAGATTCTAACAACTAACCAACTATGGACAGTTGTAACTAATCTAACCAATTACACAGCAAAGTAAGATGTATCTTTGACTATTTTATCCTTAATAGCTGATAATGTATTAGGAATAAAATATAAAGTAAGCGAGAATAGAGAGAGATTAAGAGAGAAAGTGGAAGAAAAACAAGGTGCGCTTACTTCTTATTAGGTGCCTATTTATGCGCATGCGAATGAGAATTGTTGGATCACAAATTGATGATAATTGGCAATTTTTATTATAGTGGCTACTCGTATCATCAAGGGCTATTCAATCAAGTTTTACCGTTAATGTTGACAAAGTAAAGGGTTGGCTAAATTGAAAAAAGGAAAATTTCATTTTTAAAAGCCATTGGAAAAACGTGGCACAAGGAACCTATGGTTTAAGCCCCAAAAGTTATTCTTGGATATATGTGATGAAGTGAACTAAAATCACTTATGACATAATATTTCTTGATAGAGTCAGACATAATATACTATTTTAAGCGCAACCATATCTATAAGTATGGTTGTATTTTAAGCGTGAGACTCATAGCATTTGAAGGCTGCACACTACTAGAGAGTTTTGAGATTCTCTCTCTCTCTCTCTCTCGAAACAATCTATAAAGAATAGAGCCATGAATTCTTATTTCAAGATTTCAATTTAAGAGCATAAAGCTCAAAATATGTATTGAGTACTTATTTAAGATAAAGTTGGTTAAATTGCCTTACGAACTTAATTATATTATTGTAACATACCCTTAAAAGTGTTATGGGTTTTAGTATTACTCTTGAAGAGCCTACAAGAACTTTGTATATATGGCTTATACTACTCATAACTTATTCTAAATCTTAGATTTTATTTTTTATTTATTTGTTCTTTGCAGGAACACAAACTGTTGTTGTCAACTCCCGATAAACTTTTGTACTTCCCCAGGAGAAGACAAGCGGAGTTACTTATCAGGGGGAGTCTTTGACCATATGCTATAATGGACATATATGTGCGTTCGTGCTCTTTTCCCCTTAACCAAGTTGTTATCCCACTGGTTTTCCTGTCAAGGTTTTAGCAATGCAACATTATGCGTGACCAACACCATATCAATATTTCATAATCATGGTGCCTGATTTTTCTCATTCGCTTAGGTTTTTTCCCATTGGGTTTTCCAAGTAAGGTTTGAACAAGGCAGCTACAATTGATTAGTTACCATCTAAGTGGAGTGTTATAAATAATACTTATTATGTGGTTGTTCATTTTTGAGTCAATATGTAATATCTTAATAGTTCAACACCTTTCTATGTAAACCCTACTATAAATAAGCACTCTAATAAGAAAGAAATGCAACTTATTTTTCCTCTATTTTCTCTCAGTCTCTCTCTATTCTCTCTTACTCAACATTTTGTTTCCAATAGCTTAATTTATAAGAATGTGGAGCTTCTATTATCACATTTCGGACAAATATGTTAAAAATATTCCTACAATTTCACAGTATTTCACAAATTGCACAAATTTCCCATATTCTTACAATTTTCATAATTTGATATTTCACAAAATTTCCAATTTTCCTCCAAACAAATTTCACAAATTCCGACAAATTTCACACAAATAATTGCATAAATTTCCCCACACCGTCACCCCCACCCTCCCCACCACTTTCCCGTCCAACCCACCCCCTTTTCCGTCAACCACTCTTCCATCCCCACCCTCCCCACTCCTTTCCCATCCAACCCACCCCATTTCCCGTCCACCATCCTGTCCCCTGTCTCCCCCCGCCCCACCCTGCCACCCACCCACCACCCCAGTTTAATTTTTGATGAAATAATGATGGGAAATAAATTTTGCCTAACGAAATTTTGAAATATTTCGTCAAGCAACCCTTTTAATCTTGGGGAAAATTCGATTTTTTAGGAAAAAAGTGGGGGAAAGTTTCAGATTTGTCCGACGAAATTAAAATTGTTGCCCAATGAAATTATGCATGTTTGCACAACGCCCTGTAACTATTTTGTCGGGTAAACATAAAAAAATAAAGAAAAGTTTTTTATTTTTCTTACTTTTTTGTTTAATTTCAAATGGTTAAAAGGTCATTAAATTTGATAATTAGGTCAATTCAGTGTGTGGTTTTACTTTCAATTAGCGTCCTTAGAAAATATCATCAAAATCTAAGGTCATATAACCGTTAAATCGTGATGATACATTTGTAACTGTCAAAGAATTACACCCCATTACCTAATCGCGAAAGTTTATTTTTGTTATTTTGACGTATGCGATGTCGGAGTATATACAAACAAGTTTGACTGTTTGATCGTTGAAATTAGTTTCGTAGACTACATATCATGTCAAAACAATAGATTCAACAAACACTTAAAGTTTATTATATACTTCCA
Organism: Pyrus x bretschneideri; assembly: GCF_019419815.1. Lineage (NCBI taxonomy): Eukaryota > Viridiplantae > Streptophyta > Magnoliopsida > Rosales > Rosaceae > Pyrus > Pyrus x bretschneideri. The sequence continues at coordinate 87,395 of NW_025999557.1, forward strand.
TTAAGTAGAATGTAAGATTTTGTGATAACTATTAGTGTAAATATTTTAAATTGATGATCAGGTTTGTTGATTGTATTCTTCTAAAATCATCAAAATAAAAGCTAAAATAATTGTAAATAGTGATTTTTTGTTTCTAACTGTTGAAGGATGCCATATTATGCACCAAAATTTTACCTTGGCACGAAAACTTTACTCAACGAAGGAAATATGCCCATCGGACGTTGGTCATCAAGCAAAAGTCTCTAAAGAAACTAAAATGTTGGCTAGTTTTGCCCAACGAATTATTATTTTCCGTTGGGTAAAGATATTTGCCTGACAAAAGTTCGTTTGTCAGACAAATGTCTATTTTTGATAGTGGTATTTATCATTTGTGCACACGAATGCATACGTATATAGGGAAGGATCCGACATCACACATTTTTTTTACACACATATTGACACATGTGTTCGTAGAGTCCACTTTGTAATATATTTCATCCAACCGTCTATCTTGTATGTCTTACCTCAAATATCACGACTTTCAAAAATCACCTAAATTCGAAGCCATATGACCATTGGATTAAATTTAATATTTCTTTCTAGAGTTGTAGTTGTCCATTTTCTTCACTTCAAATAAATTTTTTAAGACCAAATCCACCCTTCGACCAAATTAACCAAATATTTGTGTTTAAACCCAATAAAATGTCACCTAAACCTAAAATTGGGTTTGGACCTAAATGAAAACCCAAATTTCAGTTCAGATTTGGTTGGCCTAAATCTTGAGTAGGTCCTTCTTTAAATGTGCTTACTCTAAAGAGTTAGCGGCCATCAGCTGAGCCACGACAGGGATCCCAAATATCCAACGGTAATTGCGGCATTTTCAATTTGTGAACCGTTAGTTATCAACAGATCAAACCCTTTGAAATTTATCTATCGGTCCATATCTATTTTTGTCATATCCAATGGTAAAAAAAAAAAAAAAAAAAAAAAAATCAAACGGTTGGAATTTAAATTCAAAGATCAAATAATAAAATACATATTTGTATGTGTATTGAAGTTTGGTTGATTGGCGTGTATGTTAAAGTCTTGTTGGCGTGATTTGCTCGGTTTTGAAAATTTTGTCAAAATTTAATTTAAGCTTTCTTAGGTTAAAACATTCATAAAAATTAAAATTAAGATAACATACCTCAAAGTTACCCAAAAAGAAAAAAAAAAAAAAAAAAAGGGTTAAAACTTAAAACCATTCTACAACAATTAATATATTTTGGTTGAGCCTAGAGGGTTGTGTAACATTCAATGTTCACAAAGCTAAATTATGTCTTTCAGTGGAGGGTTAACTACACTAACCTTTAGGTTTATCATGTTTTTACAAAACGCCCTCACATTTGAAACATAATAATAACACTCTTTGAGGTTCTAATTCACTTTCACATAACCCATTTAAGGCTGACATCACCTTAAAATATTTCATAAAGACAAATTTGCCCTCACTACCACATTTACTCCACAAATATATCGCATACCTCTTGTGCTGCACCTTAGCTTTCCCCACCTCGATAATGGACTCCACCAACTTAACCGCATTGTCCAACCTCCCCTTCGCATCAAGGCCGGCCCAGGTCCAGTGTGGGCAAAGCGACTGTTTGGAGCACCAAAATTATTTAGTGTGTCATATTTATATATGTTTTATAAGAGTACAAATTTATAAAATTTGGTTTAATGACAAAGAAATTTAGCTAGAACCGGTGATTTTGTTGTTTGAAATTAATGAGGAGGTCTTGGCACCATGTGTGTTTATTTCAATTCCAATATTTACAAATTTCATTTCATAATAGTATAAATTTATAAAATTTGGCTAAATCATCAAAAGTTTAATTAGAAGCAATGATTTTTGTATTTAAAATTAACAAGAGGTCCTAAGTTCAAAATGCTATGTGCATGTTTATTTTTTCAATTTTTATGAATTTTTGTTTAGTTGTTAATTATTTTTAATTACTAGCTTGTAACTACGTGAGTTGCTATTTTTAAACATTCGTTTAAATTCAAGTCCAATCTTCAACAAAGGGTAATGCGTAGACTAAATTTGTGGACCAAATTTGCAAATCATATGACGTGTCAACAAAAGGTTTAATTTGGTGCCCATTCATTAGAAAAAAACATCTCACGATTTATGCAAAAACACTTTAAAAGTTCAGATGGAAGATAAAATTTATAATCTATCTACTTGTAAGCCTGAAGTTTTTTGGTTTCCTTCTCTCGATACAAAATAAATTAGTTTTTCTGTGTTTCTAAATTACTGAGTTTGAAATTCTTTTCTAAATATAATTTTATCGATGTTTTACATATAAAAAAATAATTTTTTTATATAAAGTGAGGGCACATTATTTAACTGCCGGCCCTAATTTCGATTTGGGTTGGCGGCAACCCGTTCTTCTTCATCTTTGCTTCCTCTTTCTTTTCTTTATGTTGTATTTCCCTGCTTTCCATTTTTTTTTTCCCTTAGCCTTTCCACTTCGGCCATCACTGATCTTCCGGTCCTCAGATCCATTCATCCACTCATCCATCTATATGTCATTCATCTAGCTTCCACCGATTCCATCTTCGTTCTAATCTGTGATCATTTTTGACCGCAAACTGTTATGGTCCTTAACTCGGAAGGTGCGTAGAGTTTCGGTGCTCACACTGGCTCGGGTGGCTACACCATTTCCTTCTCTCTGTGTGCCTTTTTGGCAGTGTTGCTTGTGGTAATCCACATGCTTCTTTGGTTTCTCTTACTTGGTGGTTGCGATCGGTGAGGTGTTACCTGAGGAAAGACAAAGTCTATTATCTTTCCGTAACTGCCGTGCTGGTTCTTGGCTTTAGTTGGTGGTGGTGATTCGTACTCGTCATGGGGTGTTAGCGACACTCTCATCGGCTGCATTGGAAGAAAGCAGAAAGGGTTTGCTTTTATGTTTTCTTTGGTTTGAGCTTTTAGGTTACTCTAGAGGTCCATTCTTAACATGATTCACTTCCTCTCTAGCCGTTGCAACCCTCACAAAAAGCTATTCCTTTGTCTTGATTTTTCGATCAATCAACCTCTCCACAAGCTTGGCCTCACTTAGCCATTTAAAAATATGAAAAGGCAATTCCCAAGAATCTTCCTCACCAAATGCAAGTTCTTGTTGGAATCCTTGAATTTGTTTTCTGACGGTGTCCTTCCCAATGCCATTGCGACCACTGATGACGATGATTAGGGGTTGGGGCAGAGGGTCTCACATCCGTCCTTCTCTCTTCTTTGTTTCTGATTTTTTTAGTTCTCTCTCCTCTCGCTTCTCTATTCTTCCTTGTCGCCTGCGATTGTTTTCAGGAAGAGGACTTAAAGATTTTGAATTTTTTTTTTCTATGATATTTATAATGGTGAATCCTGATGTATGAGTAATGAAAAATCAAGTGGTTTAAGATTTGAATAAATCAAATACTATTTTTCTTCAAATCAAGTGGTATGCCTTCAAGGAAGGCCTGAGATCATGGAAAATAAAATGGGTTTTTTTATTTTATTTTATTTTATTTTATATTTTAAAATTCTTGAAAATGGCCATTGAAGCTCTAAGAATTTGTCCGCTTGTCTGCAGCCAATAATTAATTGATTCTTTCTTTGGGAAGCTTTTGAGGCCAAATTCATGTTTTCATATGCTAAAATTTTGGGGATTAAACTTGAATTAAAATGACGGAATCACATAAGAGGGATGAAGAAGGTACAACCTTGACAGAAAAGAGAACTCAGAATCAGAAACAAAGAAGAGAGAAAGATGAAGAGAGTAGGACGGATGTGAGAGGAAAACTACAATTGATTCATAACCACATGATTTATTAAGAACCGCTAGGATTAGCCAGTCCGCAGGCTCCACATGTAAGAATCCAGAGAAGATCCGAGTTCATGGTAGAGGAAGATGAACGAGATTTCTTCAATTTTATTTTTATTTCTTTTTTATATGTAAGATTTTAATTTTAATTTGGATTTTAAGTTTATTATTTATAAATAATTTTTTATTTTTTAAAGTAATTAATAATGAGGGCAAATTGGTCCTAAGGGGTTATAGGAAAGTGAACTAAAATATTCAAGGGTGTTAGTGTTATGTTTCAAACATAAAGGAGTTTTGTGAAAACATGATAAACCTAAAGGGTATTAGCGCAATAACCCTTTAATAGAACTAAATTAGGTTTGGATCTAAAGGTTGAAGTTGATTTATTAGCTTTGGATTTTTCTTGTTTTTTACAATGATAATTTATAAATGATGAATTGAAATATAAACGGTTTAAATTCTTGAAAAAAAAAAATTATGAAATAGGAGTCACAAAATTTATGTCTAAATGTTACTCATGGCACACAAATATACACGCATGTCACTCATGGCACACAAATATACATGCATGTTCCTCATTGTATCTGCCTAAACACGTGCACACTAACTTTAAAATATCTACCACCAGCAATCTACCAGACTAGAAGGCTAACACAACTTTGTCATCCTCATCAATACCTTTATGCAAAGATAATCATCACTTATTTCTCTGCCTTTGACCCTTTGAAAATCCTTCTCGCCTAAATATTGCTCGTCCTAAACATCAGTGCGGATAGCAACAGCTTTAACGGCAAATAATCTTTTTTTTTTTTTTTTAATTTTTTAATTTTTAGTTTTTATTATTTATAGCACTTTAAATTCATATAAAGAGCAAAAGAACACTTCCTTAAAGTTGACTATTTTATTATAAAAGAAAAACTTACATAAAATGAGTTAATTCTTATATAGAATACGCGTTATGTTTTATAATGTATTATTACATATATATTTCTCTCCTTATAACAATATATTATTAAGCCAAACACCACAAAAGGGGAGGAGCGCGGGGTCGGGGTGGGGGAGGGCAGGGAAGGGAATGAAGTCGCATATAATTACTTGGCATAAATATTGATTGATTGAAAATTTAGCATGGGCTCACAAAGGGGGTTACTGAGGGAATGAAGTTGCATGTTTTTTTATTTATTTTTCCGGAGGCCCGCGCCGGGGGGGGGGGGGGGGGGCGGGCGGGGACGGGGAAGGGAATGAAGTCGCATGTAATTACTTGGCGTGAATATTGATTGATTGAAACTTTAGCATGAGTTCATGAAGGCTTTACCAATCAATCCCATCATTATTCTTCAGTCATCATTACCAAACCTTTCGAGATAGGAAACCAAAATTAGTTTTGATTCTTGGTAGCACCTGTTAGTATACCACCTATTAGAATTCTTGTCAAAAAAAAGAAAAAAAAAAAAAAAAGGGTTTGTGCGACGAAGAAGTAACCTGAGTCGCGCAAAGACCTTTTGCGCGATGCAGGTTACTTCTTCATCATGCAAACCCTTTTGTGCGACGTAGGTGCGGTCGTTGCGTAAAGACCTTTTGAGTGACCCAGGTTTTTCTGTTGCGCAAAGTCCTTTTGCGCGACGCAAGTTGGCTCTTCGTCGTGCAAACCCTGCTTTCACTGCCTTTGCGCGACGGTTGGCGTGCGACAAAGATTTCGTTGGGCTAATTTTTAGGCAATGTTTTTTGACTTTGCGCGACGAAGGTACCTTCATCGCGCAAACTGCTTTTTTGTACTAGTGAAATGTTTATTTTTGGTAGTGGTATTTATCATGCGCGCACACGAATGCATACGTATATAGGGAAGGATCCGACATCACACATTTTTTGACACACATATTGACATACGCGTTTGTAGAGTTCACTTTGTAATATATTTCATCCAACCATTTATCTTTTATATCTTACCTCAAATATCATGTCTTTAAAAAAATCACCCAAATTCAAAATCATATGACCATTGGATTAAATTTAGTGTTTCTTTCTAGAGCCGTAGTCGTTCATTTTCTTCACTTCAAATAAATATTTTAAGACCAAATCCACCCTTGGAACAAACCAAATATTTTTGTTTAAACCCAAAAAAAGGCCACCTAAAGCCAAGACCTAAACCTAAAATTAGGTTTGGACCTAAATGAAAACCCAAATTTCAATTTAGATTTGGTTGACCTGAATCTAGAGTAGGCCCTTTTTTCTTTAAATATGGCTGAATATAAGAGTTAGTGGCCGACAGTTGAGCCACGACAGGGATCCCAAATATCCAACAGTAATTGTGGCCTTTTCAATTTCTAAACCTTTAGTTATCAACAGTCCAGATCAAACCCTTCGAAATTTATCTATCGGTCCATATTTATTTTTGTCAAATTCAACGGTAAAAAAATGATCCGAACGGCTGGAGTTTAAATTTAACGGTCAAATAATAAAATACATATTTGTATGTGTATTGAAATTTGATTGATTGGTGTGTATGTTGAAGTTTGGTTGGCCGGTGTGATTTACTCGGTTTTGGAAATTTGTCAGAATTTAAGTTTTGTTAGGTTAAAACATTCATAAAAATTAAAATTAAGATAACATACATCAAAGTTACCCAAAAAAAAAAAAAAAAAGGTTTAAAACTGAAAACCATTCTACAACAATTATTATAATTTAGTTAATTCTAGAGGGTTGGGTAACATTCAATGTTCACAAAGCCAAATTCTGTCTTTTAGGTGAACTATACTAACATCTGTTCAGGTTTATTATGTTTTTATAAAACTCTCTCACATTTGAAACATTACTCTAACACTTTTTAAGGTTCTAATTCACTTTCACATAACCCATTTAAAGCTGACATCACCTTAAAATATTTTCATAAAGACAAATTTCCCTCACTACCGCATTTACTCCACAGAGATATCACAGACCTCTTGTGCTGCACCTTAGCTTTCCCCGCCTCGATAACGGACTCCACCAACTTAACCACATTGTCCAACCTCCCCTCCGGATACAAAATGACTTTCTCTCCGTGGGTGATAGACATTCTCCCTGAGAATAAGAGTTGTTTCTCTCCGTGAGTAAGAGCAGCAACAAAGCCCATATTTTCCTCTAACCACCGGCCCTAATTTCGATTTGGGTTGGTGGCAGCACGTTCTTCTTCATCTCTGCTTCCTCTTTCTTTTCTTTTATGTTGTTTTTCCCTGCTTTCCTTCTTTTTTTCCCTTAGCCTTTCCACTCCAGAAATCATTGATCTTCCGACCCTCAGATCCATTCATCCACTCATCCATCTACGTGTCCTTCATCTGGCTTCCACCGATTCCATCTTCGTTCTGAATTGTGATCACTTTTGAACGCAAATTGTTGCGGTCCTTAACTCAGAAGGTGCATAGAGTTCCGGTGTTCACACCGGCTCGGGTGGCTACACCACTTCCTTATCTCTATCTGCCTTTTTGGCAGTGTTGCTTGCGGTAATCCACATGCCTTTTTGGTTTCTCTTACTTGGTGATTGCGATCGGTGAGGTTTTACCTGACGAAAGACGAAGTCCATTATCTTTCCATAACTGTGGTGCTGGTTCTTGGCTTTAGTTGGTGGTGGTGATTCGTACTCATTGTGGGGTGTTAACGACACTCTCATCGGCCGCGTTGGAAGAAAGCATAAGGGGTTTACTTCGATGTTTTTTCTGTTTTGGGCTTTTAGGTTACTCTAGAGGTCCATTCTTAACATGATTCACTTCCTCTCTAGCCATTGCAACCCTCACAAGAAGCTACCCTTTCATCTTGGTTTTTCAATTAATCAACCTCTCCACAAACTTGGCCTCACTTAGCCATTTAAAGGGAGTTTTAAAAGTACTGTTCACTTTTAACGAAAATAATATTTTTATTTTAAAAAATCACTCCTAATAGTATTCACTTGTAACAAAGTTTTCAAACTCTTTTTCATTAGTTTTCTTTTTAAAAATATGAAAAGCCAATTCCCGAGAATCTTCCTCACCAAATGCGAGTTCTTGTTGGAATCCTTGATTTTTTTTATTTTTTATGACAGTGTCCTTCCCAACGCCATTGCCACCAATGATGACAATGATGGGGCAGAGGGTCTCACATCCGTCCTTCTCTCTTCTTAGTTTCTGATATTTTAGCTCTTTCTCGCTTCTCTCTTATTCCTTGTCGCTTGCGATTGTTTTCAGGTAGAGGACTTAAAGATTTTGAATTTTTTTTTTCTATGATATTTATAATGGTGAATCCTGATGCATGAGTAATTAAAAATCAAGTGGTTTAGGATTTGAATAAATCAAATACTAATTTTCTTCAAATCAAGTGGTATGCCTTCAAAGAAGGCCTGAGATCATGGAAAATAAAATTGGTTTTTTTAATTTTTTATTCTTGAAAATGGCCATTGAAGCTCTAAGAATTTGTCCGCTTGTCTGCAACCAACAATTAATTGATTCTTTCTTTGGGAAGCTTTTGAAGCCAAATTCAAGTTTTCATATGCTAAAATTTACCTCTAATTTGAGTTCCAAAAACTGATTTGGGGATTAAACTTGAATTAAAATGACGGAATCATATAAGAGAGATGAAGAAGGTACAACTTTGATAGAAAAGAGAACTTAGAATCAGAAACGAAGAAGAGAGAAAGACGAAGAGAGAAGGACGGATGTGAGAGGAAAACTACAATTGATTCATAACCACATGATTTATTACGAACCGCTAGGATTAGCCAGTCCGCAGGCTCCGCATGTAAGAGTCCAGAGAAGATCTGAGTTCATGGTAGAGGAAGATGAGACGAGATTTCTTCAATTTTCTTTTTATTTCTTTTTAATTGTTTGATGTAAGATTTAATTTTTTTTAATTTTACTTATTTATAAATGTTTTTTTAATTTTTAAAGTAATTAATAATAAGGGCAAATTGGTCCAAAGGAGGTTATAGGAAAGTGAACTAAAATCTTAAGGGTGTCAGTGTTATATTTCAAACATGAAGAGAAGTTTTGCGAAAACACGATAAACCTTAAGGGCATTAATGTAATAATCCTTTTAGAGGACTAAATATTTAGGTTTGAGTTTAAGGGTTGGAGTTGATCTATTAGTTTTGGATTTTTCTAACTTTTTACAATGATAATTTATGGATAATGAATTAAAATATAGACGGTTCAGTTTCTTAACAAAAGTTATGAAATAAGATCTACAAAATTTATGTCTAAATGTTACTCATGGCACACAAATATACACGCATGTTCCTCATTGTCTCTGCCTAAACACGTGCACAACCACCACAAATCAACCAGACGAGAAGGCTACAAACTGTCATCCTAAACAATAACTTTATGCAAAGATAGCCTTCACTCATTTCTCTGCCCTTGACCCCTTGAAAACATCAGTGCGGATAGCAACAGCTTTAACGGTAAGTAATCTTTTTTTTTTTTTTTTTTTTAATTTTTTTTTATAGCAATATAAATTCATATAAGGAGCAAAAGAACACTTCTTTAAAGCTGACTATTTTATTATGAAAGAAAAATTTACATAAAATGAGTTAATCTTATATAAAATACGCGTTAAGTTTTATAATATATTATCACACATATATTTCTCTCCTTATAACAATATATTATTTAGGAAGGGAACGAAGTCGCATGTTTCTCATGCCACCACGAATAATTGAAAATAGTTTTTTTTTTAATTTTTTATCAAACAATAATTGAAAATAGTTTATTCACATCACTTTTCTCCCACTATGCAGCCACCTAATCCTGCTGAATACTTTCAGGCTTCCGGCCACGCTAATGTACCAACTTGATATGATACACCACCCTCTACCAGACTACCACAAACAATTTGAAACCCCAAAAACAAAATGAAATTTACTGGAGGCTTGCTCTATTTCTTGTCGCTCTCGGTTATCTTATTGTCTACCGCTTTAGTTGCAGCTCAGAGTTTCAAACTAGATGAAGAAGAAATCCAGAAATCTCAGTTCCCAGATGGCTTCTTGTTTGGAGCAAGCACTTCATCTTATCAGGTACCCCTCTTCTTCTTGTAGTTATTTTTTCTCTTTGCTCTGCAACTATATATCTGAATGTTAAATTCGCTATTCAATTTCAATGTGATAATTAAGATTGAAGGTGCTTATCATGAAGATGGAAAGAGCCTAAGCAACTGGGATGTTTATACTCACATTCCAGGTAATTAAACAAGAAAATTAGAGGGTAATTAGTTGCTACTCTTAATTTTGATATTCACCAAATTAATGTCTTTATATGTATAAAGCACTTCAGGAAAAATAGAGGACAATGAGACTGGAGATGTTGCAGATGACCACTACCATCGCTACTTGGTATTCACCAAACGTAATCAAACACAAAAACGTAATTATAACCAGATTTATGACTTTTCTAAACTTATGTATGTACGTATGTATGTATAGGAGGACATTGAGTTGATACATTCTCTGGGGATGAATGCATATCGGTTCTCCATTTCATGGGCTAGAATTCTACCTGGTATGTTGTTTTTATATCGTCTTTGTCTTAATTTGGATTATTCTGGTTAGTTTTGTGCTTCATACTTTTATTTGGTTGTATTAATCTGGGTTGCTTTATTACAAATGATTTGATCTTGAGCCAATTATAGACGGCAAACTCGGCAAAATCAATCCAAGAGGGATCGTATTTTATAATAAACTTATTGACCATCTTGTGAGCAAAGGTACCTAGCTAATTTTATCTTAAATATAAATTCCAAAAAAATAAAATAAAATTGACACTAATGATTTGGAACTTGGATACACATTGCAGGAATAGAGCCATTTGTGACACTTAACCACAATGACATGCCCTATTTACTAGATGCAAGAGATAGGGGTTGGCTTAGTCCACTCTTACGGTACACCATGCTTACTGACCATCTCATTTTAGTTCCATTTATACAACTGATTTAGTATGGTTATTAGTAAATGTAGTCCAAATGGCAGCACTCATTTGTGTCATTACTGCGACAATTAAGCTTATACTCGTTATTAAGGTTTTATTAATTTCATTGTTGTAGGGAAGAATTTGCACATTTTGCCTCCATATGCTTCAAGAGCTTTGGGGACAGGGTGAAACACTGGATTACCGTCAATGAAGCCAACATGCTGGTTGATTTTACTTACATACAAGGAGTATACCCACCTGCTCGTTGCACGCCCCCTTTTGGGAATTGTTCAAGTGGCAATTCTGATGTAGAGCCTCTCATTGCAATGCACAACATTTTAATAGCTCATGCCATGGCGGTTGACACATATCGGAGGCTTTTTCAGGTATGTAAGTATTGCATATAACATGTTCATACTCATGGCCTTAATTAGCTAGCCAAAGTTGAAAAAAAAAATATTACTACAAATTGAAACAGCCAAAACAACATGGGTTTGTCGGAATTATTACACATTGTCACTGGTATGAACCTCTTCGAGATGATGAAAGGGACCTGCATGCTGTTGATAGAGTCTTAGCTTTCAATGCGGCCTGGTAAGTTATTCTTTTTTCGTTTACCAATTTGCTTAATTATCTGATGCAAGAAAATGTACGATATAGTCAGTATCCAATTCTAATTTCTGTACAAGGATTTTCGCCACATTAACATCTGCTGAATCCCCAATTGGTCAGCATCTTATTTTTGCTCGCATATATAATTGGAAATCTTTCGGCGGTTGACAATTTGACATTTTCTGTTAATATATTGCATATTAATCATAGCATAATAGTAATGTGTAATAATTAAGGGAATTGGATCCTCTCCGAGGCAATGCCTCGGGATCCTACTGACCGGACAACATGGGCCGTTGGATTTTGATCCAACGGCTACAAACAGGGTTGTCCCTTTAACAGTTATATAATTGTAACCGTTGGATCAAAATCCAACGGCCCATGTTGTCCGGTCAGCAGGATCCCAAGGCATTGCCTTGGAGAGGATCCAATTCCATAATTAAGAGTATAAAAATAGCATAAATATGCTAGAATGGATGACTAAATTTTTCTTCCCAAAAAGGGTGTTGGATCCTTTAGTGTATGGAGAATACCCCGCTGAAATGCGCCAATGCCCTCGCTTGGAAATGCCAAGGTTCTCCCCCAAAGAAAAAGAGCTGTTAAGAGGCAGCATAGATTTCATCGGACTCAACCACTATACAACACTATATGCCAAGGACTGTTTCCACTCCCCTTGCCCCTCAGGCGGAGACCATGCCATTAGAGGCTACGTCAACACAACCGGCTATCGGGATGGCACTGCGATTGGAGAACCGGTATATAAAACATTTAGTATTAATTAGTACACCGTCAATTTTTGTTTGATTATTGGTCCAAATTGGTACGTTAACAAGCTCATCTTGTTTTGTCTTTCCTAGACTGGAATCGCTAGGTTTTTTGTTGTTCCAAGAGGCATGGAGAAGATTATAGACTATCTTAAGCGAAGATACAATAACCTGCCCATGTTTGTTACTGAAAATGGTAAGTGAATGGCCACACCTTGGTTGCTTTAATTGATGGAAAGCAGGTCGCTTAGAATCATTTTTTTTTTCCTCCACATGTGGCAGGATACTCCTCACCGACACCCCAGAATGAACGACAAGACTGGAATCGGATCAAGTTTCACAAAGGTTACCTTGCTTTTTTAGCCAAAGCAATAAGGTGAGCCAATGAGTTACCCTCCGATAACAATGATAAGGCGTTGAGTTATCTCCAATGCATGGGAAAATTTGGAGTCAAATGAATTTAACAAGCTGAATTTGACTCAATCCCTCTCTAATGCGCAAAAATATTTAATAGTTCAAAAAAAAAAAAAAAAAATCTAACATATATATATATGAGATCAAACCCACTTAATTTCATTTTTCTTTTGTCCTTCCAAATTTTCTAACGAACTATCTGTACAATTTTCTGATTTTTTGTTTGTTTTTATTTCACAGAAATGGTGCTGATGTACGTGGCTATTTCATTTGGAGCTTGATGGATAATTTTGAATGGCTTGGTGGGTATGAAACAAAATTTGGTATAGTTTATGTTGATCGTAATAAAACGCTGGAGCGAACTCCAAAGCTTTCTGCAAGGTGGTTTAGTAGTTTCATCAGAAACAATAGTCACAACGAGGAGGAAATTAGTGCAGCTTCTTCAGGTCACTCCAACAAAAATACACTATTTAGCCAATTGCAACCGAAAGTTGCTGAAATGTAGTTAATACCAAATGTGCTTACTTTACCTTAATTTGCTGCTCACGCTTTGCATGTTTCTCTTTTCTATTCGGAGGCATGGATATTGATTATTTCTTTAAATAAATGTTATAATTAAGGGTTGTATTCAATTAAAAATTTATATGATTTTGAAAGAGTTATAAATTTAATGGAGTTCCATAGTCTCCATATGAATTATAGATGGATTCAATAATAAGGGGAAGATGCCTGATTTTCTAAAGCCTAGAAACCATTGTAATACCTCTCTAAATTCATTAGTCCAACATATTTTAAAATACTTTAAAATCAAATTCTAATTAAATACATATGGAGTTGTATGAATTACTTTGAAATCCGGAATGAATACATTCAGATTTTTATAGAGTTTTATAAACTATTTTAAAATCACGATTAAATACCCAAGAATTTCCGTGAATTCATTTAAAATCTTGATTGAATACATATAGATTTGTAAACTCTTTTAAATTCATTTAAACTCTTTTGTCAAACAATAGATTTGACAAATTAAAAATGTTAGAGTCGAGAGCTGATTAGGTTTGAACTCACATTCTGGTGCAAGGACAATGCTCATCTCCACTACTATGTTAAAGGGCACTTGCGAGTAACCTCCTCCCTTCAATGGTAATCCACCTAGTCCGGGATCCGGGCAGTTGGAATTTGATCCAACGGTTACAGTTATTATCACTTTTAAAGAGGCCCCCTGTTTGTAGCTGTTTGATCAAATTTCAACGGCCCAGATCCCGAACTAGGTAGATTAGATGGAAAGGTATCCGGAGCGGATCCCTTTCCCCCTTCAATATATACAAATGAATATACTTGAGTAGAATTTTACTTTCACTTTGCCTTTTTACCTAAAATGGGTCACATGTTACTTCGGCCATTGACGCTAATTTCAATCAAGGAGTCTATTGTATTAAATCAAGGTGAAGATTATACTTTAATTAGTTTATGTTATCGGTAGTCACAATAGTCCCTGGTCATGATTATTCATTGAAATAAATAAAATAATAAATTAATAAATAAAACTGAATGTTTTAAAAATATTATATGAAGTGGTAATTGAACACAAATTTGAAGGTACAAAATATAATTTATTCAAAATTTATTAATTGTTTGGTCATGTGTCACAAGTTGGTAATCACGTTATCACAAATGTAGAATCTACTTTAACATATCATCATTTTAATAAAGATGTTGTATGAGGTTATAATTGAACTCAAACTTAAGATGTTAAATTGGAAGAATCAAATTTGTGTGCATTAGTAAATAAGGACGTTATTAATTGGTTTTGAATTTGAAAGATCAAAATAAGGAGTTATGTTAATTTTAAACGTCATATGTGATATAAACCTTCTAATTCTAGTTTCATTACCTCATTCTCCCTTGTCACTTAAAGCATCCCTAAAGAATTAGACAACTATCTTTTTTTTTTTTTTTTTTTTGATAAAATACGATATAGTTTCATTAAATGCCAGTAATAGACTAATCAGTACAAGGAGTTGGGAGATCCTCCTCAATTAAATCACAAATCAATGAGGGGGTTTCATCAAACCAAGTACAATTACCACTGTAAAAGGAAAAACGAGCAAGCCTATGGGCATATAGAGTCAACTTGACAGTGAACATGGGACACAGTAGCTTCAGTGACCAAGTGCAATAAGGATTTGGCATCTTTGATGATAGGTCCAGTAGTAGACACATTCAAAGAAGACTCATTCAAAACAAAAATTATCGGAAGTGAATCACTTTCCAAAGAAATATTTTGTAAATCCCTTTTGATCACCATCAAAAGACATTCTCTAATTATGAGTGCTTTAATGTGAACAGGAGAGAAAATGTCTTCAAATCTCCTACTTGTAGCAGCCACCCAAGTTCCATTTCAATCCTGGTTAACAACCCCACACCTCCCAGATTTGTCTCCTTACACCCGGCACCATCCACGTAAGTTTGAGCCTTCCAGGTGAAGGACATGACCATTTCAGAATAGGGACATGCCTTCGGGGTAGAGGAGGCTTGAAGTTGAGCCTAAGAAACTCCTGCCACCAATCAAAGGCGCGTCTCACAACAGCACTTGGAGAAGGAGAGGTTGCCTCCCTCCCTTCCCCCACTCGCGCCGCCACCCCCCCCTCCCCCCCCGCCCCCCCCCCCCAAAAAAAAAAGCTTGAGATTTCTAGCATTCCAGATTGCCCAAAGTATGACCAAAATGCACTCAAAATATGACGATCTAACTTCATTAACCATTGCCAGGGCCCACTTATTCAGAGATCTACTATAATGCTACCTATTTCTTAGCCCCAACGGAGATGCAAGCCAAGTACACCTCATGAACGGGCACTAGACCACAATATGCTAAACCGTCTCAAATGCCGCCCCACAGAGAATACAAGCAGGATCCAACGGGACATGCCGTTAAAGAAGATTATCGCTCGTGGGAATAATGGTGGAGATAATTCTCCAAGCTGCCATTTTCACTCTGGGAGAGACATTGGCCTTCCAAAGAGAATCCCACATCACCGAGAATTGAGAAACTTAGCCCACGAGGAAGTGGAGAGAGCAAAGGGGAGGATCCAATTACGAGCAACATGATAAGCACTTTTAATTGCGAACAGACCCCGGTTGTCATAATGCCAAATTAATCGGACATTAGTTCTTCGAATGCTCAATGAAATGGATCGAATTGCATCCCTCTCCTCTACTGAAATTGATGAACCAAGAACCTCCAATTTCCATCTAACATCATCAATAAGCTCACTGACCATATGCACATTACAATACTGTAGGCGTTTAGGGGAAAACAATGGAAAAGTGGATGATAGAGGCAGTTATCTATCACCCCACATCCTCACCGAGGTACCATCGCCTATTTGCCACCTAGAACCTCGCAAGATAACTTCTCTAGCGGCACACATGCTACGCCATGCATATGACGCATTAGATCGAACACTCGCCTCAAGGAAGGAGGAAGGAGGAATGAGGGAAATACTTTGCCTTTAACACCGATGCCACCAGAGAATTGGGCTCCTGAATGATCCTCCACCTATGTTGGGCTATAAGTCCAAGATTAAAGGCGTATAAGTTACGAAACCCAAGGCCTCCCTCGTTTTTGGGCAAGCACAGCTTATCCCAAGCCACTTGATGGATTTTCCTAGAGTTCTTAGACTCATTCTACTAATAAGAAGCAATTAATTGGTTTGGTTTGTCACGGAAATACTTGGGCAATAAATAATAGCTCATAGAATAAAGTAGGATCGACTGTGCCACCACTTTGACTAGTAATTCCTTCCCCGCTGCATTGATTGTTTTACCTTTCCACCCCTGCAGTTTCTTCCATACCCTTTCCTTGATGTGGCTAAAATATGCTCCTCTGTTTCAACCGACGAAGGTAGGGAGCCCTAAGTACTTCTCATGTCAATCCACTCTTACAGCCCCAAGCACCGAAGCTAGAAACTCCTGGTCAGATTGCTTAATATTTCTACTAAAACAGATCGCGCTCTTTTGGAAGTTCACTTGTTGCCCTGAGACACCTTCGAAACACCCTAGAATCTCTTTAACTGTCTCACAGTCCTACCATGTAGCACGAGCAAATATGAAACTGTCGTCGGCAAAAAGTAGATGATGAATGGAATGAGCTCCCTAGCAAACAGAGACCCCTTAGATAACACCCTTTGGATCATTGAAAGCAATAAGAGCAGAGAGTCCCTAGGCGTGAAGAAGGAACATGTAGGGGAAATGGGGTCTCCTTGCCTCAGACCCCTCTTTGGGTGAACATAACCACACAAAGATCCATTTCCCATGAAAGAGTAGGATACCGTTGTGACACACATCATGATTAAATTGACCCAAGACCTCTCAAATTCCACTGCATGCCGCTTCTCCATTTCATGGTCTAGAATTCCACCCGGTATATATGCTATTTTGTATTAGCTTAATTAATTTGCTTTCTGATTATTCTTGCGCTTTTTGTTTGCTTGGTTCTCTTAATAATATGCCTATTAGCAACTTAAGTATATTAATGCTCAATGGTGAATGTTTCATGCAATTAAGGCTAATAAAATATCAATATTTAGACCGTGTTTTAGAAGTTACTTGGATGACGAATCATGTGCACGAGTTTGTATCAAAATAACATTCGGTTCCTTAGCACAACGTCAAGGGTGTGATTTGTAATGTGTTATAGTCTATTTTACTGAAGGTGCATAATAAACAGAAAAAAGAGAGTTGGACAATTTCTGTGATAATGTTTCCCATCACTTGAGCCAGTATTTATAGTAAACCTAGCAGACTTACTAGCCTTGCAAGTAATACAAGCCTAAAGGAACAAGATCTTCCAAATTATATACTAGTCCTAAACACAATTGATCAATAATTTATACAATCATGTGCTATAATTATTATCACAAACAAACAATACATTCTAAATAAATACAATTATTTTCCCTCTTCTCTTAAACAAATGCTTAGCCAATTCCATACGCCTAACCAAAAAATCCCTTCTTCTTCCCACTTTTCGATCCCGTGGGCCTTTTTGTTGACTCTTTGTTGACTTTTTGGTATATGAACCCACTCACTAACTTGTTTACTTCTTAATTTGTCTATTGCTAGCTGTGTTTTGTTTAATAGACTTTTCCCAAGTATTTTACATAGGTTTACTTAGCATGCAGAGAAGTGTTCATGACTTCCTCATGTAACAGCATATAAAACGGAGAATGCACGCCACGGGTATGCTTCTCCCTATGCAGAACTCCATATAATTGGCAAAAGACCCACCAATAAGTAGCGGAAATAAATTATTAAAAGTATTGAAGACAAATTATTCACTTTGGCGGGCCCTAACCTTTCTTGTGTTAAATGTCTACATATACAAAGTTGAATATATCACAAAAGTTTAAACCAACAAAAATGACGTTCAACTGTTTCTTATACCCATTCTCTGTTCTCCTCATTTCCTATTCTGTTTTAGCTCAAAGTTTGAAACCAGATGAAGAAATCCAAAGGTCTGCATTCCCAAATGACTTCTTCTTTGGAGCTGCGACTTCATCTTATCAGGCACCTTCTGGCCTCCTCTTTATCTTCTTCTAATCAAACTCCTTCGTTGCGCTGCAACTTAATTTCTAACTTTTAATTGGCTACTAATTTGATTTTACAAGGTTGAAGGTGCTTATCTTCAAGATGGTAAGGGCCTAAGCAACTGGGATGTTTTCACAAAAATTCCAGGTAAGTGTTGCTCTCTGGACCACATTTACTGGCACGTACATTGCTCACCACCTCTCTAATACGGTTTACTTCCACAAACATAGATGTAGTCCACATATATTAGAGAGGCGATCAGTAAATGAAGTACCAATAACATTATTCGTCAAATATTTCTTACTACTATCTAGGCTGTATTTTCACCAGATTCATGTCATCAGGAAAAATAGAGGATAATGCTAACGGAGACGTTGCAGACGACCATTACAATCTCTACTTGGTATTGATCATTTATATTTTGAATTCTGGAAATTTTAAACCAGAAAAGAAACACATAAGGGGAAGCAAATTTATTTAACTTTCTGATATTGACATGGGTCATATAAATCTGTACAGGAAGACATTGAGCTGATGCATTCCTTAGGCATAAGGGGATACCGGTTCTCCATTTCTTGGTCCAGAATTCTACCTGGTATTATTTATGCTGCTTTTCTATTTGTACCAGCTTAATAAATTTGCTTTCTGATTAATTAATTTTGGTTAACTTTTGTTTGCTTGGTTCTTTATTCATATGGCTATTAGCAACTTAGTTAAAGTATCTTCTTGAGCTAATTATAGATGGGATGCTCGGCACGCCCAATCCAAGCGGGATCACGTTTTATAACAAGCTTATAAACCACCTAGTAAGCAAAGGTATTGCTAGAAACACAAAATTTCTTCACCAAATTTCTTCTACCATTACTTGCAGTTCTGTTGTTTTATTTACCAAAAACATGACCAAATAATGAATTCAATTTCTTACCAAATTTTCTCGTAAGGATTTGTATATCAATAATGCAGGAATAGAACCATTTGTGACAATTCACCACACTGACCTGCCCTATATGCTAGAAGCAAGAGATGGGGGCTGGCTTAGTCCGCTATTACGGTGCAAATAAACCTATTTAGATAGTAGTAAATGTGGTGTAAATAACATTACTTGCTCTCAGTTATGGGATGACTTACGCTTTCATGGGTTTTCTGGACTTTATTTGTTTCCTTTTATTTCAGGGAAGAATTTGCTCGTTTTGCCACCATATGCTTCAAGAATTTTGGGGATAGGGTGAGGTACTGGGTTACCATAAACGAGCCCAATCTCATAGCTGATTTAGCCTATATAAGAGGAATATTTCCACCAGCTCGTTGTTCACCGCCGTTTGGTAATTGTTCCACTGGAAATTCTGATGTGGAGCCTCTCATTGCAATGCACAACATGTTAATAGCACATGGCATGGCCGTTGACATCTATCGTAGTTTTTTTTGGGTGAGCAACTATATATGGACTTGTTTTCTATTCTGGTTTCTTAAATTTATACTCCCAAAAGAAAATTGAGCATTTGTCCATATTTTCTTTACAAACCCTTTATTTTGGATGAAGTTTTAACGGTGTTATAAAAAAGGATTGTTGCCTCACATTACGATAAGTATAGAAAACAATAATCATGAATTTTCAATTCAAGAATCAAAGCTCCAATTAGAAGAAAATCCAAAAATCAATGCTCTAATTTTCTAAACCACTTAAATACCACTAGGATAATTATGTACAGTTGGGAAAGTTCATGTTGAAAGATTAAAATGATAATTAAGTTGGTAACCAATGTTTTTTTAAATAGAAAATAAAAATATGACGAGTAATGTTACAGCCAAAACAACAGGGGTTTATTGGAATTGTTTCGAGTGCTTTCATGTATGAACCGCTTAGAGATGAAGAAAGAGATCGGCTTGCTGCTGATAGAGCCTTGGCTTTCAATGTGGCCTGGTAAGTGTTGCTTCTTCTAGTTACTGAAACCAATTATGTCATATTGATATAATATGTGATAGCTATAAGACGTCGAGGAGTGATAACAGAATTAAATAATTTTATATGATCTGACTATACATTTAAAACCTTCATTATTTGTCACGATGTGATTATTGTTTCGTTGTTACCATTTTCTTTTAGTGGATAGATCTTCTGATTTCATCTGATTTCCTCACGTGTGTATAACAGATAGGTTGATTTTACTTTTTTTTTTTTTTTTACTTGGTCAAAAACTTTATTACGTGAACATCGTGATTCATATACAACAATAAACTATTAGTAGCGTGTAGTTAAATATGTTTGAATTCAAATAAAATGCAGTAAAAAATAAAAAATCATGTTAATAAACAGTCAAATTCGAACTTTATTTTGAGGGTTTTTGAAGAACACATAAAAATGCTAATCTAAAGTCATTTTTCTATAAATAAATTGAAAAAAAAAAAAAAAAAGGGTGTAAGATTCATACCTTGATTCGATGAGCAGATTTTCGTTTCTTCTTTTTCTTTAGAAGGAAATTTGGTAACTCATTTTAAGTTCGAGAAAAATCGACGAATATCTTTTTTATCAAATACAAATTGAAATGTTTACATCTTTCACTAAAAACTTTAAACAACAATTTTAGAAAACCCATCCTCATAATATAGTACAAATAGAATTGTTGATTATATGTTAATATCAAACTCTAAATCCTAAATAGACTCGAGAAACAATGATATGTGAACTTGTGACAATAATTCAGTGCGCCACAACATGATATCCATTGCCACACAATGTAATCACTGAAACCAATAAGCAACATATTAAGAGACTGCACTGTGGCGTGCAGAGGGACAAGTTACATAATTAAAATATACAAACAAGTTATACTCAATGATTTTTTTGTCTAATTAAACAGGATGCTTGATCCACTAATATATGGAGATTATCCTGCTGAAATGCGCCAATGTCATGGCTTGGCATTGCCAAAGTTTTCGGCCAATGAGAAAAGGCTTTTAAGAGGAAGCATAGATTTCATTGGTGTCAACCACTATTCAACTCTATATGTCAAGGACTGTATCAACTCTACTTGCCCCTCCGGCGGTGACCGTCCCATTAGAGGCTTTCTCAACACAACTTCGTATCGAGATGGCGTTCCCATTGGAGAACCGGTATATTATCTCATTAGTATATTAAAAAATCTCTTGCTTTCTCCAAAATTCAAGTGTTCCAGAGTAACTTACACTCTTGGGCTACGTTTTATATGTGGGTGGAAGATTGGGAATGAGAAACTATTGCCTTTTCCATGTTTGTAAGTCCAAGCTTGGGAATGATTTCCCGACTCATGAAGAAAATAAGGGAGAAAGCGAAGGAGTAGGATTTTGTTTTCCTCTTTTTTTCCCTCGTCTTCCCTTCTCTCCTATTTGAACGATCACCGTTAAGCCATGTCAACATCTGATATTAATTTTTTATAGAAAGAGAAAGACAAAATAGAAAGTGTGAGGGAAGGGAAGGGGATGGAAAGAGAAAGGGAGAGAATCCTAGTCCGAAAGTGAAACTCTCCACCGAATTGGTATTCACTTGACTACCACATGAGAAACCAAAAAAGACATTGATTGTCCATTTTTATGACAAATATGTCCTCCTTGACATTAAAAATGCTCATTATATCCCAAATATTAAAGGAATTTTGCATTTTTCTTCCTCAAGTAAAAGACACGAGAAATCATTTCCCATGAATTTCTTTGCGCCTACCAACCGCAACCTCGGATTTTTAGACACTTCAAGAGTTATAACCGTTATACTTTAATTATTATACTTAACTAAAGATTTAACAGTTGCAACGTCCGAGTATAGAATACCTCTAAGTATACTAGAACATCCCGTGATGCCTTTTTATATATGTTAGCTAACAAGATCAACTTGCATTGGCTTTGACATCTTTCACATACAGACTGGTACGTCGTATTTATTTGTTGTTCCAAGAGGGATGGAGGAGATCATCGACTATCTTAAACGAAGATATCATAACGTGCCCATGTTTGTTACTGAAAATGGTTAGTGAATATCCGAACTTTTTTAATTTTCCTTATTGAAAACAAGTTCGTCAAACAATTTTTTTTCAACTGTATGTGGCAGGATACACTTTACCAGCACAACAAAATGAATTACAAGACATGGGTCGGATCAATTTTCACAAAGCTTACCTTGTCTCTTTAGCCAGAGCAATAAGGTGATGATGCAACTAATTAATTTTCTGATTTAATTCCTATGTTTGGTAGTCCTCATCCAAAAATATGAAAATGCAATTAATTAATTTTCTCATGTACCGGCAGGAAGGGGGCTAATGTACGTGGATATTTCATTTGGTCCTTGATGGATAATTTTGAATGGCTAAGTGGATACACCTCAAGATTTGGTTTATATTATGTCGATCGTCAAACACTTGAACGAACTCCAAAGCTTTCTGCAAAATGGTTTGCTAGTTTTCTCAAAAACAATACTCATAACGAGAAGGAAGAAAATTGTGCAGCTGCTTCATCGGTTCAGGGTTGAAAGGCCCCCATCTTTGTTTGTGGGAATCTTGAACAAGGACCAGCTCCCTAGCCCTCAGGCCATGTTCTTTGTTGTCTGTAAGGGGATGACGTTTGGGTCTCTTATGCCGCGTCTCTCTGTGTTGCCCTATTATCTCTATGGTTACCTTTGTTTGCTGGTTAGTCTGCAATCGCTTTCTGTACACCTCTTGGTTTGGGCCCTGATTATGAGTTTATCCAGTCTTTAATAAAAAATAAAAATAAAATAAAATAAAAAAATAAAGAAAAACACCCAAAACATAAAAATTAGCCAACTCTCCCATATATTTAGTATAGATAATATCGTTTGTTAAAAAAAAAAAAAGAAAAAAAGAAAAAAAAGCCAACTGGAGTCTAAATCTTCTTCAGTGATCAATTTTTTTGTTCTAGAGATTAATTCGGACAACCAACAAATAAGTTAAAACCCCTACATGACTACTATAAAACTACCACAAGAACAAAGTGCAAACAGTACAAATTTGCAACAAAGACGATAGAGACGACAAATCTAGAATCGGAAACACACACAACAACACCGCTAAAGCAAGACCACAACAAACTCGCCGGAGCAACACAACCCCGCTAAGCGGCACAATACAAAACAAATACTACCTAAACCTAACATGGACGTGAAAGTTATGATCCTCCTTGTTATATAGAAGTGAAGTTATGATCTGCGTGGATGAGTTATAACCTAATTTTTTCTAACAAAGTTTGCATGACCGTAATTTTAACATGTTAGTTTCGCAGTGTGAGTATTGAGTGTTACCCATTGCATGGTGTTTTCAATCCTTTCATGTTATAATATGTTTATATTTATTTTTTCGGTGAGATTGTATATGTTTATATTTTGGAAAATTTTAGTTCTAGTCCTTGATTGACTAGAATTTTAGATTAAAACTGTATTAATTTGAATACTTTGATTGAAGGACACAATGTTAAAGTTCAGTATTGAGTAAGAAACTTAATAACAATTTTTTTTTTTTTTAAATTCTTCCTAAAATCATGCAAAGAGTGATACCAAATAGGGATTATAAATTTTTTGGATTGTGTGAAAATTGATCAAATTTTTATTTTTTTTCAAAATAAATCGAAATAAATAAAATATTTTTATTTTTAAATATTATTGCGTTTTAAATTTAAAAAAAATACATTTTATTTTAACATATGGGTATTAGATCAAAGAAGTGAATAGAGTTTACATTAAGAAAATGGGTACATTTAAATTGGTACTTTTTACATTTAAATGGGTACATTATAAATATTAAAAAATATAGGAGAACAAACTAAAACTAAAAAAATTTGGTATATAAAATATATATATATATATATATATTAAAAAATAGTTACAAATTAAAAAAAGGATACAAATTAAAAATAAAAATATATGATACAAAATTTAGGCATAAATATATAAATATATCAAAAGTAAAGTTTTGAACACTAAATAGACATATTTGGAAATGGTTAAATAATTTTTAATTATAAAATTTTAACATGCTGACATGTAAATATTTTATTATTGAAATAATGACGTGGATAAAAATCAAAGGACCTTGATAAAAAATTTGAAAAAGAAATCGTTTCCCTTATTTTCCTGCTAGGATCTAGCATTGGAAATCCTGTATTTTACGTATCCATACGATTGAGTCCTAAGGTTTCAATCAATGAAATTAAAAAAATGAGAAATGGAAACCTAATTTCTCCTTATATTTATTAGTTTTGTTGTGGCCTATTTAACTAACAAGGGAAAATGGGGGTGCGACAAGGAGAGATAGAGTGGAGGAAGTGTAGAGATTTCTCTATGTTTATGAGATGTGTTATTTCCCCCTACACAATGCCTTTATTTATAGTAGTAAAGAGGAGAAGAATTACTTGCCTCCAAGTAAATACAATTGTATAGGGAAAAAATAACTAGCAACCGAATGTATTTAGGATTTACACAACCATACTTTAATATAATATCTATAACACTCCCCCTTGAGTGTATAAATAATCAAGTAGATTCGTCATTAGGTATACTTAAGGAAGTCAACTCGTTGACACTGAACTGGGAACACGCTAGTCTCAGACAAAGGAATTTGCATATGGAACTAAGTCTCCAAAAAACCCAATGGCTATGGTAAAACCCAATACGAGATAAAAACCCATAGTTTAAGGAAAAGTACGTGAAAAGTGAAAAGACAAATGAAACGTCTACATGACGTAAATTAGGTATATGACCAGCCCAGGATGGGTTCCTCGTTAAAACCTCCTTAAGTACCCAAAATCCATAGGGAGAAGGCTCCAAATTGTAGGAAAAAAGATCAAATTAAGATCTAGAGAGTTTAGTTCGGGATACTCCCTCTGAGTTTGACATAATTTCAAAAAGAACCAACAATGTTACAACTCAGAAAGTTATGCATACCAATTCCTTGAACAAACTTCTGAAACGTTGGCTTCAACAAAAACTTGGTGAAGAGGTTGGCTAGTTTGTCCTGAGAATGGATTTTCTTGACTTCAATCTTTTGATGCTCTTGCTACTGATGAGAGAAAACAAACTTTGGCACAATATGCTTGGTGTTGTCTCATTTTATGTATCCTTTCTTAAGTTGTTCGAGATATGTCGCGTTATCATCATAAATCATTGTAAGGACGTTAATCACGAAAGAAAGTTTGCAGGTGCTTCGAATGTGTTCCATGACTGCTCTTAGCCAAAAGCATTCTTGAGTAGCTTCATGTAGGGCGAGAATCTCAGCATGTTTCAAAGAAGTGGCAACTAATATCAGTTTGGTTGACCTCCAAGATATTGATGTATCTCCAACAGTTAAAAAAAAAAAAAGTAACTCATTTGGTTGACCTCCAATTTCTACATGGGGGTACATTGTTGTATCGCCAAAAGATTGATAGCGAAGGATATGTCATTTCTAGTGCAATAAGCTAAGTACAATAAAGAGTCAATCACGCTTAGATATGAAACTTCGGGTTACAAAATATTTCCTTCATCCTCCTCAGGACAGTAGGGATCTCGTTTAGCATCTAGCGATCAAATGACCACATGAGCACTTAAAGGATTTGCTTTATCTTCATTAAAACAACCCAACACCTTCTGGGTGTAGTTGGACTGATGTACTAGGATTCCATCTGAACAATGTTCGATCCCCAAGCCAAGACAATATCAAGATTTCCCAAGATCTTTCATCTCAAATTTTGATTACAGGTGCGCAGTAGTTTTCTCAAGCTCTTCAGGAACCCTAATGAGATTCATGTCGTCGACATAAACTACAACGATCGCAAACCCTAAATGTAATTTCTTAATAAACACGCATGGGCTTAGTTCATTGTTCACATATCCTTAACTAATCAAATACTCACTCAAACCATTATACCACATTCACTCGGATTGCTTTAATCCATAGAGAGAACGCCTCAATCGATAGAGATGGTGTTTTGTGGTCTAGAACTATTTGATATAGTCAATGTAAGTCCTTCAGAAACTTTCATGCATATTTATGTATCAAGATCCCATATAAAGATATGCGATTACCAAGTTTATAAGCTGCACATCTAGTTTTTCGAGAACTACCCAAACTGATAAGGTAGCGGAATGTAATCACATCTATTACGAGAGAATATGTTTTGTCATAATCAATCCCAAAGCGTTGAGAGAAGCCCTGTGTCACAAGATGTGCTTTGTATTGCACTATTTCATTCCTCTCATTACACTTCCTTACAAAAACCCTCTTGTAGCCATTGGGCTTCACACGTGGCGGTGTAGAAATACGGGCCCCAACACCTTGCATTTTGCAAGAGAATCAAGTTTGATGTGAATTGCTTGTTTCCAGTTTTACCAATCAGTTCTACTTCGACATTCATTAATGAAATGAGTTTTAATGTCATTATTCAGCATAATCTTAGTAGCTACTACATATGCTAATGCATCATTGATTATCATCTCATGTGTATTCCAAACATCATCTAAGCTAGTATAATGGATCGAAATCTCTTGATTCTCGAAAGATGGATTCGTTTCTTCCAAGATGCTTCCATAGTCTAGAATTTCCTCATACTTGGATAAAATGAGTAGGCGATGGTCGGATTCACGATAAGCTCATTGGCATGTGTTGTGGCTTTCCTTTTTCGGGGTTGTGAATCCTTTGAACCAATGGGTTTGCCACACTTATGGGTAAGAGGAAATGATTGGCTAGCCACCAAAATATGAGGATTGGCCATAATGGCGTCCCGGCTTTCTAGGAGGAAGGTTTGTCGTGCATTTGGTACATCCATCTTTGCAAGGCAATCCGCAATTTATGGGATTATATTTCTAATTTGATTCAATTTTTTTTTAACAAACGATATTATCTACACTAAGAGGGTGGGGGAGTGGGTTAGGCCTCACAATGGGTGAGCCATAATAATGTGTTTCAAATTTCCTTTGGCGAGAATTGAACCTAAGACCTCTTACTTACAAGTGGAAAGGAATACCACTGGACTGTAGTACTAAATGACGAGAATCGAAACTAAGACCTCTCACTTACAAATTAAGGTTATTTTGTCTCGTTTTGTACTTGATTTGATTTGTTTGACAGATGTCTCGGATGTCGACATGTGTCACTATTAGATGACTCGATCGGCTTTAATGAGTAACATGTTATGTGCGTAATTTGGTGGGACCATGATGTGTGCTATGTAAGCTGTTTGCGAGTAAAAAAATTTATTTGTTGGCGAACATTTATTATACCGAAATTTCGATGTCAACAAGTACAAATTTTCCACAAAGACAGTATAGGCAACAATTCTAGCACTAGAAGCACACACAACACCACCACTAAAAGCAAGACCACATTAAACCACCGCTGAAACATCAAGGCGACAACAAGCATGTTGGATCGACACAATGCCGCTAAACATCACAACACAAAACAAATACCACCTAAACCTAACATGGAAATGAAGTTATGGTCTACCTTGTTATGTGGATATGAAGTTATGATATGCAAGGATGAGTTATAAACTATTTTTTTTCTAATAAAGTTTGCTTCACCATAATTTTAACAAGTTACTTTCGCGGTGCGAGTGTTACCCCGTTGTGTCGTGTTTTTGATTCATTCATGTCATTTATTGGCCAACTGAAAGCATTTCAAGAATGTCTGTTATGTATTCTCCTCTAACACTGAGGCTAGTTATAAGGGTTTCATGTGGAATGCACACCAAACAAATAGAGATGGAATTAAAAATAATCCTAATTACACATGGACCATACAATAAGAAATAAATTGCATCCTAAACTAGATAGGACATACCCAGTTTGTCGAGGGAGTTGTAAAACACTTTAGTTGAGAATTCTTTTATAAGAACATCAACATGCTGATCGTTAAGCTTCACAAATCAAATCACAATTATCTTATTATTTAAATTATATTTGATAAAATGTCGTCCGGATCTGAAGGATCACTTGATCCAAGCCCTTCAATGCATATCCTATGGTTATAATTAATTTTATTGTTTTAATGGGTTTCTCTTCTCTCTCTTTTATTTTTTCTCTCATCCCTTCCTCTATCTTTTTCTTCGGACCTTTCACTCCGTCTTGTTGCCTGCTCTCTCTCTCACAGATGAACAATTGAAGCAACAAAATTGGTTCTGGGATGTCGAAAGAGTGAGATGGGAAGGAGAAGACAAAATATTAATTTCAATTATTGCTCAAAACCATGCCTCCCAATTGTTGGTCTCAACCAGAAATCAAATAACTCAACAAATTAGACACTCCAAGTTCCGATCTTTATCACCGACCTTCAACCCAAACTCCTGAATTCTTTTCTTCACCCAACCAAAAAAAAAACCAGGAGCAGAAGTAGAGAAAATGACAGAAGCAGAGTGAAAGAAAAGAGAACAACACTTAGAAAGAAAAGAGATAAAATCAAGACAGAAGGAGAGAGGCGAGAAAACCATTAAAAAGAAAAATTAATTAAAAAAAAAAAAGAAAATTAGAATGTTCTACATCTTTTCTATAGTTGTTAGATTAAACATTTATCCCTTTTAAAGATTTGATTAAGATACTTTGACCAATTGCCACCTCAATAATTTTCTATTTATTTAATTTCTATGTCATTAATTTAAATGCATTTATATAAAGACATAAGGTAACTTAGCAACTAATTGCCTACAATATAAGAATTTAATGTCATCTACACATTAAATGACATTTTTTTAATAAAATAAAATAAAAATTAATTAACTAATTCCTCATTACCTTATTATCAGTATCTAAAACAAATTCTCTTTCTCTTAAAAATGTCTCAATAAAAAGTCTTCAATGTATATTTTTTTCATGCATAGATATATAAAAAATATACTTAAAACTTATGGTACATTTGAGAACAAAAGTATCGACTTTTGGTACGTTTAGATTTGAAATGTACAAAAAAACCAAATGTACCAAAAATTCAAATGTACCATAAAACCAAATGTACCCATTGTTATGTAACTTTTTTGGTACGTTTAGATTTCAAATGCATAAATAAACCAAATGTGCCCATTGTTAGGTAACATTTTTGGTACGTTTAGATTTCAAATGTACCAAAAGACCAAATGAACAAAAAATCACAAATGTACCACAAAACCAAATGTCTCTATCTAATAACCCTTTTGGTACATTTACATTCCAAATGTACCGAGAAATACAAAAAATCAAATCCACTATAAAACTAAATGTGTCCATTTATAGGTAACTAGATGTAGCTATATAATCAAACAAATCTTTATTATGTGTTGGGTCTTCTAAATAATAAAATCTGACAATTTTTTTATAAATATTCTACTATATTCACAAAAAAAAAAAAAAAAAAGTAAAATTATAACAAACAATAAAAAAAAATGCATAGAGATGGATAATAAATGCATAAATATAGGGATAAGAGGAAAAGGAAAAGGAAAAAAACGAAATGTCTAGGAAAAGTCGTGAAAATCTAAAATTCTAAACAAAATAAACTTATCTGAAAAACTGAAATTAATAACCAAAATTTTAGGAAAATGCTTGATCAAATTTTCAAAATGAGTGTATGTTTAGTCTAAAAAATTAAAAAACGAGGCGCCTATATCAAAACACCCCTACAAAAAAACCAGAAGGAGAGAGTATTGCACGCAAAAGTAGAGAAGACAAGAAAAAAGAGATAAAGGAAAGCACTGCAGGCAGGAGGGAGAACAAAAAAAAACACAGAAGGAGAAAGGAAGGAGAGCGCTAGGAAGCATAAAGAAGAGAGAAAAAGAGGGGAGAGTGAAGAAACAATTAAAAAGCAATTTAATCAGTAACCATAGGATTGCATCGAACAACCAAGATCAATTGGTACGTTAGATCCTGGTAGAAAAGTTCGGGAAATGATCCGAGTCCATTTTCCTCGTCTTGGAGCAAAAATTTTATTTGGGTGGCTCTCTGTTCGTTGTTTGGCCTTGTGCTCTGCTCTTTCTATGAATCCTTATTTCAACCAAATATATATATATATATATATATATATATATGTATATGTGTATATATATGTGTGTGTATATATATATAGTCAGCCATCGATACGTGGTTGTAAACACGAAAAATTCCTGAAACAAGAAACAAGAATACCGTGTACAAAATATTTTTTTTTTTTTTGTATTAATGATTTTTAGGGTTACAATCTCTTTGTAATTGGATCCTCTGATTCTATCTTCGTAGGGTGTAGGTTTGTGGATGAGCTGTTGATCCAAAGGGCCGTTGGGGCTTGGTCTTAGGATGAACGGATGATGAATGGATCTTCAAGGGGCGTTGGGCTTGATCTTGAAGAATGGGTGTATGGATTTCTTCAAGGGCTTTTGGGCTTGATCTTGAAGGTTGATGGATGAGCAGATCTTCAAGGGCTTTTGGGCTTAGTCTTGAAGAACGATTGGATGTGTGGATTTGTTGAGGTTGTTGATCCAAAGGGCCGTTGGGGCTTGATCTTAGGATGAACGGATGATGAATGATGAACACTTTCTTCAAGGGGCCGTCGGGGCTTGATCTTGAGTCGGTGGAAGTTCTTCAAGGGCCGTTGGGGCTTGACCTTGAATGAGGATTTGACGAAGAACGAAGAGTGTTTTCTGGATCCTTCGGGATTTTCTTGAGAGCTTTAGAGTTTCAAGGCTTCAAGGTTTTGGTGTGATGTAAATTCCTTTCTTTCTTTCTTCCCTAAAATGAATGTCTTGGCTTCCTATTTATAGAATTCAAAAACTTGATTTTTGGATTTAAATAATCAGATGAAGTAAATCATTTCTGCCAGGTATTGACACGTGTCCTATTTGATGACTTTTCCAATTTATTTCGATTTTTCGTTGAGTCACACGCTACATGTAAAATTTATGTGACACGTGAGCGTTGAAATTTTAATTATTGGTCAACATTCATTTCACCAAAATTTTGATGTCTACAAATGCCCCCACTTCAAGGCGCGTCGCATACATGTGCTTGTCACGTGTATGAGATGCGTTTTGAAGTTCCTTAATGTAGATGTCGATCCAAGGGCCGTCGGGGCTTGATCTTGAATTGGGCTGAAAATTTCTTCAAGGGCCATCGAGGCTTGATCTTGAGTTCGACTGGAAGATTTTCTGGTTTCCTCCAATCGTTGATTTTCCACAGGCTTAATCTTGAACTGGGCTGGAGGATTCTTCTGGTCTCCTCCGAAGGTCTGAACTTACTCCTTTTATCTGGAGTTGAATCTGATTCAAGGGTGGTGAACACTTGATTTTGAATCGGACTTGTGATTTCTTCAAGGGCCATTGAGGCTTGATCTTGAGTGAAAATAGGACCATGAGCGGTTTCAGGATTCAGACATATGGCAGGCAAGCACGAGGTGGAGGTGATGATCTGTTTCTTTGTTCAATCTTTCCAATTCATATTTGAAGAGGGTTAGAGGATGACTCAGCATATGCAGTTGTTGCGTTTGCTGACGATCCACAAGATTGATGTTTCATTGTCACTCGTCTTGGCTGTTCTTCAAGCAGATGTGGTCCCTTCTCTGGAAGTGTATCAACCGTTGAAGATGACTACTCGAGCAACGCTAGGTAAGCAACCAGGCAAAGGTTCCAGGTAGTCGGTTCCAGATCGAAAGACTGACTCCAAGTGCCGGCTGATTGCTCTCTTTCTCTTTGCCATGCGAGTAATAACAAAGACAAAGGAAAATACAGGGAAAAAGCATGATATGAGATACCTTTCCTTTCGAAGAAGCAGCGAATGAATCAGCACATATATTTGTTGTGTTTGTCTCCACATGCTTCGATGTATCATTTTCACTTGCCTTACTTGCTCCCTTTGCAGAAGTGGTATTTCCTTATGCAGGTTTAGCATCTTCTCTTGTAGTATTTGTCCTCTGATGCAAGAGTGGAATGCAAACCTTGCATCTGAATGGACCATCACTTCTTGGTGGCAGCGCAAGTTTGAGTGGAGGTTCCGACATATTGCTTTCTCTGTCCTTGTCTTAGCAGGTGAGAACAAGGGCAAAGGAAAAGACAGGGAAAAAAGCATGATATGAGATACCTTTGCTTTTTGAAGAAGTGTTGACGATTTAACGGCGTCGCGCGGCGAGGCTTTGCTCTTTGGTGACGGCGCCAGCGAAGGGTTGTTGAGGCTTCTCGATTTGATTAGAACAATGATGTCGAGCTTGAATTTGACTTAAACTCTTCTGTCTGGATGGTGCT
Source organism: Pyrus x bretschneideri (assembly GCF_019419815.1). NCBI lineage: Eukaryota > Viridiplantae > Streptophyta > Magnoliopsida > Rosales > Rosaceae > Pyrus > Pyrus x bretschneideri. The sequence goes on from NW_025999557.1 coordinate 119,693, forward strand.
GCAGGGGAAGGCGTCGTGCTCCAGCAGTTTGTTCCAGCTCCTCATTGATCCTTATGCTTCAATCTTTTGCCGTATTTATTCTTGATGCAGGAGTTGAATGCAACCTTTGCATTTAAATGGTGCTTCAAAACATTACTGCTCAGTGACGATGAGTACTTGAGAGCAATGCAAGGTAAGCAACCAGGCAAAGGTTCCAGGCAATCAATTCCAGGTCAGAAGTTTGATTTCAGGTTCCGACTGATTACTCACTTTCCCCTTGTCCTGCAGGTAAGAACAAGGGCAAAGGAAAAGACAGGGAAAAAGCATGATATGAGATACCTTTGCTTTCGCCCTTGATGATATGAGATACTTTTGCTTTTGAAGAAGCAGCGAATGAATCAGCACATATATTTGTTGTGCTTGTCTCCACATGCTTCGATTTACCGTTTCCTCCTGCCTCATCTGTACTCCAGGCATCTGGTATTTTCTTTAGGGAAGAAGAAAAAATTGAGTATTTCGAGAGGCTTTGCTGGGAGTGCGCCCTCAGAGGTGAGGAAGAGTTGGGCATTTTTTGCAGGTCTGCCTTGTCATAAAAGATGAAGGTCGACATATATAGGGATTTCCCAATAGCAAGTGGTGGTATTGTTCCTTTACCCTTTGTCGACAAAAGTTTTGATCCAGCAAATCCGGCTTTTTTGAAATTCAAATAGTGATGACTCTTTGATCTTTGAAAACGCCTCTTTGATTTCTGAGCAGGCGCCTCTTCGATTTCTGAACAAACGCCTCTTTGATTTCTGAGCGGCAAGTAGTAGTGCGGATGCGGCTCGGTCAGAGATCTTTTGACAAAGTTGCACGCGTTTTCTGAAAAGCAGAGAAAGCGTCGCCGAACTTTACGCTTGTCGGCAAAAGTGTGTAGTTGCGATGATGACCTCCACGTGTTTTCAACTTTGTCAGAGATCTTTTGACAAAGTTGAACGCGTTTTCTGAAAAGCCGAGAGAGAGTCGTCGAACTTTACGCAGGAAAATCCGGCTTTACGCAGGAAAATCCGGCTGTTTGAATCGGTGGTTGTGTCGCCTCTCCTTTTATAATGGTGTCGATCACCTCAAACATGCATACTTTGAAGATTGCCCATTCGTGAAAATCGTCTCCGGCTCTTTGAGATTTTACTACATCCAACCCTCCTCTTTTAACATCTTTGAAAAAAAATGGCTAACCCATCTAACCTTTGCTTAGATTTGAGCTTCAGTGGTGATCCGAGTGCGCCGCGTCAGGTAAATGTATGGTGCCCTTCTTTCTTATCTTCTAATGGCCCTCTTACAGGTGAAGACTCCATGATGAAGGATGCAACAACAACTACGATAGTAGCTAGGAACCTCCTCACTCCTAAAGATAGTAGGCTGCTTTCAGGACGGTCCGATGAGTTGGCCGTTCAAGAGTTCCTAGCTCTCAGTGTTCAGTGTGCAGGCTCTGTGTCCAACATGGGCCAACGCCTACTTGCTCGATCCCGTCAGGTTGAATCATTGATGGCGGAGGTGGAAAATCTTAAACAAGAGATCCAACAGCTTAAGCGCGAGAATAGAGGTTTGCACGTGCTTGCAAATAATTATTCGACGAGCATGAAGAGGAAGCTTGATGAGCTGCAAGAATCTGAAGGTCGAATTCAAAGTGACCGTCACAGGCTTACGACTTTCTTCCAGAGGCACCTTTTTCCTGCGTCATCTAGCGTTCCACCAAGTATTGAGGCCTCGAATGATCTATCTTCGATGCCTCCCGCTCCTAGAGTTTTGCCAAGTAGTGGGGCTTCACGTGAACAACCTTTGTGAAAGCTCCATCTTTCTTTCTTTTTTTTTTTTTTTTTTTTTTTTTTTTTGTACGCACTTGTAATTTCTCGGAGATTAATGGACATGCTTTATTTTATTCAGTGTATTATGCTAAATATTATGCTAAATACAAATAAAACATATATATCACCAAGATGTGTTATTTCGCTCTTTCTTTGTTTTTTTTTTTTTTTTTTTTTTTTTTTTTTTTTTGAGATGTACTTTTGCAAGTGGTGTTGTGCACCACCTTCTCCTTATTTTCTTCTTTGCAATAATTATGTCACCCTCCCTCTTTTTTTTTTTTTTTTTTTTTTTTTTTATCATTACTTCCCAACATCATCATTGCTTCCCTTTTTTTTTTTTTTTTAAATGATGCCGTGCACCATCCCATAACCTTTTTTTTTTTTTTTTTTTTTTTTTTTTTTTTTAACCTTCATCATTACTTCCCAACATCATCATTGCTTCCCTTTTGTTTTTTTTTATTTTTTATTATTTTTTTTTTCTTTACTTTCGGTGGTGCTGATCTACCAAGATTCCACCATTTCTTCTTCTTTCCAGACTGGCGTGTCCCCTCATTCATGTGCCTCTCTGGAGATCATTATATATATGTATATATATGTTATATTGGATAGCAGCAACTGCAACCATTGCATAGCCACTGCCTAAACGTGGTGGTGCTTTCTGGGTCTCAGATTGATCATCAGCTTGTGCCTGCACCTGCGCCTGCTGCTCGTTGAACTGGGTGCTAGACCAGAAAGGGTGGTCGCGAGCATAGGTTTGAACTACCAAGGCGAGTTACTCTCCACTTCATCAACCTTTGCAGCTCTCTGTGCTATTTGTGGGAGTTCAGTTGTTGTGGATGGGAAAGAGAGGAAGTAATCATTTAGCAAGTTTCTTTGCACAGCCTTTGCTCTGTAAAGTTTAATCCAGCTGAAGACGATTTTGATATGTACATATATATATATATATATATATTGATTTTGACATGCACTTTTATATATACATATATATATAGGTGATTGTCTCATAGTTCTGCGTATAAAATATATAACGTGTATACCCCACTGATGATTTCCTTGTTGTGATGATACGATTCTTTTCCTTTTTTTTTTTTTTTTTTTTTTTTTGGGAAGACAAAGCAGGATGCTAGGGCCCTCATGAAGTTTCCAAAGGTGTGGTAGCTGGTGGCAGAGCGGGCATGACTACGGGTGTACATATGCTTTGTTGATTTTGGTGTGCTGCTTTTGTTGGTGTGCTGCTCAAGTTTTGTGGCTGATTTTGCTTTGTTGCGGTCATGGTATTTTTCAAATGTTTTAAGAGCAACACCATCACCATTTCTTGCGAAGGAAAGTGATTCGCAAGATAGGGGAACAACGCTGAAGATTTATGCCCCACTGACTGGCCTTAAGGCGCTTGCTCTTCCTACAAAAGACAACTCCATGCATATTAAGTCGTGGTCTTCTGAAGTATCTTGGAAGGTGGCAGACTTTGTTCGATCAAATACGGAGAAGAAGGCGTGCACACTGGGGATTCTTATCTTGAACCCTTCGCACCATGCTCGTGACAATCATCCGGCTTCGTTTAAGCTTCTCGGAGATCACATCCGCAGCGGAGCTATGGCTTGGAATGATGTCTTGTCGACTACCGGAGAAGCTGTTTTTGCTGAGTCTTATTGGGAGTGGCTTGAAGATGTCTTGGGCCGATCTAAACATGTGCTTACTAGCATGGGCCTTTACCATGCCGTGTACGCATCTTTGTTTAGTTATGATCTCCATCATTCTGTCCTTCAGGCGTTCTTCGAGCATTGGTGTTCAGCAACTAACACGATTCATACAGCTCAAGGAGAGATGTCAATTTCACTTTGGGATCTCCACAAGATAGGGGGATTGCCAATCCAAGGTAAGTTTTATGACGAGGTCGTTCCTAGTGCGGAGGAACTTTCTCTCTGCAATAACCGAGGATTGTCTGCGAGTTGTCGATGCTTATTTTGGGCATATCACAAGCTTTCCCAAGATGCTCGAGGTAAATCAGGCGTGAAGATTTCTTCCTGGATCCGCTTCTGGTATTGGAAGGACACAAGGTACAAGAAGTCATCGAAGAGAAGAAGTTGCAACAAAACCACTAAACCAAAGGGAGACCCATATCTGTCTGGTGTCATTGGTTCAGCTAGGCGCTGTTCCCCTGCCGAGTTGAGAGCGTTTGAGGACCTTGGCATAGCATCAGAGCATTTGGAAGAATCTTACCTAGCTGCTTTCTTAGCTTGTTGGCTTTGTAAGTTTGTTTTTCCAATCGGCGACATCAACTTTGTTCGTCCTGGGGTTTTCAAAATTGCTAGCAAGATGGCTGCAGGTGAATCTTTCAGTCTTGCTATCCCGGTTTTGGCCAATATTTATAACGGCTTGAGTGTTGTTTCGAACTCGGCAAACACTGAAGATCGTGCTGCGGTTCTTCCCTACCACTATGTGTATGGTTGGTTGGGTGAGTACTTCGGCACTCATTTTTTTTCTTCAACTCTAAACAAGTCAGGGCCTTTGATGACAAAGTATTCTAGCGTGCTTTCTTCGAAGAGCCTCGATGATTCCCAGGCGCAAACACTGTTTAGAAGCTGCGAAGGCTTGAAGATGGACTATCTGGCGCGAGTTGGCTCGGTACGGCGAGGCATCATGGACGATTCGCATCTTCGCTTCTCAGACTTATCTTACCTTATAAGTCTTCGCTCAGGGTATGTTTCTTTGCGGCAAGAAGATCGATGCATTGTTCAGCCGTATAGTCCCCACCGTTTCAGCAGGCAATTTGGTTTTGTCCAACATGTGCCAGGCAAGCTGAAGGAAAAAAACCAATTAGACTCCTTGCAAGCCGTGTATATGCATTGGGAATCTTGTACCCGTGCATGTACAAATGCTTCTATCACCCTGCCGGCCGAAGACGAGTTCAAGAGTAGTCCAGTAACCCGTGCTTACGTAAGTTGGTGGTCAAAGGTATATTATGAGAATTCGGGGATGGCAAGTGGTACCAATTCTTCTCATTCACATCTTAATGTATTGAAGGAGGGGTGTTCTGTGGTTCCTACACAACTGATATCTTTTGATTGCGCGAGTGCTGCTACTTTGCAAGATAGACCAGTGGTTTTAGTCCCTCAATGCCCACGCTTGTCTTCTCAACATCTGGATGTATCTGAAGAGGCTGGTGATGAAGTTGATTCGCACGAAGATGGACTTGTTTTGCGGCAGGGTCAACAAGTTTTAAACAAGCGACGTCTTGAAGGCGTTCAGGCCGATAGCGATGTCAATTTTCGTCATAAGAAGAAAGAAGTGTTTAGGCTCCCTCAACTCGATGGCAGTGTGTCGTTTGAGAAAGACGTATGCATCTTCTTCTCTCTTATGACTTCTTTTGCTTTCATTGTTCTAGCTTTTGTTTCTAACAGTTTTCTTTGTTTTCTTTAGGTTGGGCCTTCTTGTTCTTTTGACTTGGCGACCACAGGTATTTATTCTTATACGGAGATGCTATTTGGAGGCGACCTACCTACAGGTGAGGAGATTGGGGATCCACCTGGTACAGAGCTTATCCCAATTTCGTCAAGTTTCCCAAGTTTACCGTGTGTAGGTGGAGGCATGCAAGATCCCGTCATGCATTCTACACCTTTGCCAGCTAGCTCTGAGATCTCTCTGAGAGGGCCAAACCTTAGTGGTACTGAGCAGCTTATTCATCGCATCAATCTTCGTGCGGCAATGGATATCAAGAGCCATATTGAGGGGAGGATTTCGAAATGCCCATCGGAGGAACTTGCGTTGCTTAAAGAGGACTTGTCGAAACTTATTTCTGCAATTGACAATCTTAACATTGATTCTTCATCCTTGAAGATCAAGATTGCCGAAATTATGGCCGCCTCAACTGAGTATTCTTCCTTGCGTGTTATTTCCTCGAAGAAGTTGAGTCCAGATGTTAGAGCTCACCAACTTGCTGCAATAGACTTATCACTAACCCAAGCCCGGTCTTCTCAGCAAGCTGCTTCGGGAGATTATCAATCTACAGAGACTTCTTTAGCTTCCGTCCGGGTACGTCTAGATACGTTGATGTGAGAACAAGAACAGCTTGGCATCGAGGCATCAAAACTTGAAAGTGTTCTCGGGGAGCAGGGAGCTACACTTTCTCAATGCCAAGAGGAGATTTCACGCCTAGAACAAGAGAAAGACATGGCTATGGAGTTGCCCATCCTGTCTCTCACTGAGGTAGAGACTTTGAAGGCTTTGGAAGGCTTGCTTGAAGACCGCCTCCTTAGTTTTAGGGACATAGTTTTCGAGTAGTGTCTTCTGCCCTTTTTCTTTTGTAATCAGACTTTTTCCTTCAAAGAAATAAAATGTTTGCATTCTTGAATTTGCTCTTTATTCTTCAAAGTGTTTTTTTTTTTTTTTTTTTTTTTTTGAGATGTGACTGTACTTGAAGTTTTGAAGTTTCAAGTTGCCTACGTACACTTGGTTGAGGAGGGATCAAGTCATGACGTAGTTCAAATGAGTGATGGTTTTTTTTTTTTTTTTTTTTTTGATGATGATTTTGCCGTACACAGTTTATGCTCTTGCGGGCCAGGAGCGTGGCGCGTTTGCTTTAGGGGTAGTAGCGCTTCAAAAATCTGCCGTTGATGGGGCCGATCTTCAACCCGTCTTCTGCCATGATTAAGTAGGCGCCATTGGTGTAGATCTCTTGTATTACGTAGGGTCCATCCCACTTTGATGTGAACTTGCTTTTTGTCTTATGAGTTGTAATGATAGGCCTACGCAATGCCAGCACGAGATCTCCGGCTTGGAAATACCTTGGGCGGACTTTCTTGTTAAATGCCTTGGATAACCGTGCTTGGTAGCATTCCAAGTGTTGTTGAGCTTCGGGCATTCTCTCATCCAGCGCTTCCAACTCCTGAAGGCGCAACTTTGCATTTTCTTCATCAGTCAAGCCTTCTTGTATAGCCATCCTTAGTGAGGGGATTTGACTTTCGAGCGGTAGAACCGCTTCTACGCCATATACGAGAGAATAAGGTGTAGCTTGGGTAGGAGTCCTATGTGTAGTCCTATATGCCTAAAGTGCTTCACTTATTCTTTCATGCCAGTCTCTCTTTGTTCGGCGGATTACCTTTTTCAGGAGGTTGCACAGCGTCTTGTTGAATGCTTCCGCGAGGCCGTTGGCCGGAGCATGATACATGGAAGATTTGTGCTGCTTGAACTTGTATTTGTCGCAAAGCTCATCCACGAGTCGGTTGGAGAACTGCTTTCCGTTATCAGTGATAATGTAGCGAGGCATCCCATATCGGTGGATGATATGCTCCTTGATGAAACGAACAACAGTTTCCTTTTTTACTTCCCTTAAAGGTATGGCTTCAGCCCACTTGGAGAAGTAATCTGTTGCAGCTAGGATGTAAGCTTCCCCTGCAGATGACTTTGGCGTAATTGGTCCTACAACGTCCAATCCCCATGCGTCGAACGGCCATGAAGCAACTGTAGGGTGTAATGGTTCAGGCGGTTGATGTATGAAGTTGGCGTGGAATTGGCAGGCTTGGCACCTTTTAGCGTGTTCCAAGCAGTCCTTCACCATGCTCGGCCAGTAGTAACCCATTCTTTTAAGTTGGAAATGTAGCTTTGGTCCAGACTAATGTGCCCCACACACACCTGAATGTGCTTCTTCCATGGCTTGATTAACTTCTTCCTCACCTAGGCATCTCAGGAGCAGTCCTTCAAAAGAGCGTCGGTAGAGTGTTCCTTTGTAGTAAAGGAAGCGAGGTGCTCGTCGACGTATTTCGGAACAGTGTCTAAGATCATCTGGAAGCTTTCCGTGCTCTAAGTAGTCGATCAGCGGCTGTCTCCACTCTTCAGCATCGACTGGAAGTACTGAGATGACATTTGTATCATCTAGTGACATTTCATTAACGAGCGGAATCACCCATCTTTGGCAAACTGGCACATCTGCAACTTCATCTTTTCCTAGTGTCATACTCGAGGCTAGATTGGCGAGAACGTCTGCCATTTGATTTTCCTTTCTTAGCACATGTTCTAGTGTCACAGCTTCGAACTTTTGTAGCAGTTGGGTCGCTAGCCGGAAGTATGGGATGAGATCATCTTTCCTCACCTCATATTCAGTTAAGAGTTGATTGATTATGAGCTTGGAATCGCCATATACCTCAAAAGCTGTGATTTCCATGTTGATCGCCATTTGGAGCCCGATGATCAATGCTTGGTACTCAGCAACATTGTTGGAGCATAGCTCATTCAGTTGGAAGGAGTCAGGTAGTATTTGCCTTTGTGGCGACATGAATACTACTCCTGCCCCCGCTCCGTTTCCTCGTGCGGATCCGTCGAAGAACATCGTCCATGTCGGGAAGATGTCGATGTAGAACACCTCCTCGTCAGGCAAGTCGTCTGAGATTTTCCAATCAGCCGGGATTGGATGATCGGCAAGGAAGTCTGCTAGCGCTTGTCCCTTGACGACTTTAGCTGGGACGTAGATGATCTCATATTGATTAAGAAGCAAAGCCCATTTAGCGAGTCGCCCTGTTAAGACTGGCTTAGTCATAACGTATTTGACAGGGTCGACTTTAGCAACCAAGTGGATAGTGTAAGCATGCATGTAATGTCTGAGTTTCTGAATGGCAAACACCAAAGCGAGGCACATCTTTTCTATTGGGGAATAGTTCAACTCAGCGCCAGTGAGAGTTCGACTGAGGTAGTAAAGTGCTCCTTCTTTTTGGGATTCATTCTCTTGCGCCAAGAGTGCTCCGATTGAACTTTCATGAGCAGCAATATACAATATGAGTGGTTTCCCGGGCACAGGTGCCCCCAGGACAGGTGGACTTGACAAATATTTCTTTATGCTTTCAAAAGCATTATGGCATGCTTTGTCCCATACGAATGGAACATCTTTCTTCATAAGGCGACTAAACGGTTGACAACGCCCTGCGAGGTTGGAGATGAAGCGTCTGATGAAGGCTAGCCGTCCTTGTAGACTTTTCAGCTCGTGCAGGTTTCTTGGCTCGGGCATGCTTTGAATGGCCTTGATCTTTGATTGGTCTACTTCAATACCACGGTGCTTGACGATGAAGCCGAGGAATTTTCCAGAGGTGACGCCAAACGCACACTTTAACGGGTTCATCTTGAGGTTGTATTTTCGCAGCCTTTCGAACACTATTCGCAGATCCTTCAAGTGGTCTGATCTTTTCTTCATCTTAACCACCACATCATCTACGTAACATTCTACGTTTTTGTGTAGCATGTCATTGAAGATTTTCTGCATTGCGCGTTGATACGTAGCTCCAGCGTTCTTTAGACCAAAGGGCATCACCTTGTAGCAGTAGATACCTTTTGGAGTACGAAAGGCTGTTAGTTCCTCGTCTTCGAGGGCCATGCGAATTTGATTGTACCCAGAAGAGTCATCCATGAATGATAATGCCTCATGGCCAGTGGTTGCATCCACCATGATTTCAATGATTGGCAAGGGGAAGTCATCCTTTGGGCAAGCATCGTTGAGGTCCCGGAAGTCTACGCAAACACGTATTTGTCCTGATTTCTTAAGGACAATGACGATGTTGGAGATCCACTTGGGGTATTGCACTTCTCGAATAAAGCCTGCTTCGATTAGCTTGTCGATCTCGACCTCGATTTGTGGGATAAGCTCAGATCGATAGCGTCTTTGAGTTTGCTTTATTGGTCGTGTTCCAGGCCTGACCGCAAGATGATGAACAGCGATGATAGGGTCCAGGCCGGGCATTTCTTTGTAGGTCCAGGCAAAGACGTCTTTGTACTCTAACAACAGCTGGTAATACTCCTCTATCTCATATGTACTTAATAATGCACTTACGAAGATAGGCTTTGGTTCCTTGTTTGTACCTAAGTTGAGTTCCTTGAGATCATCGACCGTGGCTTGCCCCTCATCTTCCTCGGGGATTTCGTCTTCTTTACCTTCTTGAACCGTGATATGGAAAACATCTTGGATCTCCTCTTCAGTACTGTCTTCTCGAGCTTGTCGGCATAAGGATTGTCTGGTGTTCTGGGAGAGGCGTTCCTCGCAATCTTCATAGGAAGGAGCCTTGACCGAGTAATTGAAGAAGTCTTCTGGGAAGAGGTCGCACATTGTGATGGGGATGGACGATCTTTGTGTCGACATATCATTATCTCCAACACTTTCACATTGTTCTGGAGGTTGGCGAAAGCTGCTTTCCCTCCTTTTTGATTGGTGCACTTGTGGAGAAGACATATGTTTCTCGTGCAGTTTCTTCGGAGTGACCTGAGTCTATCCTTCAATTTCACTTGACTTGGAGCATGCCCCCAACAGTCGAGGTGAAGACTTTGAGTTGAAAGAGCCAGAAGTGACATCTTTCTTAGGGATTTCATCTTCAGTGCCGTTCTCTTGGGTTTGTTGGCATGAAGATTTGCCAGTGTGGACGATGATGCGCCTCCTTACCTTTAGTGGTCCTTTTGTGTCGACCTCTAGGATTGCTTGGCGCTTCATCCTTGAAGGAATCAAGCTTCGAACGTCGTTTTTTTCTCCTAACCCATCAAGCTTTTCTTCCTTTGGTGTTGTCTTCCTCTTTCCAAAAGACTTCTCATTACTTTCAAATCTTTCTGAAGCTGATCGTCGCAGAGGAGAGATAACTGTGTTGCTTTGTTTCTTAAGCTTTAACAACCTTTCAAAAACAGAGTTTTGGGATGTCGGCGCGTTAAGCCTCTTGAAGACAGAGGTTCGGTCTTGACCACCAATGCGATTAAGCACTGAAGTTCTGGAGCTTGAATGGCTCATCCTATCGAAGACGTCCGAGGGGAGGTTTAGGCTCTTCTTGGTCTTGTTCAATGCTCATGCTGACGTATTGAGTGCTAGTGTTTTTCGCTTTGTTTGAAATCGTCACAGGTGCATTTGGTGTGAAACCAAGTCCAGCTTTGTTGTTGTCAACTCCGTAACCATGCTCCTTCAACTTCTTTTGAGTTTTGGTGAGGTTACGTTCTTCGTCATTGACAGTGTTTGAAACCTTCTTTCCAGCCACCGCAGAAGAAGCGAAGTCGTACCCGGCCTTTGACATGAGTTTGTAGGCGTTAGGGTCGAAGCCTTCCTCGGTCCTCTTGGTTGGAAGAAAGCTTGATTCCACCTTTTTTGGTAGAGCTTTTATGAAGCATTGTGGTAGTCTTGCGGCCTTAGCACCCCCTAGCTGTGTCAGAGGCAAAACTGCATTCGTCTTGAGCAACTTCACATTATCCGTGTTCCACTGTGTGTCGGCTTTTCTAGTTTCGAATGGAGATTGACCATTCTTTCTTCTTGACATTGGGATATACCGGAATATGGGTGCGTTCGATCCTTCTGACGGCATCCTACTCCCTTTGGTTGTTGCAGGTTTAGCAAACTCGTCATCGTCTTTGCTTGAAGATGGCACGGCCTGCTCTTTTTGCTTTTTAGGCATGGCCTGCCACTCTTGCTTTTTAAGTGCTGCTCTGCCCGTGGATTTGATCTCTTTCGGAAGGGCTTCGGGTACCATCTCTTCATCCATGTAGAACTTGGCATCTGCAAAGTGTGATTCGGATTCGGTGAATGGCTTGGTGTCACCTTGAATCAAATTCACTCATTCTCGGTAAAATTTTAGGCATTGGTGAAGGGTGGACGGCACTACCCCATTTGCGTGGATCCAAGGTCTTCCTAAGAGCAAGCTGTAAGAAGTCCTTGCATCAATCATGTGGAATATCGTGCTTGATTTGAGCTCACCCATGGTCATCTCTACTCGGATCATGCCTATCGCCCTTTGTCCTCCTTGGTTAAAACCCTGGATCAGCAGACGGCTCAGGGAAAGTTCATTCACCTTGATGCCGATTATGGTCATTGTTGATTTTGGCATGATGTTTATGGCCGACCCACCATCCACAAGCATGCGGTTGACTTTGTATTCCCTTATGTACCCGGAGACGAAGAGAGGACGGTTGTGAGGCTTTGATCCCAACAGTAGGTCTTCGTCAGTGAAGTTAATTACGTCATGGGTGGCACAACATGTGGCACATTCATGTGGCTGAAGCTTCGAGCCTTCGTCGTTACTTTCTTGCACTTCGTGGTCGCCGGGACCTGCCAAGACTGCTGCTAGTGCTCTTCGCATCTTTTTTGGCAATGGTAGCGCTTCCTCGATGCTAAAGTGTGTTGGCAGACCTTCTTCAGGTGTGAGGGTCTTTTCTACCTCAGTGGCGATAGCTTTGCCTTTTGAGGGCTCTTCTATTTCTACTTCAACCATGTGACAGGCCATGGTAGTGCACTGTTGGAAAAAATCATTCGGGAAGTACTCACGCAAGGAAATGGGAATGCGTGGCTCCTGCTCCATAGGTTCCCTAGCATATGTTGTTTTATTATGCTTTATGTTTCTTTTAGGCTTCGCATTGTTGCGGCCGTGGTGATTTCTTCTTTGTTCCACATTTGGCTGTATGACTCGTGGTCTTGGTTTCCTTGTCTTTTTGTAGGTTACCAATATCCATCCTTCTTCATCATCAGCATGTGCATCTTGGTCGCTTCTCTCCAGTGATGGTTGTGTAGGAGGTGCCGTGCAACTTGAGCATTCACGGGAACGGTCAGGTATCGTTTGGAGAGGCACAGGATTAAACGATCCAAACGCAATTGTAGTGGTATGCGTTGCAGCCGTGTCCTCAAGGTCGAGCTCAATTTGCCCTTGTTGTGCTAGCTTCATGATGAGTTCTTTGAGAACGAAGCACTTGCCAACAGGATGGCTCACAATACGATGGTACTTGCAGTACCTAGGATCGTTTGTGCGATTCATTTCTTCAGGACGCTTGCATTCGGGTAGCTCAATCACCTTTTTTTCCAGCAAGTCATCTAACATGGCAGCCATGTTAGAGTCAGGAAAAGGGTACGTTTTCTGTTCCAACTCTCTCAAGGTGCTCTTGTATCTGTCTTGGGTGCGAGAAGGCTCACTTGTCTTTATCTCTTTCGCTTTCTTCTTGGAGGAGATCTTGATGGGCGCTGAGGAGGTCTTGATGGGCGCTGAGGAGGTCTTGATGGGGGTAGTGTTGACGGTGAAAGCTTCCTTAGCGGGCTTCTTCCCGGTCTTGTCTACATTTGGGACGAATACTTTATCCTTATTGAAGTTAGTAATCGGCTCTTTTTTCCCGTGATTAACGATACTCAGCTCCATGTCGTGAGAACGAGTTGCTAGCTCTTCGAATGTTCTTGGTTTTATGCCTTGAAGGATGTAATGTAACCCCCAGTGCATGCCTTGAACGCACATCTCAATGGAAGAGGTTTCAGAAAGCCGATCTTTGCAATCCAGACTTAAGGAGCGCCATCTATTTATGTAGTCGATGACAGGTTCATCTCTCCACTGTTTTGTACTGGTCAGCTCTAGCATGCTTACAGTACGACGAGTGCTGTAGAAAAGGTTGAGGAATTCCCTTTCTAATTGGTCCCAACTGTTGATAGACTTAGGTTCGAGGTCAGTGTACCAGTCAAAAGCGTTACTTTTCAGCGAACGCACGAACTATTTGACGAGGTAGTCTCCCTCTGTCCCAGCATTGTTGCAAGTTTCAATGAAATGGGCGACATGTTGCTTCGGGTTGCCTTTTCCATCGAACTGCATGAATTTTGGGGGCTGATAACCCCTTGGCATCTTCAAAGCATCAATCTTCTTGGAGTAAGGCTTTGAGTACAGTACGGAGTCATGCGAGCTTCCTTCGTACTGTGTCTTGACAGTGTTTGCGATCATCTCCTGTAACTGCTGGATAGAGAGAGATCCCATGAATGCCGTTGCTTGGTCTAGCTTCAGCTTCTCTTCAACTTTCTCCGCTGGTGGCTCCTCTTCTTCGTCGACTTCTTTCTTTATTAGGCCAACATTTGGGTCGACTTTCACGTCAGGCAGCGCATCTAGTTGGTTGACAAGTGCGGCAATCTGCAAGTCCTTCTCTTCCACAGTCCGTGTGAGCTTTGCGATTGCTTCATTCATCTGAGCTAGCTGCTCCTCGATTGAAGTTGCTCCAGTGGTCATGACTTGCATGGTTGTACTGCTGCTCGAATCAGCGTCGGAGAGTAGGGGCTCTGAGTATTTCCTCGGGCTTTCCCCCCTTGATGCCCTTAGCGAGGCTAGGGTGATCACAGGCTCGTACCTCAGGTGCTCTTGTTCCTTTGACAGAGTCAATGCAGGGGTGGGAGCCGCGGCAAAAAGAGCTCTTGCCTTACTTCGAGTTATGATGCCCGAAATATCACCACTTGCGGCGATGATGTTCTTGTTCTTTGCTTTGATTGCAGGAACAGCTTGATCCTTTCTTGATGCCATTTGCGTTTTTCGATGATTGGAGGATAGAGATGAGAGGTAGAGATGTCCCACTGGGCGTGCCAAATTTGTAAACACGAAAAATTCCTGAAACAAGAAGCAAGAATACCGTGTACAAAATATATATATTTTTTTTGTATTAATGATTTTTAGGGTTACAATCTCTTTGTAATTGGATCCTCTGATTCTATCTTCGTATGGTGTAGGTTTGTGGATGAGCTGTTGATCCAAAGGGCCGTTGGGGCTTGGTCTTAGGATGAACGGATGATGAATGGATCTTCAAGGGGCGTTGGGCTTGATCTTGAAGAATGGGTGTATGGATTTCTTCAAGGGCTTTTGGGCTTGATCTTGAAGGTTGATGGATGAGCAGATCTTCAAGGGCTTTTGGGCTTAGTCTTGAAGAACGATTGGATGTGTGGATTTGTTGAGGTTGTTGATCCAAAGGGCCGTTGGGGCTTGATCTTAGGATGAACGGATGATGAATGATGAACACTTTCTTCAAGGGGCCGTCGGGGCTTGATCTTGAGTCGGTGGAAGTTCTTCAAAGGCCGTTGGGGCTTGACCTTGAATGAGGATTTGACGAAGAACGAATAGTGTTTTCTGGATCCTTCGGGATTTTCTTGAGAGCTTTAGAGTTTCAAGGCTTCAAGGTTTTGGTGTGATGTAAATTCCCTTCTTTCTTTCTTCCCTAAAATGAATGTCTTGGCTTCCTATTTATAGAATTCCAAAACTTGATTTTTGGATTTAAATAATCAGATGAAATAAATCATTTCTGCCAGGTATTGACACGTGTCCTATTTGATGACTTTTCCAATTTATTTCGATTTTTCGTTGAGTCACACGCTACATGTAAAATTTATGTGACACGTGAGCGTTGAAATTTTAATTATTGGTCAACATTCATTTCACCGAAATTTTGATGTCTACAGTGGTATTTGTCTCACATTGACCATTTCCATTTCTCTTTTCCTCTCTAGCCACTACATAAAGAGGGCATTGAGGAAAGGAGAAAATACACCAACAAAAACAATTCTCTTAGCTCTAGAGAGGATAGAAAATGCTCTCCACATATAGTAATATTTCTCTCTTATTTACCCTTTAGGGTATCACCTTGGCTCTAGGATTAGGAGGCTACTAAGAACAACGACAATTTGATCCTTATGCATTGGCACAAAGTACGTAGGCAATCTAATGGGGCTAGATGCAGCTGAATCCTCCCTTGGATGACGATCTCCTTTGTGGTTTGTATAACGATTCGTAGGAACGAGACGACAATCTAGAATTCAATAATTCCGTAAGGTATATCCTATATCGAATTCCTTATATTATTTATACAAATTTCCAGCACTATGTAAATTAGGTATGATTTGTTTTAGAAAGTCATGCATTTTTCAATCATCTTTAGACTGTTAAAGGTGATATTGGTGGTTGTGATTTGTGTGAGAGAAAAGCGATTGATGTGGCTGGTAGATTTTAGTTTTTTTTTATGAAATTAAATTAAAAAAGGGAAAATAAATTGTAGTATATGACTTAGTCTGACTCTACACCAAACACTTCATTTTATACTACTTACAAACAAAACCAGGCTATCGTAATCCTTAAAACTAGTCCAATTTAAAATAGTCTGATGCAGATTTGGATCCTCTTTGGAACCCAAGGAGAGGATCCTCCTGACCAACACTTGTAGGCCGTTGGATTTTCATCCAACAACTATAATTATTATAACTTTAAAGGAACCCCTTGTTTGTAGCCGTTTGATAAAAATTCAACAGCTCACATATGTTGGTCAGGAAGATCCTCTCCTTGGGCTCCGAAAAGGATCCAAATTCATCTGATACAACTAATACACTTTAGTGTTTAACTTCAAACGTGAAAACGCTTTCTTCGACAAAAGTAACGCACATAACGCACATACATTATGAGAGGTACATCAAGTTTACTACCCTCATGTTTTGTGGTTTTCAACATTTAGTACATCAAATTTTTTTCGTCCCGAGTCATACCTAAAGTGTTAATTTTGGGACAGTCTCATACATCCATTATCAAACTGTTAAGTTTGTCGTTAACTGATGATGTGGCGCTCATGTGGACAATGACTGGGCGCTATGTGTCATTAAAAAAAAATTTAAAAAATTAATTTAAAAAAAAAAAAAAAAAAAAAAAAAACCAGAATCCCCTTTTTTCCTTCCTCCTTCGTCATCCCCACTGGAAAAGCGGTCGGATTCCTCGCCCTCGATTAGTGCGACAGTAAACCCCTTGCCTCCATCACCTGTGCAAGCTTCCATCTCCACCGCTCGCTCCCCTCTCTCCTCTCCTCTTTCCTCTTTCCTCTCTCTATCTCATAAGTTTCTCTCTCTTTCTCTCAGATTTCTCTCTCCTCTCACTCTCTCGCCAGAAGGGCCAAACCCTAAAGAGCCGTTTACACCCACCTAAGTAAGTTTTCTCTTTCATTTCTCCTATCTTCTCTCTCCTCTCTCACTGTCTCTCTTTCTTTATCTAAAATTTGAATATATGGGTATATTAACCTGCCATTTACATTCTTGTGCATATTTGTATATTTAAAAGCTTCAAACTTTATTATGAATTTGTTATTTTTCTCCTTGTTATACCCAAATCTCATATCCCAAATTCTCATATTACGAAACCCTAATTTGCTGTATTTGATTTTGGATGGAAATTCAGATTTAGGTGTTGGTCTGTTTACTTGGGTTCTGTTTGGTTGTTGAGAAAGTGTAGGAAATGCACATAATTTTTATCCTCAGAAAGTGTAGGAAAAACACAACAACACACCCGTCTTCTTCCTATAACACCCCCAAACCCTAAACAACTACCAGAACAACATCACTAACTCGATGCCGTTGAAACCCCTAAAACCAAAAAACACGAGAAATAGTTAGGAGATATTGATCGGGAAACTTGTAGAGCTTGACGGAGTGGTCGATGGAGTCGGAGGCGAGGCAGGTGGAGTTGGTGCTGAGAGCGAGAGTCGTGGATGGAGATTGTGGGGTCAGAGAAGGAGGCCGTCACGACGTGGTAGGCCTGCTGGTCCCACAACACCGAGCAATACGACGGCCCCTACCGCTACTCGTGGGCTTGTGGGCCTCTAGGAGCTTCAAAGTTCGGATCTTCATGGCTCTACGTGTGGATCGACGGAAACTTAGATTTGGGTTTTGTTGGATTTTTTAGATTTCTTTGTTGTTTAATTTTTTTTTTCATGGTTTAGGGGGTATTTGGGGCTGAGATTTGATATGGGTTTTGAAAGTTTTAGCTCGATTTTTGTAGGGTTGTTGATTTTTCTGGATTTTGGAGATAAAGATTGAGATGGGTTTGGGAGGAGGGGTTTGGGATGATGAAGATAAAGCCATGGTTGAATAAATAAAAATTCCACGTGGACCCCTTAATGACATTTGGCGCCCAGTCATTATCTATATAGGCGCCACATCATCAGTTAACAATAGACTTAACAGTTTGACTAACAGATGTATGAGACTATCCCAAAATTAACACTTTAGGTATAACTTTGGAACGAAAAAAACTTGATATACTAAATGTTGAAAACCACAAAACATAAAAGTAGTAAACTGAGATTTACCCTTAATAAAACTACACCTCAGCAATTGAGTCTAGTCACCAACTTTTTTTTTTAACTTCTCCATGTGATAAGGTCTCCACCTAGTACCTACAAAAGTGAAGTAATCGAAAGCGACACACCTATGAATATGAGTTAACATATGTTCATTCCCCTAGGCTCAATTTACATCATGTATTATCTTTGTACATTTAACTTCTCCATATCATATGTTCATTCCAACTCAATTTTTATAATTTAATTTTTAATTTTCACTTTATTAAATAGGCACAACTTTCTGCGACGAATTTTCTGCTTTTGGCAGCCTAATTGTTGGTCACAAATCTTTTTTTTTTTTTTTTTTTTCTTTTTTTGTTTTCTTCCTTGTAGTGCATGGAAGCATGCAAGTATTATTTAGGGGATTTTGGATCTAGATCTAAAAATATAGGTAGTTTATGGGACTGAGTTCAATTACCCAATTACATGTTTTGATATCAATTTAGCCCCTTCAAATAAAAATATTTAATTTTTTTTTTTTTTAATTTTTGTATCATTTATTCAATCTTTAAATTTTGAATATAAATACTCAAACTAAAATATTATCTAGTATCTAGTTACTATATATGAAGAAATATGATGTCTACCTACAAAACCAATATAATCTAGTAACTACTTACTGTATAGGAAGAAAAATGTTTTAGACCTACAAAACAGATATACTCTACCTACAAAACAAAAATAAACTACCTCTATAGGAAGAAAAATGTTGGAACCTCCATGGCGGAACATTAAAAATAGAAATATGATATAAAATACCTCCATTAAAAGAACAAATTTGGAGGGAGAAACACAAAAGTATCCCCTTTGAAAGAAGAGAGAAGAGGAGGGATGGAATAGACTGGGGTTGAGGTGATTATATTGCTACGACTAATCCTACAATTAAGGGATTAGTTAAACCACAAATAATCCCATAATTTCGAAATCTTGTGCATTTACTACAATTTATAAGCCTAAGGGGTAAATATGGTACAAATTATAAATAAACTTATGTGGAATCTCAGTTTTTTTCCTTTTTTTTTTTTTTTTTTTTTATTTTTTTTATTTTTGAACAAATGATATTATCTACATTAAGTGAGAGGAGGTAGGCTTAGCCTCACGGTTAGCATTAATGTGGACTAATCCCGGTAATTAATGGCTCACAAATTTTCTATAGTTTTATGAACTTAATAGAGGAACTAGTTAAGCATTTCAAATTTGTATATGAAGTTCAAAATCTCAGTGACATTATTTTGGGATCGAACCAATAACATATCTACCAAACAAAAAAGAAAAAGAAAACAAAGGCAGCACAACCCTTGCGCTCCCACCATTTGGGCAGATCCACTTCATCCACCCTGATATCTTAATTATGGGATCACCCTCAATACCCCCTCCAAATTTCAAGTCGATGCTAGAGGTGGGGAACAATATGTGGTGAACTTGGTTAAGAAAACATACTCTTGTATGAAGTATGACTTGACGGGAATACCTTGCAACCATGCAATATCTGCCATCCATTTCAAGAGAGAAAAACCTGAGGATTATGTGGATGTTTTCTATTCAAAGGCACGGTACTTGGAAGTTTATTCTTACTTAACAATGCCAATGAATGGTATGTCATTGTGGGAGGATACTGAAAACCCACCAATCTTGCCTCCATTATATACAAGGTAACCTGGAAGACCAAGGAAGAAGAGAAACAAATAAGCTGCTGAATTGGAGAAAGATAGTGAACAAACTCCCACTAACCCACCAAATAATCCTGAAAGTCCTCCTAACCCACTTAAGCTAGGAAGGAAAGGGCAAGGTGCTTTGAAGTGTACTATATGCAAGCAAGAAGGACATAATTCAAGGACCCATCATCAACATCTTCCTCCAAAGGACAATCAAGTAACATTTTGTACTTTCTTTAATCCTTTCATCCTTTAATCCCTTAATCCTTTACTGAATGATTTTATACTTCGTTATAGGCATCCATATCAGCACAAGGGAAAGCATCATCATCAGCCAAAGCTGCACCTAGAAAGAGGACAAGGAAATCTAAGGTAAAAACCTAATCCTCTCCTTTGTAGTTTACAACAGCAAGTTTAGTTTAGAACCTTGCTTTGCATTTGACCTTTGTAATGAACATTGAAATTAGGCATCACAAAAAAGGGATGTCTAATGCATATCTTTGTAAATGTTAGATGGATTAACAATGCTATATGAATTACAGTTCATCTTTTGGTCTTTGCAAATGTTTTGTTTGAAGTAGACTTTCTGTTCATCTTTTGGTTATATCATGTGTTTATGTAGGATTTGTGTTCATATCTAGCTTACATCATGTGTTGATGTGGGATCATGTGTTTATGTAGAATTTCAATTTGGTTTTTTTTTAGGTTGTATTATCTTCCAAAATTGGACCCTTTAAAAAAATTAATTTTTAGCTGACGTGGACTACTTTTGGCTGGAAAAAATTATGTTGAAATTTTTTTTTTTTTTCAAAATGACGTGGAAATTAATTTTGGTGGGAAATCTTTGTAGCAGACCACATGGAAGTTCATATGTAGAGATGGTAGGGCCCAACTTCAGCCACGTCAGCATATAATGGAGGAATTGACAGACAATGTAACGGAGGTGGAACATTGCAACACATTCGTACATAAGGTATGACATTGAAACTTTTTAAAGATGAGCTATGAAACTGTTAATGACCCAATAGTTGTGTAAGTTACCCTTTATTTTATTAATGGGCGATATAATTCATTCAAAAGTCGAAAAAAAAAAAAGGCTAGGTAGTATAAGGGGTGGCAAGGTCCTCTTCGAGAATATCACAAATAAAAGAAGGAAGACCATCAAACTAAGTACAATTAGCTCCAGTATGGAGGGCAAACCTACCAATTCTATGAGCTATAGAGTTGGCATGCTGACGAACATGGGCAGTAGAGGCCTTCAGCAGTCATATGCATAAAAAATTTTGTAACCTCAATGATTGTTCCGATGACAGACAAGTCGACAGAGCAAGAATTCAGTGCAGAGACGACCTGAAGCGAATTGCTTTCTAGAATTATGTTTTAGAAACCCCTTTCAATCGCCAAAGCCAAACCAACTCAAGCTACCAAGGCTTCGATTTGCACATGGAAGAAGACATCCTGGAAAATGAACAAAGCAGCTCCAACAAAATTTTATTGGAATCCCGCAAAATAATACGCACTCTACCAAACTTTGAGGTAGAATCCCAAGCCCCATCGACATTTAATTTGAATTTGTCAGTTGGGGGTGTATTCCATTTCATAGTATTCAAATGAGTCTTTAGTAGCAGTAGGCTTCATATTCACACTCAAGAACCCTGTAATACCCTAAAAATTTAAATATATGAATTAGATATTCATAATTATGAATATGTGAAAAGAATCGAGAATTTATATTAATACATTTGAATTTAATTTTAAATTAAACTAGTTACGAAGATTGAAGTTTGGAAATTAATGATTTAAAATCGGTAGACCTTTTTAGGTCACAATTTATATTTTTGAATAGGGCTTGAACTCACAAACGTGTGGGCGCAAACCATCGTGAAACGGAGTTATAACGAAGAAGATATTAATGTTTAAAGTCAGGGGTGAAATGGTCATTTGACCATAATCTGGATCTCTCTAGTCTCTCCAGATATTTCTAATGAAGCCATGTAGAAGGCAGGGAGAGGAAGGAATGGGCACTGCCCAATCAGAAAGGAGAACAAGGAGGGAAAGGAGTGGGGGAGAAAGGAAGAGAAGGGAAAAAAAAAAAAAAAAGAAGAAAAAACTGGAAACCGGGTCTCAGGACCCGTGCGACCCAACCGGCAGAAGGCCATGAAATCCAGTGGCCTCCAAGCCAATTCTCGGCAAGTTGAAGCCCCTCACCACCTAAAATTATTCCTCATCATCCCCTCTACCATTTTTACGAAAAATTAGAAGAGATTTAAGAGTAGTTTGGTGGAAAACCCACCATGGGTGCCACGGGGGAACTTGGTTGAATTCAAACATTTGTGAAACAATTTTAGTCAATTTCCACCACCAAAATACTTCTCTAGAGGTCAGAAATAAAGCCCAAACAACTTTATGGGCGGCAGAACACCTGGGTTGAAGGATCGTAGCCATACATTTCTAGGGTTTCCGGTGGTTCGTGGCCAATTTAAGGTGTTTCCCGGCCAAATTGGACTTGGCCATAGGTACAAAGTTTGCTCTACTCTTTGAGATCTTCATTTTTGTAATTTTTTAGAATTTTTAGAAATAGTTAAAATTTTCGGCAAGTCAGGACGGCAGACCGCCACCCGAGGCGGTGAGTGCAGCGGTGTACGGCCAGGGAGCCGATATGGTGTTTTTATGTGGATTTCGTTATTCTAAATATGCTTTTGAGGTCTAACTGTTGTGGTTTGAATATTACTACGATTGTGATATATGTTAGATTAAATGAATATACTCGAATTTGGTTTAAATTTTGGAAATGTGAACTATGAAAGGCTTGATCCCGTTCAAGGGTACATAGGCAGTCTATTGGTGTTAGATGCAGCCTTAAATACTTCGAGAATAAGTAATTACAATGGGAATTGATCTATAAAGGAAGGTGGTGACAAAGTGTGAATATAAGTAGTGCATTTGTTATAGAAATTTGTAATTTGGACCATGGATGGAACCAAGACTTATAAATAAAGAAACAAGTTAAGTGGTAGTTAAATAATCGAGCTAAATTTTTTGTTGAACGATTGTACTAGGAGAAGGGAATTTGGTCAATAACTTGCGTTTTGTCCTTATGCTTTGATAATTAAACGTTAGTTATAAATTTATTGTGAGGCTTTATGAAATTAAAGTGTTTAATCGGGATTAATGGTAGTTAACTAAACAAGAGTTTAGTTTGGGCCTATCTCAAATAATAATTAATTCCCGAAAATAAATATTTCGAGGGCATTACAAACCCTGCCACCAGTCCCACTCACACTTGATAACAAGATTAATTAGGAGAAAAATTTGAATCTCAGCCCTAGAATTTTGCATTCCTGGGCGTCCAAATTGCCCAAATCAGCATTAGTACCCGTCAAAATCAGCTTGTTTAAAGTTCTAAACAAAATGGTGTGCCCAATCTAATAGAGATTCATTCCATCGGTGAGGCGGACGAAAGCCCAAATTCGAGGAGAGCCAAGCACATTTGGTGAAATGACAGTTTAATATCAGATGGGTGTTAGTTTCTAATTCGGTACTGCAGAAAATACATAATGGATCCACCTAAAGTAGCTATTTGTAGAGGTTGGCCCTCGTAGGAATAATGTTTGACATGATTCTCCAGACTGCCATTCTAACTTTTGGAGGGATACATGCCTTCCAAATCTCATTCTATAAGCCAACAGCCATAGAGCTAGATGAGGAGGAAGAGGCAGATAAGGATTGGGGAAGAATCCACTCACAAGCAACATAGTACGCACTCTTTACAATGAATCTTCCTCTTTTGTCAAAATTCCACACTAATTTTTCAATAGCGGGGAGTATACTTAATGTAAGAGTTCGAATTGAATCTACTTCCACGTTCGAGAAGTTAGACTGGATGAGGAGGTAAGTTCCAATGACTATCTCCAGTTGTGAGATTCTTGACAGTAGAGATGGCAACATCGTCTGGCTTCGAGGTAAATATCTGGAATGTTGTTGGTAATGGTAGCCATTTATTGCCCTAAATCTTAATGGTACTTTCGTTCCCAATCAGCCACATCGATCCCCTTCTAATAACATCCCTCCCTGCAAAGATACTCCGCCATACAAATGATGCATTCAGCTTAATAATAACATCCATGAAGAAGGAGTTCAGGAAATACTTTGCTTTGAGGAGTCTCAACACGAGAGAGGAAGGCTCGTGAATGATTCTCCACCCTTACTTAGCAAGAAGACCAAGGTTGAAAGCATAAAGATTTTGAAACCCAAGACCACCCTCTGACTTAGGACGGCAGAGCTTATCCTAAGCCATCCAATGAATTTTCTTAGAACACCCCAACTCGTTCCACCAAAAAAAGGCAATCAATTGGTCAAGATAGTCGCAAAAGTATTGAGGTAGGAGGTAGTGATACATTGTGTAAAGTGGGATAGCTTGGGCAACCACTTTCACAAGAAGTTCTTTTCCCGCCACTCTTAACAATTTTCCTTTCCACCCTTGAAGTTTTTTTTTCAAGGGCGCTCTTTAATGTGATTAAAGCAAGCCCCCCAGTTTCGACCCACAAAAGTGGAAAGTCCCAAATACTTCTCATGGAGGATAAGCTAGATGACTATACAGTTTCAAATCTTGATCTTTTTTTTTTTTTTTTTTCTTTGAAAGATGACCTTCAAATAAGTTCTAAAATATAAGGCTTGTTTGGCAAATTTTGATTTGTCGTTGGTGGCGAAGATCATGAAGAGAGGGAGCGAGAGAGAGAGAGAGAGAGGAGAGAGATGAGGGTCGACCTTTAGTGCTGATTTTTTTGTGTTTGATGATGTGATATTTTTATTGCCCTAACATTGTTGTCTTCCTACCCATGTGTTATATGCTAATGATCTTTCTTTTTGTCGCGAGATTGTTTGATCTTTTAGTTGTCTTAGGGATTTCTTGAATAAATATGCAAGTTGTCAATGAAAATAACAGTACTTTTCATCTTTGGTCCACCTCTTCCCGTCGTCAAACTCATGTACTGAGACATCTTGGTTTTCGCTTGAGTGTTACTCATTTCACGTACCTTGGTGTCCTCATTTTTCGTGGTAGGAGAATTCTCTTTCAATATTTGGTAAATGAGGGTAAAGTTTCTCTTTCTGGTTCAAAAGGTAAACTACTTTTGACGGCTAGACGGGTTTAATGGGTACAGTTTGTTTGTCAAAGCTTGTTTCTACATAGTTTCTCAGTTTATTAATGTCTAGCTTGCCTTTTGAAGCTTCTTTCTACTTGGAAGTGAATTTTATTTGGTATGTGAACTGAGTTTCTCATAAATTAGTAACAGTTGATTGGATTATGGTGTGGACTTAAAATTGAAGAGGATTTGGTCTTCGTCATTTAGCTACTTTGAATTTGACATCTTTACTCAATTTTAGTTAGGATGTTGTACAATCTTCTTCTCTATGGGGTTCTTTTGCTCGCCAACGCCTTCCTCTCATGCCTTGTAAAAAATAAGATGTCTATTTGTGGTCATTTGTGTAGAATGTTTTGAAGCGTGCTTTACTGGTTCTAAATAACAATAGTCATTGGATTATTGGAGATGGAAGGTTAGTTTCTTTTTTGTTTGATAAATGGTTGGATGAGCACTGGCGGAGCCAAGTATAAGGCTCCAACTGATTACAACATAGAGAGAGTTTTAGTTTTTAAGCTTAAAGGTATTAATTATTTGGGCTGTTTTATTATTTTTCATTGTCATAACCCACCTAACAAATAAAAGTCTAAATCTTATGATTGCTTTTAGGGAAAATAAGTGTTAATAAATGTTAAATAAACTCATGAGTTTAACCAATACTAAAATTTAATAGTAATAAATTAAAACTTCCATACCACACACTATTCATTATTTTATTCATTTGAAAGTTTTGAGGGCTAGAAGCTTAGAAAACAGATTATAAATTTCTTGCTTCAAATTATTACTTTTAGGTTTACTATTATATAACTTTATATAGGCAAAAAAAAAAAAAAAAAAATTAA
The DNA here is from genome assembly GCF_019419815.1 of Pyrus x bretschneideri. Lineage (NCBI taxonomy): Eukaryota > Viridiplantae > Streptophyta > Magnoliopsida > Rosales > Rosaceae > Pyrus > Pyrus x bretschneideri. The sequence goes on from NW_025999557.1 coordinate 145,039, forward strand.
GCATTTGATTTCGTAGTAATTATTTTAGCTTAGCTAACGCAGCACGAAGCAATGAAAGGGTTACCAGCGTAATCCCTTGTAGAACAAAGTTACTAGAGTCCACTAGTTTGATAGAAATCCCAAAGTATAATTTGATTAATTGATTGAAAGGTAAAAAGATGATTACAAAGCCATGGCTTAAATAAGCCTTTTACAACCTCGTGGAAAACTCAAAAGACTTAGGAAATTAAAATGAAGATAACTGACATATAATAAAGCCCTTGAAACCCCAAAAGACTCCATTTATTAGTAGATTGTTGTTTTGATGACTTTCTGCAAAAGATGGCTCAAACCACTTGTGTGGGAGAACTGTTTTAACGAATTTCTGCGAAAAATGGCTCAAGCCACTTTTATGAGAAAATAACACCTCTTTTATGATTGCGTCCCTTTGTCTTCCGACGGTCCATCTCCTCCTCGATCCATTCTGCCATTTGTTCTACATCATTAGCCCACACACCGAAAAGTTCCTAGCTCCACCATTGTGCGTGGATTAGCGAATTATTACCTCCTCTTTATCTTTGGTCATTTCTCCTACAGTTCTTTCTCGGGTTTCAAATGTTATTCAAGCTCAAAGTGGATCATTACCAAAGTTCTAAAAGACAGACGAATGCCCAACCCCCACCTCTAGAAGCATTTTCGTCGGATAGTAGCGAGTTCTATAAACTTGTTCCACCAAAGACCCATTATTGGAGGAGAGCCGCCACACTTGCTTGGCAAGCAACGCCTGGTTAAAACATTCAAATTCTAAAAAACCCAATCCCCCTTCATGTTTGCTCATACATAAATTGTCCCATTTAATCCAATGTACTCCTTTCTCATTCTTGAGCATTGAATTTCTTTGCCCGCCCTTGAAGGGAACTTTTCTTTCCACCAACATATTTTCTTCCCAACTCGATCTTTAATGGCCCCAAATAACTGCTTTCGTCCTTTGCCCACCTACATCGGCAATCCTAAATACTTCTCATGGCATTGAACTTGTGGCATTCCCATGTAAGCAGCCACCATATTTTTTGTTTCATCATCCGTATTAGGACTCAACGCGACCACATATTTCGAGAAATAAACTTTTTGCCCTAACACCTCCTCATAAATCCGAAGGATTTCCTTCACTGTTTCACATGAACCCCTCGTGACATCCAAGAAAAGAAAATTGCCGTCTGCAAAAAAATATGATTTCTCTAACATTACTCGTGAATCTAGTGTATTTAAGACAATAAATTTCAGGATTGTTAGTGAAATTAAATAATAATTGTAATATTAGAGGATCAAAGAATGGGGAAGAGGATCATTTCCGGATCTACTTTATGGGGATCCTAGGGAATCTCACAACCTAGTTATTTATCGTACATCGTGCGGTCAGTTTTTTTTCAGATACTATTTTTGTTTAATTTTAAATAATAAAAAATCAAATGATTTGTGACCGTATGATGCATGATGAATGACTAAGATGTGAGGATCCTTAGGATCCCCACAATTTGAATCCGGATAGGATCCAAATCCGAAGAATGGTGGTTATACACAGTTGGTGGTTAAAAGTTGGCCTATGTGGAGCTCTGTGCTGCCTACCCCTATATCTGAAGACTGCTAGTTTAAAGAATGGCGGATGAGATTGGTTCCACACTTCCCACGTACCTAGTCGTAGAGAATTGTGTTGAATGACTTTCACCTTTCGAATGAAACTCTAGCTTTATTTATTACAAAATCAACGTACCTAGTAATAAACAACTTATAAAAGGAAAAGGATTATAGCACACTAGGAGTCCAGGACAACTTTTATATTCAGGAAGCCTTGAGCGAGAGAGTACAGGTCAACAGTTTCCAGAAAAAAGAAAGTCAAGTTATATGCAGGAGATCAGAGGGAGGAAAGACAGTAGTAATCAATGGTAGTGGGTTTGGGAGTAGAAGTAATGGTGGCATTGGTAGGGATATGGGCAGTATGTTTGCGACCATTTCTATTTGCATTTGCAGGAGAGATGGTGGACGTCATAAGGTTCCATGTACGCGATCTGATTAGGAGACACAACGGTAGGCACTCTTCTTCGTCCTTCCAGTAGCCACCAGTCGGGTGATATAACAAGCGTTGATATCCACAAGAAGAAGTGGACTTTTGGTGGACTTCAGCTACTCGTCAAATGAAGAAATAAGGGATGCCCTTTTAACTGCTCAATAATCCCCATTCTCTTCGCCATTTTTTCAATTTATAATGGAAGAGGAAATGACCAATGAGTTGATAACTTGATACGGATGTAACTTTTTGCAATTTTTGGATTTAATTAAGGAACAATGTAGTAGTTTTGACCTATTTTGTGCTTGTACATATTTGCATATGCATTTTTAATTAGTTAATTTGCGCATGAGTAGTTTTCAGCGTGGGTATAAGTCCAACACTTCCCATGAGATTAGAACTAAACTTTGCATGGTTAGATCAGAATCCCAATCCAGTAATGTCATTTCTGGTTTGACTTGTTATTGATTATTTGGTCATTACAACTTTCCCTTTCGGTATGTAGATAAGGAAATTGGATTACTCGCTTGTCAATTAGCTTTGAGGGTTTGGTTACAATATTTTTATGTATTTAATATATATATATAACTATTATTTTACAGTCAAATATATTTCATGTGAATATGCGTTTTTTACAATCATCATTTCACTGTCGAGATAGTGATTATATTAAATAAATACAAGTATTGTAGCCAAATTCTTTAATTTTTGGATTATTCATAAGTTGTGAGTGCTTACACAATTTATAGAAAGACATTCTATAACCCAAAATTTTGAACAAGCCTAAAATAATTCAAGTGTCGTACAAAGTACAAACACTATACATGAAAACCTACCAAATCAGAAGAAAATATATTGGCAAAGTTGAAGGAGTGTCTCGCTAATTGGGAGCAACGACGGCATGTTGCTATGTGTTCACCGATCATTAGAAGCTCTACCTTTTGTCAAAAGCCCATCACAATTGTATGTAAACAATCAAATTTCAATTTTTATTGCAAAACCAAAATGAAAAAAAAAACAAAAAAACAAAAAAACAAAACAAAACAAAAGAGCATTCCTGATTGATTCAGAGGTGGAGATGAGACCGTGAGGTGACAAGGCAGCAGATCTCAGAGATGCAATCTGAACGGGCCCCAAGTTAACAAGGCAGCAGATCCGAGAGGGACACACCATTGGACTCTCTCTCTTTCTTTATCTCTCTCTCTCTCTCTCTCTCTTTCTAGGTCCATCTACCACACACCCTACCCCAACCCCCATCTCTCTCGGTCCATCTACCACACACCCTAACCCAACCCCCATCCCCAATCAACCCCTCCCTCGGTCTTCCCTAACTTGTCGGACCTCGGTCACCATCTCCGATCAAACTGTAAACGTGTTCGTAATTAAGTCTCATCTCATGTAGATTACCTTTTGAGATCGATCAAGATAGTACTTTGAGTAATGAACATTCAGAACCTCTAATCTTATCCGTTATTATATAATTTAACATGTGTTTTATTGTTTCTAAATGCAAGAAAAACTTACTTTTAATTGTTCTCGTGTCCGCTCAATAACCACCAAGGCCACATTTGGTTGACCAAAATGGGAATAGGAATTGTCCCCCTTTCTCTAATTATCCTTGAATGAAATTGATTAAATATTTCCATTCAAGTATTTATGGATCAAAATCAAATTAATATCCTTAAACTGAAAGATTAGTTCTATGATTAGTTTCTTTTAATTGTACAATTTTATAGATAGCAGGATGGTCACAATATGTGAAACCTAAATCTCAGGGGCGGAAAGACTGAATTTGTTACTTTGGCTTGGTGGCTGCAATTTGGCCAAGGCAATGGGGTTATCTCATATAATTATTGATCGGATTCGAAGGAGGTCATCTCATGTCTCCACAGCTCTATTCACCTTGGCAGTTGAGGAGGCTTTCCCAACTTTTGAGATGATCTCTCATTTGGAGGAGTTCTTTCAAGTCTGTTGCTGGTCTTGATCCCAAGGACAACAATTATGGTAGCGGATATGATGGCTTCAAGTCAGAATCAAGAGATGGGTGCAAGCACTTGGGTCGTCAGATCTCCATCTTCTTTGGTACATATTCTTAAAAAGGACGGTCTGTCGTGTCCTCATTCTAGTTACTTTTTGTAGGGGTGTCTTCTTCTATCATGTATAGCACTCATGTGTATGTATGTTGTTGGTTATGTAATTTGTTAGCCTTCCTATTGGCTTTCTATCATCTCATTTAAAATCCTAATTGAATATCCCTATATTTATAAACCCTTTTAAAATCATTTAAAATTTCAATTGAGCACACCCCGATGCACATTAAATTTGGACACCTAACGGTAAAATCATATAAAAAAGGGAAATTTTAGCAATGTTCCCATGAACTTAGGTCTATAATTGATTTGTCTTCTGAACATTCAATTTGGTTATGAACCGTTTAATCTTTTAAAGGTCTCAATTTGCCGCCAACCATCAAATATATTTTTCTTTTTCGTCAAATTGATAGTATTGTCATCCATTTAAGTTATGACTTGCACTGGTAGCCCATTTGACCCCAAGCACCCTTCCTTTTGATGGAAAAGTTAGATGATCTCACACTTAGGGTCAAATTAGCACAATTCAAAAAACTTGTGGGGGGCTCAAAATCAAATTAAAATTCAGGCTATCATAGGCTTAGGTTTGAATTTCGAGTAAGCAATGCCTCTAGTAATTGTGTGCATCAACCGACTAAGCCGAATGATTCAGATCGTAATGGGCATTTTGATTTAGTTTTGACCGAAGAAAAAGTCAAACGGTCCAAAACAAATCCAATCTATAATTTGGTTCGGTTAAAAATTTTAGGCAAAGTACCCGAACCAACCATTAGACATTGATTTGGTTTTGTATCATTTTTTTTTAGGAATTTTGGTTAAAATCAAATCAAACCAGAATATTGTATTGTGATTAGTTTAGTTATGATTTTAGATTAGTTATCATTTTAGAATAAAACTAAGTTAATTCGGACGGTGCGAAGCTCTAACCTCTTGCAAGATCTCATTCTTGTTCTTCCGTAGCCTTCTTGTGGGCCTTGCTAAAGCCCTTAATATCGTTTTTTCGTCAGAAATACTATTTATTATTATTATTTTTTTAACAAACGATATTATCTATATCAAGAAAGTAAGAAATGAGTTTAGGCTCACAATGGACTAAAAATACTAAGTGTACGTAGGAATTATTGTAAAACTCCAAGCAGAAGAGTTGAACCAGTTAATTTATTTAAAAGGAACCTGATTGGCAGAAAACAACTGAGTCTTTGAATTTGTAGAAGATCATTATCTGAAAGCCAAAATTGCATCTCTAATGTGTTGTATCACGTACAACAAAGAAAAATTAAATTGAATCAATAGCATGTAGATCATTTTAATAAAATAATTAATTAATCATAAAAAGAATGATTAAAACATAATACTGAGGGAGAATGATTAAAACATAATGCTCCCCTGATTGAAGATCAAACTCTCTTTAGCACAGCATCAAGAGCGTGCTAATAATGTGTTGTAGGCATAATTTACTGAACAATTATGGAGGCTATAGAGAGAGGGGGTGTGGCATATAAAGAAAGGAGAGAGATGTGTAATTGTGAGGTGTGTCTTATTCCACCCCATTGTGCCTTTATTTATAGTAGTTAGGGAAGTTAAATTTCTTACCCTCATAAGATTAAAACTCTAATAGGATAATATCTAACCTTAGAGAATATTCTAAGATATCCCTAGATATACTAAAATTTACACAAATCACATTCCTAATCTAATAGGACTGCAATACAAAATAAATTATAGAAGTGCCAATAATAGCACCCATTAGAAAACCCTTAAATATGCCATGATACACAAACATATCAGAGGGAGTTTGTGCTTGTACGTTTAACTTTACACAAACCTTCCCCCACACTCAACAGCTGCATGTTTTTACTGTCTAGCTAGGATGTTTTTTCTTTTTTTTTAACAAATGATATTATCTACACCAAGAATGGTTTGGTATTTTTAAAAATCATTTCTGCTTAAAAGCATTTTTAGTAATAAAAGCACATTAAAATTTTTAACAATAATGCAAGTGCTTTCTAAAAAGCAAATTTAATTTTTTTGACCAAACATAATTAAAGAATATTTTTAGTTATTTTAAAAGAACTTCAAAACATACTCTAAATCGTTGTATAATCTTCTGTCAAGCTAACTTTTTATAGATTGGTGATCGTACCTGTGGAGCAAAAAATAATCAAGAAAATTATGGAGACGACACGTGGACTTTTGGGGTAAAAAAACAAAATTACCCTTAAAGCACATCGGGATTCCCATACGCATGCAACGGACAATAGCAGCTCAATCAAAGTCAAAGGTGATCAAAATGGTATTTTTTTTAAACCCTCTCATCATTCATCTTCAAATCCTCACCCACAAGGTAACTCCCAATTATCCTTTTCAAATTGGGATTATTTACCAAAATTAATTAATTAATTTCCTAATTGATTGCAAAATATTATTTGACATAATATCTTACAATTAGAGTAAAAAAAACAACCATAAGTGGCTAGTCCCCATTTCTCCAAATAGGGTTGGCCACACCCTTATATATAGCCCATCATTTCTCCAAAAACCTAAGTCCAATTTTCTTCTAAATTTCTCTAAACACTTCTCCCATAAATTATAACTTTGGCATCAGAGATTCTTCGGCCAAAGCCCCCCCCCATTCATTATGGGCACGTGAGGCTTTTGGCCTTGATCATAGGTGTTAATTGTTGTTTTGCAGGTAAATTTTCGTCCAAGAAAAAGAAGGCGGAAATTTGCATCCACAAATTGGTGTTTTCATTGAGAGTCTTGATTTACACGCTCGTAGAAGACTCTCGCATTCAAGGTTTCTAATTTTTTGTTCATTTGTAGATTTTTCGTACATTCTTATTTCTAGAATTTTTTTAATCCAAAAATTCTTTGAATAAACGTAAAAGAAAAGTACAATGACAAGAGATTCAGAAACCACGGCCAACGGAACTTCCTACATTCATGGATTTGGACCACAACAATCTACAAGGCTTAACACGACAATGAGTGAAGCAGCACCACCCCCACAAGATACCACCGCAACAGCCACCATGGTAGCCACTACCGTGGCAACCCATGGTGAAAGAGTCACCTTACAACCGCAAGCCTAGGCCCATGCCACCTTGCAGTGGCGAGCCCAGGGTCGCACCACAAGGGAACCCAGCTTGGCCCAAGTTGAGCAAGCCCAGAATCAGGCAATCACGGTAGGAGTAATGGCCCAGGCCTCGCAGGCCCAAAGCTATCACGAGCCCAATCCACTCCAAGGCGAGCCCATGACCAGAAGGCCCAAGCCATGCTACTTCAAGACTTAAGAGCCCAAGCCTAGGATAAGCCGACCTGAGCCACAACCCGACGCGAGTCTAGTGCACATCCGAGCAGAGCCCAAACCCAACTCCCACGCATGCCGCACGTGGAGCAGCCCACTCTCATGGTGTCCCAAGCAGCCCAAACCCGTCCAAGATAGGATCAACCGTCCCGGCTTTAGATTTCTGGGCCGACGATTGAACCGGGGGTATTTTCACCCTGTTTCTCCGTGAATTTGACATTTCCCAACTCAAATCTCTCGCCCAGAGTCTATTACACTTCCATTACTCAAGAAGATGCATTTCATCCAAGCTTTTCCAACCCAAATGGTGAACAACACTTGTGCCCTCGCACAGTAGACGACCTTAGTGAATCAGCTCCTGAAGTGCACCAAGATATAACATACCCTTGATAAGGTGTCTCGAAGTTGGACAAGGGCAGACGAAGAACCTCTCTAATAGCGTCTCAGCAAGCAGCCACTCGATCAACCCTGAACCAAGCATTCTGACAATGTACACTCCCGACCAGGTCCCCAAGATAGCGTATACTCTCGTCTTAGCGTGGGAATGAGCGTGCACTCTAGGTTAAGCCTATGGGTAAGCATACACTCACGATTGAGACCACACTCTAATGATCAACATGAGAAACCTTCCAGGCGAAGTGTTTATTCGCGGCTCGTCCCACAAGGAGCATACTCCACCTCACATTGGAGTAGGCAGCACAACGGACAGAGAGAAGCATTCACTTAATCTGGTTCAAGTTTAATCGATAGCCTACGAGGAATTTACTTGCCAGTTAGGGATATACCATATGCACCGCAGCCGCGGCGTAGGCGAGCTGAACATACAGAAGAGCAGCCTAAACCGGCAAGTCAAGACCGGGGGCAGCCGAGAGCTCCGCAACCCCCAACAAAGGCAAATTCAAGAAGTAGAAAGGCTCCTGACTAAGTAATTACGTGACTTCTAACACAACAAGGTCACCGATGAGGCGTTACGACAAGATATGACCAACATGAGGAGGTCACCCTTCATAGATGAGATCGAGCAGGTAGAGCCTCCATGCAAGTTTAGCATGCCACATTTCACATCTTCCAAAGGATATGGAAAGACATTTGAAGCACTACCGAAGCACCATGGTCCTTTACTAGAACAACAATGCTTTTATGTGCAAGATATTCGCCATCATTTTGCAAGGCAAGGCGCAAGATTGGTTTCACACCCTACCGCCACAATCCATCCGAAGTTTTGATGATCTTTCCTTGGTTTTCACCAAAGAATACTCATCATACCGCTCGATCAAGAAAAAAGTTCGATCATTTGTTCAATGTGAAAAAGAATCCAAATGAGACGCTCCGCGACTAAGTGAAAAGGTTCAAAGCAGAGAAAGCAAAGATAGTCGGATGCGACGACTCGATAGCAAGTGCAACCTTTCAAAAAGGACTATCACCAGACCACTCGCTGTTTGGAGAATTGATCATGAAAGGAGACCTTTACCCTCGTTCAGGCAACCGAGGTCCAAGGGGACGACGAAGCTACCAAATAGCAATTACAGCAAGCGGATCAAGAAGATGGCGTCCAAGCTAACACGCCAGCAGACGAGATGGGATGGAAACCTGAAGAGGACAACGAACACATCATTCTTGATCCCCCAGCAGCCGGAGAAAACTGCTAGAATTGGCTCACGTCTGAGCCCGGAGAAAAATGAGGAACTCATGGTTTTCTTTAGGGGAAATCGTGACGTCTTTGCGTGCTCACCTTCTAACATGCCCAACATCGACCCCAAGATAGCTTGCCCCAAGCTGCATGTCGACCCCACTACTAGACCAGAGATCCAAAAAATAAAACATTTCGCACCTAAGCGAGTAGCGATCATCGAAGTGGAAATTGACAAGCTATTGGAAAACGAATTCATAAAAGAAGTAGCACACTTAGCATGGCTTGCTAACATCGTGCTAGTAAAGAAGAAAGGGAAGGCAAATTGAGGGTTTGCGTAGACTACACCGACCTCAACAAAGCGTGCCCAAATGATTCTTATCCACTTCCTCAAATCGATCTATTAGTATATTCAACTTCTGGGAACTAGTTACTCAATTTCTTGGATGCATACTCTGACTACAACAAATAGCCATGTACGAGCATGACAAGGAGAAAACTACATTCGTGATCAAGCAAGGCACCTATTGCTACAAGGTGCCCTTTGGCCTCAAAAACTTGGAAGCCACTTACCAAAGATTGGTACACATGATATTCAAGAAGCAAATTGGATTAACCATGGAGGTCTACGTCAACGACATCATGGTAAAAGGCAAGCAGCGGTCAGATCACATCTGCAACTTAGGGAAAACTTTCAACATCCTTATAAAGTATAAGATGAAGCTTAATCCCACCAAATGCACATTTGAAGTATCTTCGAGCATATTCTTAGGGTACCTAGTAACCCAACGAGGAATCGAAGCATATCCCAAGCAAATCTGAGTAATCCTAGAGATGAAATCTCCAACTACCTTGAAGAAGATCCAAAGCTTGATTGGACGAGCAACCACCCTCAATCGCTTTCTTTAACGGTCCACCAATCGATGCAAGCCCTTTTTCAAGGCCATCAAAAGGGCACAACAAGACAAATAGGATGATGAGTGTGAAAAAGCCTTCCAAGACTTGAAGAAATAGCTTACATCACCTCATTTACTATCCAAGCTAGAAGCAGCGGAGGATTTATCATTTACTTGGCAGTCGTTGAGGTAGCAGTGAGCTCTGCCCTTATAAGAGAAGAGTTGGGGGCCCAATTATCAATATTCTACACTTCTAAAGCTCTTCTCGATGCGGAAACTAAATATCCAAAGATTGAGAAATTAATTTTGGCACTAGTTGTTGTGGCTCAAAAGCTCAGACTATACTTTCAAGCTCATATAGTCATTGTCACGACCTAATATCCTCTACGATCAATCCTACATAGTCTAAACGTTTCTCAACAAGTGATGAAATGGACGTTGGAACTTAGCCAATATGGTTTAGTTTTCTGACCCGTACGGAGATAAATGCCCAAGCCTTGGTGGACTTCATAGCAGAATTTTCACTTAGCCTAGGCAACGCAACAAAGCGGCCCAATGACACCCTAGAAGCAGCCAAGCACGCCTTAGCCATGTATGCTCCACCTGATGGAGACTTCTAGCACTTGCATGTTCATGGTGCATCTAACTACAAAGGCTCGAGAGAATGTGTGGTCCTTGTCATCCTAGACGGTTCAATGCTTGAGCAGGTGATCACTCCAAGCTTCAAAGCATTCAACAACGAAGCGAAGTACAAGGCCCTACTAGCAGGCCTCTGAATGGCAAAAGACTTGGCGGTGAAAAAGCTCTCAATTCATTCTAATTCCCAGCTAATCATCATCCACACTACTAGGGAGTACACAGTAAAACACCCAAGGATGGTGCAATACCTAGAGAATTTATGAAAACAACTTCAGACATTTCAGACTTACACCCTCACTCAAGTTCTACGGGCAGACAATGCCTACGCGGATGTGCTGGCCAGCCTAGGTTCCGCCATCGACCACCAACTCAAGCGTTATATACCAGTGGAATATCTAGACAAGCCAAGCATAGAGGCGAAGCCAACAACCGCGGTGTCATAGGTTAGTACAACTCTAAACTGGCAAGATTCCATTATAGACTACCTGGTTAATGGCACACTCCCCACAGAAAGATTAGAGTCTAGAAAGCTCCAAATAAAGGCGGCACGTTAATACATGTGGAACGGCATTCTCGTCCGAATACCCTACACTGGACCACATCTCCATTGCCTAGCACCTCCTAACAATCTAAAAGTTTTAAGCTCAATCCACGAAGGCATTTGTGGAAATCACTTCAGATGTCTATCTTTAGCACAAAAGGCTCTTAACGCGGGTTGCTATTGGCTTACCATGCATTAAGATGCTAAGGAATTAGTACAAAAATGCGACCGCTGCCAACGTTACAAGCCGATACCAGCATTGCCTGCTAACGAACTACCCTCATAGTCAAGTCAATAGATGTTCATGCAGTGGGCAATTGACTTGGTAGGACCAATGTCGCCAGCTACTAGGGGCAGAGGCATAACGATCGTGGCAATTAATTAATTCACCAAATAGGTAGAAGTAGAGCCTATGATGACCATGACTCAGACGGACATAGAGCACTTCATATGGAGTAATATCATTTGCCAATTGGGTATCACTTAATCCATCATCACAAACAACAGCCTGTAATTTGTAGGCAAAGATTTGGCCAAGTTCTTCCAAAACTATGGCATCAAGTAGCATATATCCACACCAAGGTATGCTCAAGGCAATAGGTAGGCCGAAGCATCCAACAAGATGATTCTCGACTGCATCAAGAAATCCCTTTCAGACTAGAAGGGAAAATGGCCAGACGAACTCCCCAGATGTCTATGGGCGTATCACACAACCAAGCGATGAGCAACCAGTGAGACTCCTTTCTCTTTGGCATTTGGATCAGAAGCAATCATTCATCCCAATGTCATCGTGACAAGTATCAGCACTCTACTGCTAATCATCGAGCCGAATAGTAAAGAGATGGCGACAAGCTTAGATCTACGAAGTATCAGCACTTGATTACATGTTTACAACAACTACTCACTCCAGAACTTCAAAAGAAGACTGCGCCCTTCTTAGGGACTCATCGCATGAATTACGCCCCTCCAAGGACCAACCATGCTCTCTAGCGCCAGAAGGTAAACCAATTCCTCGACATCTATATGGGCTGTTCTCCAAGGTGGAAAGATAAACTTTACACTTCGAATATCCAGACATGGATGAGCCAGGCTGCCCTAGTATAACAAGGTGCACAATGGCTTACGTCGGGATTCCTAGAAATAGCCACATTGATATTTTGCAAAGCTTAGCTAACTGAAGGATTTTGGGTTTCTCGGCCTAATCAGTGGGGAACCAGGACCTAGAAACGGATGAGGCACATTACGCAGTACGTCTTATGGACAATTGCCCTGAAGATTGCTTACGGCTTACCCTTTAAGCAGTAAGTCGCGTAAAATTTATATAACTGCACGTTTCTATGAAAGGTTAAACAAGTTAGCGCTTATATATGAAGTTTCATCCATTGACGATATGTTACGCAGTCGATAAGCTTCATTTATGCCTAAACGCGAAACGATCTACACTAATTCCTGAAGTGTTGTGATACTTACTACGCAACCCACTGAATTGGTTACACATAGTTTGTTGTGATGCAGGCCACACAGCTCAAAAGATTGAAGAAAGCCAAAGTTAATAGCCAAGTGGTTACGCGGACTCGTCTACTTCTGTAAGTAAGACAACTGGCTGTCGACCCTATGGCTAACAACTTTACCAAAGTTCTACACTACCACTTACGGCCGTATAGGTTACGCAGGCCTGTCTGTTTATACAAAAGTAGCACGCCTGCTGCTGGTCTAAAAAGTCTAAGGTAAGGTGAGAACAAAAGAAATGAAGATGAAGAAAAACGAAGGTAACAAGTTTATTAAATTTTCTTGCAAATTTGATAAACAACTAGCAAAGGTGGAATGAGTTCAAGCAAAGAAAAAAGTAACAAGGGAAACAAAGAAAATCCTAAAGACTACCTAGAAGACTGCTCTTCAACAACTTGGACCACCCATGACTACTCAGTCACCACACCATCAGCAATCGCGACACTCTCAGCAGCTGCATTATCCGGCGCTTCACCCTCGGCTGTTCTAGTCTGGGCACCAGCTTCTCCAGCTACTTCACCAATGGAAGCCTCGAAAGTAAAGATGAGCAAGTCTTCCGGAGAAATTGAGAAGGTCTCGAAGTCTTTACCAGCAATCTCAAAGTCAAACGGCCTACCAAAGAGATGGTCTACATCACCCAACTTTAGAAATCGGCTTGACTCTGAATAAGCAAAACCTCGAACCCAACCTTTTCACCATTTGACTATTCATTCTCCTCGAGCAGCCCAACATGGACACGCTGCAACTCATCCACTTCCTTCTTCAGACTTTCGTTGATCTTCAAGGCATCTTGAAGTTTCAACACTTTGGATTCGAGCTTATCAACTACCTTCTTGAAATGGATCACTTTATTATAAGCAGAAATCAACTTTTCATCATTTGCGTAAGCAACGGAGTGAAGCATAGAGACGGCATACTCAAGGTCTTGAATATGAGGTATGTAACATCCAATCTCCCTCTCTGCACTTTCATACTTAATTTGGATCGCGTCAAGCCTAGTCTTCAAATCCACGATCTATTGGAAAGCGGTCTCAAACTGCAGAAAAGTGGGGGCAGAGATATTAGACCCCTTCAAAACACCAAGCTTAGATTCCAACATCTTGATCTTCTTGGCCAAAGAATAAGCTTCGACTGCCATGGTCTTTGCTACCCCCTTGGCAGCCTTGGTATTCACTTGGTCAAGGATTATCGACTCGGCTGCCAGGATCACCGTTTTCTGCATCATAGCAAGCAGAGCAGTCCTTCTATACTTGGTGGTATGCTTCGCAAAGGAACTTGGCAGATAACCCCTTTAATGCCATCAACAAACTTGGCACATTTATCCATGTCTTCAAGCAGACTTGGTTTCAAGAGCGCGTAAATCTCAACAACTTCCCCAGAAACAGGCTTAGTGGATTTTTCACAACTGCCCACGCAAGCAGCCTCATTCTTCTCAACAGGCGAATCAGTCTCAGCAGCAAAAGGAGTGTGTTTTGGCAACACTTTAGCAGCAGAGTCCATCTTATCGTTCTTCATAATAGCAAGTCTCTTCAAGGGTGAACCAGACTTAATCCTTGATGGACGTTTCGGCATAAACTTTGACACTGGGGCACGGCTAAGCTTCTACACTGAGCAATCCTATCAGCAATCAAACTAACCACCTTTGGAATGGCAGACGTCACAGTCACGCATCTAGCAGCATCATCTTTCTCACCCTTAGAAGAAGTCAAGTCAATCACAAGCCTGGGGGCAGCCGGCGAGCCCTCGCGAGCAGGGGAAGAAGTCTTTGGCTTTTTCTCAGCCAACATCTCTTGAGCAGGCGGGGAAGATCTCTTTTCCCACCGTCATTTGCAGCAGGCTCCACGATGGTTATTGGACAAGCTAGTGTCTCCACCTTATTTGTTTTATCTCATCTCTCGAGGGCAACCCACATTTCCCCAGTAAAGAGGACTAAGCAGCGAACGCCACTTATGGTACTCAGAAAGGATACCTAATGCAACATGTACCTTCTTCATATCTGGGGAAGTCTTAGGAGTCAAGCTGAATTCTGAATCTACAAAAGTAGAGGAAGACAATTAGTAAAGCAACTTAGCAAAAGTATAAAGCAGCAGAGTGACTAAGCAGTCTACTTACTAAAAATGAAAGCCATCAGAACATGCAGCTTGGGAGAAGAATAGACTCTCATTCTCAACTTAACTCCAAAGTCTCCTTGGCCTAGTCATGATCTCCCTTGCTCTAGTAGTCAAAGAGTCTATGGCGAGAGCGCAACTGCCCAAATCCCTCAATGTGGTTTATGTCAAAGAAGTACCAAAACTCATTGACGGATAAATCCAAATCAAAGAATTAGCTTTAGATTGAGGAACCCTACCATCACACGGACAACATTGGGAGAACATAGAGCAGGGACACACTTCATAGAGCAAAGCACCTCTTAGAAGAAACGTAACATAGGATAAGTAAATCTCAACACGAAGTAATAAAAGAGGAACTTGATGACTCTTCGAGCCCCACTACATGGTTCATAGCTGCTACTTTCCTTGATGCGTTTCACACACACCCCTGATGGAATGGTATGCTTATATGCTTCAAGGAAATCTCTAAACAAGTCGTCGGAACTAATTTTGAAGTGAGCAGCATTGAAATAGCCCACCTTACTCGAAGACCTGCCTTGGCGATACAACAACGGTACACCATCGTCCCCCTTATGGCTTAAAGAAGACATGCTCGAAGAAATTCTACTAAGGTGCAAAGAAAATTGATTAGACGGCTACACAAAAAAAAAATGCACTAGGGCCTTACAGCCCAAAGATTAAGTCACGTCCAAGACCGCAAGAGCCCAGTAGCAATGCCAGCCCCTACGGCTTGGTCCATCCTACTCAGCCCAAAAGGCACCGCGACCCAAGACAGCAAAGAAAAGGGCAAGCACAAGGGGCCCAAATGTGTCTCTCTCTTCCTCCTATATCAGTACAGGCTCGAGCCCAGCGTTACAAAAAAAAATAAAAAATGAGGCATGCGCTTCTTCGGCCCAACCACCACGCCGGCATGGGCCCAAGCCTAGCAGGCCATTCCAAACAGGGGGGACTGGTGCCCCCACACCTCCCTTCCTCTCTCCTTTCCCGCACAGGCCCAAGCCTAGTGGCCCAGACCACAACACCCGTCAACTCGGTCCCAGCTAAGCCGCACCTGGCCTAGCTAGCCATCGTCGCGCCAAGCACTCTATGGCAACAACCATGTCGTGGCATTCCAACCAATTTTTCACACTTCTCGACCCTCGTCGAGCCAAATTTCAAGTCCCGAGGCTCCCAAAAATTACGAAGACAAGGAAAAAATAATTTTTTCTTACCTTTGTACGGCGTGAAGATGAAGAAAACAACGAAAGATAGTCATTTGCACGAGCAAGTGTGAACAATTGCTAGGGGAGGGGGAAAATATCCTCTAGCTTTTTCTCTCTTGTAGGGTAAAATAAATTGCTCTCTAAAGTTGATTTAATAATCTACTTTAGGTAGACTTAAATAGACTTGGATCTAATTTCCAATTAAAGAGAGAATCTACATTGAAATAGGAAACAATCCTATGTTTCCTAAAACAAGAAGATCTTCACACCTGCTACCCTTTCCTAGGAGTAGCCTAACAGGTGTGAGGGCATTTGTGGAGCAAAAAATTAATCAAGAAAATTATAGAGGCAGCACGTGGACTTTTGGGGTAAAAAGGTAAAATTACCCTTGAGGTACATCGGGATTCCCATGCGCATGCAACGGACAATAACAGCTTGATCAAGGTCAAAAGTGATCGAAATTGTATTCTTTTAAACTCTCTCATCATTCCTCATCAAATCTTCACCCATAAGGTAACTCCTAATTATCCTTTTCAAATTGGGATTAATTACCAAAATTAATTGATTGCAAGATATTATTTGACATAATATCTTGCAATTAGAGTAAAAAAAAACCACCATAAGTGGCCCTTCCCCATTTCTCCAAATAGGCCCGGCCACACCCTTATATATAGCCCCTCATTTCTCGAAAAACCTAAGTCCAATTCTCTTCTAAATTTCTCTAAATTTCTCTAAACACTTCTCCCACATATTCTAACTTTGGCATCGGAGATTCTTCGGCTAAAACCCTCCCCCATTCATCGTGGGCGCATGAGGCTTTTGACCTCGATCATAGGTGTTAATTGTTTTGCAGGTGCATTTTCGTCCAAGAAGAAGAATGCGGAAATTTGCACCCACAATACCAATTATATTGACACGTTTTAAGACAGTCACCAAAAGATTAATTGTTGACATCTGGTCTTGTGTCGCTAATTAGGTGATGACTGGGTTTTGTAGTTAGTATTTTGGGCTTTAGTCTGCTTTACGCGAAAAGCTAAGTACAAATACTACAAAGAAACAGTACAAGTAACAAGCTTAAAGGACAACAGATTATATATGTAACTTATCTATTAAACAATGACAGATATTGTTTTACCCATCAATAATTCACAATGAAGAAGAGATGAATGCTCAACTCTCTTCATAAAAAAGTACTCTTCTTCCTTAGTTCATTTTGTGGCAATTTGTTCTTATTTCTCCTTTGGAACCTTCCTTGACATCAAGGGTGCTCATTTTCACCATTGCCTGTTGAAAATCTAAGAAGAACATGGCTTGGTTGAAGGCATAACCATTTACAATGTTTCTAGTTTTTGCACTGGCAAATAGGGTTTGATCAGAAGTCAGGACTCCAGCCTTCCTTTGCAGTCCGTTGAAGTAGACATTATCAAAATTGTTTCTCGTTGCATCGAAGGGTTGCTCGGCGTTATCGCCTGTGCTGCATGTTTTGGTCAGTTGCTTTGCAAAACCTGAATCTAAATCTGGATCCACAGTATCACTCAATCGGTTTTTGAATGACGAGCACCTGGCTACACCTAGTGTGTGCGCACCTACAAAGTACCAAAAATATCAACGTAAGTATACAAGCATTAAACTTAAATGCTCTCTAAAATGACAATCTAACCGTCAATTTGAACTATTAATTGGGTAGAAATTGAAGGACACTATTGGCTAAGTAACATTTTAACTAATCCAAAAAAGAAAGAAAAACGCACCAATTGACAATTTTACAATTTAACAATATAACATATCAAGAAAATAACACCGAAACTTGTAGATTGTAAATTGGATCATATATGTGTACCAGATAAAGCAACCATTTCTTGAGCAGTAAATCCATGTTGCCCAAACATTGTAATGAGCTCAGAGGCATTCAAAGTGGGCGGAGGCAGATTCCTTGTGTCTTCTATTTTAGACCTCCTTCCATCCTTTCTTCCTTTGGGTATGTCATAAACCGGGCCCCCAGCCTGTTGTTAGTGAAGTCCCATTAAAAACAAAACTTAAATTTAATCATTTTTTGAAAATATTAGGATTTTTATCACAAATGGGGTTTTATGTATTGTAAATACATTTTGGTCTTGTATGTTTTGAATCAAACAATCAATTGTGGTCTTTTAGTGTTTGAAAACGTGGATGATGATATTGATTGATTCAAACATAAAAGACCAAAATTATGTATTTGCAACGCATAAAGACCATTTGTAATAACAATCTAAAATAATAATAACTAGCATTTGCCTACACACTATGTGTGTATGAACACATTTTTTTAGAAAATGAGGAGAGAGGGAGAGAGAAAGAGAGAACGTGGGGGCTGGGAGGTTTTTGTTTTTTTTTTTTTTTTTTTTAATTTTAAATATTAGAGACATTTTAACATCACATGTAGGTGAGGTTTCAACAAAAAATAGTAAAATTTGGACCTGTGAAATTACATTATTGCCCATCATTTTTTTTTTTTTTTTTGTGATAGAAGACTAAGTTGTCTTTTCACCCTCTTTTGGTTGACAAAGAGGATTTCATTAACTAATAGAGATAATAATAATAATAATAATAAATTGAGGAATATGCATGAATAACATAGTGCAAGTGATGAATGAGAGGTGACTTTCTTCTATACACTTAATATATATATATATATATATATATAGTGGGATAGAATCAAGGGACAAATACTTTTATACTCCTTGTTAGTCTTTAGATCTATTTGAATCCAATGATCCTAAATAAAACTAATATGACTCATATAAACTACTAAATGATGTGGAGTTGATGAAATGGAAATAAAAAGGCTTTAATCAATTAAAAATATTTAAGAAAAAATTATTAGGTTATGGAAACTTAAACACTTTGGAGCCTCCATCTTCATCTAACTCCCTATGCCATTGTTAATTAAGATGACAAGAACTCAATCATGCATGGATATATCAATCTCGCTCCATACAACCTAACTGACTTTTTCACTTTCCTCTTCCTATTCTCTCCCCTCTTTCGAATCCTACATTATCAATACTATGTTTGCATGGGTTGTCTGTAAATGATGGGAAGGTATAAAAAGTGGGCTGAATAAGATAGATTTAGAACTCTCGCCCTGTTAAATTTTATTTTTTTTCTTTTTCTGTTTGGTTCAATCACTGAAGATCCCCAGTTTCGTGCCCAGAATTTGAGTCTGGATATAGCCAGGGAAACAAAATTGAATCTTCCTGGAAAGGGATGAGGTTTTAACCCTAAAATTGATTTACATCAAATTTCTTAAGTATGTCCTTGATTGACAAGAAAGCTTTTTAATGGCTGGTTATTCCATAATATAAACAAAAGAACTAATCAGACTCAGCAACAATTTTTATTTGATGCACAACACAATGGCATGAAGGAAGATGGTGTTCGCCAAGGAAGGTGAATGGTTTAGGTACAACGGGACTTTTTTCAAAACATTTTAAATTTGTAGTAGAGGTTTATATTAATTAATTCCAAGCCATCGCCACATCACCTACTAAATTAATGACAATAATCTTAACTTTTAATTATGACCATTAGATTAAAAAAGATCCAAGGGCTAATAAGGAGTGTAAGGATATTTGTAAAAATATTTGTCTCTTGATCTATCCCATAATATATATATATATAGGTGTGCAAATCATTTCTCCTACTTACCGCAAAAACTGCATATGTAGAAGCCATTGCAACTATGTCGGCGCAAGAGACCACGCCAGGGCATTTTTTTTCAAGTTCCGCTTTTGCAGCATCTATAACTTCATAGCCACGCAAGCTCAAATTTGCTGGAGAGTCCTTTTCTGCTGTGTTATCTTTTGTTGAATCCAGGAGAATTGACGCATCACATCCCTAATTATCCAATAGTTACAAAACCAAAATTCTAATATTAATTAATAACGAATATATGTAGTGATCGAATCCCTAACAAAGTTTCTTTAACGTGAATACTTGACCATACACAAGGAAAAAAATATATATATTTTTCTATTTAGGTGGGTGTGTAACGTGTGATGATATGCTGATTGAAAAGTGCATGATATGTGAATAACAAGGGAACGAGTGAAGATGTAACACACAGCACTTCTTACAAACAACAAAAAAGAAAAGGTCAGGGTTTTGTATAATCATTTCGTTTCTAATTTCATATGCATTTCATCTTGTCTACTTCTTTCATATATTTTCAAGTACAAAAGGCTACGTAAAAACTACAAACTAAAGCTGAAATCATCGTAAACAGCTTTAAGATACCAAATGGAAGGACACATTTGAAAATATCTTTGGTACGTAATAGCAACTGAAAACACAAACACGAAAGCATTGTGAATATGTATGTCTGCATTATTTTATACCATGCAGACATATTTGCATAGTGATCTCGCCACACCAAGCCTATCGTTGTGCCTACCTCTAATTAAAAAACTTTCTTAAAAAAATTTAAAATAATGAGAAAGGAGGTATTGCTGTTGTGTGTTTACAGAGAGAGAGAGAGAGAGAGAGAGAGAGAGAGAGAGAGCACCTCTATGAAGCAGTCATGGAAGTGCATTCTGATTAGACCTGCAGCTAAGGTTGGATCAGCTTGCAAGGCCCTGGTGACTGTATTTCTCACAATAAGTTCAGCCATCGGGCAGCTCATAATGTAATAGCCCATACTCAAACCCTTTGCTCGAAATACGAAGCCACTCATCATTTGCAATAGTAGAAACACTACAAACAGCTTAGCAATAACCATCTTGGATAAATCTAAGGGGAAGATCTTGAATTCAAATAGTGGTGAGAGGAAATAACTAACAAGGTATATAATAGAAGGCTCAAGAAAGGAGGAGTAATTGTTAGAATGAAGAGTGAAGGCAATGTGGATTTATATAGGTGCAATTTAATGCTTCAACAAAAGTTGCCGCCCCAAACTAAACGGAAAAAACAAAAAGTTGAAGAGACTGTGCTTTATGATCAATATTAGTTAAATTACTCTTCTAATTCATAAGGAGGGGATCTGAAGTTGGGAATAAAAAAAGATATACACTACTCTGATCAATTGGTCTAATTCACAATTGCAAAAGTTACCACCCCAATCTTAGAGGAAAAAGACAAGTTGAAGACGACAGTGGTTTATGATCAATTTTAAACTACTCTTTTAATTTATAAGTGGATTCAAAGTTGGGTGTAAAAGAAGAGACACACTGTTCTAACCAACTGGTCTAATTTTCCTCTGCAAAGTAGAGTTCCCAATTTTAGAAGAAAAAAAGATAAGTTGAAGATGACAATGGTTTATGATCAATTATGCACCTAATCAATCTAATGGTCAAATCCAATACAAGAATTTTAATATAATTAATGCATGCTAATTGCAAATAGTTCGACTCGTAAATAATGCACCATGGGGCACTAAACCAATTTTATAGCCAAATCATGCATGCAAGTAGTTGCCACACTGAAATCGAAAGACGATAAAGATCACACAAAAAATTGAAATGCGGTTAATTAATAATCATATCTAAAAACATATGAGGTTAATTCTAAGAGTTGTTTTTTGAAATTTTCATGGATATAATGGATTAATATAACTATGGGGTGGGCATGGAAGTCAAATGTCAAAACGAAAGTGCGGAGGTGAAGTGTATGCACTATATATATATGTAGGCCACGACCAGAAAACGTCATGTACAGGCATGTATATATGTAGATCAGCTGGCTTCCATTGCAAAAGGAGCCTACCTACTCTCAGGGTCCATGTCTTTTTGTGAGAAGTGGGGGGAAGACTTATTTGGCCAAAGAAGATATCAATTTACGCGTGCAGATCAGCAGGTTAACATCAGTGTCATAACATGTTCAATTCATTTGGTTGTGGTACCATATTCTACACATGTGTGGAGATGGGGATTTGCTTTTACTTCAAGGAAGTGATATGTGTTAAAAACTTGATTATTGGGTACTTTTATATCATATATACTACTCATCTCTATTCATGAGATATAGAGAGAGAGATACAAAGGTTATACTACAAAGTCAACAAACATATTTTTAATTAATTGCATGCTAATTGCCATCTTCAAACTTGCAAAATTAGTTGTAAACCCGCTATAGAAATAACCTTAGCCACTCTACAAACCATGGACAACTAATAAAAGTCTTGGACATTTTTTAGCTCTCAAAAGTATAATTTTTAAAGGATTAGTAATAGACTAATTTTTCCGTTCTATGGAGGGTTAAATCTTTGCCCGTCTATATTTTTATTACTTTATAGTATGCTCAAGTGGAAAAGGATTATCACCGGATCTTTTTCTTGGGGATCTCGTGATCGTGGCCGTTTATCATACATCATGTGGTCAGTTTTCGTTAGGTACCATTTATATTAAATTTTAAATTTTAAATTTCAAATGATTTCTGACTGCACGATGTACGATGAACGGTCACAATCATGGGATCAGATCCTTTTCCTACTCAAGTACCTCTTGACCATGTCATCAAAACCTAAGTATGGGGCGGGCACATTTTAGCCCTTTAGGGGCTAACTTGAGCCCCTAAAATAAGCCCGTTTGCAAAATGATCTTTGGTTAATTGGAGATTGTTTTGTTCAAGTTTGGAGCTAATTTTGGCCAAAAGCACTTGATTAGAGATGCCATTAGCAACTATGCCTTCCGGTTCGTATTCAATCTTTACAAGTAGAAAACTGATTTTCCAAGAAACTAGGTTGCCTACGACAAGCGTTAAGTATGGACATGTAGGCTTTCTGTCAGTAATAGATATAGCTTAGTCATCGTCAGTTATACTCTTCCAATGTTAAGTGAACATTAATCTCTGTCTGGGAGCAAAGTGCCAGTGACTCCTAGTATGAATTACAACGATCGATCATATATGATCTTCAGTTCATGCATGCATCAATTGATTTACTACAATTCAAACATAGTTAATATGTGTTCAAGTAAGCAATAAATAAGTTCCAAAAATTCGCCCATATACCTCCTTACTATTGGTTGGAACCTGATAGGTAATCACTTAGCTTGTGATTTTGTATAATAGGTGTATCAGCCCATTTGCAGCAAACATCTATGTCTCGATCAACAAACATCCATGTCTCGATCAACAAACCTAATAATACATATATACATTCTTTGAAAATGAAAAATCATTTTGTCTTGATTAGGAAATTAACTTCATTCTCTAACACGCAAGTAGGTCTTTCATCTCAAATTTCTTTTTGACATAGTTTTGTAGTCACTCTCTTCATCCAAATCATTGTATGTAACAACCATATCATTCACATACACAATTTAGACGTAATTTTACCATGCTTATGCTTAAAAATAAAAAAATAAAAAATACATGGTCTGAGTCACTTTGTTGGTACATAAACACAATAACTTCTTTTTGTTTTTTGAACGCAACGAAAGTTTCATTGATAATAAAGGAACAGATAACAAATCAAGAAGGCAACACACTGCCACCATCAGTACATTCCGAATGAAGAGAAGACGAAATGAAATCAGGAGGCTCCTCAAACCATGAACAAGAGGCAGTATCCATATTGAGAGCACATGAATGGTATTAATCTTGGCATCTGGTGTGAATACTCTCCTAACATCTAGTTAACTTCATAGGTTTGGTCTACCCCTTTTGCTACCTGCCTTGAACATAGCTGTATAAATTCATCAACGTCCGACTGTGCTATTCTTAATTACCATTATGTATAATTAATTACTACAATATACGCACCGATCAAAGAGTCAAACTGATGAACAAATATTCAGAAATTCATGAACAAAGGTTGAATTGTGTGCATTAACTCTTATTGAACAGTTTGTAATGCAGACAACTACAAAGAATATCGTAAAGTACAATTCCATGTCAACTAACAGGCACGTAGCTTCAACTATGGTGTCTGTTACAAAGAAAAAAGAATTAAACAATTTGGAAATAGTAATTAAAATCGTTGTATACAAAATTTACTTTATTGCAGTATGAGTTAACTAAAGTAATCAAGGATCATCAGTTCATGTTATGATGATAACTTCATTATTTAGCGTGAGTCGTAATTATAAACGAATGGAGTTTTTAGACGCTGCATAGAATGCCTTTAGTTCTCAGTCTCCCTCAGGCTGTTGATTACAATGTCTGCAGCAGTTGTTACAAAATCTGCCATGTTCCTATATAACCCAAGAGAAACCGCAAGGAAATTCAGTAAGAAAATCAAAAGGGATTAATTGTTGAAGCATTTGCAGATGTACTTTTTCGTTATACTACGTTGGCTACCTAATATTTTTTGAAAACTCAAGAAAGCAGTTTCACTTTTTTGTTTTCAACTTTTGGTTAAAAATGAAAACTGAAAGTAGTTATTCCAAGCACGTTTTTAGTTTTCAGTTAAAAAAAACAACTGAGAATAAAAACTGAAAACGAAGTGGTTATCAAACAGCCTCTTCAGTGTTAGAAAAATGAAAACTGGAAAGTGAAAACAACTTTCTTGAGTTCTCATATTTGGCTTTCAATTCTCAATTTTCATTTTTTGTTTTAAATAAAAATAGTTACCAAACTAGTTTTCAATTAAAAAAAAAAAAAAAAACTGAAAACTAAAAACGAAATAGTTATCAAACAGCAAATAGTATGTATTGGTAGTCTATATAAACCTAAAGGGAAAAAATGAATATAGATTCGTCGATCTTACCCTTTTGAGGAGTTGTATGTCAACCCTACGGTATTCCTAGCCTCTTGAAGAGCCAACCTAAAACTTTGTAGCTTCTCCGGCGGACATTGCCCGTTGTCCACGACACGAAGCTGAGAGGGCTTGATGTCACAGAATATAGGAATGACCTTCTTATTGGACTCCATGATTAGGGCCAGTTCATGAAGGCAAAAATACGAGTCACAATAGCGAGGCGAAAACACAGCAACACCAACCTTGCAGCCCCTTATTGCACTATCAATTTTATCAAATAGTTTATCTCCAGGCCTCATGGTCCTATTATCTAAGAAAGGGCGCAAGTTGAGTCGAGAAAGGTGGTCGTAAAGCAAAGAGACGATTGTTCTCTTGGTGTCGATTCCTCTATGGTTAAGAAACACATCGCAAGATTTCGTGGCGCGTTCGGCCAATTGGGTTTGCTTTTGGAAGCTGAATAGATTGTGCTTCAAGCTAATGGCTGATGAACGATGCATGGTTTTTTATATGGAACCCTAGTTTTTCTTTTTCTGCCTTGTTCTTTAACTCTGTTTAATAATGAGAATTGTGCTTATCAGATGTTCTTTGAATACGAACGGCTTTAAATAGAGCCTCCGAAGCCTCTATTTTTCAAGTTCTTTAGAATGGAATGTGTTACTGTTCAAATTGATTTTGACAAAACTGATAAAGTGTGAAAAAAAACTAAAGATTTGACCAGCATTAAGCAAATAGATTCTGGAAATAAATGGGAACCCTTCAAACACGTTGAAGGTCCCTCTATATAGCATGCATTGGGGCATTTTCTTGACGAATTTAAAATTAATGTTCTATTTTTTCCACCAAATGTCGAGGACCAAATATATATAAAATGCACGTGAAACTTATTCAGCGAATTTCATTGTCAGTTCTTTCTCCTTTGAATTCTACACAAATTCAAAGTAACTTCTTGTCTGTATACTTCAATTAATATTATTTTTACCACAAAAGGAACACACTAATATGTACACATATGCTGATCAAATTTACTTTTATTGAACGTTTTACAAACCATCAAAAGGGTTTCTTTGACTGTTTGAACAATATACAAGTCGTGAATTAAAAGAAGGTCTCCTCCTTGCATACACACACATACAATAAGCTCTAACAAGTTAGTAACTTATTATGAAAATAGTAACTTGTTGGAGCCACTTCATAAAACATCTTATAATCTGAACACTTCACTTTTTATATTATACGGAAATATCAATCCTAGAAAAATTCATTAAAATTAGAAGTCATTTAGTTATCTAATCGTTATTTAATAAGTGGACAAACACATTGTTATGAAATATGCAAAATAATAACCAAAGCACCAAATCATTTGTAATTTGACTGGTTTTTTGGAAAAATATTCTATGAGGACCTAAATAATGAAAGGATCCGTTCACGTGATTACATTGTGGAGTGAGCCTAGATGAATTATTAGTAGTTAGTATTGTATTCAACTGCTAATTGGTTAACGCATGAGCACTCATGTGTGTATAGTTCAATATGTGTAGCACCCCCCTTCTTAGGAGGTACCTCTTTTGAAGAATAGTTGAAATGGATTCATTGGTCAAGGCACTCCGTGTTAGATTTCAATAATCCAAACTGTCTAGATTTTAGATCCTTGTCTAATTATCATCCTTACAACAACAAAAGAAACCGTTGATATCCAATCTTTGAATGAGGCCTCTTAATTGAATGGTTAGGATCATTGGATTGCATTGATGTTGGGCCCCCATGCAATGGCAAAGTTACAATTTTATAACAATAGAGTCAAATTAAATATGCTTACAAAACTGATCATTCTTTCATTTATATATACATGATGTCTTCTCGTGTATTAGAAACCTTGTATTACACCAAGGGAAAGGCGAGAAAAACTACTAATACTGTTTGAAGTTTTGAACCATAAAATGACCAAGTTTGGGATAAAACCCTTTACTTTTGGAGCCCATCGTTCTAAGTTGGTTTTGATCAATATTTGGGTGATAGTCTTATGGCCTAAGGATGACTATGGGG
Source organism: Pyrus x bretschneideri (assembly GCF_019419815.1). Lineage (NCBI taxonomy): Eukaryota > Viridiplantae > Streptophyta > Magnoliopsida > Rosales > Rosaceae > Pyrus > Pyrus x bretschneideri. The sequence goes on from NW_025999557.1 coordinate 171,725, forward strand.
CAAACTTGTCTTGGAGTGGTGAAAAAGCATGTGGTTGTAAGGCATTTTTTATTGTAGACCACAAATGAAGATATTTTGAAGATGAGTGAAGGCTAGGGTTTGCTAGAGCACTTCATATAGAAGAGCACAAGGAGAAAGAGAAAGGGACATTCAACCAAACAAACAAACAAATTTCTCAAAAACCAACGGAGTAAATCTCTTCATTCAAAGCTTTATTCATGTCACATCCCGGCCCGGGGCGGAACCACTTCCCGGGCCCGCTCCACCACCGTAGCACGATATTGTCCGCTTTGGGCTTACCATTCCCTCACGGTTTTGTTTTTGGGAACTCACGAGCAACTTCCCAGTGGGTCACCCATTATGGGATTGCTCTAGCCCCCTTTTCGCTTAACTTCGGAGTTCCTACGGAACCTGAAGCCAGTGAGCTCCCAAAAGGCCTCGTGCTAGGTAGAGATGTGAATATACATTTAAGGATCACTTCCTTGTGCGATGTGGGATGTTACAATCCACCCCCCTTAGGGGCCCGACGTCCTCGTCGGCACACACGCGGCCAGGGTTAGGCTCTGATACCAATTTGTCACATCCCGGCCCAGGGCGGAACCACTTCCCGGGCCCGCTCCACCACCGTAGCACGATATTGTCCGCTTTGGGCTTACCATTCCCTCACGGTTTTGTTTTTGGGAACTCACGAGCAACTTCCCAGTGGGTCACCCATCATAGGATTGCTCTAGCCCCCTTCTCGCTTAACTTCGGAGTTCCTACGGAACCCGAAGCCAGTGAGCTGCCAAAATGCCTCGTGCTAGGTAGAGATGTGAATATACATTTAAGGATCACTTCCCTGGGCGATGTGGGATGTTACAATTCAATCAAGCAAGCTCTCTCATCTCTTTCAGAGTCAAAGCTTTATAATTGTACAAGCATTCTCTTTATGAATCACTCTTGTAATAGCTTTGTTATATTAGAGTGAATCTTTCTTTGAATCACTATTGTCATTTCAATACAAGCATTTAAGCAAATTTTCTCTCTTTTAGTGTCAAGGCTTCAACTACAAGTGTCATGTTAACTCACCATTGACATATCCTTAGCATTTAAGGCTGAAAAAGAATTAAGTTGAGCTTTCCCTCTCAATGACGCAATCCTTTGGTTGAAATAAGAGTAATTTTTCTCACACACATGCGCACCCTTTACTAGCTACAACTAGTAGTGGTACGCTCGTAATCTCTAAATTTCATGTTCATGTAAGTTCCTAACAAACACACAGGACCATGAAGAATTTAGGGGGTGAACAAATACACACACACACACACAGAAGAAGAAGGATGAGCTTGGGGTGGGGTAGACTGGACTATAAATGCTAAAACTCATCTGCTCATCTACAAAACATTGCTTCATGGACTGGTTATAGTACAAGTCAACTAATAAACTAATAATGTAGCAATCTTCAGCTTCTCATTAAATGTCCTTCATTGAGTTGGGAGTCTCTTAGGTTTCCATTAGATGCAAATTTTGGACAGCTGATTTGATGAGGGTGTCTGCCAAAGGGTCTTCAATGCCAAAGTCAGAAAAGTAGTAGAGAGAAAAAGAGAACTTGAGAGAGTTTTGAGTAGTAAGTGGCGATTATCGTTTCCTCTGTTTGACTTAGCTATTTATTGGGGGGGGGGGGGGAACCCTAACAGGCATTTGGAGGAAAACTGCAGAGAATACTAGGTAGTCTTTCCAGCTAGTAGTCCTGAAAGTTCATGTTGGTAAGAGCGCATGATGCGCCAGTTAAAACCGACGTGAGCCTAACAGACTTGACTGTGATTGCAAGTGGCGTCGAAGTAAGTAAAGGTTGCGTCAAAATAAGAGGTTGCGTCTGTTAAAACCGACGCCACCTCAGACACTGACAGAAAATCCTCTTCCTAATCCATTTCGTGTGTAAAAAAAGCGGAAAAATTCCCACCCAAAATATTTCAATTTAACCAACACAGATGACAAATGTCGTCAACTAAAAGCTACAGGAAACAAGCTTAAAAAAAATTAAAAAAAAAAAAAAAAAAGTTTAACCCAAAGTTAAAAAATAAGCAGCTACTTTTTTTTTATGTTATCTCATATAATATTTTAATAAATAAAATTTAACTTATATATAATACGTAATAAAAAAAATAATAATAATATAATTTAATGATAAAATATCATCACACACGAATTGAAACCTGAATTATGGAAGAATTCCGTTGTCGATCAATTCTTTATGTACTCAACCAGCTCAAATAAATTCCCTACAAAAATAAATTGTAAATAAAAATTAAACATAAGAGGAGAAAATAAAAATGTTAGAAGCAAGAAAAACTTACTGTGGTGAAGAAGGAATTAATGAAGTTGGAAGAACAAATAAGAAAGATGTGAGAGAGGAAGAAGAAAACATGGGGGAGGGTTTATAAATTGGAAGAACAAATAAGAAAGATGCAAGAAAGGAAGAAGAAAACACGGGGGAGACTATATAAAGGCCATCAATCTGTCGTTTACAACCGACACCGGGTTTCAAAATATTTTTAAAAAAAATTAAAATTTATGTCGGACAGAACCGACGCAGGCTTTAAAATATTTAAAAAAATCATTAGTGTCGGCTAGAAGTGACACCTATTCCGACACCAACTTTATGTCGCTTAAAAGCGACACGGTTTTTTTTTTAATACGACACCAGTATTTAAAAATTATTAAAATCTATGTCGGTTAAAAACGACATTAACTTTTACGTCGATTAAAAGCGACATAGATTGTTTATGATGCTTACAACCGACAGTAAATTCGACATCATGTTTAGTAGGTGTTGCAAATGTCTTGTCCGCCACTATATTATATAAAACCGACATCACCCACTAACAAAATAAGGTCCTTTTGTAGTACCCAAAAAAAAATTATGGAGAGCCGGTGTCGTGCCACCATTGGGCCGGATATGGCCCCGTGGAAAGACCTATTATGGGCGGCCACGTAAAAGGCTCGTGTAACATCTCCCAACACTTTTATAAGGTGTCTAATAATATTCCTCTGATGTTCCTTCAGGAGAACTTTTGCATTACGCCTCTGAACGACCCATTTGTAGTAATACAAGTTGTGTTCTACATGGCTTCTGTCAAAATATACAAATGAATATTTATAGTAATACAAGTTGTGTTCTATATGGTTTCTGTCAGGAAAAAAAAAAAAAATCTATATGTATGAAATGTTGAAAACTAAGAAACTTTATGGTAGTAAATTGAAATTAACTCTTTATATTAATACAAGTTGTAATTATCAAGTAATAGCAGAATGAGGAGGAATCTTGAGGATGTGGCTGAAGTCGTGATGTTGGCATCAAAATATGTACCCTTTTCTACTTCGGATTTAGGGTTTACTCGGTCTTATGGATGCTTACAAAATACCAGGGCTTTGTTTTGGACTTCACGATACGTTCTTGGCCTGCAAGGTTTCACAATCATGACAAGATTATTAACATATGTTGAAAACATTTTAACATGAAATTGACTTGTTTGCTCAAAAAGGAAATGACTATTGTGGCCATGATGAGCATCAACATTCGATATCAAACAACTGAAAATTGTGTTATAGTTTAATGGAGAAATTAAAATCCAGCCCCTAGTTAATACTATTCTATGATTAAAACCTTGTTGAATTTTAGTTTATGGTCAAGGTCCCTAAACTTTTTACACATCAACATTTTTACATATTTTCATGTCAACTTTTTATTTTATTTATTAAAAATTTTAATTTATAAATACCCTCATATCATTCATTATCACTATCAAAATAATTAGAGCATTGTAACTGAAACTCTCAAATTTCAGTTGCGCAATTCAAGCTATTCCCTTTTTTGTTTTTAGTTTGCATTCAAATTTTATCAAAATTTGAGCCGTGCTCATATGTTCTCCGCTAGCTTTCAAACAAACATATATTTTTGCAGAAGATTTGAATTGCATCCCTTTTTTTTTGTTACATCGGACATACTTTTTAAAAATTTTAAATGGGTAATCTTTGCACCATAGTTCTACCCAGCCGGAGGCATTTCAAGCGGGGAAGAACTGCATTGCATTTGCAGAGGAACTTGGAGATCCTACGACCAGTTTGAGGTTTTTTTTTTTTTTTTTTACAAGGTGTTTTTGTATATTCTTACCGACTTGTATTTGAATATGCAAGCATTTCGTTTTAGCTTGTATTTTTGTTTATGCAAATTTCTGGTATTCACAACAAGTGTTTGTAAAAATGTTCGAATGAGTTTTTTTTTTTTTTTTTTTTTTTTTTTTTTCCCCCTCCCTTGACAGGGCTTTAAAGGCCAGATGTGGGGTACAATCTGATTGCATTGGTGTAAACATGTAAATTTCGTCGCATACAAATGACGCATCACAAAGCTCCACGTGGCATATGACTCATCACAAATGGACAAGTCATCAATGACACAACACAAATCAAGCAAAGGAAGAATAAAACTTCCCAAAATTCGGCACAAGGGAGAAAGTATCCCTTAAAATCGGCAAACATGCCCAAATTGCTCCCAAAACCGGAAAGAAAGATAAAGCATCTACATAAAACAAGCAAGTATTGAAGATTTCTAACAAAATAGGCAACAAGGCATATAAATTTCGTCCAAGATAAGGGAAAGTGGCTGAAATTAAGACACAAAACATGCCTAAATTCTCCCATGAATGAATCAAGACACAAATTAAGGCCAAATCCATCCAAGGGCATGGCTTTGGAAGTCTATAAATACAAGGACCCAAGACACATAGAGGGGTCGAAAATTCTACATGGAGAAGAACCTCTGCACAAATCTTTGAAGACTAATACGCTGCCAAATCTCTTTTCGAAGAACACACAACCAAAACCGAAGCTTTCTTTCGACCAAAGCCGAAGCACTCTCTTGAAGAATCAACAAGCACTTGTTGCAAGCTCAAAACTTGTAACGACATTCATTTCAAGATCAAGTCGCCAAGACTCTTGAATCAACAAAATCTTGCATCAACATCATCTTTGCCGCACCTTGAGGTAAAGACCATCCACCCATTGTTTCAAGCTCAAAACTTAGAGCAATCGTTCAACCGTTCATCTGAGATCAAGTCATCGCGACCCTTGGATCAACAACCTATGCATCTACATCAATTTTGAAGACTGAATAAGAGGAAAATTGTAAACAAAGATTGTAACCTACAAATTGAAATCAAGACAAATCTACTTTGTTTACATGTTCTCGTTTCATTCGATACAGAATTTTCATGTTTACAATTGGGTACATTTTTTTTAGCATATATGGTGACTGCAAAATCAGTTTTTAATCATGGGTACAAACTAGCTAATCAAGTAAACAAAAATACCGGAAGATTTTTGCAGTCAATGAGACTAAAAAGGCCATATGCGGGTGTTTGGGGGTGGGGTGGGGGAGTTTTTGGGAGGTGGGGTACAATCTTATTGCATGGGGTATATTTTTCTGTTAGCGTGTATGGCGACTTCACATCAGCTTTTCCATAATAGACTCTGATCAAGTGAGTTTGTGTTTGTAATGAAGATACGAGACTTGTTCAATGCCATACTTTGAAGTTCTTTTTATTCAGACTTTATGGCTCATAAAGTCTGTCTTGGGTACAAACTATAAACGGAAGAATAGCTTGAATTGGGGGATTGAAATTTGGGATTTCAGTTACAATGGTCTCCAATAATTTTGCTGTGATAATAAGTGACATGAAGTATAATTTATAAATTAAAAATTTCAATCAAAGAATTATACCAACTAAGGACAGGATACAAAGTGTCCCTAGTTTAATAGCCACCAATTGAAAATCATCAAAATATTTTGTTGCCTTCCGCCGAATATTGAAACTGCATCATGAGTTTCAGTATTAGGTACAAACTGAAAATTGTGCAAATGTTCAATAGCAACCAATCGAAATCCTAAAAAATATTCGATTTTCTTCGTCAACTCCTTACATTCATCATCATTCCCACTATTCGCTAAAATCAACCAGAAATTGAGTGTAAGTTTAGTAGCTAACAACATAAAATCCTTAAAATATTCATGAGTCAGTAGATAGAATCACCGGTATTTGGACTGAGCGTACCTGAGAACTCTTTCATTTTTATTTCCCCAAAAGAGTCATGCAGGAAATTTTGAAAAGTCTGGTTATACAGTTTTGAATTAATAGGCTAACTACATTTTACAACATTTAAATTTGTGGTGGTTTCAAAACAATGACGTTTTAATTTTTTATGTTGACACATTACAATTCTAAGGTTTTGAAATTAATTATATCAACGTCTAATCATCCACTAAATTGATTACTTTTTTGTTGTTATGCAAATGTCGCTTACGCATTAGCACATATAAGGGTCTCAAGCTCACCATGTCACCAATTTAAAGATTATCATACAATCAATCATATCAAAGGAACAATTGATACAATTTTAAAATCTTAAAATGCAATAGAGAAAATTGAAACTTTATGGCCTGTTTTAAAAATCACTACAAATCTAAAGAATGTAAAATGTAATTAACCCTTAATTAATCATTCTTCGCTCTCAAGTCATGTCCATTTAACTCTTGTCATGATACCAAATATCTCAGACAAGCTCAAATTAATGATTATTTGTTAGGTAGTCAACATCGAATTTGGTTCAATTTTAATAAGGAAGATTTACACATAGTAATACATGCCACAAATCAATTTTTACACAAGTGAGTACTATGAATTATTTAGATCAGTCCATGGTCATGCTCACATATATACACAGTTAGGTCAACCTTCACAAAAATATAGCTCCACTTTTACATTATTTGGGATGATTTTGCTCCTAGTTTTAATCACAAATTCAAGGCACATGGAGCACAAGGAATCCAAAGTTGTGTGACACTCAGAAGAAACATAGGATAAGAAGGCAGTAGGAAATGAAAGTTTTGTGGTGGTGGTGGTTAAGATTTCCTATCAATGCTTAATCATGAAATCCAAAATAAAGATATATAGCCAATGGACCCAGAATGTTAGTCTTTTCAAATGAGTGTTTGCTGTTTGGTCATCACTATCATAGATAAAATGTCTTAATGTCTCCGGCTAATGTAAGGTAGATCGTTGTTTCACAATAAGACCTTATGTCTAAAAATTTGTATTACCTTATTTCCTAACTCTTTATAAACCAGTGCTCGAAATAGAAATGGTTTTTAGCTGAGGACTACTTTTGCTTACTTTCCACGGTTACCAGTTCCACAAAATCATTTACAAACAAGCTTTCAGGTGATCTTAATTGAATTATTTTTTTTATGATTACAAACCATATATTTGTCACCAAAGTAGTGTCCATGTTTTACTCACAAATTACTTAAAATGGAGTATTTCCAAACAGTTACTACTCTATTTATACTTAGGAGAAGAAAGAGAAAAAAAAAGAAAAAAAAAAAGGGGTTCAAATCGTCACGCAGCGAGTTGAAGGGAAAAGTCATTGCACCAGAAAAATCCAGCACCTTCCCAAACAATATTTCTACAACGAATTTTTTAATGTAGTGTGGGGCAATATAAATGCACAAAGAAACAAACAAATTAAAAATAAAATAAACTCCGGAATTCGAAATTCAATTTCTTTACATCCATCTAGCCTTGGGATGCCACATAGAAGTTGGAGGGTACTCAATTATTTTTTGAAATCATCAAATTTGGCTTAAGTTCTGGATCTGGAGCAAGCTAAAGAAAATAATTTTAAAATGCATAATAGAAAGGTGAATGGTGATCGTTGTGACTAATAAATTGTTGGATGTTCTTGTTAGCATATAAAACCATAAACAGCTGTTGGAATCGACCCACGATGATTGAAATCCCATTATTCCATCATCTTTTATTAAACTAAAATTTACATTTGATTTATGAAAATAAAGTAGTATACCTTGAAATTCCTCTATGCCAAGTACAGCTCTGTGCAATATAAAATGTCGAATGAAAGAAGGTTTATGGCTTATTAGGCAATAGCATTAAAGGTGAATAATTGGAATGGCACTTGGCAAAGCCAATTATTTCAGTCTCTCATTGGCGTTGCAAGGTCCACACCATAAGAAGAAAACAAATATACCTTGAAAACTTTCATGCATGGACGAGATTCAAATAAATATGTTTGTTGAGCCAATAATGCCTTATTTTATTTTTAAAAAAAATGATAATGAATTAGGCAAGTCGAGCTACACATAAAGCTTGATCCATCAGTCTACCATAATAATCTTACTCTCTAAACCCATGCACACAAAACGATCAAAAAGAACCAAGACCCCAAAATTTAGTCACATCCGCAATTTTATAAGCCAATGTGTAGCTTCCAATCTTTCCCGTCTGACTTTAGAGCATGGTTACAATGAAAATGAAATGAATGAGAGTCATTCTCGCTTCAATTTTTTATTTCCTACTCATTCTTATTCTTCTTTTCCATGTGGAGACTAGGCCTAGTAAATGGGTCATGTTTGTCGTGTTCGTGTTGTTTTAGTGTAACACATGTTATCTTAACAGATCGTGTCATGTCACACTCATTATCTTAACGGGTTCTTACAGGTAAAATGACCCAACCCGTTATGACCCGTTAAGATTTTTTTTTTTTTTTTTTAATAAATTTTCACTTATCACGTTGTCACATAAATATTATTTTGAAAACTAAACCCTCAATTTTCACAAACCTTATAAATGGAAAACCCCATTGAAGAAACGAAACCAATCTAAATTCGAAAACTAATTCGAAGCAAAACCTTATATGGTGAAAGTAATTCGAAAGAATCAACAATTACCTCCATTAGGGCTCAAGATTTGCTCAATCTAAAGAGACAGAAACGGAGACCAAAGTAGCAGATCGACTGGTGGTGGGTTACTAGGTTGTATGTGGTGACAGTGGTGTGGTGGAGGGTGATTAGAGATGATGGTGGTAGACTCAGGGTTGGCCAGAGTTAAGGTTCAAGACTGAGATTCGAAGTTCAGTTCAAGGGAGAGAGAGAGCGACTGCTTCGATTTGAGCCTTCGAAAATGAGAGAGAGTCTGATTTAGGGCTAAGAAAAGCATTGGATGACTGATATTAAATCTCAACCGATCCAATGGTCATCAATTTTCTAATTTAATTTAAATATATATACATACATATATATATATATATATATATATTAACTTTCAGTTCAATTCAGAATTAAATCATATTGTTGTTAATTATAGTATTTCTTTTTAGTGGTATAAAATTATTAAATTAATATTTTATTACCATGTAACAGGTTACCTACGTGTATACCTAGACCGACCCATTATCTTAACAGATGCTTATCAAGTTACCCGATAACGATTATCTTAATTTTGTATCGTGTCGTCTCGGATAAACGGGTCGTGTCAGAACTTGTCAAGCATAGTGGAGACCTAGCAATTTATTTCCATTTTCTTTCTTTCTCATTCTTACATCATATTTTTAATTAGTAGTCATGATGAATGGATAAGACCAGAAGATTAGGTAACATTATCCACCAATCACCATCCCAAATCATTTTAAGGAAAGAAAAGGAGAAAATGGAAAAATAGAACTAGGATATATGGGAGGAGGATGAGAGCGTATGGTAGGACATTCAATGTATGGGAGGTAGCTTTTTGCGGTTGGTGCTTGACAGTGTTATGATTCCTTGCCCACTCCCTCCCTCTATTTCGCTTCAAGTCTTCAACAGTATCAGTAAAGCAAAATCAATTGTAGCTTTTTCCTCACGTTTTTCTCACACATATTATCACGTATCCAACATGAGAGACAGACTAAGAGTGAGAGGACCACCTCTTTCTCTTTGTTTTCTATATTTACTGCTCTCTTCGTAAACAAGCTTGCAGAAGAGAGAAATCAAGCTATGGACTTCTCAACTACTAGCTCATAATCATAATGGTCTATCATAGGGATGTTCTTATATAGAAGTGCTGCATGTTAAATTATGTTATCGAGGTTAGCTCAATCAAGTGGTCCAATATTCTAATAGATATGATGTTAGGTTTCCACCCATGAGCCCCGGTTTGAAACTCTCAGCAGTTTTGAGCTCTCCATCTCCCTTTAATAATAATAAATAAATATGATGTAGATCAACTGGCCATTTGAATTGAAGATCAAGTTAAAAGGCGTAAATCGAACCAAATGAACAAATCAATGCAAATTTTTTTATTCGACGGAAATACAAATAAATTAGACTAACCGACAAAAGAATATTACTTATCTATAAATGAAATCTAATTTCTTATGGTTTCACTTCATGCTACGTAGCATTAGATGTTACGAGCATTAGATTATTTGAATTCACAGACCACAATAAAAGCAATAGCTAAAATATTAAGAGTATAAATGTTAAGCTTTCCTAAACACAAACAAGATTCCTGATAAAGGAAGTATTAGTTCTCCCTTTCTCATGTGCAGCTTCAATTTTTACTGATACGTGTTGCCATTCAACAACCAACTCTGGAAGCATGTGTTTGGGTTAATATTTGAATATTGGGCTTAATTGAAGGAAGGCCCAAAGGCACCAAAACGAGATGATCTTGCTCGAAGCCCAGCTACCAAGCCTGAAGCAAATTGAAGCCTACTCAGCCAAGGCATAGGCCATGTGCCTATGATTGAAGTGACAAGTGACAAAGACCAACTCACTACCAACCAAAAAGCACTTTTTAATGGCATAAAGGCGTAAATACAAGATGACTCACTACCCCTGAAAGCCATCGGCCAAGAGTGAAGCTAAAGCAATCGGGCCAAGTTGCCTATAAAAGTCAAGAGAGACAACAGAAATAAGGACATTCAACCAATCAAACAAACAACATGTAAACTCTGCTCTCAAGCCAGATTTGCATCCAGAAAGCTGAAATCAACCTATATTCAATCATTTTAGCAATAGTTCCCTTAGAAAATCTATCTTTTGTCTAGTGTAAAAACTCTGCGACCTTCCTTAGTGTTGTAGTATCGATTCCCTCATGTAAAACCTATTTACCATCCATCATTTTTTAGCTTACAACCTTTGTAAACACAAAGAAAAGTGGCTACAAGAAGTTCAACCTTGCCTGACAAGGTGAAATCTTGCCCGTGTCTCTTTGTTTGTACTTTAGCTTAATAGATCTATCGTCTAAATGTACTTTTCAACATGTATTCAAGTTATTCCCAACTGTTTTCTACTTAATAGCCTCATTTGCATTCAGATCTGGTTAACTTAATACACCTGTTTTCATTAAGAACAAACTGAAATTGAGGAAATGGTTTGAAGGGCTCTAAACTCCCTCTTTTTGGACATATAAGATTATGAACTAAAAGTCCTTGTTTGCAAGGCAAGAAAAAGAACTTAGTGTAGACTTAACCCATCTGTGACAATCCTTTGATAACAAGAAGTTTAAGTAACTTTGGGCGTAAGTGATCGGCTTAAAACACATTTGTTCTACATCTGTTATATTGAGATAGTAGTGGCACGCCTAGCATTTTGTTAGTTTTGATTGAGAGCCTCAAGGTCTACACCTAAGGCCCCAAAAAGGCACCTTTCAAACTAACTTCAAACTCATCTTGCAGCACATCAAGCAGCAAGAACCCAACTAACATTACACCAACTAGCAACCACCCTTGGGGAGCTGTGCGAGGAGCCATCCACCTTTGCCTCATGTACATCATCGAGAAACATCAGGATTTCAAACGTAAATAGAAGTAGCCATACCTGAAAAACTAAGCGCGACTTGTCCTTCACCTATTCTCATTCAAGCACATCTGTAGCCTATTTTTCAATAAAATGTTTAGATTCACACTTCAACTTCGTTCACTTTGAGCCTCAAGCCTCTCAATGTCTGTCAAACTCCAATCTCCCTCAAATCCTACGTCACCCCCAACTTGTAGATGTTTTGGCTTCAGCAATCAATCTTTCTTGAAAAGATAATTTTAACTTCACTTGTGCTTTTGTTTTAATGTAAGATTAAGGAAAGTTTTATGTTTGGATCACAATGATCACATTGAAAGTGTATTATTATCAAAAGAAACCATAAAAAAATTTAGGCCAAATAATAATGTAGAAAATGATTGTCCATAAGTATAATATCCCAATTCTTACAATCCAACATTACCATGATGTAGATTGTCGGGGAGTGGAGTGCGTCCAAGAAAGATCGAACACCTTAGATTCATCTCTCTTATGAAAACAGTGTGTGTGTGTGTGAGAGAGAGAGAGAGAGACTTGAGAGAGATACGCTTCCGCCGACCGTCGGCATAGTCACGTGGGATCCACTTCCACAAACAGTCTAATAGTGTAATAGTGGTTCTTTCTCCTCTCCAACCCTTTGAAGAAATTCTCGCCACATGTGTGCTCAGCTTCATCGCCTTCTGCTGGCACTCTCTCTCTCTCTCTAAGCTTCATATGTACACCCCCATTCAAACAAAACATCTCCATTTCCATGTCCACCAAGCTCACATTTTGATTCCCTAACTCTCTTACTCTCTCTCTCCTCCCTCTCTCTCTCTCTCTCTCTCGCTCTCTCTAACACAATGGACTCCAGAACTCGCCTTGACCATGTTCTCTTTCAACTCACTCCAACCAGAACAAGGTACATAAAAAGACACAATCTTTCGTGTAGTTTGATGTTGGTTTAAGCAATTAAACACAAAACATTATCTGGGTTTCTGCTAAAGTTTAATTTTTTCTGGTTTAAAAGATGTGAACTGGTGATATTTGCTGCTGGTGGAGGTGCAAACGAGAAATTGGCTTCAGGGCTTCTAGAACCATTTCTTGGTCACTTGAAATGCGCCAAAGATCAGATCTCGAAGGGAGGGTACTCCATCATTCTTCGTCCTTCGGCCTCCGGTGCCTCCTGGTTCACCAAAGCCACTTTGCAGAGGTAATTCTGTGCAAATGTATGTCTTTTTTTTAAATTGTCTAGTATAATTGAGTGATAATTTCTAAATTTGATGGCCATGTTTGGATCTGGGTTCGGGCTAAATTCAGATGAAGAATTGGTTTAGTTATAGAAAGAAACACTAATATTTGCAATTGAGATGAACAAAGTGGAGTTGGAGAGGTCAGAGTACATGAGATTTGATGTAAAGTTCTGGTCTTTAGCTTGTATGTGTTGCGGGTTTTATCGTGTGTGAAGTGCGAAATAGTTGTTCATTGTTGACAGATTGAGTAATTGGTGTGAATGCTACAGGTTTGTGCGATTTGTTAGCACACCAGAAGTTCTTGAGAGATTTGTGACCATTGAGAGGGAGATATTGCAAATTGAGAATTCGATTCAATCGAGTGAACTGACTGAATCAGAAGGTGCAATTCTGAGATCCTTCATTATATTTACTCTGTTATTGTCTATTCTTCAATTCATTACCTGCTGACTGCATTTACTGAATCTACGCCATTCTCAATTTGTCGAATTATTCTAGCATCAAAATCAATTATTAAATCCTGTTTTCTATTTTGGGTAAGATATCAACAGTTATTACTCGTTATCGTATTAACAAGTAATATGATGCTTTAATCTCTGCGGTCATGATGCTTCACTATGACATAGAGGTCGTGAGTAAAACTAGGACAGATTCTCTCACAGGACAGGAGTAAGGGCGTGGACGTCCGATCCAACCCAGACCATGCAATGCATGGGCCACCCTCTGTCCTTATCACTTTAACTGCTACAGTTAAGAAAATTTGTATTCTAACTTTTGGTTTGTCAAATGTCTACAGTGGATGGGAATCAAAATAAGTCAACTGCAATCAAGGTATGTATCATTAGGCAATTATATGTGAAAAAGTACTGATTTGTTTCCTTTTGAAGCTCTTGCAATTATAATGAACCCGGTTGTTGTGTTGTGATGGTGTTTTAGTTGAACAGTGAATCCTATGGAACCATTAATGCTATGCCCGAAGAGAACTCCAAGTAAGTAATCTGGATTTTCAAAAGTTCATATGCGATTATATAACTACTTGGTTCCAACATATTGCATTTTATGCATTAATTGTTCAGCTTTTGGTATTGAACAGGATTCGTCTTCAACGTGTTTTGGAAACCCGGAAGGTAGTACTATGCAAAGAGCAAGCGATGGCTTATGCTCGTGCACTCGTTGCTGGATTTGAACTGGACTATATAGATGATCTTTTATCTTTTGCTGATACTTTTGGAGCTTCACGTTTAAGGTATGAAAAGTTGACTTCACTTGCACCTGTTGATGTATTCCATTAGTTTTTCGAACATGGACCTTTGTTAGTTAAAGAAAACAAGTTAGGGACTTAGGACACTGAATTTTGAAAACATATGTAGATCTCTCCGTCCACGACACCCCTTTAGTGGGGATAATTGATTTTAAATGCTTTTATCCTCTTTCCAAAATTAATGTGATAAATTTTTAATTTTTTTGTTTTGAAACTGTCTTTCGTCTTTTTTTCTCGTTTAGAGGTTCTGCAGGTGTTATCTTTATTAAAGATGAAAATTTGTGTTTGATTTTTTTCTTTTCAGGGAAGCATGCATTAATTTCATAAATTTATACAAGCAAAAGAACGAAGATAGGCTTTGGATGGAAGAAATAGCAGCAATGCAGGCATGCGCTCAGCCACAACTGCCGTACTTGAGAACATCAGGAATAATTCTTGCTGGAGAAGATAATGACCCCAATCAGAATCTCATGATAAATGTTAACCAAAGTATTCTCTCTGTTGGGAAGAATGGCTCACTCGACACATCAGTGTCGGAGTCAACAAGTCATGGAAGTCTGGACGTGAACCAAGGTATGGTTGAACATCCATGAGTCTTTCCAGTTTCTACTTATAATTTGGCTGTGATCTACTTTACCCAAAAACTTCTTTTGCAACTTTATATTATATAACTCAACCGTTACGGGGTTTAAAATCACAATTGATAGATGTTCCGATGTCTTTTTCATTTCACATCTGTACAATCTAATGTGTGAAGTCGGTTCATTTTTGTCTAAATAAATGCTACCGTATAACCCATTGTTAAGCTACTGTAGTATGAGATAAATTGTTCAGTAAAATGAGAAAAACTGAGCTTCAGTCTCCAACGACGTCTTCTCTTGTCTTGTGCAGATAATAACTTGCCAGCATTGGATAAGACATCATCAACAGATGGGAAAACTCAAGTACCAAACCCATGGCCAAACCATCCTCAGTACATGCACAATTTTCAAGGTCCTATATATCCACAAATGCACCCCTATCAAGGTTACCTTTTTCCCAGTATGCAGGTTCCGCCATATTATCCTGGGAATATGAAATGGCCTCCAAATGGGGAGGAATCTGGTCCTATTTTTGATCAGGAATCTGATGGTCGGAGGAATCGTAAATCTTATAGGAATAAAAAGAAACATTCTCATGAAAAAGTAATGGAAAATTCAGAAGAAGATGGATCCGGTGACAACACTGGCTCTAGTTACGAGAGTGAACCTGATGATCAGATGCATAAGCAAAGACACGGGAGAAAGTCCTCGAGAAAGGTTGTTATCCGAAATATCAATTACATAACCTCTAAGAGGGATGGAGAAACAGGAAGTGTGTCTGAGGGAAATTCATCTGACGAGGATGGATTTGTTGATGGGAAATCCATTAAACAGCAGGTAGAGGAAGCTGTTGGGTCATTTGAGAAGAGACATAAATCAACCTCACACCGCCACAAGAAACAAGGTGGGGGCAAGTTCCGTGGCACTGTGGATGATTCAAATGGTGGTGTTGCAAATACTTACGAGGGGGAAAAACAAAATGACAACTGGAATGCTTTCCAAGACCTTCTCATGAGGGACAAGGATGAAAGTTCGTTTGGTACAGAACCACATAATGTACAGCTTGAGGAGGAATATTTTTCAAGTAGGAACTCTGGTGAAGGAAAAGTGACTAAGCAATTGGCAGATTCAAATGAATTTTTTGTGGTGACAGAGAGGGGTTCAAGTAATGAGAGTAAAACACGCGTTCAATACTTCCAAGGTGACAAGAATGTTGGCCGGATTACCATGAAAGGAGATAGCACATATGAGGATGTATTATTTTCACGGAGAACTGAAGAATCTGGGAACAAATCCCATGATACTTTATCTGATTGTGTCAATGAATTGTACATCACCAAATGTCCTAAAGAAGGGGATTGGTTCATGAACAACCAAACAGATATATCAGCAAATCGGGATGTCAACAATGATCTGAAATTGTTTGATGGTGTTGACGCAATTCATGCTGAGAGAAATAAGAGAGATGTTCTAGGGGATGACTCTTTCATGGTTCGAGACCGATCAGTAGTTGATCAATCTGATTCTCAGTTCAGGACAGATATAAGCTTCGTCCCAGAGATCAATGGAGCTACTCAAGATGAATATGGCATGCAAGAAACTTCAAATGATAAACCTGAAGCGTATGGTGTCCATGAACCGGATGACCTTTACATGATGCTTGACCGTGGTTCATCTGTGGAGCATGCTGTGGCACCATGGACTCCCGAAATGGATTATGAAACTATTGCTTCATCATTTGAAGCCAATAAAAAGAATCCCAACACTGAAGTGAGTGATTCTGTTGAAGTTAAGCAGCCTTCTGATGGTAAGGGCAGGAATGATAAAAGTAGTGGAATTCCTGGACAAAAAGCCAGGTCTAAAGTTGTAAATGGATCTATGGCGAAAAGCAAGTCTGATATCATGTCAAGAAGCAAGAAACCTGCTTCTGTAAGCAAAAGCACAGTCCACAAGAGCAAATCTGAAATGGTATGCACTGAAAGAAGCTCCCTTTGTAAGGTTTTCTAAGCTATTTTTAAAGATTTTATAGTCATTTCACTGACTGTATCTGATTTTTACTAATTTCTTTAACGATTTTTTACCCCTTTTCCTGTCAATTTGTGAGAGATTTATTATTTGGTGGCCTCATTATGCAGTTGAACTTTTTGTTTTGTGTTACCCAAACCAAATGGATTTTTTTTTTCTTAGATGTCTTCAGACTTCATTTTTGTCCATTGCTATTAGCACTCTCCCTCTCCCTTCCGTTTCCTTTTTGCTGGTTTATTGACTATCTTTTCCAATATATATCAGGAAGAAGAGCGGAAAAAGAGAATGGAGGAGTTACTGATTCAACGCCAGAAGAGAATTGCTGAAAGGAGTGGTTCTAATACAGCAACGTCTAAGAAGGCCCCGGTGGAAAATAAAGCTGCCAAAATTTCCATGACTAACACGAAGAATGAGACTAAGAAATCAGATAAGCCTGTCATCCGGAGTTCCACCATCGAACGCCTTGCAACTGCGCGAGTAGCTGAAAAGTTAACAACTTCGCCAAGTTCTGGTCAACCCAAAAAACAGAGCATCAAGGCAAATGGCATGATTGCAACTGCATCATCGCAGAAGGCAGCTGCTGCAGTGAATAAGAAACCCAGTCCAAACAAAGCCAAACCTTCGGATGCAAAAGATGACCTGAAGAATTCAAATCAAATAATTTCATCTAACTCTGATATCCAGGAAAAGGTTTGCGTAGAATCCACAGAAGCACTGCCGGTTAAGTCAGAAGCTGCACTTGTAACTCAATCCACTACTGCCATCAATCATTTGGAAGAGACTAAGGAACTCCACGGCACATCTTCTGTTGAAAAGAATGAGGGAAATTTGATGGTACAAAGAGAGGCATTGGAGAACAGAAGCTGCAACAGGTATTCTCCCAATTTGGTTTCATCGGTACCTTATGAAGAGAAGGCTCAACAACTGAATCAGTTTACAGGTGATGTTGAAGAGTTGTCTAAAGCATCTCCAGTTCTAAGTGAAGACAAAAGAAATTATATCCCGGAAATGAGTGTATCTCCTTCTATTCTGGGATCACCTAAGAAAGCTTCGATTGTTTCAGCCATGAACATTGAAGAAAATGGTGCAAGAACTAAGAATTTACCAGTTTCTGAGATTTCTGACGTAGCAATCTCTACTCCACCAAGTGATGAAACACTCGCGGAACAACTCCACTCCAGGAAGAAGTGGAACAGCGGCGAGAACTCTTCTAAAGCTGCAAAAGGGTTTAAGAAGCTTCTATTGTTTGGCCGCAAGGGCTGAAATACTCCTGTCAATTGGTACTGTGGAGCTTAGATAATTCATTGCTAGTGGCTTTTGAGTGCAGCATGTAGTAATACTTTTGCATTGGTTTCTGGGTTGTTTGTGTCCGAGGCATGGACCGACCAATTCAATTGCTTGATAATGCAGCTCATGCATTCCTTATGGCTGTCAAGTGGAATAGCCTCCTGCTCTCATATACAATAAGGCCTACAAGTGTTGCTGCCACACAAGGAGAACACTGTAAGTTATGTATTTTTATTTATTTTTTTTTTTTGCTTTAAAAGATAGAAAGATAGCCATTTGTTTATCCGATATAGCTTGTGCATTTGAATTGATAGACAATACGAGTTATTTTCTGCATCTCCTGTAATATTATTTCATGTCATCTGTTTGTTTGTGTAAGAACAGACATCTTTGCACCTTTGTTAATCAGCAAGTATATAATGTTTGTATGTCACTGATCCACACAGGCTCAACTTGCCGATCTACTAGTTCAAAATGGCCCGTCAATTGGTCTTGGAATAAGAATTCGTAAGGTGTATCTGCAGTGACATGATTCAACATCGTAGATATGGTCGGATTTCTCTTCTTTTTTGGTTCGAACTGTTTTTGGTTAGATTTGTCATGGAGGCCTTGACAGTTCTGACCCATTTGTTGAAACTAAACCAACTAGAATTCTCCTGTCTGTATAAGTAAAATGTGCACAGAAGAATGAGTAGTTGGAATCCTAAGAGTTTAAGCAAAAATCATTCCCCTTAAACAAATCATAAACCCCATTGCTGCATCCTCCTCAAATCGTCAGAAAACTGAAAAGTTATTACGATGCCTATACTCTGCCGTGAGCCAGGAGACATTCCCTGCGGCATTTTATGTCCATCAACCGAACCAGCGAAAGAATGGCAACTCTTCACCAGCATCTTGGAGCGATCTTTGTTCACAGCATCCCCGTTTGTACATTTTCTAGGTAAAGTAGTCATGGCAGGTGTCCTAGGGTTTGTATTTCTATCCTATGAGTCAATATCTTGAACTGCATGTATCTTGGTTTTTGGTTGAGCCAACCGAACCAGCAGTGCTATTTGAGCCATTTTGAGAATGCGTTGGCGTGGCCAGTGATAGCTTACCGTTCAACAGCGAAAAACGTATCCCGGGACTCTTCTTCTCTGTCTCCGAATTTCTGAATTTGTTATTGAATCCCATCAGCTTTCTGCTCATACTTGATATCTTTGTCTGCAAAGCTATCATTCTGTGCCATGCATCAGGAAAAGCACTTTTAGGAAATTCATCAAATTTACATTACATTAGGTTCAAACCACAAGTAGGGCTCAATTTTATTGTGCAAGGTTTAAACTTCTGATGTGAGGTTCTGTTAACAATGTCGTCAATAATGTGATCAGTAAATGTAAATGTGAGACAAATAGCATCAGCGTGCACTTGGCGTGTTGTGCCTTGGCTATCCTGAAGCGCCAGCTGAACATTAGTGATCTTCATTATATCACCTATTAAATCTTGTTTCACATTAGTGTGCCATGGCTACCCTGATGCATAGTTTCTCCATCAACTGAAATTCACACGATTCCCAGGACGTAATTTGACGCTGATAATGTCGAGTTCCCGTCCGCATTGCTCTTTGAACAGGCCACCCAGCAGAATTAGCTCTGGCAGTTCAACATATCTTGAGGCAGCAAATATCAAACTTGCAACTGCTTCTCCAACAGCAGTGGGCAAGTCCTGCACTGTCCTGCAGAATTTAACGGTTTGTTAAATTTTTATATTTGTATAAGCGATACGGGGAGCGAGGAATTGAATTCGGAACTTTTTAAGTACTGAATGTTTTAACCAACTTAACTACAAAGCCCTCCTACTTACCTATTACGTAATGCAGTTGCAGAAATGATTAATTTGATCATATGCAGCTAATAGACATTGGTCCTTGTGGAGTTTCTCAAAGCAAGAGTTTTCATTTCGAGAGACTTCAAATCAAATTTAAAAGTTTTTTTTTTTTATTTCTACAGTGTAACCAGGAATATATCGCTTTGTATTTAGATTTATCAATGGAAATACCAAATGATATATCCCAGTTTGTACACAAGGATTCTCCTATTCTGATGATCAAAAACCAAGTGGCCAAAATTGGTTTAGTACATGGGTAGATGGGAATTTCGATGGTTTCTCGTTGCTCATTTCGTAATTCAGCTGTTGAATCTATTTCTTACATTTTTTTTTTTTTTTGTTTAGGAATGTTCTTGGACAGTGGGTCTTTGACTCTGTGATCTTGGTTGTTGGAGTTTTTTCGTACAATTTTTTTTTTTTTTTTTTGAAACTTTTCTTACAACTTTTTATGGTTTTACTCGAAAACTTTGAATTATAGTGGCTTGTACTTTTATATTGGGCTTTCGCAATCAAATTTGGTTTGAGGGCAATTTTGGTTTCCTAGATTATGTGAAGTGCTGACTAGCAGCTCGGTTTTGTGACTCGACTCTAGAGTGTTTTTCGAGTGATAGCTCCTCTTCAATGTTGCCTATTTTCTCAATCTTGGGTATCTCGTCTCTTTCTATTGTGGCTCCATCTTTTATTCCATTCATATAAAGGTTGTCAATGGCCAAGTGGCTCAAGGTTAACATTGATAGGTCTTGTGCCAATGAACGTGCTAGATTTGCGGGGATTTTTTGCTCATCGGAGGGTGGGCCACTTGGTGCTTATGCATCAAACACAAAATTTGTAAGTTCAGTTGCTGCAGAAATTCTTGCTTTCATTGAGGTCGTGCTAATAGCTTGGGTTGGGTATTGAAAATATTTATGGACTGAAACAGACTCCATGTTAGTTATTCACTATCTTTTTAATTAAGGCTCCTAATGAGGTCATGTGGTTCTGATGGTGGAATGGAAGAATTGTCTCTGATGACTTAGTTAAATGCAATTTATGTGTACACATATCTATAGAAGGAAACCAGGTTGCTGATGTTTTAGCTTCATTTGGGACATATAGTTATGTTTATTATTGATGGTCTACAATTCTAGATTTTGTAGCATCTGCTCGTGCTTGTGACATTTCGTTGTCTTTACTATTGTTTTGGTTGATAGATTTTTCTTTGTGGATCTTGGCATAGTCCCTCCGCATGTATCTTTTTCGTTTACTTTCATTTATTATCAATAAATTTGGTGGAGAAGGGATCGGCAAGGGTTTCTAGGTGTAATGGTCTCGACTCTTTCGGGGAAGAGTAGGTGTCTCGCAAACGACCATTGCCAAAAAACTAATCTCGCCTAATCTTTCTCCATTTGAGATTAAAAGAAGATGGTTTGTAAAGCTTCATTATTCTCTACAAACTATGATTCCTTTCTACTGCATCCTACCACTTGTGTTAAGGTTTGCAAATTTTTTGTTAGTTCTCTCTCTAATGGGTTTAATAATTCTTCTAATAGTATAGATGATACCATGCAACGGTTACAAAATATAAAAACTCGTTGAGGATAATTATGGTTATTGTGAATAGATCATATTATCGAAGCAGATGTTAATCTTAACTTTTGATTACTTGGAATTTAGATATATGTTATGGTGTTTTGAGTTGGTAATTTTATAAATAGTTCTACATTTATAAGAGGCCTCTCTTGACACGAAATCTTGACTCCTCCATTGTCGATTATTTAACGCCCAATCTCACCATGTTCGTGTTTCTTGTTAACCACCGAATCTATCGAACCAGATAAGGTGAGGACACAGTGAATAAAGCACAGGTTGTAGGGTAGGGTATAAGTGCAGAAAGGAGACGGTGAAAGACGAGCAAACACTGAAAGCAAGGTTCTAATCTTCAAAAAAGAATAAAGTTTTCAATTTAAGTTGTATTTTATCTTACAAGTAATGATAAATGACGGAAAAATTATTAATTTGTTTTCTTTCTTTCGAGCACTTCACGCGTCCCAAAAATACCGCAACATCAGCCGTTGGATCTGATCTATCTTGTAGATGAAAAAGCCTGCTGGCCTTTATACGCTTAAGAAGCATCCATTGATTCTCTCTCTCTCTCTCTCTCTCTCTCTCTCTCTCTCTCTCTCTCTCTCTCTCTCTCTCTCTCTCTCTCTCTCTCTCTCTCTAGATATTTTTCAATGTGATCGGTACATTGAGTGGTATATTACATGCTACTATAAAAATAATGAATTATATATGCTAAAAAGTTAATAACTTAAAAAATAAAAATTTTCACCACTTCTATTAAAACACATAATTTATCATTTGTATTCCGCTACAATTAAAATTTTCTCCTCTATCCCTGTCAACAACTACTACACAAAGAACCCCTCACCGACAATATTGATTACATCATTATTCATATGAAACGCTTTCTGGTGTGGTATGGATCCTTTAAATCCATCGTATGCCAAATTTACCCCTCCACCAATAAAAGGCCAAGCTTTTCTTGGCTTCTTTGAGACATAATTAAGAAAAATATGTTAAATATAAAAAGTGATTATTTGGGATGTCCAACTGTGACATGAAAGTCTTGCTGCATGTGCACATTGTGTTTATATATCATTTTCCAGCATTAATTGATGATGGAGCCTTTTTCATTGAAAACTTGTAAGTAGCGTGAGGAATTCGAATTAACATACTGTCATTGAGATTCAAATGACAACCATCGTTTTAATTTATTCATTTAAAAAAAA
The DNA here is from genome assembly GCF_019419815.1 of Pyrus x bretschneideri. Lineage (NCBI taxonomy): Eukaryota > Viridiplantae > Streptophyta > Magnoliopsida > Rosales > Rosaceae > Pyrus > Pyrus x bretschneideri. Next base: position 194,413 of record NW_025999557.1, read on the forward strand.
TCAATTATCCAAAATTACTGGCATTCTAGCTTTTCACTTTACATGTGATAAAAACTCTACAAAATTTATAGAGTGAGAAAATGGATGGCAGAATTTCAAATTAAATAATATAAATTAAACGTTGAAGTTGTTTTTTGTTAGACAACGCTAATATGCTATTCAGTATGAGCTCAAACAACATGTTTTCATTTTGTTTGAATCCTCCACTAATTTCATCGAACACACATAACTTTATTAGTTTTTTTAACACAATATCAATAAAAATTATGCAGCTTAAATGATTAAGTTTGAAATCCTAAATCTGATTTTGTCTTTCACCGTTATTCCTGATATAAAATAGAATACATAAGAGAAATTTAACTCCCAATATTCCCTTGACCAACAATGGCTATTTTGGTAATTTAACCAGGTGATAAACCCATTTTCAAGTCACTCAACTGGTGGCAGATAGCTTTCTGATGGTAATAAATCTATTCACTATTTTATTATTTCCTCTTCTTTTTTTCTTTTTTTTCTAAATATTTCTTCACTTATTCAATACATTTCAGAGTTGGATTTTGTATTTAGAGGAAGAAACAGATAGACAAAGGGTACAAAGTGTGGACTAGAGAGAGAGAGAGAGAGAGATCTGGGAAGTAAGTGAGTGAGTTCTTGAAGCCATGGCATCCAAGCTGTTACTGATTACGGTCTTCATCCTCAATGTCATTGCTTTTGGGCTTGCTGTTGCAGCTGAGCAGAGAAGAAGCTCTGTAAGTTCTCTCTTTCCCCTTTTTCTTAAGCTATGAAAATTGTCTTTTAATGGATCTGTTTGTAGACAATTGAATTTTGATTCTGGGATTGTGCAATATCTGTCCTTTTGCTGATATATTATGTTTGGTTGCTGAGAAAATGCTGGAAACTCGATGCATTCTGTTTTAATTCTTGGGGATTAAAGAAAATAAAAGCAACCCATTTGGTATTTGATTGGCCTAATACTTTTAGATTTTAATTTTGATATTCTGATCACATCGGGCCCCAAAAATATGGGTTCAATCAGAAATGCGATAGGCAATAAAATTGTGTTCTTGCTGATACAAATAATTTGACTCCATGGCCAGATCTACTGATATTGATTGTTTTCTTGTAGTGTTGTTCTTCTGTTCATGTATATGATTTTCTTGGAGAATTTGTTGGAGCAAATTGTAATGATTGCTGAAACATATTCAGGCAAATGTAATTGAATAAATTGGTGTTCTTGAATGAAAAAACTTGTTTTGGGAGATTTTCGAGCCAAATAAGAGAGTTTATTTACAAAGAACTTCAAAAGTCGCCCTCTTTCGTTCAGAATTGTTGGTTGAGCATGAGAGTTGTGATTAATTGCAATGGGGTTTGTAGCTCGGTTGGTTAAGAGCATGCACCCTAGCAACCGAGGTTCTTAGTTCAATTCCCCGTTCCCCCAGTATTGCTTGTATCACACACAAAAAATAAAAGAGTTGTGATTAATTTTGTATCCGAAAAACTTCCTTCTTATAATTTGTTGTTGATTTAGCCCCGTACCTCAGTCAGCATAGGAAGTAAGATTCCACAGAGCTTTCCCTTCCCCACCATAAATTGAATAACTGAAATCTTGACATGAGCCAAATAATACAGTACGTAATACATATTTACTTCTCTCAAAAGTTAATGTTTGTTTGCTATTGTCATAGCTTCGCACGACGCAATTATATATTTTACTCAACCCCTTGTGTAATCGAACCGAGACCTTAAAGTAAACCGGTTTTACATTCATCATATTCACATCTAAACTGGTTTATTCATCCTCAACATAATAGCATAAAAGAAGTGCATTCGTATCTGATGTACGATGTAGTCCTTGCTAACTAACAGTCTTATCTGTGTTGTTACTGGCAGGCAAAGGTCGTTCAGGATACTGAGGTGAATTACAACTACTGTGTCTATGAGTCAGACATAGCAACTGGCTACGGGGTTGGTGCATTTTTGTTCTTCTTGGTAGGTCAGCTCATTATAATGGTGGCAAGCCGATGCTTCTGTTGCGGGAAGCCATTGAGGCCTGGAGGGTCAAGAGCCTGGGCAGTTATCCTTTTCATAATCTGCTGGTAAGATTTATAGCATACTGAAAAAACTGTTGCCAAATGGATTGAGTATAATTTGTCGATTTAATTAGATCAACACATTTGTTTCTTATAAATGCATACTAAGTTTAGATTTTAAGTTCGACACCAAAATTTAAGGTTCACATCTTGCAATGGATTGTCATATAGATATGATGTACTTACACTTCTTGATGTTACTCTTACCAGGGTATTTTTCTTAATCGCTGAGGTGTGCTTGTTGGCGGGTTCGGTGAGGAATGCATACCACACCAAGTACAGGACCATTTTCAGCGAAAGCCCTCCGGATTGCCAGCAACTAAGAAGGGGAGTTTTCGGTGCAGGGGCAGCCTTCATTTTCCTCACCACAATTGTTTCTGAGTTCTACTATGTTTGCTATTCCAGAGCCAGGGAAAGCTTCCAGCCATACGGGGGAGAGGCTGCTGTTGGTCTCGGAACCTTCAAATGATTTCATCGTCATCAGAATCAACGCAATAGATGGACATAATCGTCATTATATTGTATTAGATCATTTGACCATGTCTGGACTCCCACATTTCATGTTTTTAGTTTCAAAATGATGTATTGAAGGGTTTGGTTCAGTTGAGTTTGTATTTAGTGTGTATTAGTACTTTATATTTTTTACACTACCGTTGAATTTTTTTCTCTGGTTGTCAAATATGGTATTAATAATAGATAAATCATTGCTTGTAATCTGATGAGAGTGTGAATCGGGGAATTAAGGGACGTTGAGTGTGCTTATAAGACGTTGGCTACTTCTTATTTTGCCAATTGAATTTATGATAAAACTTAAAAGGACTTTCTTTCAAGAAAGTTCATCTTTTGTCCATATGGCATCCTGGTATGTTAGAAACAAAAGTGAACTTAAACTCTGTTGAACTTAAAGATTGGTGCAATGTAATTAACCCGTACATATATATTTCTTAACTATTACACGGTAATCTTTGCCTACAAATAGCAAAATCTCACTTTTGAGCAAAACTACTAACAGTTTGTACCACGAGGGTTTTAATCTTAATTCTTTTGTTACAAGACTATCTTCCGTTTACTCTATCACTGCATGGACCATTTGTGGAATATGATATTTGATTCATGTAATTTTATTGTGATTTTTTTCCAAAATTATTTACTCGCGTCCGTCGTAAAATTGAAATCCGTCTGGAGTGTTGATTCCTATGGGGTTCAAATGGACTCAAGAGTCAGGGCTAAGGAAAAGCCCTACTCCCTACAGGCCTGTACACAGGCTCACAGCTAACACCCCTAATGCATATGATGAGATTAACGGATCTTTGATCCATAAAAGATTAATTGGTCTAGGAATATTAAGTGTCATTGCCTTGATAAATTGACACGAATGGAACATAAAGATATGATTCATAGATCTCTATTCAATCTCCTCAAGGGTTGTTACAAGTCTCAATGATAAAGTTTTGTACGTGTTCGTGACACCACATTTGATATTACTAATTCATATGTTATAATATAAGCGGACAACAAATCATATTATAAAGTACAGTATATTAGTTATTTTATCTCGCCGATATATGTTTTTAATTTAACAATCACGAAAGGAATGTAGATGAAACATATCATAATGTGCCAAGGGATGAAATTTGTGTTGGCTCATATAGAAAACGGCTTGATTTAAAACTTTTAAACTTCTTGAAAGGGTCGACAACTTGAAGCTTAACTGGTTAAAAATATTCATTCTAACACCCGAAATTCTGGTTGCCAATTCAACAATAAGAATCTAGTCGAAATAGAACTAGACAACACCATAAAATAAGCCAAACAAGCCCTCATGCTGTCTTGTTCTTGGTTGGTTCCTAGCCACTGGCGGATCCATATAGGGACTCGGGGGGTCTCGGGACATTTCGGAAGTCCGAAGAAACACTTTTGATCGACCTTCGGGACCCTCCAATAACTTGGGTGCAGTGGAGAGGCTAGTTGCCTCCATGGATGTGCATGCAGCAATGCTTATAACAAAGAAGAAGAAGAGGTTTTTAATTTTTGTTTTAAAAGACCTAACCAAAACAACAATGTTTTTTAGCCAGGTCATTATAAAAAATTTAAAAACTAAAATATCTCTGTTTTCTCTACAGAGCCTAAGAACTCCGGTATTTTCCAGTATCCCTAAATTATATTTAAGAACTTCCAGCCCCAATCGTCCCAACCCTCCAACTTTAAACCCAAGTTACCCTATTCTCCACCACCATTTGCCGTTCCACCGCCTTTAGCTGCCTAATTTTATTTCTTCCAAATTTATGTAAGTTTTTTAATCCTAGATTCTATAGTCCCAACTCCCAATTAATAAGATATATGTTACATTAACAACTTTTATCTTTGTAGAGTCACTAGTTGCGTTATGTTGGTGAGGAGAATTTGTTGGTTTTATTACCTTTGAGATTAATACTGATTTATTCAAGGAACCAAATTCAATAAAAAATAATGATATGGAACCAAATTAATATATATATATATATATATATTAAGCTTTTATGTTAGGACCCCTCGATCTTGAAATTCTGGATCTGCCATTGTTTCTAGCCAATAGAATCGATCACTATCATCTCACACATACACATTGATACCTCTGAAACCTCATCTGACCTAACTACAGCAACTAATATTTAAGCCTTCGTGTGGCCTATATATCCAAAGTGTCAGTGCCAACTGATGCCCGCACGCAGCTTTGGGAAGTGTACTATTAGGCCATCGTGCTGCTCCATATCTTAACCCAAATGGTGCAATGATATGCGAAACTTGTACTTGCAATTTAGCCTGCTTGGCTCTATTTTGTGAAAGCTTTTCTGGCACCACGCCCAGATCTGAGAATCCGCCATATCTATCCCTCAAGGCCTCAAGTGATCACTAACCACGCATAAATCAGCAGAGATTGGAGGTCACTGTTGAGTCACCAAAATTTGATTCACACTGCGCTGCACGAATATCGTCTGAGCTTGAAGAAATATTATGCACCAAAATCGTTTTTGAGCCCAATGATGACATGATCGACAATGATAGCTTCTTCCAAAACCAGCATAGATCGTGGGTTAGGTTTAATCCGTGAGGATGTTATGTTAAGAAGGAACAGAAACATGACATATGAAAGAGAAATGCTTAATTAGGGCAATGGCGTAAAAGACAAAAGCCCCGAAAAGAAAAATGCTTAATTAGAATCACATGCGTGTGAACGATTGTCAATTATTAATGTATGCCTAAACTACTGTAAAAATATAAAAATGCATCTAAAATTATCGTGAATTCTAGTGCACATAAAAAAATAAAAATAAAACCAATTAGAAAAACAAAGTACGAAAGGATTGATAATTTGATTCATGACAAAACAGGAGGCATGTTCATCATTTTGTTAAGCAGAAAAATTCGTGATTCTCGCTCTCCTATATAAATTGTCAAAATGCCAACCTCCAAATCATGTTTCCCCTCTTCTGTTTCTTCGTTTCAATCTTTTAATTTAATGGGTATTAGTACACACTGCACATGCAAAGCTTTTAACATGCTAGAATATGTTACATTGTCATGTCCCCCTTACATAGCATGATTGTAGCTGCCACATGCTCTCAGTTTCATTTTTTCTCTGCAGTAGCGGCCCTTTTCTTTATTCGTGATAGTACATGCATGCATGCACGATGCATTCAGTCTACAATCAAGATTTAGTTTTAGTGGCGTCATCATTCAATTAATAGATGTTTTCTATTTGGTTAAAATGTAAGTTAATTGTCCAATAAACACTTATTGCGTGATAAAATGATGATCAAAGAGTGTCTCTCCAAGTTAGGGCATATACATATATGAGGGTATTTTGATATTTTTCATGGCTACTGTGATGCAACATTGTAGTGGCCCGGGGGCTTCGATACGAACATGTCAAATCGAAACTTTTAGTCTATGAAAAGTGTGTTTGACGTATTTGATGAAATGAAGCAATGTGAAGATTTCTGCTTTCTTCAAAATGCAGCCAAAACAGACATGAAGAAAAACGTTTTCTTAGGTTGATGTATCTGCACCTTTCGCAGGAGTGATGATATGTTTTGCCATCTTCACCATCTAATAATTCACATGCATATGACTCACCAAGACATTGATCTATGGTATTATTTGTTGTTATGGTCCTGCAGGCTTGCCAGTGCCTCTCCAATCCATGTAGTCATTTGAAGTATTACAATTGGCTCCATGCAACCCAATAAGCCAATTTGTATTCCACTTAGTACCATATATACTACAACCATTGTATCCATAGAATATAATCCTCTAAAAATCAGGTTAGTCTACGGTATATATTCTTAAGAAAGAAAATGGTATTGGTACTCTTTGGTCGGACAATGTTTTTGTAACTTATTACAGTAATAATAATGTCCTCATGTGGTGTGGTCGCGCTTCAGCGATAATAATGTTTTTGTAAAGTCAGGTTGGAATAATGTAGTTTTGTTATCTCGCCTAGTGAGTGTTGTGGTCGTGCTTCGGCAATGGCTAGATGTGGTTTTTGCCTATGAGCATCGAGATTTGTGGTCTCGTCTTCCAACGATGACTTTACATGGTTTAACTCTTCCACGATGACTTTATGTAGCCTCGTTAGTCAACGATGATTGGTGTGGTTGCCGATGCGGATTTGTTGCGTATCGATTTTTGTGACAATTTTGTATTAGGTGACATTTGTAGTTTCATGCATGTAGTAGCCATATGGGGTCTTACTGTAGTTGTTCGTTTGTACAAATTCACTCCAAATCAATTTCTTAGGTACTGTATCCAATGAACTCAATTATCACCTTTGTATTGGTTTGTGTTGATCAATAAAATACTAGCCCCACGATCCGCTGTCTTGTCAGCAAATAGTATAGGATCTTCTTTGTGCTCATTCTGAAGCAGTTAATTAACTTTGTAGTTTAGTTATGATTTCTGTCTTTCATCACATGAATAGATGATTGCTGAATAATTAAATTAATTAATGGCTGGCTAGTTGATCATATAAAATTAGTGTGTGTGTGTGTGTGTGTGTGTGTGTGTATCTCCCGTATTATCTCTCGCATTATCATTACTGGGTGAAAATCATGACAATCTGATGAAATATAAATAAATTTAAAATTTAAAGCATATTGTACAAGACTATTTTGGTTATGGATGATTTGTCTAAAAAAAATTTGGGGCGGCAGCTTGTGGTGGCATTTTTAGGATCGTCGTGGTCGATTTCTGACTAGTTTTTTATAGGGTGTTGACTATTCTAATTTTTTTTCTTTGCAGAACTTTATGTAATTATTATTGGTGTTCAATTTGCTTATTATAGGATTTGACATTATCTTAGGTTAGAATGTGATTATTCTAGTGTTATTTTCATTCTCCATTCGAATAATTTTGATCTTTCATGGGTTTTTCGCTCACAATGGTTTACTTGTTTGGCCTGCATTTACGAGATGACTTTTTATTCTTTCACATCTTTCGAGAGGGGAATGTCATTGTGTATAGCCTTGCTAATAGGCATGTCTTCTCCTAATTTGTTTGGCTTGATTCTCCTCCGTTGATATATCAGGGTACTTTGTTTTCAGATTTTGCTGACTTGCCTAACTTCCACTTCACAAATTACTGCATATCCTAGAATGATGTATTATTTTTTCTTTGCAGGTTTTGATTTCGTCCCCCACTTGTATATTTAATTTTTCTCTCTTTTAGTATTTAAAATTATGGAATAGGGGACATAGGTGTCGTTCTATTTGGAAGTTAGCCATTTCTAATTAATCTAAGTTGAAAAAAAGTAGCTTACTTTGTAGTTTTTTTTTTTTTTTTTTTTTTGTCGAAATTTTGAATATTATTAAAGACGAATCGAAAGGATTACATCAGACGCTAGAGTATTAAACAACCAATCTAGTTCAAAATCACCCCATAAATGAACACCCCCTACATGCGTGACATAAGATGTCATAAGATGAGCAACCTCATTACAGGCACGAGGAGCATAAAGAAACTCAACAACACATAATTGTTGTTTAAGCAGAACAATATCCCATAAAATGTCATCCAAAACTGCCTCTGGCCGCAAACTCCCACGAATATATCAACAAGAACTTGAGAATCAGTTTCCAGCTGCACCGACTCAAAGCCACCTTCCACACATCACAGCAAAGCCACCTTCCACACACCACAGCAAAGCCAACCTCACTGCTTCCGCTTCCGCCATAACACTCGAAACACACATGATATTGCCCACACCTCCAGCCCCTTTAAAAATGCCTGCAAAATCCCTTGCAACCCATCCAAAACCACCCCTACCAGTACGGCTACACCATCCTCCATCAAAATTAACTTTTATTGTTCCAAAAGGTGGCTTTAACCACCCTTGCAATCCCATCCGTCTCCCTTGGTGCCAACGGGATGATTGTTGCACCGGTTCCCCATCACACATCACCATATCTGCCCAATGTTGCTGTAATAATTGCAGAGCAACAAGAGGCTCTACCCCAGTCTTATCAAACACCAAACTATTGTGACACTTCTAGATCCTCCACAAACCACAGACTACCCATCGCATGAGGTCATTAAGTTTGATGGTTAAATCTCGGAGTCTTGGACGGTTTAAGAAAGCAAGGACCAATAACCATGCGGTCCATGCCTAATTTGTACGAGACTACAAGTTATGTATAATTAACTAATATTTTGGGACGAAATAATAGTTGTTTTATTATAAAATTAAAAATTAGAGTGAACTATCAATTTAGTCCTTGAATTATTATCTAAGTGAAAATTAGGTCCTTAAATTATTTTTTCAGAAAAATCCATTCTTCAATTATAAAAATTTGTCCATACATCTCTAATATTATATTCAAAGCTACTATATTCAATTTTTCCATCGCTTTAAATTGTAAAGCATCAAGTGTTATTGAGAAAAGAGATTATACAGAAGCAAGAAGAAGAAGAAGATAGAGGAAGAAGGAGACGATCGGAGATATTTGAGAGAGAAGTTTGTTGTGAATTGTTGTATTCTTTTCTTATTAGTTACAATGATTTGTTACGAGCTATATATAATAACATTTGGTAGCTTACACTCTAAGTAACAATATAACCAATGTAACTAACTTCATGATCTTTTGACACTTGTCCATTTCATAACCATTGGATCTTAATACTCCAAACATCCCCCCTCAAGCTCAGGGGCAGAGAATTGAAGCCTGAGATTGGCACAATGAGTCTGAAATAGAGGAGCAGATAATCCTTTGGTGAGTATATCAGCAAACTGCTCGTTGGAAGAAACAAAATGCACCTGCAGTTTCTGGGTTGCAACCCGTTCTCGAACAAAATGCACATCAACCTCGATGTGTTTTGTACGTTGATGCTGAATAGGATTTAAGGTCAAGGCGATGGCAGACAAGTTGTCACAAAAGAGAAGAGGCGTGTCTTGAACTGGAACATGCAAAAAATGCAACAGTTGATGGAGCCAATCAAGTTCAGCAGCGGTAGTGGATAATGCCCGGTACTCAGCTTCTGTGGATGAACGAGAAACAGTAAGTTGTTTCTTGGAAGACCACGAAATTGGATTAGATCCTAGAAACACAACCATCCCAGTAGTCGATCGCCGATCATTAGGATCGCCAGCCCAATCTGCGTCACTATAAGCAGTAATATCCAAAGAACCCTTGACATAATGAAGACCACAACCTCGAGTAGCTTTGAGATACCGAAGAATCCGTTTTACTGCCATGAAATGAGACTCCATAGGATGTTGCATAAACTGGCAAACCTGATGAACGGCAAAGGCAATGTCAGGTCTAGTGAATGTTAAGTACTGTAACGCTCCAACTAAGCTGCGATAAAGGGCAGGGTTATTATAAGGTTTGCCATCATCTTTGAGCAGCCGGTTGTATGGCAGGCATGGAGTTGCACAGGGTTTAGACAGTAGCATATCAGCCTTAGTTAACAAGTCTGTGACATATTTGTCTTGAGAGAAAAATAAACCATCAGGCTTCTGCACAATCTGAATCCCCAGAAAGTAGTGTAGGGTGCCCAGATCTTTGATATCAAACTCTCATGTAAGGGAGTCAATGACCTCAGTAATTGCATGTGGTGCACTGCCAGTAAGAATAATGTCATCCACATACAAGAGTAAAATCACCACAGAGCTGGCAACAACCTTTACAAATAATGAGGAATCGGCATAAGTGGATTTGAACCCCAGAGATGGTAGAAAGCTCGTAAACCTCTCATTCCAAGCCCTTGGTGCTTGCTTTAAACCATATAAGGACTTATGTAAACGGCACACATAATCTTCATGTTTGGAATTCACAAATCCGGGTGGTTGAGTCATATATACTTCCTATTGCAGGATACCGTGGAGAAAGGCGTTTTTCACATCTAATTGCCGCAATGGCCAACCAAAATGTGCAGATAATGCTAGAACAAGTCGTACTGTAGTAGGTTTCACAACCGGACTAAAGGTCTCCCCAAAATCGATACCGGCTTCTTGATTAAACCCTTTAGCTACTAGGCGAGCCTTATACCTTCCAATAGAACCATCAGCATTCTTTTTGATCTTGAAGACCCATTTACAGCCTACTAAGTTCTTATGGTGGGTTAGAGGTACGAGAGACCATGTACCTTGATTTTGCAAAGCTAAAATCTCATCTTGCATAGCCGCAGACCACACCGGGGACTTTAAGGCAGACTTATAAGTGGCAGGCTCCACTTGACTCAGATCAACCCCTCCATGTTCATGCAGATCAGCGAAAAGGGCAATTTTCTTGGAAATACCATTCTTGGACCGTGTCTGCATAGGATGGAGATTCAGTGGTGGTATAGATAGTACCACTTGCAGATGGTCAGGTTGGAATTCAGGTACCACAGGGAGAGTGGTAGACAAGGGCTGTGTAAGTGCAGCAACAATGGATTGACTAGAGCTTGAGTCTTCAGAGTTTGAACTTGGAGCAACAGCTGAGATGGAATGAGGCTCAGGAGAGGCTTGATGCATATCAGTATTTGACAGAGGACTAAGTGGAGCATTGGAATCGGGATGTACAGTACCATGAGATGAACCAAAACTAGATGAATTTGGAGGTGTTGGGAAACTAAGAACATTATTATGATCTGGAACTGGAAAATGGGAATGTATGAGTGATGGTAATGGTGCAGAAGTGACAGATTGGTATTTAAGGACCAATGACTTGTAAGGAAACTCAGTTTCATCGAAAATCACATGTCTTGACACATAAACTTTCTTCGTAGCCACATCATAACAAAGATACCCCTTATACTTAGATGCATAACCTAAGAAGACACACTTTGTTGTTCTAGGGTCTAATTTAGTGCAAGTGTATGGTCTTAACCATGGATAACAAGAACACCCAAACACTTTCAAGTGTTGAATTTCAGGGAAAGAATGATACAGCAACTCAAATGAAGATTTATGATCTAATGTTGGGGATGGCATGCGATTGATCAAATAGACTGAAGCTTGACAGGCAAAGGACCAAAACAGAGATGGTAATGAAGCTGTCTGTAACAAGGTAATGGATGTTTCAACGATATGCCTATGTTTTCTCTCTGCTGTACCATTTTGTTCGGGTGTGTAAGGGCAAGACATCTGATGCTTTATTCCTTTATCAAGAAGAAATTGTTGAAGGACCTTACTTATATACTCACCACCACCATCACTTTGAAGAGCTTTTATAGTAGTATGAAACTGATTTAGAATGAAATTGGAGAAGGATACAAAAGTTGCAGAAACATCACTTTTATTGCAGATCGGAAACAGCCAACAGTACTTAGTACAATGGTCAACGAAAGTCACATAATATTTGAATCCCTCAAAGGACACACAAGGAGCAGGGCCCCACACATCACTATGGACAATATCAAATGGATGTACAGACTTCGAAACGGACGGAGAGAATGGTAGTTTACTAAACTTACCCTCTAGACAAGTTTGACACAATGAAGGAATACTATCAGCAACACAAGACACTTTGGAATTCCTTAAAATCTGAGAAACTATGGAATTAGAAGGATGACCGAGCCTCTTATGCCAAATACTGACTGTGACCTGTTTTCCAAGAAAAGCTACAGGTTGGCCTGTATAGTGGACTGAAGAAGCACGCGGTGAAATGATGGGATACAATCCATTGTTACACAGCCCTTTGTAGAGAATCTTCCCTGTGGCTTTGTCCTGAATCCAAAACGAAAAAGCATCGAAGATCAACCAACAGTTATTATCCAAACAAATTTTATGGACAGACAGTAAGTTTTGTGACAGTTTTGGAACATATAAAACAGAATTGAGCTTGATAGGCTGCATTGGAGTTTTTAGGAGAGAAGAACCAATGTGAGAGATAGCTAAAACTTCACCATTAGCTGTCTGAATTACTTCATTTGCGGGATAAGGAGTTGCTAAGGAAAGAGTGCTCAATTCGGAAGTCATATGGTTATTAGCACCAGAGTCAGTGAGCCAAACTTGTGGTTGTTGTGCCGGTGCAGATGGAACTGAGAATTGAGAAGTAGCAGCATGCATTGCATTCAATTGAGTAGACGAATTCTTCTGAAAACAAGTTTCTGCACTATGATAAGAATTGCCACAATTCTGACAACCGGAAGGAGCAACAGCATTCCTATATCTGCAGGTATCAGCAAAGTGATTGTTTTTACCACAAATCTGACAACCTTGTAGGGTGATTGTATTCCTGAACCGGCAAGTAGACGCCAAATGATTATTCTTCCCACAGATCTGACATTGGTGATTCTGAAAACCATAATTTGGAGCTCTTGGTAGAGATGTACCCAGAATTCCAGGAGCAGAATTCGAATGAAAATTCTTGTTGTTGCCAAACTTTGAGTGGAAGTTGGAATTGAACCGATTTCGACCCTTATTGTTATTGGTGAATGACTTGTAAGCAGTAGAATTAGGACTGCTATGAGTACCACCAGCAGCAAAAAAAGACTGATGCTTGGGAGAAAAACCATTACTTTGTGCCATTAATGCAGATAACACAGGAGAATTCGTGCCATTTTCAAGCAAAGCTTCTTCAGCAAGCAATTGAGATCGAAGATCTTTCAATGAGATCACAGTCTCACGACCCCTAATCACAGATCGTATGGTATTGAATTCAGAAGGTAAACCATTGAGTGTAAGAATCACCATGTCATCATCATCAAAAAATACACCAGCAGCAGACAATAAATCTCTTGCTTCTTTAATTTTCTGCAAATATAATGTGACAGAATCATTACCCTTCTTTATTGTCTGAAGCTCAGATTTGAGTTGAAAGATACTCGTTCTTGTGACTGTAGAGAACTGATCTTTAAGACGATTCCACAGTTCTTTAGAGCTAGTGCTTCCAATTACACAATAGACTGCAGCCGGAGACAAAGTCGCAGTAATTAATTGCATTAAGGCCTTATCATGCATCTTCCATATCTTGTAATCGTCAGACAAAACCCTAGCAGAAGAATCACCAGACAAAATAGCCGAATGATCAGAAGAATCTTGACTGAATTGAGCAGGACAAGGTATTGACCCATCAACGAACCCAATTATGCTATGGCCTTCAAGTAGGAGCTGCATCTGGAAATGCCAAGCCAAATAATTCGTCTCATCCAGTTTCACATTTACCGAACTCGAAACAGATGAGATCAAGGACGCAATCGGAGATTGTAAGATCTGTAGCTGAGACGCTGTTACCATTGTTGCAAATCGTCGAGAAATCACAGATAATCGTGTCTGAAACCAAATCACAAACAGTTGGTGTGCACGTTTGGAGAACGGAAGAACCAGACGTAGAGTAGCAGAGAACACTCGCCAACTACCAGAAACTGAACAGCAATATATCAATATACAAGAAGAACAATTACAGTAGCGGAAGCAATTGAAACCAAGATCGACACCACTGCCAAGTTGTTATGCGGATTTCGGCGAAGATACCATGTAAAGCATCAAGTGTTATTGAGAAAAGAGATTATACAGAAGCAAGAAGAAGAAGAACATAGAGGAAGAAGGAGACGATCGGAGATATTTGAGAGAGAAGTTTGTTGTGAATTGTTGTATTCTTTTCTTATTAGTTACAATGATTTGTTACAAGCTATATATAATAACATTTGGTAGCTTACACTCTAAGTAACAATATAACCAATGTAACTAACTTCATGATCTTTTGACACTTGTCCATTTCATAACCATTGGATCTTAATACTCCAAACATAAATCACGTTACTTATATACATTAGAGGGTAGATTGGTAATTTTTCATAAAGAAATAGTAAGTTAACTTTAAAGAGTAAATTAAACGTTAGATTCGCAACCTATATGAAATGTTAAGGGCTTATAGGTGAAAAAATGACGGTACACTTCAAGTAACTTAAGTTAACGAAAAATTGAATAAAATAGCTTTGAATATGATAGTAGGGATGAAATTAGCAATTTTTAATGAATTTAGGGACTTATTTTACTGAAAAAATAATTCAGTGACCTAATTTTCTCTGAGGTAATAATTTATGGACCAAATCGGCACTTCACCCTAAAAATTAATGTAAATATACAAGAGAACATTCGAGATTACATTCAACTGTTCATTAATCCAAAAAAAACTTTAACATAAAATAATAGATCAACTTGGCTAAACTAATTGTCACCCTACTGTTGTATAGTTAACTAATTAATTTAACTAATGGCATTTCAATTTCACTTAATCAAGAACGTGTTTCACACATATACAGGCTGTTTAGAATCAAGCCACGTGGTGTCTTTGATTATATAATAGATGATAAATATGTCTCTAATACGTGGCTTAGTCTTTTAATAAGTATCATAATTAATCAATCTTAATTATGATTGTGGAAACCCTATAAAGCTAAGAAAATTTTGCTTAGGGCTAGTTTGGTATTGTTGTGCTTTGAAAAAAAAAATTGTTTCTGTTGTACTGTGAGAATAAGCTCATTTTTGCTATTTCATATTTTCAGCTTTTTTTATCTAAAACTGTGAAATAAGCCATTTTTAAGTGTTTACCAAACACATTTTTCAGCTCAACTTTTTTTTATACAAACTTTTTATAAAATCAGCTCAGTACCAGACCAATATTGAAACTAATGAGAAGGAGGGTTTCCTTTCGTGGTCATGATTGTGTTGTAATGACAATGTGGTCGCCGCTGATCTAATTATAATTTGAATTAAAGGTAGTGGGGGCATTGTGCCGTTGGTAGACCCGCCTTGTTTGGTTTGCAAACTCTTCTAGGTCATAAGCAAACTAAAAACAAAAAATTAATTACAAATTAATATAAATCAAATCAACTACAAACTCATGCAATATTTTTCACGATATTATATATAAATAAATACAGCACAACGCAATTTTGATATTAAATTTGATAAAATCTTAGATAGTGTTATTCAAACATACATTTTTATACTTCTTCTACACTTTTGTTAATTTTTTGTCACTGATCTTTTTGAATTCATTCGATCCGATCAATGGCGGAGCTAGAAATTTTTCACCGAATGAGTTAACTTAAAAATTTAAATCTTTATAAACAAATAAACTTAATACTGTATTTTTCACAATATCAGCAAGCTTAAAAAAAGCCAAGTATTTTCGTTATTAAACAAATACATGTTAAAATTCAAACAAATCAAAACTTATACAAATACGAGAAGCGATGAGAAAATGGATATAAGAAAAAAAAATGGTTTGTAAACTGCATTATATAATTTTATATAATTAAAATTATAGAATTTGGATCAATGACTAAATATATGATGGGTTACATTAAAAAATCAATAAAAATTATATGTAAAATTTTATTTTCCACTAAAAGCTACCTGGGCTATAGCCCAGGGTAGCCCTTAACGTGGCTCCACCAGTAAATCCCAGGGTTAAAAATTTTAAAAATATATATGTAAAAAATAAAAATAGATATATAAATAACACTATCTAATATTGACAATCTATGGGCGCAACGAATGTGATTGTGAGGCTTAGAGGCCTACTTTTAACATTGGACCTGGTTTCTGTGCCCTCCCAATTTCCATACACTCTTATTTCCTTCTATTTGTACGATTACGGTTAAGCCACGTTAATATTTTATATCACTATTGTTTTTTGTCTTATGATCTCTATAAAAAATTAATATAAAATGTTGATATACCTTAACCGTGATCGTATAAAATAAAAAATAAAAGGGAATGAAAGTGTATGGAAACTGAAATGATAAAGAAGCCGGGTCCTTTAACATTTTGGCATAATGATTATGTTTTCTAGCATTATGTGTCTCAGTTCACCAACTAACGACCAGGAAGGATGTAAATACAATTCAAGGGGTGGCTGATTGGACGGCATCGATATGACAGTAAGCCACTCGTCTTGAATATATATGTTCTTTTCTTGATTAGATGCATCCTTGTTTTGAATCTAGCTGACAACCTGTTCAAGACACACTTAATTGTTATGGACAAACGAAAAGGAAACCTCTTATCAAACAGTATATGATTTCAGATTTTTCATTTGCAATCGTGGGATCATGTGGAATGATTTGCACTAAAAGAGTTCATCTTGACTTTGACGTCGTACCTTAATAATATAATATTATAAATAAGTTTTTTTTATTTTTACATGATTGCACTATTAGAACGTTATTCGATAGTAAACATATTTCATGCAAGTTGTTCTCGACAATATATCATGTCAAACATATATTAAAGAAGAAAATTCTTGTTAAAGAGTCTAAGCATATCAAATTTATAAACATAAAGACGTAATTTGGTATCTAGGATTGAGTTGGAATACATTTGCTACTATATTCAAGTCTGAAGGTAGAATGAATGATTTCTTTTATTTAGAAGTGATCATAACATAAGAAGATTAAGCATGAAAAAAAACTTATTTCTTGTAAAACTACCTTTTATAAAATAAAATAAATAAGGTAAAATAAATAAGTTTTATCAACGAATAATACACATATTCTCTTCTACCCTCAAGTTAAATTTATTTTTATTTTTCAAAATCTTATAAACTAAACGTAACCAAATTGTGCGAGATACATGTCTCCCCGGAATCATAGTTTTGTTAAAAAAATTTAATCAAAGAAAAGAAGAGTGGATCGAGAACTAGGTTGGTGAGGATCTCTCGTCTTTTGCTTTTGCTTGGCCCTGCATGACAAAACACCAAGATCCTTTTTAGCCTATCATTTTGACAAGTACCAAATACCAAACCCCACTTTTAGCTTTACGTGCAAGTCTTGTCCAACTGTCCGGGGGTCCGTTATATTACAGAAACATTATAATATAATAGTTTACATATTCACCATGCAGCGTCAATCATATCATCGCCTCACTTGACTTGATGCTTTTTTCTACTTTTCTTCAGCAAACCCAACCAAGATAACTAGCTCAAGTTGTATAGTTTTCCGAATCGTATAAGGAACTCTGGTTTAATCGTATAAGGAACTCTGGTTTAATCAAACTCTCGTTGTAACTTAATTCTGCTCATTTTCTTTAATTTCGCTCACCGTTTGATGTTAATTCTAGTTTTATCGAACTCTTAACTTGATCTAATTCTAATTATTTTTATAATTTATCTCACCATTTGATGCTAACTCTAATTTTATCGAATTGATTGTCTTATCAAAGTTCTATGCAATAATAAGAAAATTGTTATAGTGACACTATAAGTCTATAAATCCAACACAATGTCAAACACAAATTTTTCGATGACTTTAGCATCACATTGATATGTCACATGATATTATTGTCACGTACAATAACTTTTCTTTTCTATATTTCCTTATAGAAGTTATTGCCTCTTTGTGGCTATATGTTCCATGAACATCAACAAAGTTTTGTTAGAGATCCGAGTGCATAATAAAATCACCCGTTATAACCATATTAAACTCATCTAAATGTTTTAAAAGTACAAATAAAGTCTTTGTCTCATACATTCCATAAGCACATTTGATCTGGTCTAGCTTATATTCTGAGGCAGTCTGGGCTAGCCGTCGACCCAACCCTTTTTCTTGAATGAAGATCCTCTTCGGATCCTCTTTTGTGAGGATCTTAGGGATCAATTCATTTCAGTCGTTTATCATATATCGTGCGGTCAGTTTTCATTAGGTACTGTTTATCTTCAATTTTAAATAAAAAATTCAAAATGATTTCTAACAATAAGATAACTGATGAATGGATAACATGAATTGATCCCTAGAATCCTCACAAAAAGAATCCAAATAGAATCATGTTCCCTTTTTCTTGGTGTCTTCATCCTCTTTTAGTTTAATCGTAATAAACTATTCACACGAGCTCCCCAAAGCTTGATATGCAAGAATGAGTTGTAATGCATTTTTGGAACCAGGTCAGGTCAATGCCATATTTAGCTGGAAGATAATTTGGTCAAGTTACTTTACCATATTTTAATCTTAATAAACCATTTAGATACATGGCTTAACAAGGAAACCATCGGCATGTTTGGATGAAATGCACGGCTGTCAAGGTCCCTACTCCCTAGTTCTTAATTAGGTATTTGCCTTGCTAACCAAGTTGGAGTAAAGAAATCATATAAAGCTGCACTGCACTAGTTATTATATCATGAAGGAATAATCCAAAGTGTCCAACACCTTGAAGGGATGGGATTTGGTTTACCATGAATTGTTGGATTCTAAATTTGCAAAAATGAACTCTTTGATTGTCTTGGTATTTTCTCTTTTTTTTTTAACAAGCTGCAGTTACATCGATGATCATAGTCATTTTAGCTATGTCGTTGATATCTAATTTTTGTTAGTTTATCTATTGAGATTTAGTTTTTAGTCATTTAGCTAATTTTCTAAATAATATAATTTCAAATATTACTAAAATGATCATTTTTTAAGTTTTTTTTAATATATATATATAACCAATTTGATTGCTAATGTCGTCAATATTTGATTGACATGTTTTCATTGAATTTGAAATGTCAACAATTAAGATTTATAAAATATTCATTTTAACCAATTTTCCTAATTAATAATAACACGAAACAATGTTGTTTGCTTTTCAAACATAAAAATGTTTTGAAAAAATGGTCACAATAATAATTTCTCGTGTCTCAATTTTAGTATATCTTTTTCAACATAATGTCAAAATTTAATCATTATGTCATCAATATCAGATATGTGATAATCCGTCCCTAATTTTACGATTTTATTAATTTTTAAAAGAGTGAATTGACGAAAATGCCCCTACTGGCGAGATTGTTGATTTTCATTGACCGTCATTTAGTGACGCATGTAAGTTACTATTTTACTGTACTCTTGAAGTTCTCAACGGGACGATCGCATAAGCATACCTGAATAGAAACCAGAGTTATGATAGGGTTTTTACGGAACTACAAATTCGAAAAGTACTTTTGTAAAGATTACTATTTATTATTATTATTATATATATATATATATATATATATACATCTCATAGTTATTATGTCACATCCCAGCCCGAGCCCCCACCACATCTCGGACTCGACTCCACCATAGCACGATATTGTCCGCTTTGGGCTCTGATCACGCCCTCACGGTTTTGTTTTTGGGAACTCACACGAGAACTTCCCAGTGGATGACCCATCTTGGGATTGCTCTCGCACGAACTCGTTTAACTTCGAAGTTCCAATGGAACCTGAAGCCAGTGAGCTCCCAAAATGTATCGTGCTAGGTAGAGATGGGAATATACATATAAGGCTTACAGGATCTACTCCCTTGGGCGATGTGAGATGTTACAATCTACCCCCTTAGGGGCCCGACATCCTCGTCGGCACACTTCTGGCCAAGGATTGGCTCTGATACCAAATTGTCACATCCCGGCCCGGGCCCCACCATATCTCGAGCTCGACTCCACCGTAGCACAATATTGTCAGCTTTGGGCCCCGACCACGCCCTTACAATTTTGTTTTTGGGAACTCACACGAGAACTTCCAAGTGGGTCACCCATCCTAGGATTGCTCTCGCACGAACTCGCGTAACTTCGAAGTTTTGATGGAACCTGAAGCCAATAAGCTCCCAAAAGGCTTCGTGCTAGGTAGAGATGGGAATATACATATAAGGCTTACAGGATCCACTCCCCTAGGCGATGTGGGATGTTACATATTATATTATTATTTTAATATTAGTTGAGAGAAATGAAGGAAATAAGAAGGATGGACAGAGGAAATAAAGGAGAAAAGAGAAAAAATAGGGTGTTGCTGCCCAATCGGATGAGAAAAATGAGAAAGGAAAGAGAGGAAGTTGGATGCCCAATCAAAAGAAGAGGAAGAGAGAATGACCAACCAGAGAGGAGAGAAAAGAGAGGAAAGGAATGAGTGGGGGAGCACCAGATCACCCTTGACCCAGTTCCTCCCTGCCGACCCAACTTGATTTCGAAACACCCCATGCAGATTCCGACATTTTCCAGGCGAGACGACCATCGCCACTACCCAAAACCAACTCCACGACCTTCCTTCTTCAAGTTCCACCCCAAACCCGACCATTTTTTGTCTCAGTTTCGTGGGGATAGCATCGACGGCACTGTGGAGGAGATCGGCGAAAATCCACCATTTTTAAGGTGATTCCTTCAACCACCACATCTATTAGCCTCCTCTTGAACCCAAGAACAAGGACCAAGCCTTGGTTGGTGTGGCGGAGCACTGAAGGTGACAAATCGAAGCATTTTCTGATGGTTCATGGTAATTTCAGGCCACTTCTCGGCCGAATTAAACTTCGGCTCATGTATGAAAGTTGTTCCTCTCATTGAGAAATTCATTTCTATGAAATTGGTAATTTTTTGGCTGAGACCCCACTTGACCATCCTAGGCTAATTTTATGCCCCGATTCCATAAATTGACATCCGTTTAGTGAAATCCGTCACTTGAATTTGCGATTAGCGGAGATCCAACCGTTGGATCGTAAAAAAGTTTTAGTATGTTGTTTTAGAAGCATAGTGTGGATATTGGGAAGTTACGAATCAGAAATCCATCGGTGGATGTTCCAGATTGACTTGTGTAGGGTTGTGGACCCTCCTCAGCGTATTTCGACGTGTTGATTTCAAATCCACTGTCCGTTTTCCGAAATTAGACCGTTATAAGATAGTTCCTTTATTAGCCATACTTTGTACGAAAACTTGTAATTTCATTAACACGTTATATTTACCTAAATGGTTTTGTTTCTAGGCGAAATAGATCTCAAGGACTCTCGATGCTACGAGACGGGTTCGACTCGGTGACATGATCTATAAGTGGGCCTTTTTCTTTATATATATATATATATATATATTGGTTAGTCTCCATATATACAAGCGTTAATAAATTCTTTATGCGATTGCCATGATTAAATTAACGTTTATAAGAAACATCTTATTGTTAGGAAATGATGAAATAATCCTACGGGATGTGCAGGTAAGTTTATTATGTTTACTAGAATTATTGAATCATTATGGCATGATTATATTTATGTAGTCTACTCATCATTGCTGCATCCAGTGTTAGTGCTCGCCTAGGGCAAGGGCCAGGGCCAATCTTTCATGTGTATGTTCACATCCACACTGTACACTCGCCTTAGATCCAAGTAGGTGCCAGTCTTGTTGTACAGGTTGCAATAGGCAACTCCAACTCGTATGTGACTGCGAATAGCGCCAGTCTTCATGTGATTGTAGCACTAGAGCGTGTATATATATATATATATTACACCCAATCATGTTCATGTCAGAATACCTCTGCATGAACTCGTGTGTCAGCATGTGTCAATGAGCATCTGATATGATATTTTGCTTATGTGAGATTTTATGATTATGGATGTCATGCCTTTATTTATGAGATATTGTGCCGTAATGAATCTTGGAATGTTGTAGACTACAGTAAGTATTTTCTTACTATCCATAGTATGTATATTTTGGAAACTGTACTTGTTTTACAGCAATAGGTTACTATGTTTTCGAAAAAGCTTTTACAAAGATTTGTTTCTAGGCCTACTCACCCTTGTTTTTCATCCCTCCAGGTTTTATTGTTGAACTTACATGTCGATGAGGATTTTTAGCAAATCTTGGTGTAGATGATTACCTTCGATGATATAATTCTCACCTTATCTTACTGTACTGTACTTATGCTTTGAATCACGTGTGAAATGAGTTCATTCCCGCTCACAACACACTCTTATATTTAGGCACTTTTAGGTTTAAATTTATTCACATTTTCCACTACACTACACTTTATGGCTTCTTCACCTTCCAGGTGTCGACTAGCACAACTCAATTCGGAGTTCAAGTGGACATTTCGGGTTGGGGTGTGTCAAGATCACTACATTGGTAATAATTTATTTTTCTCAATACAACATTTATAATTTAATTTCTAATCATTTAACCCATTTCCCATAAAATTCCACTATTATCAAAATTAGCTTGTTTTTGTGTAATCACCTTTTTTGTGAAAGCTTTAAATATGCATACCAAAATAATGTTTTTTTTTTTTTTTGTTTAAATTACCAGTTAGTGGCTTCACTACAGCAATTCACCATTTCAAAGACTCAAAAAACTCACATAAGTATTTTAGCATCTCCTTAATTACCATCGTGTGAGTCACTATCATGTATAAAACCATCCTTATTTATGGTATTTGAAAATGGGATATATGCATTGTCTTTGACAAACCACAAACCCACCTCTCTATAAAATACATATAGTATTATATTTCTAGGGTTGTTTAGGGCACTCACTCTAAAAAGTTGTAAATACCTGCAACCAAACACGTGATTGAAGGTGGGTGATGATAAATCTTTAGGACGATTTTAATAAGACATAAAAAATGGGAACAATTTCTTTGACTTTTTGCCCTTTTGTGATAGTTGACAATTTAATCTTCTTCAACCTACTCCATATATATAGGCTTAGTCTTGCTTACCCTATTTTGATTCTGCCCTAAGACCTAAACACTGCCATATCAAATTTTAGCATATGCTATTTTCCATAGCTGTGTGTATCTTTCTTGTTATGGAGGTATAATTGAAACCTCCCTCACCACTTATTTTCTGCCAAAAGTCAAAAGGGATGAGATGTCCTATAAGTAATGATTTATTTTGTATAGTATATAGGTCCATGTCCCTATTAAGGTGTGAGAACTTTGGATTTGTCTTAAGATTTTGGAGTGTGACCTCAAATTTTTATATGGTATCAATTACAGCTATTAGGACATTTGTTTGGGGGTTTATTTAGTGAGGTTTACAAAACCAATAAAATTATTTCAATTATTTATTTTTATTTTTTACAGATTATGTTGGCAATCATGTTGGAACTAAATTTATGCACCACCCTAGATACAAGAGTGCAAGAACGGCCACTTGTAAAAGAAGAAGATTAACCGTGAATCCCTTAGGCACCAGTGTGGTGTACCGACCAAAGGTTTTCCGATGGTTAAGTTCATATAAAGATCGTAGAACTCAAACAGTAGGCAAGGAAGTGACTGAGAGCAAATTACGCGTTGCCATGTTGAATCCTAGAGGGGTGTATTTATAGTAGTCGGGAGAGAGTCCTCTTAAGATAGTGATGTCCGTATTAAACCGGAAAAATCCTAGCGGATAGCATTAGATATTCTTTACTTTTAGGATTGTGATTACTTAAGGCATAAGTCAATCCTTAGATTGTATGAATCTCCGATATTATAGGAAACTAGCTTGTCGGAACAAGCCTTCGTATCTTCTGGAGCAAGCATACAAGACCGATTGGCCTTGCCTACCATTCCAGAGCCCAACAAAGTGTGGTGGCATCATTTGTTCGTTTGTACAGCCCCGTCTAATCGAAGCCGTTTAGTTCATGACCAGACTTGAAAGACGTTTATATTTTGATCCACCTTACTCCTGCCTTGAAAAATGCATCGTCTCATATATGACATCTCCTATAAAATAGATATGATAGCTTATGAAAAAGGTGATCAGCAACATTATCTAAGATGGATATAGAAGGGAATACATAAGCTTGAACATACAATACCCAAAATTTTGCGTATAGATATATACTTGCAAAATGAGATGCACATTAGGTTACAAGAACATACGTTTTGTGGTTGTATAAGGTGTTTTTTGTTGGAATTAATTTTTCGGTTAGGAATTGGTTGGCCACCCAATAACAAGTAACAATGGTAGATATTATTCAATGAAAGACTTTCTCTATGTATCTCTCTCATCTCATAAGAGAGATAAGAAAAATAAAGGTATACTCTTAATGAGTATCATTCTCATGGTTACCTGATGATCAATGATTGGTGGTTATTCATCATCAAATTTGATATCATGAGTGGAAATTAAAAAAAATAAAAATAAACTCATTCATTCATTCTTCACACTCGATATTGAATCCAACGATGAGTAATCATGAAATTTAATCCCAACCATCGATGTGTTTTTTGGGATGTAGGATAGAATGCTCTATAAAACCCACCTACCAACAAGCATAAAGAGAAAGCCATTTGTATATATATATATATATGGGGAGATACACATTACAAAATACACACACAGAATTGTTAAATATTAAAATGGCAGGCAGACATTAATATAATGGTCCCAATTGTCTAAACAAATATAATTTATTAATAATCAATGAGAATTGTTATTAGCACTCCTAAAATCTTATTTAGCACTCTAAATTTTCTATAATTAGAAAGAAAAATACACTTATGTGGAATGTAAAATAAGATTTTTAAAGTGTTAATAACAGTTCCCTAATTAATTGGTCTCAAAAACGGTTGAAGCAAGTAGGAAGAAAAGCACTTAACAGTAATGGGCTGGACAGCATGTGACAGGTAAGGTGAATGGAAAGTGGTTGGCCACAAATACACAGGCAGGCTGTATAATCTAACTACTTTGCTGCTACTACTAGTCTGCTGCCGCTGCTGCCGCTGCCGCTGCTGCTGTATGCACTCAGCATTGAATTTGTACACAGTATTTGAATTTTACTGGGCTTGCAGTTTTAGGCCCAGATTAAAGCAAAGCCCGTGACTAGAGGTGAACTCTTTTTGGAAACTTTTTGGGTAGCATCACCATCACGTTCCCACTTTTTACCTTTCCTCCCATCTCCATCTATATGTAGAGGACCATCTTGATTTAGAGATCTTGGCTTTAAAAGTGATGAATGTAACAAAACTACTTATTGCAAACCGCTTGTAACTTTTAACTAACTTGTAAGCCAGTTAATTTTTTTTTAGTACAAGTACGACGATATATTTTACATTAAATGGAGGGAGAGAGTTAGGTTAAGCCACACAATAAGCAATCTAATTCAGTAATTTGGTATCGAATTCGTCATCTACGAGATTCGAATAGAAAAACATTTATCTCTTCACCCCGAGGTCCTAGGTTTGTTACCTCTTCTCCCACTATCTCTTTTATAAAATAAAATAAAAACTAATTAATTTCAAAAAATAAAAATTAGAGAGGAATATCAAACAAACCTAAAAATCTAAATGTCAATTGCAGAGTTGTAATAACAACCATAAATTTTCTTTTCCTCTTTATTTCTGATCTTTGAATTTAATAAATCAAATGGAAACAATAGAAATAATTAAATGGGAGTGTATAAAAAACAGAAACCGTGTCTGTTATCGTTTCCCTAATTGCTTTGCACAAAAAATAGATTACAATTTTAGAATCAACATTCTTCTATATTTATTAATGAGAAACTGTCATTGATGACATTTGAACTTTAAACCTCTTCCAACAAATAGGTGATTGAGTGCCACAATCCAATGGTCATTGATACATTATATCTTAGTTTATAAATTAAAAAAAATCAAATCATTGGAATAGCGATGTTAAGTTCAAAAGTGAAAGATGTCATTTATTACTATGGTATAATTGTATTTCTCTTTACTTGTAAGTGATAGGTCTTAGATTCAATTATCGACAAAGGAGAATTCAAACAAAACTATTATGACTAACTCATTGTAAGGTTTAGCCCACCTCCTCACTCCTTAGTGTAAATAATATCTAGAGCCATCTCTGAAATTTCGAGGGCGATGTGCGAAGTTAATAAAAGGGCCTCTATAGTCTTCCAAATAAAATTACGTTAATGTATTGAGCTAGAAAGTAATAACTTAAATCAAAACAACTATTCACATTGATTATAAGTTTACAAATACTATTAAATAATAAGTAAAGAGAGTTCCAAATATACCCTTCACTAAAAATTAAAAAACCGTTCAATCTTAAACAACCAAATAAAAAAAACTTCAAAAACTCTAAAATTAAAGTTGTACTTGAATATATAGCATTATTATATATATAATTGGAAAATCATTTTATTAAAGTGTTGTTATTAGCACTCCAAATATATAATAGTGCATTCCAATTTTTTAAGTTTTTTTTAATGCATATGATATTATTTACACTGAGGGGGAAAGTGTGCTAAGCTTTATAATATGCTAGCAGAAAAATTAAAAAAAGATTTGAATTTTCTTTTGACGAGAATCAATCCTAAAACATTTCACATGTAAGTGAAGAGGAATACTAGTAAACCGTAATATTAAGTGGCCCAAATTTTTATATCTAGAAAGAAAAAATGTATAGCTATAAGGAATGCGCAATGAGATTTAATAGTGCCAATAAAAGTATATTTTTTAAAGACATACGATATTATTTATGTTAAAAAATAGGAGAATGAGTTAAGCCTGACATTATTATTATTATGAATATTAAATAGCAATTTTTTTGTGGAGACCCTTTAAGCGAATATATTAAAAAGAAATGCTACAAATTAAAGAGGAAAATATTAACTCGAATATACGTTGCACTTGATACTTTAGTTTTCTATTGATTTGTAATCTTTTCCGATTTGCCAGTGATGGGAACCGAAAGAGGGTGCTCAACATGCGTCCATGTGCTGCCGATATTCTCAGCTTAAGTGATATTGGTTAAAAAACCAAAAGAAGCCACCTTAATTTTAGGATAATGCTTGTGTCTTCTGTAGGACGGAATTATTTGTCCTTTACCTACTATTAACGAATTTTTACAGTCTGAACATCATAATTAGAACTGTTCATTCTTTTTATTATCATCTAAAAATCATATCTGTAAAAAAAAAAAATCATTCAATTTGAAAATCATTTAGTCATTCATATATGTTAAACCAATCAATGGTTTTGGTATTAAGTAGTATCCCTATGATGGATCGTCAATTTGTTTTATGCATATGAATGTTTAAAACTTAAAAGATCTCTAAATTTAATATTTTTTTGCAGAAACAATTTTTTGATAATGATAAAGAGAATAAAAGAGTTCCGATTATGATGTTCAGATAGTAAAAATTCTATTAATCATAAATAGAATAACAGAGGAGATACAAGCATTATCTTAATTTTTGTTACATTTTCCATGGCTATCCATTAATCATATAAATTAAGGTGAAGAATCAATGGCATGTAAAAAGCCAATTAAAATGATTGTTAGTTGTTAATTCATGAGTCTTCCATCGTAAATCTCCACAACAACCTTCTTGTGATCATGAAAAAATGGGCTTCTAATGCTTTGGGATAAAACTAGAAGATGAAGCAACCCCTTTGGTTTCCTTAAGAGTTTCAAACCATTCAAATAAATTTAAATTAAAAACAGTTATATATATTTTTTGGGAATTGTTATTGGCACTCCAAAAATCTCATTCTACACTTCAAACTTTCTATATTTGGAAAGAAAAATATACTTGTGAGGAGTGTAGAATGAGATTTTTGGAGTGCCAATAACACTTCCTTTTTTTTTATTGCAATGATATATTTATACTACTAGTTGGGAAAATGGGTTTAGCCACACAAAGTGTCTGCACAATAATTAACTAGCATATGGGCACAAACAAAGTGTGTGAGAAATTTTTTTTATTTTTGTTTTTGAAATAGAAGGAGAGAGGAAGGAAGTGATAGAGAATGTGGGAGTGAGATTTTTTTTTATTTTTTTTAATTTTTTTAATTAGAGATATGTCAGGATGACATGTAGGTGAGATTTTGAAAAGAAAAAAAAACAAAATTTGGTTATGTGAAATTATATTTCTGCCCCATATTTTATTCCTATTTTGTTTTAATTAGAGGGTTAAACTAGTAATTTTATAGGGTTTTGGTTAACAATGAGTGTTTTATTAATTAGTAGAGATTAGTAGAGATAATGAACTCATCATCCATAGGAGTCGAACCGAATAACTCTTACTCACAAGTGGAGAGAAATATTAGTAGATATACTAAGTGCAAAAATTCCACAAGTATTAATTATGTTCAAAATTCTTTAAAAAAATGTTCAAATAAACAAGTTTCCAATAAAAAAAGAAGAGTGCCTGTCTGGTTCGACCTAAAGTATAGATGATTCCGATCATTGCACTACATCACATGATAAATCAAGTAAAAGTTAATTCGCTCCCAGATTACTCACACTAGCTACCTTTCTTTCTCGTCTATGTAATAAATGTTAAATTATAACAGTTGTCTCTCAATTATTTTGCATTTTGGTCCATGAATTTGGTTATCCGAATTTTCAATAGTTAATATATCACACATGACATTTTAGTCTTTTTCTCATCATTTTTGTCAAAGTTTTTGCCCATTTGACAAAATTGAGTGATTGTGATTTAGTTGTTATCTATATTAATTGAATATTAATCGATTTTTAATTCAATGTTAGGACTAAATTTGTAGTATATTAAGTGATTAAGGCTCAGTTTGGAGTATATAATTAACCCCACTAATTTATGCAACCAATGGTGGTGATTTCATATAAATGTGACCTAAATTGACCCATTTACCTCTCATATTGCATAAGTGATGGAGAAGAACTAATAATACCACGCATAAGAGTGTATTCCCTGCCTCGTCTCCTCCTCCCCCTCCTTGTCTCTAAACAACTCTCACCATTCCGGGCTCCGCCCTCAATCGTCTCCTTCAACTGCCGGTTTAAGAGTTGGCATGTGTTCTCGACGTTCTTCGCCGCTTTTCCGACATTTATCGTCAGTTTTAGTTGCCTTAATTGTCTTAGTTTTCCACCCTTCTCATCTTCTCATCGTCCTTTTCAAACCCAAACTTCCATCCTTCCCATCCCTTTCCTCTACACTCCCCAACAGATGTTCTATGCATTTTGAATAATAGGAATAAGGGTTACCTTTATTTTTGTCCTATCACTTATTGGGCTAGACCTTTATGTAATCCGTTGTAACTTTTGTTTCTGCTTATAAATGTTATTTTTCGACAAAAAACAAAAAAAAAAAAAAAAAAGAAAAAAGAAGAGGAGAGTGTTAAGGACTAAATAATTAAAAAAAAAAAAAAAAGTTAAGAACCAATGTAAATTAGAGTATAATCAAAGCCCCATACAAAAATGTATATTCAAACACCTATATTCTTAAACTCCCAACTCAAATCCAATTTTGAAATTTGGTGTTTAACAGTTTGAGATTGCGATGGCCATGAAATGATTAATTCATGTATTGTAAATGCTACTTAATTAGACATGTATTCTAACATGGTGCATAACAACAATAATGTGACTCTATAGTGGTCACACCATGTAATTTCTACCATTGAGAAGTGTCATGGCCATGTCCAATGCCTCCAGTTGAGATAAACCATAGACAGGTGTATCGGTGTTCAAAAGCAATACTCTAATACCTCTGGATAGAGGTGCTATTATGATCAGAATTTTTTTTTTATCTTTTTGTAAATTTTTAATAATCATGATGAGTATTTGTTTTTTTTTTTCTTCGGAAACAATGGGTAGTTTTTTTTTTTTTTTTTTTTTTTTTTCCAAGGGTAGTTTTTTTAGTTGTAAGAAAATTAGAAGAGTTTACTTATTTGAAACTTTTAAAACTAAAATTTGTTTTTATGTTAAACACATAAATAGAAAATTACCTAAAGCCCGTTAAGACAAACCGAATCCAACAATTATCCCCTAATTACCCCCAAATTTATTTCCAATCCCATCCATCCCGTACAAAATTAAAATCCAGAGTCTCAATCCAAACGTTTCCTTTCCCACTCCTCACACATTTTCCTTTTTATTAGAAAAAAAACAAACAAACAAACAAGAAAATCCCTCTCTCCCTCTCTCTCTCTCTCTCTCTCTCCCCCCTCCTCCCTCTCTCCCTCTCTCTCTCTCTACTCTGATACACGCACAACAACATCAACAACTGCTCAAGCCCCAACCCAAACCAACCCAGCAGCATAGGGCTTCGTTCCTCCACGCTCTCTCTCCTCCATCTCTTCTCTCTCTCTCTCTCTCTCTCTCTCTCTCTCTCTCTCTCTCTCCCGTAACCCGATCTGATTTACAACCCGAAAGACGCACACTTCCACAGCCGTCTCTTCTGCGATCCCATCAAATTCCCACCCCGCTCTCTCCGAACCCAACAAACGAATCGGCCGATTCGAACCGAGCACACTACAAAACGCCGCCGTTTCTGCCGCACCCGCGTCGGATCCGATCCGCGCTGGTGAAATTTCTCGGGCATTTTCATTACCCAATGGGAATGCCCAGTAAACGATGAGCAGAGCCGGACAGGAAGAAGACGAAGACAACGAGTGCTTCTACGAGTCCCTCGATCGCATTGTCTCCTCCTCTTGTTCTTGTTCCACTTCGAACTCCGACTCCGACCCCGACCCCGACCCGAATCCGAAGTATGCCGTACCCAAATTCCCAATGGGCGCCTCCACCAAGTACGACGTTTGGATCTCCGAGCCTTCTTCCGTCTCTGAACGCCGGTCCAAACTCCTCACTGAAATGGGTCTCACCGGCGACCCAGTTCTGACCCGGGCCAAACCCCAACAGGGTTTTTCCGGCGAGTTCGGGCGGTCTGTCTCGTCGGATTATTCGATCACTCAGGTAAATTCCGGCGGTGGAGGCGTTAATAGCATCGTCCGCTCCAAATCTGACGGCGGCGATCAGTGTAATAACGCTTGTTCTACTTCATCTGTTTCTTCTTCCCCAATTCTTTCGATTCGTTGTGGTGCCGGTGAGGCCGAGACCGAGCCTGAACCCGAAACCAGTTCATTTGTAAATAGAAATACAAAATCTTTGGCTTGTAAATCTTCAAGCGGTAAAAGCAACTCATCCCCGCCGCCGAATAAGCCGCCTTCCGGCAAGAATTCGAGGAGGGTAGACGAGATTCGAAGCGATTCGAAGGTGGAGGAGTTGGATTGCAATGACATTGGTAAGGTTGGTGAAAGTGATGCTAATACTAATGCCCAAGTGTGTACTATTAGGAACCTTGATAATGGTAAAGAGTTTGTTGTGAATGAGATTAGGGAAGATGGAATGTGGAACAAGCTTAAGGAAGTGGGTACAGGGAAGCAGTTGACCATGGAGGAGTTTGAGATGAGCGTCGGGCATTCACCGATTGTTCAAGAACTGATGAGGAGGCAGAATGTGGAGGAGGGTCATAAAGATGGTTCCGAGTCCAATGCCAATGGGAGCAATGACGGGGTTTCAAAGTTGAAGAAGAAAGGGGGTTGGTTGAAGAGCATCAAGAGTGTTGCGATCACCATGACAGGTCACAAGGATAGGCGGAGTAGCGATGACAGGGACACATTGTCGGAAAAGGGAGGTCGGAGGTCAAGCTCTGGCACAGATGATAGCCAGGATGTGTCGTTTCATGGGCCGAAGAGGGTGAGGGTGAGGCAGTATGGGAAGTCATGTAAGGAGGTCACTGCATTGTTCAAGAGTCAGGAGATTCAGGCGCATACTGGGTCAATTTGGAGCATTAAATTTAGTTTGGATGGAAAATATTTGGCTAGTGCCGGTGAGGATTGCGTGATTCATATTTGGCAGGTGATGCAGAGTGAGAGGAAGGGTGACCTGTTGATGGAGAAGTCAGAAGATAGCAATTTAAACATGCTGTTATTTGCCAATGGGTCGCCGGAACCATGTTCAGTCTCACCAAATGTGGACAACCATGTGGAAAAAAAGAGGAGAGGAAGGTCGTCTATCAGTCGAAAATCTGTTAGTTTGGACCATTATGTGATTCCAGAGACTGTGTTTGCACTTTCAGAGAAACCCTTTTCTTCATTCCAAGGGCATCTGGATGATGTGCTTGACCTTTCTTGGTCCAAGTCGCAGGTTAGTTACTGTTCTGGTATTCTTTTTGGATTTATTTTTTGTCAACTTCTAATCTCCGCAGGTTACATTATTTGCGTATCTGTTGTTTCTTGATACCAAAATGTTGGGTGAATTTGAACGGATGTTGTTTTATTGTCATGTGATCCGAGGACACTATTTGGTATTTGTCTGCCAAGTGATTTTACTGACACTTACCTACCACTTTTTTTGCCTAGTGTTATGTTTCTTTTTTGTTTTGGTTTCATTACATTCACATGGAGAGGGATATATGAATCAAGTCATATGAAAGGTCCAAGAGGATAGGCTAACAGACTGTGCACGTTTTGTAGTGATGAAATTCAAATACTCTGGACAATTTTCTTTATTAGTTATAAGTTGAAATTTAATTGAGAGGAACTTCGAAAAATGTAAGGCTTTGTTTCTTAACTGTACCTGTTAGGTTCTTCAGTCTATGCACCTTGGATATGGTCAAGCTGCTTTGTTAAGTTTCAAGGAAGAGAAAGAAAATAAATCACGGATACTTTTGACAAAATTGGATAAGTCAATGGGGCTCTGATTAAAAGTCGCAGTAGAAACTTCGGTAATGATTGCTGATCTGGTTCTGGAAGTTTCGTGTGCTAGGTTTAACCATACTCTAGTCCATATGCTGTTTGTCTAAGTATAGGCTTGCAGGATGAGTGCGCTATTGTATCTTGGTTTACTCAAGTAGATATCTGATAAATGAATGAAACGTTTGACTATACCACTCAACTGCTGTGTCAATGAAGAAATCTATTATCCCTGGCTGCTCCCATAGTATAAGAATTTGTCACCTCCTTTCTCTTTCTATCTGTATCTGAACTTACACTGTTGTTTTCTTGACCTTTTAGAACTGCATATTTTAGCAGAAAGTTATAGTTTTACTATGGAAAGTTTAAAATTTCTTAAGCGGATAAGAAAAACAATTTTGGAATAGTCCTGATTATATTTCAATGGAATGATGGACATCATAGTAGTGAAGGCTAGGTTCTGTTTTGGAAATAGACGGTCACATAGAAGAGTGTGTAATGCTTATCTATGATAGCAATTTCTGTAAGTTAGTCTTAGATATGCCAATTGGCATTGATCGTTGAGATTCTGCAAGTTAAAGGTTTTGTTAAAGAAGGCACTCAAGGCTAGGGAAGTCTGAAATAAGCCAAATTAAAATTCAAAGTGGAAGGGAGCTAAAATGGTTGATAATGAGGAAAGATGTTTCAAATTCCTCATGTCATCAGCTTCTTCTGGCTCAAGCGAGATTACCGTAAATCAAGAACTTGATTGACAATAAAATAAGAGATAGAATCTTCTCAAGGAAATCAAGGCTTTTGGGTTTTATTTATTTATTTATTTTTGGTCGATTCAGGTGGGGGGATGAGGGTTTTTTTTAGTGCACTGACAAGTTTATAATTTTAAGGCTTATAAGTGCCTTTTCCTTGGAGTGGATTCCAGTTGGTCATTTTCTGAGCATGACAGGTTTGTGAAATGTGAAAGAGGGGAGGAATGATGCTGTTATTATTATTTTATTATTTTGAGGCATGTGTGGAAATTAAATCAGTGCAATTTCTGCTCACTGCCTTTTGGTAAGGGTTATCTAGTGGATCCAAAGGTGGGCAGAGGGAATTGGCTGTAACCGTGCATTGTAAATTGTTTTGCAGAAAATGATGCCTGTCGACCATATATCAGTTTTCTGATAAAGTAGCATAGTATTCAGATGTCAGTATTCCAATATGTTTTGTTCTCTATCTTTTGATTATTTTGGGATTCACTAAAAGTTTTTAACTATTACCCTGAAAGTTTCCTAGAGGCCAAAAAAACTCTCAAAATCTTATTGACTTCTTGTGTTTATATTGTCCTCTCTTTTTCTAGTTATCTAATGTAAATTTCTTTATGTTATATTTTGCAATCAAGTCTTTCTTAGTAGTTTGTGTGGAAAGAGGCAGATTGATTTAAATGGTGGTGCGATCGTAAAATAAGCTTTATACATGGCAAATGGCAATAATGTGGACTTTTTTCCTTTTCAGTTATTTCTTGTTGCATAATCTCTAAATAAGGTTCCTTTTTTGTTCCTTTTTTCAGCACCTGCTCTCATCTTCAATGGACAAAACTGTGCGCCTTTGGCACTTGTTGAGCAAGACTTGTCTGAAGATATTTTCACATAGTGACTATGGTAAGTATATGTGGTCTGTATTTCAACTTTGCTCTACAATTTTGGTTGGCCTCTACTTGGAACAACTGTTGTATAAAAAGGGGCTAATTCGCACACATCTTACTTCACGGTTTATAAAGTGCTGAAAAATCAAGTACATACCTTTGATATCAAGGAAAAGTACTTTGTTTATGAATCTTAAAACAGTAAGATCTAAATGAGTCGAGTTTGACTATATGATTTTTGGCTCTGGTGTAAGGGATTGGAAGGGGGATTTGTTAGATCCTAGGTTCAGATCATGCCAAGCAATTTTTATTTTTAAATATATATATTTTTTTTAAAGTTCATCATCTGAATTCTTATAATCTGATACTTTTAACGTCTTTTCTGAAAGATGTTATAAATGTGCAAGTGATATATGGATATTTTCCCCATCGCCTATCATTTGTTTCTAATAACTTTATTTTGCATGAACATTGATGCAGTAACTTGCATCCAGTTCAACCCTGTTGATGATAGGTACTTCATTAGTGGATCACTTGATGCTAAGGTTCGCATATGGAGCATCCCTGATCGTCAAGTGGTTGATTGGAATGATCTGCACGAGATGGTCACTGCTGCTTGCTACACTCCTGATGGTCAGGTTGGGCTCTAGCTTTTATTCTTGTCTTTATGTATTGTATTAGTATCGTTTGTAGCTCAATAAACTTTTGGTTGATATCTGAAGGGCGCCCTAGTTGGTTCATACAAAGGCAGCTGCCGTTTATACAATACATCTGGTACAACTCTCTCTCTCTCTCTCTCCCTCTCTCCCTCTCTCCCTCCATGTATATGTGTGCATGCAGCTAATAAATTTTTCCACATTTTTCAGAGAACAAGTTGCAACAGAAAAGTGAAATTAATCTGCAGAACAAGAAAAAGAAATCACATCACAAGAAAATTACAGGTTTTCAGGTAATAAATTGCCTTGATTTGCTTTGCTTCTGTATAGATGATTTTAGCCTTGAAATTGGGAGACAAACCTTTTCCATTTTACCATTATAACTCGGGCCGTTTTCCCATCTTGTATTTTTTATTCTTTGATTACTTTGAGCTGCAAGATTGTTGGTTTGATACTGTTGCTGATTAGTTTTGCTTGGCAGTTTGCACCAGGAAGTTCATCAGAAGTACTGATTACATCTGCAGATTCACGAATTAGAGTTGTTGACGGTGTTGATCTGGTTCACAAGTTCAAGGGTAAGCACATGATGTTCTATGATTTTCTTTATATGTTATTTTAACAATTTCAAATTCAATTCATGAATTTTTCCATCTAAGTTCAACATAGTAGATCAAGATGATGGTAGTACCATATGTTTGAACATTTGTGAAATTGTTAGCTGTCAAGCTTATAATAGTTTCATTCTAGCTTAATTCATTCCGGCACGTTTGATATTATCATAAGATTGCAAAACATAAGCTCTTAGACCATTGATATTTCATTTTTCTAGAACATAAATTTGGTACCCAAGTTTAGATTAGCACAAAGATGTGTTTTCTGGGCAATAATTTAATGATAATGCTGTCTTTTAGATCTGTGAACATGTCATTTCGAATGTTAGCACATGCATTAGAATGTTCCCCTTTCCATAGGTGAATTGGTCTGTTTTTTTGATAGGATTTCGGAACGCAAATAGCCAAATCTCAGCCACCCTCACGGCAAATGGTAAATATGTGGTATCTGCTAGTGAGGATTCTCATGTATATATATGGAAACATGAAGCTGATTCCCGTCCTAGCAGAAGCAAAAGTGTCACTGTCACGCGCTCATATGAGCATTTCCATTGTCAAGATGTATCAGCAGCCATCCCTTGGCCTGGAATGGCTGATTTATGGGGATTACAAGATTCAGAACGTAATGGGCTTGACGAGGTCTCCACAGCAAATCACCCGCCTACACCAGTTGAGGCGGCTAATGCCAACGAGGGTTCAAGAGCAGCATCTGGTTCCACCAATAGCCCTCTCCACGGAACCATTTCGAGTGCATCCAACAATTACTTCTTTGATAGAATTTCAGCAACATGGCCGGAGGAAAAACTTCTTCTAGCTACTAGGAACCGAAGCCCACGTGTAAGTTTTGATTTTACGAATGGTTTAAGCCAAAACATGTCAGCCTGGGGTGTTGTGATTGTAACTGCTGGGCTTCGAGGTGAAATTAGAACTTTCCAAAATTTTGGGTTGCCTGTTCGGATTTAGGGGGGGCCAAATAAGTGGAACCCTTGATCATGGGGGGAAGATGAGTTGATAATTCTGCAAGGAGCCAGTCCATTTTTCCCTATTGGCAAAATGTGTACAGAGAGAGAGAGAGAGAGAGAGAGATTTGTAATATTAAAGCGTTCCATGTGTTTCCTTGTGCTTGTGCCGTCGGACGTGGAGTTCAGTTGGAGAGCCGGTCCGTCGGGCCAACAAGAAAGAAAAGTAGATTTGTTGAAAAAAGAGGAGGCAAAAAAAAAAAAAAAAAAAAAACTACACTGATGAATGTCTGTAGTCGGAAAATTGTAGAGTTATGAGATGGGAAAAGCTTATTGAATTTAGAAATGAAAATTCTTTTACAATTTATGTGCACAGGTCTTGATTTCTTTTTCTGCCTAATATTGGTAGTTGTAGGTGTGTAGGCCATTTAGACAAGTAACATTCTTAGCTTCCAAGTAAACAAAAACCTTTTAATCTCTGTAAAGATGGTTTGTTATAGGGTATCGGAGATGGATTTTGTCTTGAACTCTAATCTCGAATATCTCCTAATTTGAATTCTTCAAACCAAGTGATGGACCGTTATATTATATATATGTATGTATGTATGTATTTTTTCTTAATTTTTTTTTTTTTTAAAAGGAGACAACTGATGCTAAGTTATGGTTATCCACCTCTTTCGGGGGCTGGAAGACTCACAGAGGTATTTTAGTTTTCCTCTGGCCACAAGTTTGACTTCTACACCAAAAGCGGGTTTCGGACCCAAGACCTCTAGT
Source organism: Pyrus x bretschneideri (assembly GCF_019419815.1). Classification (NCBI taxonomy): domain Eukaryota; kingdom Viridiplantae; phylum Streptophyta; class Magnoliopsida; order Rosales; family Rosaceae; genus Pyrus; species Pyrus x bretschneideri. The sequence goes on from NW_025999557.1 coordinate 231,726, forward strand.
TTTAGTTTGAAAGAAGCCTCGCAATCCGTCATTTACCATTGAATCATCAGTTCGTGGTTCGTTATATTATATGTTGACTAGACTAGTTGGTGAAGATAACGGAAACATTTCACCAAAGTACAAATTTCTAATGTTCTAGAAAAATAAGGGTAAATAAGAAGAGACAGACAACTTTATATGTTTTGTTAATGAATATTTTTATTTTATTATTGAATATTTTAAATTGAATAGATGATTTTATAAATAATTTTATAATAGTTTTTTACTTATTTAACCGTAATTGGATCCTTGATTGGCTAACGAATAAAAACACGATGATTAAATTGCTAAATTGACAATTTAAAGTTAAATTGACCAACGCGCCAAATTGACAATTTAAAGATTAAATTGATCAACGCGCCAAAACGCGGGACTATTTTGACATTTAAGCAAAAAAAAAATAATTGCCCAGACCCTTTATTTTTGTAAGCTAAGTAGGACATGGATCTCCCATTGATAGGGCGGTAAGTTTCCGCATCATTCATCGTCATAGCACTTGCGATGGTGGTGCTTGTGATGGGGCTGTTTTTCTCCTCGTCGTCTAATTTGGCATATCCATTATTCGGATCCTCGAAGGAAATCACATCACCCGCACCTTTGGCATGAACCGCGTTCTCCTACTCCTCTCTGGCTATTTCCTTTTACTCCTGCCTCTCTGTGGCCGTTGCGACTCCTCCGATAATCAACTATTCCATGTTCTCATCCATCGCCACGGTGGTCTCTGGAATCGTGCCGCCGTTGTCGCCGGTTTCCCGAATCATCAACGATGCACCGTCCAAACGAAAGACATGGATGACGTTGGGAGCTCGACCGCTCCAACTTCGGAGGAAATATATGTCAGTCATAATTTTTTTCTGACCGAAGTATTAATTTTGGATGTGGATGTTTCATGGTTACTTGATTTGATAGGTTTAATTATTATTTTTTTTTCTTTCTAACCACATTTGTTTAGATGTTGCTTGACATCATGTGATCAAAAGGTTTTTTCAGAACACAAATTTTTTTATTGCTGAAATAGATAAACCAGTTAATCGATTGAAAATTTGTTGCAGTGAGATGGTTACGAGGAATAACCGATGATTAATTATACGTATGGATGATTTTCACGGTTATAAAGATGTACATGAGACATTTTTCTCCGATTAAAACCATTCCCTTCCCATAATCAATTAAAAGTATTTTTTTTGAGAATTATTATTGGCATCCCAAAAATCTCATTCTATACTTCAAATTTTCTATATTTTGAAAGAAAAACACACGTATGAGAAGTGTAGAATGAGATTTTTGAAGTGCCAATAACACTTTCCTTTTTTCTTTATCTTTATTGTTCAACTAGACTAAAAGTATTTATAAAAAAATAAAAAATAAAAAAAAATCTAAAATGCAAGTAAGAATGGGATTTGGATCTTCTCCTGAGCCCAAGGAGAGGATCCTTTTGACCAATCAGTGTGGGTTGTTGGATTTTTATCCAACGACTACAAACAGAAGGGTTCCTTTAAGTTATATTAATTATAGCCGTTAGATTTTCATCCAACGGCCCACACTTCTTGGTCAGGAGGATCCTCTCCTTGGGCTCAGGAGAGGATCCAAATCCGTAAGAATGTTCAACATCCTATGTTTTCGGGGATCATTTTCCTGAGGATCTTGAGGATCCCGTGATCGTAACCGTTCATCGCATATCGTGCGGTCAGAAAACATTTCAAAATTTAAAATTAAATATAAATAGTACCTAAAGAAACCTGATCGCACGATATACAATGAACTGTCACGATCACGGAATTCTCAGGATCTCTATGAAAAGGATCTGGGATGTTTTCATCGAATCTTACCTCATGAAGCTGATGAAGATTTCCATAATCTTTATGAGATGCATTTGCTCATGTACCCCAATTGAGTCCCACATAATCTTTATGAGATGCATTTCCAAAATCAATCAATCGTGTTGATGTTGATGGTGCATTGTTTGCAGATGAAAATTAATTCCATAATCTTTATGCACGAGATCATTACCAAACTCCAAGACTCCAAGGGCTGCTTTATTAATTCAGATTAGTCTTTGATATCCAGTTCAAGAGAATTCGGTGCAACAAACACATTTTTAATGATCATTCATGTGTTTGGTTTAACAATATTCTTCTAGCTTTATTTCCAGACTAACCTTTGATATATATATCATTTTAGATCTGTCGCGAATCCACATTGTAATTTTATTTTAATCAATCGAAAAAATGTCCATTGTAATGCTATTGCTTTGCTTGAGTTTTCCGTCAAGAAAACAAAAATTACTGAACAAGTTACCTAGCTCCACTTCTTGGGCCATTTTTATACTTGGGTCAGCCCGAACTATATGCAAAATAGGCCCAAATCCTAAGGTTTGCCAAGATAAGGCTTCGACCAACCTTGAGGCCCACATTGTGTCTGCCAAAAGTCCCCACAAAAAGTGGGCCTACAGTCCTCCAACTTGCCATAATATCCAAAACAAAATCCAGAAATTGAAAATTCACCCAGATTCCAGAGCAAAACTTGCCAAAAATCTGGCTCTAATCCAAAAACCTCCTCCCACAACTCCCTGTCCTTTTACAACAGCAATTTTCTAATTTCTCTCTGCAGGCACAGCCCATAACACAAAAGAATGGGTACACTTGGCTGAAAAATATCTTATCCTATAATCCTATGTTCTAAAAAGCAAGGGGGAAAAGGAGTAATTTCTTGGTGCATTCGTAACATGGATATGTGTTGTTACTATTTCACTAGCTTCATAACATGTGAATTTGTTTTAACGTTAATACATCGAAGATTGATGCCTATTAGTTTTATCGTGCACCCTTATTATAACATTAGAAATAATATTCCACACGATTTGTGTTTCCAGTACGCGTAAAACTTTTTGAAAAAGAAGATAGAAAACAAATATCAAAAGGAAATCCAGTCCTCACAACCTCATTGGCCGCTTGAAATTTGATGTGGCAGACTTACATGCTGCCAATTATCTTATCCTCTCTGCCATAAAATAATGCTATTTTAGTCTCTCATGAGCCTCAAATCTGCCCACCAAAACGACCGTGTATAAATACAAACTGGTGGTTTCTTTTTCAAAGCACTTGAGCTCAAGCTTCCACTTTGGCCACTCCCACCACCTCTCACTCTCTCTTCCTCACTCACTTGTGAAAAGATCAGAAAAAAACCCAGTTTAAAAAAAAAAAAAACAGAGAATTAATGGCTCTTCAGGCTGCTTCTGTGGTTTCTTCTGCATTTTCTGTTCCCAAAGAGGTTTGTTTCGAGCTAATATCGCCTAATCCTCTATTTATTCCAAGAAACGTTTCTTCTCGTTTTAATCGACCAAGAAGCTAATGGGGTTTGATTTGATTTATTTTCTTGGAATTGTACTTTTTTTTTTCAGGGAAAGACGAGTGCTTCTTTCAAGGATTCAAGTCTGTTTGGAGTCTCTTTCTCGGACAATCTCAAGGCTGAGTTCAGTTCTGTTGCATTAAGCTGCAAGGTATTTACTCTGCAAATACACAATGCGTTTCCTCTTGTTGCAAAAACAAAACAAAAAGCACTTCTGCTCATAAACGTTTTTAATGGAAGCGCATCGGAATTTTTGATATAAACCGATGATCACTTTTAGATTGTTTCTGTCAAAAGATGCTTTAACTTTTTGGTTATCTGAAAATGCTTTTAGCCATTCAAAAGCGCTTCCGCACAGACCATTTTGGTGGTATCTTGTAGTAGTTGCTGAATTTGGAGTTGTATTGCATGTATGTTGAAATTTTACCAAATTTGTGTGTAAAAAAAACACAATGGCTGTGACTACAGAGGGAATTCAAGCCAGTGAGAGCCCAGACAACAGCTACAGCAAGCCCAGCAATTAACAGGGGAACATCAGAGGGAAAGAAAACTCTAAGAAAGGGCAGTGTGATTGTCACCGGCGCCTCTTCCGGACTCGGTCTAGCCACAGCCAAGTCTTTGGCCGAATCCGGAAAATGGCATGTAATTATGGCCTGCAGGGATTTCCTCAAGACTGAAAGAGCTGCCAAGGCAGCTGGCATGCCCAAAGAAAACTACACCATTATGCATCTTGACCTTGCTTCCCTCGACAGTGTGCGCCAATTTGTCGATAACTTCAGGCGATCCGAGAGGCCGCTGGATGTGCTTGTGTGTAATGCTGCTGTTTATCAGCCAACTGCTAAGGAACCTTCATTCACTGCTGAGGGATTCGAACTCAGTGTTGGGACTAACCACCTCGGGCACTTCCTTCTTTCGCGGTTGCTTATGGAAGATTTGAACAAATCCGACTACCCATCAAGGAGACTCATCATTGTTGGCTCAATTACAGGTACTTGATTCAAATGAAGAAGATGATTCTACAATATGCACTCTTCTTTCTAGAATGTGTGATAAAAAATGGAATTGCTTTTCAGGGAACACGAATACCTTAGCCGGAAATGTACCTCCAAAGGCCAACCTTGGGGACTTGAGGGGACTTGCAGGAGGCTTAAACGGTCTAAACAGCTCGGCCATGATCGATGGCGGAGAATTTGACGGTGCCAAGGCCTACAAGGACAGCAAAGTCTGCAACATGCTCACAATGCAAGAGTTCCACAGGCGCTACCATGAGGAAACCGGGATAACATTTACTTCCCTTTACCCCGGCTGCATTGCCACCACTGGTTTGTTCAGGGAGCACATTCCCTTGTTCAGGCTTCTGTTCCCTCCATTCCAAAAGTACATTACCAAGGGCTACGTCTCAGAAGAGGAAGCCGGAAAGAGACTTGCTCAGGTAAGAACTTAAGCTTGTAACCGGTGCATTATGTTTTTCAATCTCTCTTGTGCATGAACTCATTTCCTTGCTGTTGATCACTCTCAGGTTGTAAGCGACCCAAGCTTGACAAAGTCGGGAGTCTACTGGAGCTGGAACAAGGATTCGGCTTCCTTCGAGAACCAACTGTCCCAAGAAGCTAGTGACGCGGAGAAGGCTCGCAAGGTGTGGGAGGTCAGTGAGAAGCTTGTGGGTTTGGCCTGACTATAGAAACTCGATGTTTTGCCTCCGAGGCCGAGGATGTCACCCGAGATCAGGTTCATTTGCAGAGTGCAGATTTTGAAATCAAATGCTGTACTGTCATAGACAATTTGTCTCGAGTGGATGACTAGTGTTAGTAACAAATGAGAATAAAATCACTCACCTCTGTTGCGAAATGCAGATCATATTTCTTGTTACAAGTTAACCTTTTACTCTTATTTACTTTAAATATATCGTAAGGAAGTAAACGTCAATCATTTAAAGCTCATAACCAGGAAACCGCGCTTCAGACTGCTCAGTCATGTCCAAAAGGAGAAGAGCCATTCCACCAACACCTTCAAGTAGAGAATAGGGCCGATCTCCTCCATGCATCGTCCCCTCTGATATGAGTCTTTGGGCTCTATCATGTAGAAAGCAAGCAAATGCTTTGGCCCTGTACAAGTATTCCACCTTACCCGTTAATCGATAGAGTGAAAGAAAGACATAAGCGCAAGAGCAACTCCAGGAGCACCATGGCACCAGTGCACAAGACGGTCTGATTCACTTCCTTCACTGGAAGGAAAGTTTCTGCTGGGAAAACGATTCTTAATCATGCAACATAAAGTACCCTTAACATCCTCCACCTCATCAGGTTTCAGTTGCATGCTCATCAAAACATGCATAATCCCTGCCAGTCCATGGGCAGCAGCCCAGTATTTCTTTCCACGCCACTCGTACATCAACACGCTTCGTCCCTTCTTGGCCAATTGTCTACCAGCCTTGATAATTTCATCCACAACCGATCTCCACACAAATTGATTGTGCATTAAATGGATAATCAATTTAGTCCATTTAAAACCAATTTGAAGAAAGGTTCAAGCATAAATTATCTTACCATGGAAGCAGTAGAAATTGTCCCATTTCCAATATGATTGTTCAGGAATGAACAGGCCCATAAGAAGCCAGCTCTCCCGTATAATAATTCATTTGGAAGATCACTAGACAGCTTGATCTGCTGGTAGGAAACAAGTGATACTATCAACCACCTCTTTAAATTTTGACAAGTAGCGGTCGAGTAGCATTGCATCACCAGTATGCTTTGCAGCGACAGCACCAAGGGCACAAACACCAGCCTGCCCGCATATGAATGACACATGCCTGCAAGCCCATGCAGTACATACAAACAACAAAGCCTTTTCCCACTAAGTGGGGTCGGCTAGATGAATCCTAGAACGCCATTGCGCTTGGTTCTGTGTCCCATGCAGTACATAACAAATTTAAATTACTAATCCCCCAAGGTTAAGCCAGAACTAAAACAACATCAACTAATTGTAGAAAGCACACAACTACTAATGATGGATGGTAAGCTATGTTAAACTGCAATTAGACGAAATACTTTCAATATGTTTCATAAACTCTAAAACAGATCTGAATTCAGATATGGTAAAAAGTGTTCTTTCTATCAACACCTTTCTTGGGTTTGATAATTCCAAAGAGAAGCTAATGAGGATTGAACCAATAATCGAGCACAGGTAATTATCTAACTTGAAAGTTACCATTGAGGAACACAAACTATCGAAGAAATCACACAGATGAAGAAAAATTTATTAATAAATAGAAGAATTAGTGATACAATCAAAAGATCTACTTCAAAGCCTTTAAGATCACATGCCTTCAGAGCACAATTTAAGATCACTATCCTTCTTGGTGACTTGGTAAGCCTTGAAGGCCAAGAAAGCAGTCCCAAGAGTCCGTGTACAAATTCGTTCTATGTTTTAAATTTGTTTTTTGTGAAAATTGATTCTAAAACCTTTTATTTATAAATAAAGAGAAATACTGTTAGAATATAATACTAAGTGTCTTAACTGAGTTAGAGTGTCAATTTCTACACCCGAGACTTTACGTTTGAGTCCTTTACCAAAAAAAACTGAAGAAATTTTTAGTTGTGACGGGAATACAAGTGGTACACCACGTGTTTTCATAGGAGTGGTGAAAAATTTTATTTTTTAAGTTATTAACCTTTTAGCACATATATTCCACCATTTGCATAGTGACACGTCGTGTACTGGTCACATTGAAAAATCTCTCAAAAAACTGATAGGAAAACATTTATCAAAGCAAGAAGCTAGGCTCGGGCCAATGCCAAACCAAATGAGCAGAAAAAACTTGGGCCAGGCCACAAAATATGGGTGAACCGAAGTTTGTTGATCAGAAAGGACAATCCAAGCCCAAAACGCAAAACTTTACTTACCCGCCCGCACGCCGTTGCTTCTCTCTACTGTGTAGTTACTATCGTTGTAAACCCTAAACCCTAGCCCTCTCATTTGCAGAAGCCTCCCGTCCCGAGAGCCCCCAAATATCTCTCTGGTAAGAAATCGCTCAACCAAAACCCTAATTAGGGTTTCCATCCACACATGCTTGCTTAGATTTACGATTCACTATAATTTTTACATTGAATATTGGAATTTTCAGCAAAAAATAATGGGGAAGAAGAGAAAGCAGAGCGAGGCCGCGGTGCCAGAAAAGAAGGAGGATGAGGTTGCTCCGGAGAGGCCGAAGCGAACGCTTTCGGGTTGGAAGGAGAAGAACGACGATGATGAAGTGAAACCGAGTGAATCGACGGCAGTGTTTAGGAACAAAGAGAAGATCTTGGTTACTTGCTCTCGGCGCATTAGTTACAGGTAAAGTTAATCAAGAACCAACTTTTTCTATGCTTCGAGCGCTCGGTGTTGTTTTATTCGAAACTCGAAGGATTTGTTGAAACTAATTGTGAACTGATTGGAAGTTGATTGAAAAAGTAGTGTGGTAGCGTATGATGAGTGTACCATGTTTCTATCTATTATCAAATTTTGAAATGGTTGGGGGATATTGAAAAGGTCATGTGCGTTCGGAACCAACGAGGGTTTCTGTAATAATTGTAAATTTGTGACCTTTAGATGAATTAATATGATAATAGTTTTGGTTTATATGATATATTCGTCTATATAATTTTTTTGAGTATATATACTTGGGTGTGTGTGTGTTTGTATATGATTGTATGGATTATATACGCAGGTACCGACATCTGATGTTGAATGTGGTGGACCTGATGCCTCACTGTAAGAAGGACAATAAGGTGGATTCTAAATCAAGTAACGGGGCAACCCTCAACGAGCTGGTCGAGCTAAAGAATTGTTCTTCCTGTATGTTTTTTGAGGTTAGTTTTCTTATTGTTTCTTTCTGACCTTGTTTAGCATTCGTCATTTGATATTAGTTTTATACTACATTTCATTTTAATTGGTGAATTGATATTTGAGTTTAAGCTGACACGTTTATCTATCTGTGTATATTTGCTACCAGTGGTTAAGTCTGTTGGTATTAAAGTTAATTGCGTGATGTTTTAATTGAATGGGATTATTATGACATCTTGGGTGTTTGAGATAGGGATACAAATAGCAAATTGAGGTTACTGGTTTTCTTCGGTTTTCTGTGTGCTAACTTGTACTTTGTTTGGGGGTCTCTAAATTACAGTGCAGGAAGGGGAAAGATCTGTATCTGTGGATGTCAAAGTGTCCCAATGGGCCATCTGTGAAATTCTTAGTCAATGCTGGTAATGTTTCTGTTTTATTTAGTTGATTATCATGAAAGATTTGCTTATCTCATTTGGGGTTAAAGTTTTTTGGAAAAGTTCTGATCAAAGAAAGTTGCTTTGTGATTTACAGTGCACACGATGGAGGAATTGAAGCTTACAGGAAATCATCTAAAAGGGTCACGGCCTATTTTGACTTTTTCATCCAACTTTGATAAAGATGCCCACTGGAAGCTTCTGAAGGAGATGATCACTCAGGCATGTTGAATTTGTTTCCTCCTTGTGTAGTTATAAACATTCTCCTGTTCATGCCCTGCTTAGTTGCTTGTGATCAGTTTGCGTTGTTGATTTTGATCATGCCCTGCTTACAGCATATCTTATTCTCTTTCTTATTGAACTTTCTTCTCAGATATTTGGCATTCCCAAGGAGCATAGAAAATCTAAACCCTATCATGATCACGTCTTTGTATTCTCTATCGTTGATGACCACATTTGGTTCCGAAACTATCAGGTATTAATTTGTTAGACATCACCAATAAAATTGGTTTACTTCAATTCTTACGGAATATATGTCATTAGTCTCAATGAGTAGTCAACAGAGTTAATAAGTGGAGGGGCGAGGAAGGAATTATTATGAAAGTTTATGTGATTTAGCGGATGTATTTTTCATAAAAGCACTGTTGTACCATTGGCATCCCCAATTGTAATCTACACCCCCACCAATTACCACATTATTCAGCCGATCCCCCTCGTTCCCGTAATACTCCTAAAGCCTTTCCTAATTTTTTAGTTTACTCTCCATTGATTACTCCATGGGTTGAGTACTGCCGCAATTTTCTTTCGCGGCCTGTCACATGCCTTACTTGGGAACCCTTGGAGCTGGAGGCCAAATCTTCATTATGCAAGTTATGAACTCAAGGTAGAGGGATTGCCTGATTCACCAGCCCTTCCTTGCTGAAGGCACGGCTTCCATTTATCTTTTGGCACTCTTAAGATTTTATTTTCTGAGAGTATATAGTTGGTAGTTAGTTTACTAAAACGTGGTTGGGAAGTGCATGATGAGGGCTGACAATAGTGCCAACCTAAGTTTCGTGTAAACACTGATGATGCTTTTTGTGCTAATGGTTTGAACTATTATAAGCTCAGCTAAAGTATATATAGTAATGTCACATGAATATTTTAAATGACCACCCTAGTTTTCAGGAGGAGGCATAATGCATATCAAAATAGGTAGTGCAGATTCTGCAATAGAAAAAGGCTTATAAAAGAACACGTATCAAACCATTCGTGCTCTAGAAACAATGTGGTAGTATTGTCAAATAACTTCTGAGTTAAGATTTGCTTAATATCATACATGTATGATTTTCTTTATACCATATTATGTTTGTGTCTACTCAGACGACTATTTGTTTTATAATTCTTTTTAAAAATGACAATTTGTTGCTTTAGATGTCGCTGCTTTTTTGTCTTGACCTTTGTCGCTTCTTAAATTGCAGATATCTGTTCCTCATAACGAATCGGATAAAATAGCTCGAGGAGGCTTAGATAAAATGACCCTTGTTGAGGTTCGTAGTGATGCTTTTCTCTGGTCTATATATTACAGTATCTTTTATGACGTTTTAACTCAGAGAACTGGTTGTATATAGGTTGGACCACGATTTTGTTTGAATCCGATCAAGATATTTGGTGGCAGCTTTGGAGGTCCAACATTATATGAGAATCCGTTTTACATATCACCCAATCAGGTTAGATATCTTGATTTTGTTCATGAAAGAATATTGATCCTAATACTTAACAGTTAATATGAGAAAGTCTGTATCGACGTATGATTTTACTTGCAAGTTTATGATTCTGTCCAACTAAATTTATTAATCCGTTTTATGAAAGGATGAAATCAAGCCAATAAATCCGGCACTAGATTTTACTTGCATGAAATTGTACTTTTGAAACTTTTGTTTTGAGGTTGGAAAATCTCGCCATGTGCTCGTAACACTGTTTACTGGTTGTAATGGAAATTTTTTTCCAATGGGTTCAGATTCGAGCATTGGAGAAAAAGAAGAAGGCTGGGACCTTTGTCAAGAAAGTCAAAGCAAAGACGAGGAGAAAAATGCATGAGCTTGAAAATCCACTGGAGGCTGATGAGTTTTCTGAGATGTGGAAGGAATGAAAACTTTCATCTTCCTCTGAGAAATCACAATTATAAATTTATGTCATACGTTGTATCGTTTAATCGAAAAGGAAGATTTTGGTTAGAACTGCCCATTCTTTTTCAAATATTGGTTCTCTCTAAACTGCAGTAGCTTATATATGTAAGTTGGCTTTGGTGGTTGCACTTTGTGGAATTGGATTTTTTTTCTTTCTTTTTTATCTAACCATTAACCAATATTTGTGCAATTCAGCTATACTAGAGTGAAGTTGGGTCAAATGTCTTAAGATTGGATTTTTCAATCCTCAAGGCTCTCTAAAATTTATAGGCTTTTTAGCTAAAATGGTTTCTTAGATTTGCACAACTCCTCACTTTGGTTCTTGAGATTTCAAATCAATAGAAGTAATCCTTGAGATTGTCCACCATCTATCATTTTGGTTCTTCCGTTAAGTGTCATGGAGCTCTTGGCCGGAAGTTTGGGCAATTTTCAAAGCTTCATAACTCAATCGTTTCTTAACCAAATTCGACCCATAATATATCAAAATGAAGATAGGAAAATGTAGAATAAGATTATACCTATTTGGAAGCCTTGCCGGAGATGGTCGTAAAATAACCTCAAAGTTGACTAGTCCAAGGAAAAACTGGAAAATTCGTCGGAAATTAGGCAAAATAAATGTTTATACTTCTTCAATACTCAACAAAATCAAGTGATTCAAAAATGAAAATCATACTCTCGACGAGACAAAGAGAATGGTACCGTTTTCTATGACTAACTCATCGTGGTTTAGCTGGAAAATGGCTGTCTTGGTCTCAAGTTAGCCACTTTCGAGCTGTTTTCCAGCCAAACTACAACAATTTTTGTTGAGTATTGAAGAAGATATGAACGTTTAAAGTTTGTCCAGTTTCCGGTGAGTTTTCCAGTTTTCCTTCGGACCAGGCAACTTTGAGGCTATTTTCCGACCATTTCTGGCAACCATTGGGCTTCCAAATAAGTATAATCTTATTTACACTTTTCTATCTTCATTTTGATATATTATTGGTTAAATTTGGTTAAGAAACGATTGAGTTACGAATCTTTGAAAATTGCCCAAACTTCCAGCCAAGAGCTTCGGGACACTTACGAAGTTTTTAACAGAATGACCAAAATGATAGATGGTTGACAATCTCAGAGACCACTTCTATTGATTTGAAACCTTAGGGACCAAAGTGAGGAGTTATGCAAATTTCAGAGACCATTTTGGCTAAAAAACCAAATTGATATGGTCACCCATTAAGAAGTAAGAAAAATTAATGAAAATAACTTAAAAAGTTTTAATTTTAATAAAAAATCATGTTACAAGTTTTTTAATGAGTTTTTTTATTAAAAGCAGTGCTTCTTCAACTGAAAAAAAAATACTTATAAGCAAAGTGAGAACTACGAGTTATTTACATCTTTGTTCGGAGGTAAAAACTAGAAGCAGCTGATATGGTACAAAATTAGAAAGAGACGAAGGACGATCAAAGTTATTATTTGAGGCATGGTAAGAGCGAGTGACAAAGCAAAGCAGCAATGACTAATGGGAGGCCCACTCAGTCCAGTCGGTCTGACTTCCGACACGTGGAATACTGTTGACCCTTGTATATTTATCGACTTTGAAGTTGGCCCCACACATTGCCCCCTCACTATCTACCCTTGGCATGGCCTTCATCTTGTTCATTGGATGCTCAAAGCTCATCAATCCTCCCTCACTATGAAACATGCATCCTGCACAACAATTTATCAATAACAAGTTAATTACCAATCCGGATCCTAAGCGGATCTTTTTTGTGAGGATTCTAGAATAATCGTATCCGTTCATCGTACATCGTATGATTATAAATTTTTTAAATATTTTTTTTTAAATTAAACACAACCAGTACTTGACAAAAACTAACAGCACGATATACAATGAACGGACACGATTCACGAATTCCCATGATCCTCACCAAAAGGATCCGAAGAGGAGTTAATTACAAGTTACAACAATTGATTTGATTACTCCAATTTCTAGGATCTTTCTCTAATGCGGCTACTCCCTTTGAAATGTAAACATGTCACCTAATTATTGATATTCACTTCGTTATACTTCAATTGTACTTAATGTATAAGCGACCTGAATTTTGACTTATCAAATGTATGTTTTTTAATTGGTAGTTAACTATATTGTATAAATTACGTTTTTTTTTTCTTTTTCTTGTCAATAAGCAAGACACACGATTTAAACTCAAGACACACGATTTAAACTCAGGACCTCAAGTGCAGAACAAAAACTGTATAAACAATTTGTAACAAATCCCTTGTAGACATGAACATAGTAAATAAAAACAAAAGCTTATAACATAAGGTACCTTTTGGGAAAGGGGCAAATGATTTAGCACAACCCTCTTTTATGACCTCCAATTCATCAGAAATAACCACAGATCCATCGGCTGCAATGCCCCAATACAGTTTTTCTCCACCATCAGAACCCTAAAATCACAACATAAAAAATTATGAAGCTCATAAGATCCTTAACAGAATGATGATCCATTTAATTTTGGTCCAAATTTAAAATTATGCAATTTCTCGCAAATAAAAATTAAGGTAACCTAAACATAGGAAAATAATTGTCACGCGTTTTTCTTATTCTGCTCACCCTTGTTAATTTTTTTTTTTTCAATAACCTTTATGTAATTTATTCAATTAAAGTGGAAAAAGGATGTGCGAAAATTATTTCCCTTTAGATGAGTGTACGAGTACATACCAGTGCAGCAAAGACATTGCCACCCTTGCTGTCATAGACAACAAAAGCAAAGCTTCCTTCAAGATCTTTGACAACCTGATCAGCTGGGTACGGACCACGATCTCGAAGGGTTCTATAAGCTTCAATCACAAACATGGCCTCATTGGAGCATTTTGTTAGACCATACTGCTTATTCAGTAAACACAGATTGTTCAAGCTCCCCAAAAACAAGCAGTATATGTCATCAAACCCACAGAACAACCTGATATTTCACCAAACCCTAAAACATGTTAATTGCTTTGAAATTAAAAAAAAAAAAAACAAAAAAATAATTGATTTGATGGGAATATTTGTTACCACTTCAAAATCGTCATCCTGCACTTGACAACTGTGAGAAGTACTGCAGTATGACGGTTTTGAAGTGACAATAACAGCGATGATTAGGTTAGTAGGGTTTACGTCTGGTGTTTGGAGTAGGAGCCTTGATCTGGCTTGACGTAAGCAAGGACAGCAGCATCGCCAAATCCCATGGAGAGGGAGTTGTGAGGATGGTGGGAGAGGAAGTCTCTGAGAGTCTCTTCTGGGTGCTTAGGTTTCTTGCTTCCGTTGTAAGACGCCGGACTGTTCAGCTCCTCCGGCGGATGAGCAAAAGCTTTGTGAAAAATGGCCAACATTATTTCCGATCAAAACTATATGCTCATAGATAGTTTCTGAGCTTAATATTTTGTATATTTGTTACTGGGGCTAGTGGCGGTATTATATGGCTGTTACGGGGGCGTGGATCTTGTGTGTGATGGATAAGATTCTCTTTCTTCAAGGTGTTCTTATCCTTTTGTTGAAATTTTCAGGTCGGGCTGAGGGTCCATTCTAATAACATCGATAATGTTTTTACTTTACTATCTGCCCAATTCATTAGATCTGAGGTTTTATTACAAAAGATTTCGATGTTAGTTAAAATGAGGTAATTCTATTTAAATTGTTGTTCTCTTTTCCCTCTGACCGATGTGGGATAATGGGATTCCAACACGTCCTCACACGTGAGACCCCATTTTGTGGGTCACACGTTGAGATCCACACATGGCAACTACATGGAGCAAAGTTGGGGCTCACCCAACACGCGGGGCCAAACGGGGAGCCACCCAATCACGTGGCAACTTTCGGATACATGGAACCATGTCGGGACTCACCCATTGCGCAAGGCCAAAGGGAACCCACCCAATCACATGGCAGTCCCCTGGCTCTGATATCATGTTGAATTTTTTAGGTCGACAGGCTGAGTGCCCACTCTAATAACACCGATATTGTAACAGTCCCTTGGCTTTGATATCATGTTGAATTTTTCAAGTCGACAGGCTAGGGGCCCACTCCAACAACACCGATATTGTCCCCACTTTATGACCTGCACAATTCGTTAGGTGCGAGATTTTATCATAAAAAATCTCAATGTTAATTAGAGTAGGATAATTCTATTTAAATTAATGTTCTCTTTTCCCTCTAACCAATGTAGGATAATGGGATTAACACCTTTTCTGTACTTTGTGACAAACAACTTTATTATATAATTTGTTCTTTTTTTTTCTTTTTTTGGGAAACTATTATATAATTTGTTTAAAAATGATGATTTTGCAATCTTATTACACATAGAACTTTATATTGACAAGCATAATAAGACAGTTTACTAGAAATGACAATTTTTCATACGATCAGTTAACAAAATACATAAATGAGATGAAAATAACAGGTTTTGGATCAACACGATAACTAATTGGGTTGTTATTGAGTCACACAATAAAAATCCGTTAATAACGAGTCCATAACAAGTTTACACGAGGGTGATATGCAGATAATCCGTTTCAACACGTTAAGAAAAAAATATTTTGATGATATTAATTTTTTAAATTACTAAAAAAACTTAATATATGTATATATTGTATATAAATATGTATTACTGTATTATTATTTTATATAAATTTAAAAACTTTAAATTTTATTTATTTATTTATTTATTTTTATGTATACTATAGGCAAAGAGTGAAATTACAAAGTTATAAGTAATTTAAAAATACCAAACACGTTTTAAAAATTATAATCATTAATTTACAAATGTGAAAAAAATAATATAAACTCTCGTAATCGCATACACCGTCATTTGAATTTTTAAAACCATACAAACCATCATGAATATTATTTTTTTTTGGGAGCTCAAAACAAATAAAATTCATAATCATTAATGTACAAGTCTAAAAAATGTGAAAGACAAATGTTTTTATTTTTTTTATATTTTGAAGTAATATTTATTTAATGTGGTATGCTTATACTAATTCAGTATTATTTTTTTCATTTTTTTTTTTGTCAAATTATGTCTTTCGTTTTCATTATTTATTAATATGAAGTATATTTTCTCAACGGTTTAGTGGGTCGGATCATATTACCTGATAATATTAACTGGTCAATTTTTGGGTTGGGTTATATTACCCGTTTACTTTAAATGATATTATACGACACAACCCATTAAGATATTAGGTATATCACGAACACATAAAATACGACACAAATGTCATATCTACCTTTTACAACGCATCAACTCTGTTACAATAATGACAATATTATTGTGTTAAATGAAAACATGAATGTCAGTTTGCATATTTTTTGTAAGTGATGGTAGAAGATTTGAGCAAAGAAAATTTATTCCTGTTAATTACCACAAAATAGTAGGACTAAGAAGAACAATTTTTCTTCGCAACTTTCTCCATGTTCTATCTTTGCTAGAAAAATATGCAAGTTAACATTCATATTTCTGTCAAATATTCCTTAAATCTAGTGTTGTCTAAGTCGTGCTAATCTTAAATATCAAACAAGTCCTAAAATTATTATGTACCATTAATTGTAGACTTACACCCTAACTATATATATTTTTTATAATTAATATATTGAATAATAAGTAATTTCATAACGCACTAAATAATTATTTTATTTTAGAAAAGTAACACAGAATTTCCATGTATAAAGCTGTTTTGGTCCTGTAAATTGGAATACCATGGGAGCAATAGCTGCCTAACTTGACTTATTGCAGAAACGAAGATATTTTGGACAATCCTTGGAATTTAATAAGTTTTGAGATAATATCTTCAGATTTTTCTTTTGTCGTTCGTAAGGAATTGAGTTGCGTGAGAGCTTGGTAATCCTCAGAAATATCTGTTCCATCAACTCTCACAATTTTATAGCTGGAGTTATTCAGCTACATTATACTTGTATACTTTCCTTATTATATTTGAGATTAACAGACATAGTTAGATTACATAATAAGGTGCTTAAACAAGTTTAGAAGGAAACAATTTAGAGCAATTAGCTGCTGCCATTCCTTTTTTGATGCTCATATGTCAGCTTTTTTATTTTTATTTTTTTTCCTTTTTAAAAAAAATAAAAAATAAAAAGCCCTAAAGTGTCAGTTTTATATTATGATGTTTTGATAAAAAAAAAAAAAAAAAAAATAGAGATATAGTTTGATGGTGATGGGGTGTTTTAGACTTATCCAGAGCAGGTAAAAGTGACAGGGATAAGAGTCAGCTACCCCACCTGCATAAACATGTAAGCAACACCAACTCTATTATTAAAAATAGTAATTTTCGTGTAATATATGATACACGGTTACCGTGACATTCTATATTTATAATACAATATTACTGGTAGAAAAATTACAAATAACGTTACAATAATGGTATGCACTTCACTACAAGGAGCAGATGCTGCAGTGTCAAGATTTAAAAGTCAGAGTCCGTGGTTTATTGTTAATTACATCGTTTTAACTTAAACAGCTGCATAATTCAATAAACATTAAAATTTTATCATAAAATTCTTAATAATAGAACTGTTTATTTGTAAATATTAGTATATTTCATCAAGTTTTCGATTCGAAATTGCAATCTTCGACAAGATAATTGTAACAAAGACCCACTGCCATGATTCGACCCACTCACCAAGCAAAAAGCATTATTCAATTATAAAAGATAACATTATCTAATAGAAATAAAACGATGGGCTAGCCAGCCCCTGGTGTTGGTGAGTGCCATGTAAAATTGGAAAGGGACGTGCTATTTTACTTCTCACACATTTCTTGATAATTTTTTTCTGTTGATTTTCTTCAATTCATCTGATCCAAAGGCCTAAAATTAAAAAATGTGTGAGAAGTGAAATGGGATGTGTGGATATCACACCCCAATTAGAAAAT
This sequence comes from Pyrus x bretschneideri, assembly GCF_019419815.1. Classification (NCBI taxonomy): domain Eukaryota; kingdom Viridiplantae; phylum Streptophyta; class Magnoliopsida; order Rosales; family Rosaceae; genus Pyrus; species Pyrus x bretschneideri. The sequence goes on from NW_025999557.1 coordinate 249,447, forward strand.
GGTGGATACAATTGAATGATTATTTGGTCTAGTAGCGCTAAGTCTTTATTTTATTTGAGGATGTCTATTAATTCAAATCTTATAAACGACACTTGTTCAATGGACCATTGAAACAAACTCCGCACATGCTTAAAATTACAGCGGAGGTGCACTTGGCATTACCTTTGAGCAATTTGAGTTAAATCACACAATGAACGGATCATAATAAGTTGGTATCGAACTCATCATCTATGGGAGTAAAAACTTGACACTCTACTTATAAATGAAAAGAAATAACATAGACCTTAATACTAAGGGGTGCACTTGACGTTATTAAAAACGTTATTCCCCTAACAAACTAGAAGTTCTAAATAAATACTGCATTGCCAATCTTGAATCTTGTTTTAGTATGAGTTGGGTTGAGAACTTGAGATGGAAGGAATGGGATGGGTTGGGCTGTACGTTAATTTTTAATACTGTTAGGGTATCTGTTGCGGAAAAACTTCAATGGGCCCGACCAGCCCTCCAAGTTCAGGCCCCAAAACACTTGGAAAGAAAATATGGGCCTTATATGTTGGGGTAAATTGAGAAATCAATGATAACTGGATTGTTCATATTAATTCACATTGTTAATTCCTTATTATGGCTTTCATCATTAGGTTGGTATTGTGATGTCATCCTACGGTGGGGTAACAATGTCGGCTTAGTGTCAGCCAACACATTACGACCTCTTAGCTTGCTAGTTATTTGGTCGGAGTGTGTCAATTTGGCAGAGAGAGAGAGAGTCATGCACATGAGCACGATCCATATGCGCAAGAGAGAAAGACGTGCAGTGGCATGTTGGAATCAACCCTTTTAGGTGTCTAGTTTTATCCATAAGGCTACACATCCAACACCTTTAATTATTCATACATAAGGGAACGGAGCCAAAATTCCAACATTCTACCACTTTTTTTCTTTAAAAAAAAAAAAAAAAAAAATACCAGCTGGTGGCTTTGCCACGGTAACCCACCCTTTGGGATGTTAGGAAGACTCACATAGGTATTTTAGACTCCCCCTGGCAACCATCGTGTGGTTCATCAGTGCCAGGAATTGAACCCAGGACAAGTAGTGTGAATTACGGGCCTGAAATTCATTCCCAACCACTAGGCCATCCGGTGGTTGTTTACCACTTTTTTTTATTCTTTAAAGATAGATAAATAAACAACATAAAAGATGATTGAGGCCCAAGATAATCATTGTCACTATGACCCAAATATTTGAAGCCCAAAATTTATTTAGTCTTACTCACCACGTACGAGTTTTTTTGTCTCCCGCATTATTACATGCATGTTTGTATTGTCACCATCAGAATCAAATGAAATATATTCATCCCCTCAAGCCAGGGAAAAGTACTACCTCTGATTTTGTATTGTCATGGAGCGTTGATGGTTTTAAAAAGCACGACATCACTTTTTGAAAGTCGAAAGAGGAACGTCTATCGTAGGCAGTTATTTACACTTACTCTTATTCTACAAAAAAGATTGTTTTTACTACTCGAATATGTGACCTTACAATCACAAAAGAGCAACATTTCTGTTGAGCCAAGATTCAAACTCATCATAATAGTTTTAAACCTAATGAAATTAACAATACATTACCAACTTGATTGAGCCATCTGAAATTACATACGTCTAATCAAATTCACGTCATTGCCTAAAAAACAATCAAATTCATGTCATAACTATAAAACCAAAACTTTGCACTTCTCATAAAAAATCTACACCTATAGCATTTAAGGGAAAAGGATCCTCGCCAGATCATTTTCCTGAGGATCTTAGGGATCCTGTGATCGTGATCGTTCATTGTACATTATGCAGTTATTTTTCGTTAGGTACTATTTATATTTAATTTTACATTTTAAATTTTGAAATGATTTATGACCACACGATGTACTATGAATTGTCACAATCACGAAATCCTTAGCATCTTCAAGAAAAGGATCCAACAAGGATCCCTTTCAGCATTTAAGTACCTATAGTCTTATAACCACAAAAAATGATTGTGACTTTAATAATACATAATATTTAATACTACGAGTATTTTAACAGTTAAATTTGTTATTCACTTTTTCTGCTACTTAATACATCGTGTGATTGTTGCAAGAAAATGAAAATGAAAGGGTTGCAACTTTTCCAAACGAGGACAAATTAATGCAGAGGACACATACAACAAACACAGACGAAATATTTGAACCATACCTTGTTCAAATCCAACACATCAAATTAGTACAACATGTGATCCACACCCTAACAAAATCAAATTAAAATATTAATATAATGATAGTTAGCTATATATATATAAGGGAAGAGATCCGGTCCTCATAAAAGATCCAAAATCAAGTGATTAGCGTCATTAAAATTTAATATAACGATTACAAACAAAGAGTTTATCTAAAAATTATAATAATTATAATCGCTGAATCAAATTTCAACGGTTCACATTATTTAATCCTGAGCCTCGACGAAAGAGACCCGACGAAAGAGACCCAGACCGGATCTCTTCCCTATATACATAATGTAAGAGCAGCCGTACTTTCGTTTTAGTTGCATTATTGATAACACGTACACCCATGTGCGATTGTGAAGCGGACGACAAAACAACTGTGGCAGTCAGATAAGCCACCTCTCTTTTCACCTGTCGCTTTTGCCATATTACAAGCTGTCAAGCACATAAGTCCACAAGCCGTATGGTACGGATGTACAGTACATAACGTTATCAATAATTAGAAATGCAAGAGGCTTCTCTCTCTTTCTAATTTTTATCTTTTTTTTTTTTTCTTGATTACAGCAAAATTATTTTAATATTGTATATCGATTTTTTTTATAATGACAGTAAGATAAAAATTAAAGTGTGAGAAGAGAATAGAAAAGAGGATGAAAATAGGATGAGGGAAATTCTTGTGACATCTCACAATTTAATAAAATTTTTGTGCTAATATTATAAAAAGAAATTGTTATTGGTATTTCAAAAATCTTATTCTACACTTCAAGTTTTCTATATTTAGAAAGAAAAATATACTTGTGATGAGTGTACCATGAGATTTTTGAAGTTCCAATAACATTTTTTATTATAAAATATTATAACGAAAACATGAAGTGACAAAGTATTTTATAAAAAAAATCATATTTTTAAGAAAACCTCTATAATATTTCCCTTTATATTATTGACTGACGCTATTGTAATGGAAAACACCCGAATCTCTTTTCTTTTCTTTTTTTTTTTTTTTTTTTTGGTACTTATCTGTCACAGGTAATAGGTACGGACTAATGACAGCTCATGTCTCACTATTTTTGGAATCTTTCAGCTTTATGGTAAAACTTTAGAGCAAAGCTTGGCTAGCTACTGATATTAATAGCAATTTCTTTTAAAAAATTAATGTGACGCTTTGGTTTGACATTTTTTGAGTTCTTTTTTCATTTCTAACAAACTAACCAATAGTGGAAATACCCCATGTAATAGACTATAATGCTCCTTTTTACATACAAGCCATGCATGTGTGTAAAATTTTCACGTCTTTTCTTTTCTTCAAAGGTGCCGACGCTGATCAGTTTTTCTTTCGTTCTATTACTCTCTATAGATAAAAGTTAACTCCTTTATATTTTCTAGAGTCATGGACGCTATTTAATCTTCCCACCTCATACGTTAGGTATGCACCAATGTTAATTTTTATTTTTGGCATATTATTTGATGAATTCTTGGAATTGAGCGAGAGCAATTTTTTTACAGAGTAATCAAGGACTGAAAGAGATTAGTAGGTGAGGGCATTCTAGTCTTTTACGTAAACCAGGCAATTTCTTACACGACCCGTTAACACGACACGTAAATGACACGAAAATAACAGGTTTCGGGTCATTATCGGATCACACGATAATAACCCGTTAATAACGGGTCCTTAACAGGTTTACACGAGAGTGACACGTGGGTAACCTGTTTCGACACGATAAGAAAAATGCTATTTTGATGATTTTAATTTTTTAAACTACTAAAAAAAACTTACTATAAAATGCAATAGATATAATGAATATGTATATATTGTTTATTAATTATTATTCTATTATTATCCTATATAAATTTTAAAATTTAAGTTTTATTTATTTATTTATTTTATAGTATATTATAGGCAAATATTGAGATTAAAAATCATAAAACACATTAAAAATAAAAATATCAAAAAATACCAAACACATAAAAAAATTATAATAATTAATTTCCTACGTAATATTTCAAGAGTTTCATCCATTTCCCGCCTAATATTTAACCCAAAGAAACTCTAAGTGTTAGTTAATGTATCGTTTTGATGGGATACGCATGCTATGAATCTAATTTCAATGATCCAACCGTCAAACTTGTTTATATATGCTTCGAGATCGCATACGCCAAAATTTGCAAAAAACAAACATTCAGAGATCAAGTAACGAGACAAAACTTTTCGACGGTTATAAACCAAAAATCACGATTTAACGGTTATTTTAACTTTAATTTTGAAGATTTTTTACAGCTACACTCCTTGACCCTATATGAATACAATGAATGAATTCGATCTTCAATTTAAAATATTTACACTAGTGGATACCACCAAATCTTATGTTATTCTTGATGAAAGTATAAATAAACTCTTAAGTGTTAGTGAATCTATCATTTTGATGGGATACGCATCCTACGAAACTAATTTCAATGATCCAACTGTCAAACTTGTTTATATATGCTTCGAGATCGCATACGGTAAAAATTGCAAAAAGCAAACATTCAAAGATCAAGTAACGAGACAAAACTTTTCGACGGTTATAAACGAAAAATCATGATTTAAAGGTTATTTTAACTTCGATTTTGATGATTTTTTACAACTACACTCCTTGACCCTATATGAATACAATGAATGAATTCGATCTTCAATTTAAAATATTTACACTAGTGGATACCACAAAATCTTATGTTATACTTGATGAAAGTATAAATAAACTCTTTTAAGTGTTAGTGAATCTATCGTTTTGATGGGATAGGCATCCTACGAAACTAATTTCAATGATCCAACCATCAAACTTGTTTATATATGCTTCGAGATCACATACACCAAAAATTGCAAAAAACAAACATTCAGATATCAAGTAATGAGACAAAACTTTTCGGCGGTTATAAATGAAAAATCACGATTTAACGGTTATTTTAACTCCGATTTTGATGATTTTTTACAGCTACACTCCTTGACCTTATATGAATACAATGAATGAATTCGATCTTCAATTTAAAATATTTACATTAGTGAATACCATAAAATCTTATGTTATACTTGATGAAAGTATAAATAAACTCTTAAGTGTTAGTAAATTTGTCGTTTTAATGGGATACAAATCCTATGAAACTAAATTCAATGATCCAACCGTCAAACTTGTTTATATATGCTTCGAGTTCGCATACGCTAAAAATTGCAAAAAACAAACATTCAAAGATCAAGTAACGAGACAAAACTTTTTGACAATTATAAACGAAAAATCACTATTTTACGGTTATTTTAACTCTGATTTTGATGATTTTTTACAGCTACACTCCTTGACCCTATATGAATACAATGAATGAATTCGATCTTCAATTTAAAATATTTACACTAGTGCTACAAAATCTTATGTTATACTTGATGAAAGCATAAATAAACTCTTAAGTGTTAGTGAATCTATCGTTTTGATGGGATACGCATCCTACGAAACTAATTTCAACGATCCAACCATCAAACTTGTTTATATATGCTTCGAGATCACATACACCAAAAATTGCAAAAAACAAACATTCAGAGATCAAGTAATGAGACAAAAAATTTCGACGATTATAAACGAAAATCACGATTTAACGGTTATTTTAACTCTAATTTTGATGATTTTTTACAGCTACACTCCTTGACCTTATATGAATACAATGAATGAATTCGATCTTCAATTCAAAATATTTACACTAGTGAATACCACAAAATCTTATGTTATACTTGATGAAAGTATAAATAAACTCTTAAGTGTTAGTGAATCTATCGTTTTGATGGGATACACATCCTACGAAACTAAATTCAACGATCCAACCGTCAAACTTGTTTATATATGCTTCGAGATCGCATACGCTAAAAATTGCAAAAAATAAACATTCAAAGATCAAGTAACGAGACAAAACTTTTCGACGGTTATAAACGAAAAATCACAATTTAACGGTTATTTTAACTCCGATTTTGATGATTTTTTACAGCTACACTCCTTGACCCTATATGAATACAATGAATGAATTCGATCTTCAATTTAAAATATTTACACTAGTGGATACTTGATGAAAGTATAAATAAACTCTTAAGTGTTAGTGAATCTATCATTTTGATGAGATACACATCCTACGAAACTAATTTCAACGATCTAACCATCAAACTTATTTATATATGCTTCGAGATCACATACACCAAAAATTGCAAAAAATAAACATTCAGAGATCAAGTAATGAGACAAAACTTTTCGACGGTTATAAACGAAAAATCACGATTTAACGGTTATTTTAACTCCGATTTTGATAATTTTTTACAGCTACACTCCTTGACCTTATATGAATACAATCAATGAATTCGATCTTTAAGTTAAAATATTTACACTAGTGGATACCACAAAATCTTATGTTATACTTAATGAAAGTATAAACAAACTCTAAGTGTTAGTTAATTTATCATTTTGATGGGATACGCATCCTATGAAACTAATTCCAATGATCCAACCGTCAAACTTGTTTATATATGCTTCGAGATCGCATATGCCAAAAATTGCAAAAAACAAACATTCAGAGATCAAGTAACGAGACAAAACTTTTCGACGGTTATAAACGAAAAATCATGATTTAACGGTTATTTTAACTCTGATTTTGATGATTTTTTTACAGCTACACTCCTTGATCCTATATGAATACAATGAACTAATTTGATCGTCAATTTAAAATATTTACAGAAGTGGATACCACAAAATCTTATATCATGATGATCTATGAAAATTGAGGATTTTGTAAAACGAATAACATGTAAGCTTTGAGTTCCATTGGTAAGGTTACATGCTTGTTTAGATTTTTAAAACCCTCCAAATCTCATGAACAATGTTATTTATTTAAGTGAAAAATTAATAAAATTAATAATAATTATTGTAAAAGTGTGGAAAATGTAATCACTCATAATGAAAAACTTTATAAGTTTCATTAAGGGGTCAACTCCGAAATTTGGTATATATATACTAATTTAGTATTATGTTTTACATTTTTTTTGGGGTCAAATTATGGTTTTTCATTTTCATTTTTATTCATTTAAAATATATTTTTTTTAACGGGTAACGGGTCGGGTCATATTACCTGAAAATATTAACGGGTTGATTTCGGGCCGGGTCATATTACCCGTTTACTTTAACAGGTATTACACGACACGAACCGTTAAGCTATCGGGTATGACACGAAAACGACACGAACACGAGAAACACGACACGAATGCCAGGTCTACTTTTACGGGATACTTTTCAAACTGAATAATTCTTTGGAAGAAAAAAATAAAACTAGACATTTGTCAAACCAAAAAGCAGCTACATTTGTTATATAGCAGAACCTCTAGCTAATTGTTCAACCAAGCTTTGTTCAAATCTTTATCGAGACCCCTTTTAGTTCCGAAAAGGCAACAATATTGTTGTTTCCTTTTGTTAGGGGCCATGAACTGGTGTTCGAGCCCTACCTCACTCTCCTTGAAGTATGCATGTCTTCCGGCCTATGGAGATTATAAAGCTGAATCCATTTCTTGTCGTTTCTCAAATAAAATGAAATGTGTTATGTCTTCAGGACCACAAATAATTGAAAGATGACATCAACATGTCCTCATTGCTCCATTTAGTGTTTTAATTCGAATCCGGATTCTCGCCGGATCCTTTTTGTGAGGATCTCAAGAATTCGTCAATCTTGTTTATTCATCGTATATCGTACGGTCAGAAATGATTTTAAATATTTTTATTTAAAATTAAACACAAATAGTGCTTGACAAAAATTGACCGCACGATATACGATGAACGGACACAAGTCATAGATCCCGAGGATCCTCACCAAAAGGATCCGGAAAAGATCTTGTTGGTTTTAATCCATTACCTCAACAAGTGGGTCGTCTTTGTTTGCGTCTTCGTAAAGAATACTAGCATCTGGGCACACACAAAGTGTGTGAGAAAATTTTTAATTTTTGTTTTTGAAATAGAAAGAGAGAGGAAGAGAGTGATAGAGAGTGTGGGAGTAGAAAATTTGGTTATATGAAATTACATTTCTGCCATATTTCTTTTTCATGTTCTGTTTTAATTATAGGGTTAAACTGCTAATTTCATAAGATTTTGGTTGAAAATGAGTGTTTTATTAATTAGTAGAGATAAACACTAAATATTAACACGAATAAATCAAATTTATTTATTTAAGATTAATTAATATTGAGTAGGGCTGATTGATCGTTGCAAGTGATTATCACCCAACAACCACGACTTTATATGCAAGTTAATTGATTGAAGGTTGACATAATTTCTGATCACTTTGGTTTTTGAGATTTAAAATTAATAGAATTGGTCCTTGAGTTTATGTACCATCAATCATTTTAGCTTTTCTGTAAAAAAATATCTTTGTAAAATTTTAAGAAAATGACAAAATATCCTTAATTGTTGTCAAATCAATTTGGCTCATTATTTATTAAATTGAAGTTATGTTTTTTGACATTCTGATCCTTATTTAACAAAGATTTGTCGTGGAAAGACCAAAATGATTGACGGTTGACAAACTTAGAAAATACTTTTATCGATTTTAAATCTTAGGAACTAAAATAGGAGTTAGGCCAATTTCAATGACCAGTTTGGTTAACATGCCTGTAATTGAATATGCTTCGAATGTAGCATGCAGGAAACATATACACTGCTAATCCATGTAGCATTTGAATATTTATTACATTAATTCCAAATTAATTAAGCTTGATTATATTTATTTAATCAGTTGATTAATAGAGGATATATTGTTATGATCTGTGACACCATATAAATACAAAGACCGTATCAACTAATGAGAAAATAAATCAAATGAATGTGAAATGTGAAGTGATAAGCTATATGCATGTTCTGTTCATCTTATTGGACAAATATATGCTGTTGAAAAGGACAAGGAGATCAATATTAACGGCATATTGCCACAGATCTAGATTTTTTTGGTTTAGCCGCCAGATGTTTGTTAAAATATATAGAAATTTGATGTTATATGTGTATTTAATACAATCACCATCTCGACAGTTATATTGTAATTGTCAAAACATGTATTTATATAAATTATATTTGAACATCAGATGATAGGTGGTAATATGTCTTTAAGTTATCATTCAATATTTCATTTTTTGTTTTCTCCAAGTTTAATGGGAGAAGAGGCTACTTTATTCCAAAACCATGACATACTACAAAGTACAAACCTCTTTGAGAAGATCCAACATTCCATTCTCGAATCAAGCAATTAGCATCTTAGCAATTTCACATTCAATACAAGAATGTAGAGAGGTTTTTTTTCCCGTCTCTCTGAATTGTTCCTTTTGAAGCATGAACCAATTTCTCATTGAAAACTACAACCTATATTTTAAGGCTTTAAGCATCAAAAGGCAAGGATAAAATACCTTTTTTTCTTCTTGTGGTTGGCAAACCACTGGTTTGGATTTTTCATTTGGGTTTTATTTATAATTATGTACGTTAAGCATATATGTATATGTATATTAATAAAAACAACCATGTTTCATCAGCACTTGATATTAAACGGAGTAGTTTATAACAATTATTAATATTTATATAAATTATATTTGATGGGCAAGACGAGCCATTAGGTGCTAATTTCATATTTGTATAAATAATGTAATATTTGACTCATATATACTTGAGTATTTTATAACAATTAATTAATATTGGAAGTGGGAATATTTGGTATAGAGTATGATTTAAAACATGTGATATATTCCTAATCAAAGACTTGTACGAGTGACATATTTGAGCTGTTGAATTGTAGAGCGTATGCAGTTGAAATTGTTCATTAATTTGTTTATTTGGAGTTGTAAGATCGTAGAAACTGGTCGTTGAATCAATCATCCGGAAAGTACTGTCTACCACAAAAGAGATAGCATGACTTGTTTCTGAGAAACTCTAATCTATAGCATATATTTTATCCTCTTTTTTATAATTGACCACCTTAATCTCAATTAATATCACAACTGAATGTCATCAGTGTTAATCTCGCGTATTATATTGTTTACCTCATCATTCACCATCTTCATTACATGTGCATGTTTTCTTCTAAGAATATTCTCGGAGGATAATAACAAGAGCTTTTATCCAAAGGGTTTCCCTTTTTTTGTAAAAATGAGGACTAGATGTGAGTCCCAGTCCATATTGAATTTCAACGATCCGAATAGTCTATTTTTTGAGTCATCATTCATGGATTATCCTTACAAAAAAAACAATTCAATCCGAAACCATTTAGATATTTGATTGTCATAATGAAATTCAATGTTTTTTTTAGAAGATTGTGTTTATCAATTTCTTAAACTCAATTAAAACCCTTAAACATTTACGATTTGAGCAATATTTGGCAGAAATAATCTATGAAGTGCAACTTGAAAAATAAACAATTTGGATTATTGAAATTCAAGATGGAGTGTTTACCACAACTAGTCCTAATTTTTACGAGGAAAAAAAATGAAAATCCCTTTGGATAAAGGATCAGGTAGCATATATATGTGGGGTGGTGCTATTTATTTTTACTTCACACATCTTTCTTAATTCTTGACTGTCGAATCGAACAAATTGAAGAAGATCAATAAACCAAAACTAACATATATGCATGGGAAGTGAACAGGAGTGTTGACCAACATTACCCCTATATGTGGTGCGGATAAAAAAGTACTAATCGGTGGTACCTTTTGATGTACTTATCACGCGTCGTCTCTTGCAAGTTGATGAAGCGTCCAAAGTTAATTAGTTGCAAGTGGACAAATAGATCGAAACATATAAAACATCCAAGTTCATAAGTTGCATGTGAACACACTTCTAGTGGACCGGCCACTCAGCAAGTTTTATACCGACGTACTGTGTAATATTCCACCAGCTCACGATTCCGACCGATCGATTTTGATCTTTGGTAACAGTGACATGCATCTTTCAAGTACCCTCCACCTCCATAGCCATGCCATTTCCTTTTCTAGTTACCACACGATGAAAATTGTGACATGGATTTGGAAATTGGGTGACGCACATGCATTGGCTTGATTTTCGTTTGGTATTTGTGGATGCAAATTTCCGTTTCCTTATTCTTGGACAAAATTGCACTTACAAAACAATTAACACATTAGGGTCAAGGCCAAGAGCCTCACACGTCCACGATGAATGGGGGGATGGGGCTTTGGCCGAAGAGCCTCTGATGCCAAAGTTAGAATTTAGAGAGAAAAGTGTTTAGGGAGTTTTAAGAGGAAATGAGGTTGAATATATAGTGCATGGCCGGTCCCCCTCTTGTGAAAAGGTAGCCGGCCCTTTGGGGTATTTTTGTGTGAAATGGGTCATTTCATTGGTAATTAATGGATTAATTAGGAATAAATCCATTAATTAGCCAATTAACTCAATTTATATGGAATTGATGTGATATAAAATAGCACACAAACTTAAACCTTCTTTTTGATAGTTGTAGTATATGAAAGTAGGGATTGTTCTAGGCTGGGGATCAGGAGGGCTGCTAATCTACACAAATTGAACTCTAAATCACTAAACTAGACTCGAAAACATAAAACTAAACTTAAACTACTCAAAATAAGTTAAACTGATTCAAAACATACAAACTAAGTTAAATTGACTTGAAATAGGAACTAAAGGGAAGTTTGGACGAATATTAAACTAAAAAGACTTAGAATACTAAATGGGGGATTGTTTTGACGAATTTAAGATTTAAACAAACAAACTTGTAGAAACAAACTAAGGGGTACAAAATTGGGTGGATTAAGGGGGTGAAAGGCTAGCTAGATGGTCCTTCTCCACACATGACACATATGCATACAAATCGATTTCCAGTTATTCATCCTATAAACCATAAATGACAATGCCCCAAGTTAACTATGAACTGCACCAATTAACCATCAGATTTTCCTAAATTCATTGAATTGGACTCAGCGACGCAACCAAATTATTCTTATCAAGTTCCCTACATGAACTGCATAATAGAGATACATATCAAAGATCATTAAGTTCTGTAAAAATCATAAGCATTGACATGGCATTCGTAACTATGAACTGCATGATATTCCTGCCAGGAATTTACCTAACGCGAGCGTGACTAGCAACCTCCACTACTTGTAAATATAAGTTCATAATTATTAGGTGAAACTCCCTTATATTTTAGCATCAAATTCATGCATGCAAATTAAGTGGGCCTCCTTAATCAACACACAAGAATAAGTTATCAATCGAACAGCTAAGTAAATTGCATTCATGATTTATGAAACAATAACTGGATGTAATCAATTCATATCACATATATTTTCATGGTTTTTGAATTCACCTCTAGCTAAAACGAAATTAGTTCCTTATGTTTGCAATTAAACAAAGATAATTAAAATTAAACATTGAAAACAAAAGATATAATACACCTAGAAACGCTCCAACAATCCAAAGGTCTTAAATGGCAGGCATGGCTCCAAGCTTCTTCTTCTCCTTCCTTGCAAAGCTGCGGCACAAGTGTGTTTTTCTGATTTTAGGCTCTTGTGTGTGGTCCTTTGAATGGTGCGGCATTGTGGTGTATTTATAGGCTGAGGGCACACGGCATAAGGTAGTTTTGGAGAAGGATTTGGCACTCCAAAGGTTGTGTTGGAAAGGGATTGCACAGCACAAACCAACAGGGACAAGGATCCAGGGTGTGGCAGATTTCTAGGCTTCTAGAAATGGGGTATTGTGATAGGTTTCTAGAAGGACAAGGGATAAAGTATGCGGCACCCTTTTAGGAAAAAAGTAAGGCCTTCTAGAAATTAGGTTTTTAGATGTCCTAATATGAAAATAACTCCCCCTTGCAGCTAGAATTTAGGTAGAATACGATTAGGATAAGGTTAGGATAATATAAGATAAAGTTTTGGATAATGTTCCTTTTCTTTAGCTGATTCCTTATCTTCTATGTCTTGAATTAATTTCTTCAACTCTTTAGCACATTCATAGCCTCTTTTGATCTTCAAAAACGTCCATCCTCCTCGTTCTATGCATGTGCTATCTATTCCAAGCCCAAAACTGCTCTAAAATGCTCCAAATTGCATTATCTTGCCACTTTTGCCATTTGAACCTACAAACACACGAAAATAGCTTAAAACACTCTAATAAATATAAACTAACTGAGTAAATGCAAGGAAATAGGCTAACAAAGTTGCATAAATATGCTCATATTAAGAATGTTTTGAAGGTTATGAAATATTACCTTGTGGAAAATATAGGCTGATGATGGATGAAATAACTTTGAATTTGTTACCTATTTTTGGCACTTTTGACTTGATTGTGGGATGTTTGTCCACTGCTCGTGTGTATGAATTATGGTTCTTCTTAAGGGTAATTTTGTCATTTTTGCCCAAAAATTCACGTGTCGCATCTTGATTATTTTTGGCTCCACAAATGCCCCCACACCTGTTGGGCTACTCGCAGAAAATGGCAACAGGTGTAGATATTTTCTTACTTTAGGATCATTCTAGTAAAGGGAAATAAATTTCTCTCAAAACCTATTTAAGTCCACCTTAAGTGGGTTATTAAATCAACTTTGGAGAGCGATTTATTCTACCCTACACGAGAAAGAGAGAGCTTAGAGGATATTGGTTCCCCCTCTTTTAGCAATCTTCTACATCTTGTCCGTGCAAAGGATCGTATTTCGTTGCTTTCTTCATCTTTTGCGCACCTCACCGAGGTAAGAAAAATTAATTTTTCTTGTCGTATTCTTGGATAATGCTTTCCTGAGGCAGCCGTCAGGGTGGTACGGCACGTCAGCTGGCAGGGGCCAGGAGTCAGCTTGGCATGGGGCGATGAGGTGTTGTGGTAGGGACCATTGCTTAGCTAAAGCCAAGGGCAGCTTGCGCGGTTGGGGTCGCGGATTGAGGTGCTAGGGCGCAGTGCTAGGCAAGCCGCATGGCTTATGTCATTTGGGCTCTTAGACCTGAAGGGGGTCAAGCCGGCGATTGAGAGAGATGAGGAGGTCAAGGGCCTCATGGGCTGCTGGAATGCTGGGCATGCAGGCCTCCTGCCTGTTGGCCTGGGAGAAAAAATAAGGAAAAAACCAGTATGGGTTGAGTTCCCCTACTGAGTACCGTGAATAACGTTGGCTACTTAGTTCTTTTCGTGGGAAAAAATGTGGGTTGCTCTTGAGAGAGAAGATAAAGAGCATCAAGACTGATACTTTGGCTCGTCTGATCGTTATCGTGGAACCTACTGTGAATGAAGGTGGAAAAAAGAGATATTTCCTGTCTGCTCAAGAGATGCTGGTTAAGAAAAAACTGAGGACTTCCTCTGCTACTCGTGAGGTTCTACCTGCTGTCGAGAAGCCTGTGATTGACATGACTTCGTCCAATGGAAAGAAAAATGAGGCTGCTAGATCTGAGCCTATGATGCCTGCTATATTGAGAATGGTTAATTCGATTGCTGATAGTATTGTTCAGTGTAGAAGTCTTGTCATGCCCCTAGTACCGAAGTCTGTGCTAAGACGTTCGTTAGGAGCTAAGTCCAGTTCTCCTTCGGAAATGCTTGCTATTATGAAGAGCGATAAGGTGGACTTTGCTGCTAAAGTGGCGCTAAGGCCTACTCCCTCTGCTACTGAGATTGATTCACCTGCTAGGAAAGAGGAGACTGTTCGTATAAGCAGCTATGAGAAATCCATTAAGCCTACTTCTGGGAAAGCTGCTGAGATCTGTGTACTCTTGAAACTATATCTGCTTGAAGATATGGACGTTTATGCCAAGTTCATTGATGGCGTTAAAAAGGTTTGTTTGCTCAAGTTCCTTTGTGAAGCATACGACCTAATATAGAATAACTGCTTTGCTTGCTATGATGCATATATAGCAAGGCTGCCAAAGAAGTGGTGAAGACTATGGCAGCTGAAACTTATTCCTCGGCTGAGGAGATCAAGATGTTGGATTCTGAGCTCATTGCTTTGAAGGGGTCTAATATTTCTGCCCCCACTTCTCTGTAGCTTGAGACGGCCCGCCAAGAGATCGTTGACTTGAAGACTAGGCTTGACGTGATCTAAGTTAAGTATGAAAGTGCAGAGAATGAGATTGGATGTTACATACCTCAGATTCAAGATCTTAAGTTTGCAGTTTCTGAGCTTCATTTTGTTGCTTATGTAAAAGATGAAGAGTTGATTGCTGCTTATAATCAAGTGATCCACTTTAAGAAAATCTTCGATTGGCTTGAATCCCAAGTGTTGGAACTTCACGGTGTGCTGAAGATCAACAAAAGTCTGAAGAATGAAGTGGATGAGTTGCAACGTGTCCGTGTTGGTCTGCTCGAGGAGAATGAGCAGTTGAAGGGTGAGAATGATGGGCTTGAGGTTACGAGACATTTTCTATTTCTCCAGAAGACTTGCTTGCTTTTACTTTTGAGGCTTTCATTGGTGAAATAATTGAAGAAGTTGGTGCCCAGGCTAGGGCAGCCGGGGGTGAAACACTGGATGATGCTGCTGCTAAGAGCGTCGCGGCTGTTGAAGGTGTGGTGACCTAATAGTCGTGGGATGTCTAAGCTACTGAAGTGTAATCTTCTAGGTAGCCTTTAGGATTTTCTTTGTTTTTCCTTGTAGCCCTTGTTTTTCTTGAAATCCTTCGGTTTTTGCTAGTTGTTTATAAACATGCTTCCTTCGTTTTTCTTCATCTTCACTTCTTTTGTTCATGCCCTAACCTTTAGACTTTATAGACCAGTGGCAGACGTGCTACTTTTCTATAAAGAGACAGGCATGCGTAGCCTATGCAGCCGTAGGTGTTGGTGTAGAACTTTGCAAAGTTGTTAACCATAGGGTTAGCAGCCAGAGTCTGCGTAACCACTAGGCTGTTAACATTGGCTTTCTCCAATTCTGTAGGTTGCGTAGCAAGTATCACAACACTTTAGGACTTGGTGTAAGTTGTTCTGCGCTTGGCAGAGGTGAAACTTATTGACTACGTAGCATGTCAGCAATCGTATATGCATACTAACTTGTTTAACCTTTCACAAGAATGTGCGATTGTATAAGTCTAGCGTGACTTTATTGCTCGAAGGGCAAGCCCGTAAGCAATCTTCTGGAAACCATAGGTTACCTTAGTTTAGTAGGTAGCAGCTTTAGGGTTCCAAGGTAGCCGTCCATCGGATGTACTGTGTAATGTGACCTCTCCGTCTCGAGGGCTCGGTTCCCCACGGATTAGGCCTAGAGACCTAAAATCCTTCAGTTGCCTAAGCCTTGAAAAAGACCATTGTGGCTACTTCTAGGAATATCAGCGCAAGCCATCGTGCATCTAGTTATACTAGAGCAGCTAAGCTCATCCACGTTTGGATATTCGGAGTGTAAATTTTATCTTCCCGTCTTAGAGAGCTGACCCATGTGGGTGTCGGGAAATTGGTTTACCTTCTTGCATTGGAAATCATGGTTGGTCCCTCGGGGGGAGGGGGAGGCAATCCCTGCGATGAGTCCGTAAGAAGGGCGCAATCTTCTTTTGAAGTGTAGGAGTAATCAGTTGTTGTAAGCATGCAGCCGAGCCAAGTTATTATTACTTCTGAATTCCTCATTGAAAAATGAGTGAAACGAACGAGAACTTAGCTGTAAGGTAGGAATTGCATAACAACTGGATAGTCGTCGGCTTGTGAAGTGGTGCTCATCGAGTTGCTTGAGTCTTCAGGCTTTGATGTAGTAGGAGGTCACACGGTACTTCCGTAGATTGTAGGCGCTCCACTGCTTTTCAATATTTTTTTCGTTTCATGGTGGCGAGGGTGTAATTACTCTTGCTGCCAATTCTGCTAATCTTGTACGAATATGAGATCCATCTTTTTTGGAGCCCATTCTGTGGGTAGTGATGAAGGCTTTTCTTAAGACTGGATCTTCGAGCTGGAACAGCAGGATCTTGGCTTTTTGTTGTAGCTAGAGATGAGTTGTTGCTGGTAGGTTGCGATACGAGTGATGGTCTGCTCGTGCTTCTCCTCTGCCAGATCTTAGATTGTGGCCATCTCCTTACTGTTCTGCTCAATGCTTGGTAGTAGAGCGATGATACTTGGCTTGATGACATTGGGATGAATGATTGCTTCTGAGCCAAATGCCAAAAAGAAAAGAGTCTTACCGGTTGCTCGTCTTTTGGTGGTGCGATATGCCCATAGACATCCAGGGAGTTCGTCTGGCCATTTTCCCTTCTTGTTGGTGAGGGATTTCTTAAGGCAGTTGAGGATCATCTTGTTAGATGCTTTGGCCCGCCTATTGCCTTAAGGATATCTCGGTGTGGACATATGTTGCTTGATGCCATACTTTTGGAAGAACTTCGCCATATCTTTGTCCATGAATTGTGGGCCGTTATCAGTGACGATGGACTAAGAGGTGCCAAATCGGCAAATGATGTTCGTCCATATGAAGTGCTCTATGTCTATTTGAGTCTTGGGCTCTGTTTTTACCCATTTGGTGCAGTAGTTGGTTACCACGATCATCATGCTTCTGCCCCCAGCAGCAGGTGGCATAAGTCCTACCAGGTCGATTACCCATTGCATAAACGGCCAAAGACTTATATGTGGGTGTAGCTCACTGGCAGGCAGTGTTGGTATCGGCTTGTAACATCATTTGCCATCAAGTCTTTTGCCATTCCAAGGCCTGCTAGTAGGGTCTCGTACTCTGCTTCGTTGTTAGGTACTTTGAAGCTTAGAGTGATTGCCTGTTTGGGTATCGAATCGTCTGGGATGACAAGGACTATGCCTGCTCTCGAACCTTTGTAGTTGGATAAGTCATCGACATGCAAATGCCAGAAGTCTCCATTAGGTAGAGCAGGCGCTGTTAGGGCATGCTTGGCTACTTTCAGGGCGTCGTTGGGACGCTCTGTTGCGTTGTTAATATGTGGTAGGGAGGCGTGGAGCTGGGGCCATGTTACGCATAGCAGGGGATGCTCAATTGTAGATATTGGACCATTTTAGGGCTAAATTATGGAGCAAAGGTTGGCTAGGGCCATGTGACGCGCAACAAGAGGTAGTGCTCAACTGCCAGTACATGTTGCTCCTATGTAGAATCTTTTGGGGCGACGAGGATAAAACTTACTTTCGAGTGTGTCCTTCCAATGTTCGTCTGCCCTTGGCGTGTCTTTTAGGCCTAGTTGTTGTGTTCGTCAGAAAACTTTGCATCTGCCAAGGTCTATGCCTTTATCGTCGAGTGTCTAAATTGGGCCAAATAATGTGTCATGAGGATGATTGTGTGCGTTTGAAGGTCAAACTTGAGCTTTCGGGTTGCAACAACTATCGCCAAAGTTAACTTTTGAATTTCTGATAGCATCGAGGAGAGCTTTTGAACTGTGGAATATAGGTAGTCTGGCCTCCAGCTCTTTTCGTATGATGGTAGAGCTTATTGCTACTTCAGATACCGTCAAACATATGAATAAGTCCTTCTTTACTTCTGGTTTGGATAGTAAGAAGGTGATGTCGGGTACTCTTCAAGTCCTTGAATGTGTATTGGCGAGCCTCGTCCTAAAGTACATGCTTCTCTGCTAGAACAAAAGAGTTTGCCAGAGTTAGATCTTCTTTCATCATCAATTTTCTGAATAGCGGATGGTCTGCTGGAAGTCATTTTTGGAAGGTTGCTCTAGCTATCGAGTCATTGCATTCGACTATCTTTGCCTTTTCTGCTCTGAACCTCTTCACATAGTCACGAAGCGACTCTTGGGTTCTTCTTGACGTTGAACAAATGGTTGGACTTCTTTTTTATTGAGCGATAGGATGAATATTCTTTGGTGAAAACCAAAGAAAGTTATTTGAAACTTCAGATAGATTGTGGCAGCAAGGTGTAGAACCAATCTTGCACCTCGCCTTGTAGAGTGGTGGTGAATATCTTGCACATGAGATCGTCGTTATTTCGATAGAGGATCATTGCGCTTCGGTAGTGTTTTAAGTGTCCTTTTGGGTCTTCATCCCCTTTGAAAGATATGAAATGTGGCATGCTGAACTCGCGTGGAGGCTCTGCCTGCTCGATCTCATTCGTGAAGGGTGACCTGCTTATGTTGGTCATGTTCTGTCGTAGTGACTCGTCGACGACCTCGTTGCGTTGAAAATTACGCAATCGCTTGGACAAGAGTCTCTCTACTTCTTCCTGAATTTTCCTTTGTTGGGGTAGCAGAGCTCTCGGCTGCCCCTAGCTGTGACTTGTTGGTCTAGGTTGATCTTCCATGTGTTTGGCTCGTCTATGCCCCGGATGTGGTGAGTGTGGTATGTTCCTAGCAGACAAGTGAGTTCTTCGTAGGCTGCCAGTTAAGATTAAGCTGGATTGAGTGACTATTTCTCTCCATCTGTCGTGTTACCTACTCTGATGTAAGGTGAAAGATGCTCCTTGCAGGGCTAGTTGCGAATGAACACTTTGCCTGGAAAGTTGCTTATGTTGACTATCGGAATGTAACCCTAACAGTGAATGTACGCTCATTTGTGGGCCTAGTCGAGAGTGCATGCTCTTCCACGCGCTAAGATGGGAGTATACGCTATCTCGGGGGCCCAATCGGGAGTGTACACTACCCGAACACTTGTTTCGTGGCTGGTCGAGTAGCTGCTTGCCAGGTCGCTGTTGGATAAGTTATTTATCTGCCCTTGTCCTACTTCAGGACACCTCGTCTGGGGCACGTTGCATCTCAGTGCGCTGTAAGAGTTGGTTCACTAAGGTCGTCTGCTGTGTGAGGGCGCTCTTGAACTGTATGACTTTGTCGAGACAAAAGTGCCTGTAAGAGTTGTTGTTCTCCATTTGGGTTGGAATAACATGGAAGGAATGCGTCTCCTTGAGCAGTGGAAGTGTGGTAGACCCTGGGCACGATATTTGAGTTAGGAAATGTCAAATCCGCAGAAAAATGTGCTGAAAATGTTCCCAGTTCGATTGTCGGTCCGGAATTTTAGAGCCGGGACGGTTGAACTAATCTTGGATCGATTTGGGTTGCTTAGAAGGCCATGGGAGCAGACTAGGCCTCGAGAGCAGGCTGCTCGGCGGGAGCAAGCTGGGCCTCGGGAGTGGGTTGCTCGGTGTGTAACGCACATCGGTGTGAGGCTAGGGCTCGACTTGGCAACGCGTTGGGCTTGGAGTGACATGGCTTGGGCCGTGGTTTTAGTGCCGAGGGCCTTAGATGGCACGGCTTGGGCTTGCTTACATGGCATGGCTCGGGCAGTGGTGGTAGTGCCATGGACCTCACCGCAGGTGGTGGCCATGGTGGCCACCGCGGTGGTTGCCATGGTGGGGCCCCGTAGCGGTGGTGCCACTCCACCTATGATCACATTTAGCCTCGTGGATCGCCGCGGTCCCATTTCTTGAATATTGGAATTTTCTCTTGTGGAATTTTCTAAATTTCTAGCCATTGTATTTCTCTTTTACGTTTTATCAAATAATCTTTGCAAATAAAAAATTCTAATAATAAGAACGTACGAAAAATATACAACTGGACAAGAAAAAATAGAAAAAAAATATTTTATGCAAGAGTCTTCTACGAGTATGTGTACTTCAACTCTCAATGAAAGCACCAATTTGTGGATGCAAATTTCCGCCTCCTTCTTCTTGGACAAAATTGCACCTACAAAACAATTAACACCTTAGGGTCAAGGCCAAGAGCCTCACAGGCCCACGATGAATGGGAGGGGGTGCTTTGGGCGAAGAACCTTCAATGCCAAAGTTAGAATTTAGAGAGAAAAGTGTTTAGAGAGTTTTCAGAGTTTTGCAAGAGTGTGGACTTAGGTTTTTAGAGGAAATGAGGTTGACTATATAGTGCATGGTAGGTCCCCCTCTTGAAAAAAGGTGGCCGGCCCTTTGGGGTATTTTTGTGTGAAATGGGTGATTTCATTGGTAATTAATGGATTAATTAGGAATAAATCCATTAATTAGCCAATTAACTCAATTTATATGGAATATTTTGAAGGTTATGAAATAATTATCTTGTGCAAAATGTAGGATGAGGATGGATGAAATAACTTTGAATTCGTTACCTATTTGACTTGATTGTGGGATGTTTGTCCACTGCTCGCGCGTAGGAATTCTGGTGTTCCTCAAGGGTAATTTTGTCATTTTTGCCCAAAAATCCACGTGTCACCTCTTGATTATTTTTGGCTCCACAGTACCGACTAGAGGTGGATGCATGTATGGGTTCAGGTGGTTCCCGAAGTCACAAGTCCATAAAAGTACTTGTGAGGATCTACGGGGACCGCCCAACAGTCTGAGCAGGTAGTGGAAGAGAGAAGACCATTGAGTGGTCTTCAAAGTTCCTCACATACACTTTTTCGAACTTCTGAAAGGTCCCAGGTCCATACATGCGTCCGCCTCTGCCTACACGTGCATTAACAACATTATTAGCAATGTGGATGTATCATGTACTATCTTTATAAATAGATTCAATCTTTAGCAATTACCAACTATTACTCAACAAATTAAGCGTCCAATCTTTTATAACCTTAGATTTTTAGAAAAGTGATTGAGCGTTAACATATTCTTTTAATTGTTTTTGTAATCCATATAGCATCAAGGACAAAAAAAAAATGTCCACCGAGATTGAACCTCGTACGTCACTTTTCACTCGGTTCTTATTTTCTTCCAAGAGTAGTCAATAAAATCACTAAACAAAGTTTACAGTTCTAAATAGGTAATCAATTAACTATAGATAAAGTGAAGCATGATAATGAACATATTTTATTGCGAAAAGGCAACAAAATAATTAAATAAGCAGAAAAAAAATGATCTATAGAAATCAGAGACGCAACTTCGTGATATCACTAATGAGTTTTAGTTTGGTAAATAAGAACAATGATTTAAATCTACGGCTCACATGAAAATGCATGTACGACTCCATAATTTTTAAGTTGAGGGGTTATATCCATATTTATATGTAGTTGTTCGCATGGGGAGGTTTTATTACATTTCTGATATATACTAATTTCTTTACTTTAATACATACAAAATATTATTTTTGTGATGTCCCTTTTTTAAATTTTAATTAATTAATATTTTAATATTTAAAAAATATTAAATGAATTTTTTTAAGTTTTTAATATTATTTTATTAATTTTTTAATAGAAAATATGCCACGTCACACGCCACGTTAGCATTTAACTGAGAAACTAACAATCAACTGATGGAAAGTATGACATTGCAACAAATTCGAAATATAAGATATGATATTGAAACTTTTTAAAAATGAGGTATGAAACGATTAATGATCCAATGATTAAGGTAGTTTTTTTTGTAATTTATCCAAGAAAATATTATACTAACCTATAGCAGTAGCTAGATCGAAAGATACAAAATGGAATATTTTACTACCAAAAGTAGAACACTGGTGTTGAAATATTGATGCCTCCATATCATCATTTTTCACTGTTCTCGTCGTTTATACAAGACCTAGACAAGTGGAGGTTTCGCTGGCAATGAGGAGCGTTGCCGATGACGGAATGGTGTTGTTGCGACGGGTCGGGTGCATGGCTGTTGGTAGGTTGGTGAGGGAGTTTGGGTGGCTCTTGGTTTTACTTTTCTTTAAATTTTAGATGATATTTATGTGAAGTTAATTTATCTTTTTAGATCAATATTCGAAATATTTGATATATGCTTATGTGTAAATGTATTAATTCTATAGTACACTATGAGGCTTATCATTTTCAATGTAATATGTATCTAAAACTCACACAATGAACATGACAAAATACAAAAAGTTGAGTTAATTAATATAGTCTTTTATAAAAATAAGTATAAAAAGATGGAAAATAACTTTTCATATAAAAAGTTTGGACTATTTCAGAAAATTTCAAGTCGGAAATTCAAAATTTCGAAATCTATTTATGCAGACCAATTTTCATCCGATCTTTTCAAATTCGAGCTGAAAATCTTAAGGGCTGAATTAAAATCTTAAGAGCTTTAGCTTCCTCGATACTCATATTTCACTGGTTTAAATTTTCCCGGCAATTACGCTTACTTCCATAATCTTGGTTAGGACAAAAACTTCTTAGGTTTGGCCGTCAACATGATACTTCTTATAAAGGCATGCGCCTTTATCTTATTTTGGTTTCGTCGAACCACGTGCTGTTCCAAACTCGGTGTGAGATATGACGTGGACAACTCTACTAAAATTTTACTCCTTTGATAACGTAGACAGACATATGTTTGAAGTAAATTGCTCTTAGTTCATAATTTCTTTATATAGGTTCATCAAATTTGTTGGGAACGGGACAAAGATGGGAATGGGACTAAAAATTGGCCATCAACATGATATGGGGTCAAGCCATGCCTAATGCTTTCAAATGTAACGTTGATCGAAATTGTACAATGTACAGGGAAAGCTTTTAATTTTGATACAGGCAATCATTTCTGAAGAAGTTGACCAATTAGGGCAACGAGTGCCTTTGATATGATTGTACATGCATGTGAGGACTCTTGATTAAGTTACACTCAATATTACTTGGGCTAAAATTTTTACCCATGCATGTAAGGAATGTTGATTAAGTTACACCCAAAATCATTCAGGATAAAATTTTAGAAAGTTTAGTTAATCTTAATTATAGAAGGGAATTGTTATCAATAATTCAAAAATCCAGAACGCCTGTGTTGAAACTCAATACCTTAACAACTAAAATATTGGACCATATGAATTAGGATTCTATGCTTCAATTAGTGATATTTTTTTTATAACCAATGTAAATTGAAGCAAAGAAAGGTTTAGAGAGACAAAGAGCGGGAAGAGAGAGAATGAAACTGAAAATATAACTTTGTATTTCATAATCTCATAAATGACAAGTACATTTTAGCTTTTGTAAAAACCTCCTTACTCCTTCAATTACTATAATACCCTTGTAACAAACTTAGTTCTTACACCAACACTCCTAACTAATTTCTAAGTAATCCAATCCTTACAACCACAAATCATAACAGTAAACCATATCAGTACAGTACATATTGGTTATTAATTTTAGGGTGAAGGCACATAGTTTGAGCCGGAGTGAGAATTTGTTTATAAAACTAGTTGTAAACAAGAAAAATTCTACAATAAATATATAAGATAAGAACACGTGTATAAAATAATATTTGTATTCATGAGTGATGGACACTTGATCTTATACTGGAATGTGATTTCGCCAATGTCCGGTAGAGTGTTGATCTTTAATTAAACTGGTACTGATATTCCACATATAACCAATTTTCCAATATGAATTATATATGTCTCACAGCAACAACCAAGTGGGGGACTGGTATAGGAACCTAACCAACCTTACGAATGCCTTCACTAAGATCTCTATCAGATAAGAAATATAGGTAATAAGTTCAAATGGAGAATGATTTCCGGTAGTGGTGGCAAATTAACTCATTTGGTTGTTAATGAGTACCTATTAAGACCTATCTAGTTTGGTTTCACCTTACACCATCATCACAATTGCCAATCTCACCTTTATATTATGGTGATATCAAATTAAACGTCTTAAGGGGTACCCATTAACAACACAATAGATTAATATGCTATCTTTAATCTCCGGTCATAATCTATGCGCGCACTTTCAATTACTTTCTCCAATATTGAACTGGACTGAAGTGATCAACTTTTCACTAAAACGCTACTTAATTAACAACGAACTGCTAAGGCTCTTTCTTAATTGAAATCATACAGTAGTACGGTCGTTAATTATACATCACATCATTACCTTCACTCTAAAGCAATTAATCCAACAGCACCAGTGTGAGTGACAGTTAGGCTTCCTCAAAGTCTTTGTTAGTCGCCACATTTGACTAATCTATTGACAATACTTAGTCCACTGCGTACCACCATGTTTCCCCAAAGTTTTTGTGTTGGGGTTTTAATATATATATATATATAATTAATTTACAATATGATAGGTGGGTTATAAGCAGCAACGTTCACTTTTTTATGTGGGATTCATAATTTCGTACAGTTTAGGAGAGTGCGTAGGTTCAAAATAAGGGGGAGTGAGTTAGGGTTTTGATCTCACAATTAGCTTATAAGTGATCGAATTGTCTATTAAGTGTCCTTAAAATAATGAACGAAACATTTTTGAATTATTAAAAGGGTTTTGACAATATTTGGCAGAAAAGTTAGAAGTGTTTTTAGATTACAAAAAGTACTTGAAGTTTCTGAAAAAAGAAAAAAAGCAGCTGCTATGTTAATCTTTCAAGAATCACTTGCAATTCGATAAAGTGCTTTTACCATAAAAACGCTTATGATCCAAAGTGCCAATTAGGGAAGGCGTAGCTTGTGGAGAATGTGAGGTCATCTCTAACCGAAATGGCTAAATATAGACCCATCTAAAATTATAGTCATCCAAAAAATTATTTTTAAATGGACAGTGTCAGGCCATACTGATACAACATCTCCAACCGAGGAGCTAAACATAGCCCCCTTAATAATTTATTAGTTCTAAGCTTATACTTTAAATTCATTAGTTAATTTAATTAAATTACCGATTGATGTTTTTAAAATCTAATCGTTTAATTTGAATCAATTGTTGCAACTAGAAAGTTGGGCCCTAAAAAAGGGCTAAGAGGGAGGCTACATTTGGTCACCCTAATGCTCCTTAGGCCAAATAAATCTCTGGTGGGCTTCATAGGGTTATAACCCAACCATCGGTTGGAAATGAGTTTTTAAGCAAATAATGCTATTTTTTAGCTTTTGGACCTCTATAACCCAACCTGAGGATATAAGATTAATTATTATAAAGTACGTATAACCCCGATTCAAACTTGTTGGAAAATAAAAAGGAAAGTATTTTAGGGATATGATTTAATTAGTGATTTTATATGATTTATTTATGTTTGATATGATTTGATTTAGTCTAGGTTTCCTTGTCTTGTTGACAAATGATTGTTTTGATTTATTTCCTATTATTGCTCCTATATAATCTTATAAATACATCCTTATGGAGAAGAATAAAGAATTGAAGTAGTATTTGAGAATTGTGAGATTGTAGAGAATTCTAAATTTACCCTAAACGCTTTATTTTCAACTTGGTATCATAGCAGAGTTCGATTCTTGGTTGATTAACTTTGCTGTTGGCGTTTCCCCGTGGGTGTATGAAGCTAATTTTCTTTGTGCACCCACATGCCATGAACCTGAGGGTGAATATTGTCTACAATTGTTAGAAGAAGATAAATTTATGTTGCTATGAAGAAGAATAAAGGGAAGAAAAGTGTGTGGTTTCAATGCCTTGGAGGAAAGTGATTAGAAGAAGAAAACAAATTTGTCAGGGTTGGATACGTTTCCGATCATGAAGCCCCTTGGGTTTTGTTTTATTTTTAATTTAGTTTGATAATGAGTTTGAGAAAGAAAAAAAAAAAAAAACAAGAAGAATGAAAAAAGAGATTTGGTGGTTGGGGCTTTCGAAAAAAGGCGTTGGTTCCAACATATCAAGAGAATTATTTATCGGGCTTTCGAAAAAATATGTTAATTCCAATTAGGCTTTCAAAAAGATTAGCGTTAGTTCCAATTGGCTTTCGAAAAGAGGTGTTAGTTCCAAGGATTATGATTTGTTCTTTGGCCTTTCAAAAAGATATATTTGTTCTAGTTGGGCTTTCGAAAAGATTGATGCTAGTTCCAACTAGGCACTCGAAAAGAAGTGGGACGGATTGTGATTTGCTGATCTTTCGAAAAAATTGGCATTCGAGTTTCAGCGTATCAATGAAGACTTCCTTCTTGGCAAACTCATGATTTCACATCATGAGTTTGAGGAGGGGGTGTTGGAAAATAAAAAGGAATGTATTTTAGGGATATGATTTAATTAGGTTTGATATGATTTGATTTAGTCTAGGTTTCCTTGTCTTGTTGACAAATGATTGTTTTGATTTATTCCCTAGTATTACTCCTATATAATCTTATAAATATCTCCTTACGGAGAAGAATAAAGAATTGAAGTAGTATTTGAGAATTGTGAGATTGTAGAGAATTCTAGATTTACCCTAAACACTTTATTTTCAACATGCCATGTGCTGCTTCGCCATTTGCATTCTCAACATAATTAATCAAAATAGGTTTTTTTTATTAATCCAAAATGGTCTTTGAGATTAACATGATTCCTCATTTTAGTCACTGAGATTTAAAGTCCATAGAACTGGTTCCTAAGATTGTACGTTAAATTGGGCGTACTTTTGTCAAATCAACTCCTCCCCTTGAACCGATGGTTTTCTTCAATTTAATCAGAATTTTTACAGAATAACCAAAATGATTGATGGTAGACAATCTTAAGGACTACTTCTATTGATTTTAAATCTCAGAGATTAAAATGAAGAGTTATGACAATCTCAAAGAACATTTTAACTAAAAAGCCGTCAAAATAAAATCAGATTGACGTAAAACATGTGTCAATCCATGCATAATATACAAATAGTAGTTGAACAGTTCTAGGCAACCTATACCAAATCCACTGCAAGGGCAACTAGGACTTGTATGTGAACACCTTGCGCCAGCTTCACGTGTATATAGTACTAGAGCGTAAACTTTAAACACCCACCTTGCTTCATGTCAAAATATCTATGCATGAGCTTGTGTTTCTGCATTATCTAATAAACAGCCCTTATACATAGATTATTGATTGTGATTATCTTCTACTTGGTTTTCTACTTTCAGTTGATGCCATGGAATACTATATTATTGTTATTCTTACCAATCACATACTTTGGAATTGCGGTTCTACTTGTCTTTTTCCTAAATGGTTTTATATTTCGACTCCAAGTATTCTTATATTATTATTTTAATACCTCGTTTTGCGTTCATACATAGTATAATACTTTGCGAAGTCATACTTGTTTTATGGCGAAGGATTACTTATACTTTTGAAAAGGAAAGGTTTTATAAATCTTTATTTTTGCCCGCTAAACCTTTTGTTTTGCGACCCTCTAGAATTTAGTAGGCTTTGGAGCTTTGACGTCGAGACACGTGGCATAATCTTCTCTCTTCAATGTAAGGACTTCCTAGAAATTTATAACTCACATCTTCAGGTGTGTTACATTAGTTCACTTCTGGTAGCTATATTTAATTATATGCTATGGTCCATCACACTCACTGGATTGGCCTGCAAGCTTAGTACTTTTCTACATCATCTTCAATTATGTTTTCGTCCTTCTATGAGTGTCGGCCAGCACACTTCGATTCAGATATCCACCTAGATTATTTGGATCAGCGTGTGTCAAAAAGTATAATGAATGAAGAAGAAAGTGTAATGAGGGAAAAATGAAGGAAGAAGAGTGGACGTAGGTTGGTGAGAGCAATAAATGATAAGAGTATATGAAATAAAAACGTGGGCTAAGTACATATTTCAATTTCAACCATCAATATGTGGCAATTTCTTGATGAAGAGCTAAAGCTTCATTCTTCACACTTATGGCTTTAATACAATTATATCCCAAGCATATATAATCTTGGCCGTCTATCGACTTGTTCCCGTTAAGCAACTCCATCCCTTAAAAATGAGCTAGCCCAAAATTTATTTAATCTACCAAAATGAATAGTAATTGACCCCAATGAACAGTAATTGGCCAAATGTATCTCCATTCCTAAAAAATGAGCTGGCTCAAAGTCTAGTCAATTCGAATTAAAATATTATTAATTTTTTGCACACAAAAGTATATGAAAGCTTTGGTTCAAAGTGTTGAAAATATTGAAATGTGGTGTAAGGTGGAAGATGATGGTTAGGTATTTATAGAAAAATAAATAAATAAATTTTTGTCTTATTTTTTCTGTATCTTTAAACAATTTTTTTAATAATTTTTATTAAGTTAATTAATCTAGATCGTTGGATTTGAAAAAGATTGAAATCCAGCTGCCCAAAATTGGACATGTGGCCAACGGTAAGAATTCTGACTTTTTTTTTATGTTTTTTGGCCAAAAATCCTGGACCGTTGATCTAGGAATTGGACGGCCCATATGTTGCCACGTCACTAACCGTTGGGTTTGAAATTCAAAATTTTTTTACTGTTGGAAATCCAACGATTCAGAAAACTAGCTATTAGAAATCCAACGGCCGAAGATGCGCCACGTGGCCCATGACCCGCACCCCTTTAGTGCGCCTGCAACGCGGGGCCCTCTGTCTGTTACTTGTTGGGAATACGCGCCTACACGCATGTGTTTCCCACGCACTTGACGCAAAAAAAATATCAGGCATTCGATGACGTCATGCTGATGCCAGCATGATGTCAGATAGGTCGGTTCTTCACTCGGTCCATTTCGAGTCGACCTACAAACTGGGGTGGACTTTGGGTTGGCCTATTTTTAGGGATGAAGGGGTTTTTTTGGATGCCAGCCTATATTTTAGGCTTTGGGTCAACCTCTTAAAGAGGGTTGGAGTTGCTGTAACCCAATCCTATTTTCCTCTCAGTGGTCTCTCAGCTGTCGACTTTACGACTGTGAGAAGAGCCGCTTCTTTCTTGCCTGGTAATGGGGGCTTCCATTCACGGACGCCATCAAGAGTGCTCTCTAACCGTACGTGGTTTCACTCTCAGCAGTAGCGGAGTCAAAAACTTCGAAGTAGCAGGGACCAAACACTGGCCATCCAAAACTTATAAAACAAATTATTTTTCTTACGCACAATATGTATACAACTGACACACAAGACCCCAATTAATGTTGGCATCTTTAACTGGGGATGAAATGTCCTTTTGTATATCAATATCTATAAGTTAATTTTCGATATCTAACGCTGATTTGATGATGACATCGATATCATCAACCTTCAGTATATGCAATGAAATAGTGAAGAAAGTTTTTTATTGTGATCGGAATACGGTAAGTAGTGTTTTCATATAAGTAGTGGAAAATTATATTTTTAAAGTTATTAACTTTTGAAGACATATATCTCATCATTTATATACTGATACATGATGTACCACCTCGTGTTTCGGTCACATTGAAAAATCTCTAAAAAATGTGGTCCAAAACTTAAAGATTCGGTGAAACTATTTAACATGGTTAATAACACTATAATATGTACTTTCATACAATGATATATTTATTTACTCTATAAGAAAATTTGACAAGCTGTACAATATGCCTGTCTATAAATTAATATTAAATTCGTTATTCACTGAAAATAAACTTAAAATGTAATAGATAAATATGTATATGGTATTTATATGGGAGTATTCCTCTTTATTTATAAGTGAGAGATTTTATATTCGATTCTTATAAAAAATGAATTTAAATCATATTATTATTAATTTATTATGAAACTTAACCATTCTTCCACCTCTCATCGGAGATAATATCCATTAGAGTAGAGTTTTCATTTGATCAATGACTCAATATCCATTTAGTAGCCCACCCTCAAACCAAGAAGGAAAACGGTGCTGCGTGCTTGGAAAGTGTTTTTTTTAGTACATTAATTTTTTTACATTAAAGAGAAGAAAAGTTGGGTAAGCCACATAATAGATAGTCTAATTTGATATCAAATTTCCTATTCACGAAATTCGAATATAAAAACTTTCACTTTTAAGTAAAAAAAAATACTACCTAACAGTAATACTAGCAGTTTACTTGAAAAGTTAAAAGTGATGTTTTTAAAATGTAGTCGTCTTCTTTCTAGTCAAGATCCGTACCGACTCAGTGTTCTGTCAAAAATTTGCAGGGCCCATGGCCATGTGTCATGGACTGGACATAAGAATTGTGCTACCATGACACTTAGGAGTATTATATATAAGGTTTGTCAGCGTAGGGGCAAAGTCCCGAGGAATCAAATTATGCGAGAGATTATAAGTAATTGAATTATTTTTTATATAACTAATTAATTTTATGATTAAACAGAATCTCAACTTTTTCAAAGTAATAGAGTAAGTTAATTCGCATATAAAGTCTAACAATTATATGTACTCCACTTCCCTATATTTGTCTGGTTCACAACTTAAACTTAAAAATTTGTCACACATGAATAGACGTGTGAGAATAACAAATTCCCACATTGAAAAGTGACTAAATCATACAAGGACTTATGAGTAATTGAATTACATTTTACATTATCAATTAGTTTTATAATGAAACCTTAACTTCTTCACATTTAACCGTGCAGTCAATTCCTATCCCCACTTCAAGCTCAGGGTCAGCTTTTAAGCTTAGCATACTTTCTGCCCATTAGGTTTCAAATTATACATTAGTTTTTCATTAATTATATCGTGGTCTACCGTGTCATAATAATGAAGAAATATACCACATGATAAATACTCGTCACATAACGTTACGATTTTATTTAACTTATATTACCCATACTTATTTTTCATTCATACATTAAAACATGTGACATATGAATCATGTCATTTATTTGAATTAAACATATAATTTAGATACTCATAAAAAGTATTAATAGAGTACAGTATTCTAGATTTTCGATTTGATTTATTGAACTTTTGTGTACTCTACTTTAATTTATTTCTGTTGTAAGAGCACCCCAACATTTTCCTAACCAAACTATCTCCACACGCCTACCCCTGTCCTTCTCTTATAAATACTTTCGTACCCACTTCACACCACCTTCACCACAAGAGTTCTAAAAGGTTCTGCCTCTTTTAGCTCATCCCTCCTCCGCCTCTCAACCATTCTCACTTAACTTGTACTTGCATGGCAGTGAGCTTCTTGAGGTACGAGGTATCCGACCTCTGTCTAGCCAAGCCGGCCCTGAGGTCCCTCTCTGCCTCCGCCACCGTCGCCGATGCCTTGGAGGCCCTGAAGACCTCCGACGACAACTTCATCAGCGTCTGGGACTGCAACCACTCCAAACCCAAGTCCCTAGACGGCGTTGGTGGTGGTGGTGGCGGCCAGCTCTGCCGCTGCGTTGGCAAGGTCTGCATGGTTGATGTCATCTGCTATCTCAGCAAAGATGACAGCTTGACGTCTCCATCCGCCGCTCTCAAGGCACCTGTCTCTGAGATTTTAACCAAAGTTCCTGGCCATGTTATGCACGTGGAACCTTCCTGCAGGTACTGAAAACCAAAACCCATGTCTTGAAATTTCTTATATTTCTCAATTTATTTGGGTTTGATTTGCGTTTTGTGATGAACTTGGCATTGGATTTTCTTTATTTTTCAGTTTTGTTTGAGTAATTGACAAATTGGAGCCAAAGTTTGGTTAAATTTCACTTCTTGACAAACCCATCGACAGAGTGTTCTAATTATTTTTTTAAAAAAAATCCCAGATCAGATAAATTTTTCATCTGAATTTTGTTTGTTACTGTGAATTAGCGACCAATTTACCCAAATACTTAAATCCTTTTACTTTACTCTTTATTTTCAGCCTGCAAGCAGCCATTGATTTGATCCTCGAGGGAGTCCAGAACTTGGTGGTCCCAATCAGAACCAGAAGCAATTCGAGAAGAAAACAGCACCCAAAACCCATCTCCGCCACCTCCGCCACCACTATCCACAACGGCCAAGAGTTCTGCTGGCTAACACATGAAGATGTGATCAGATTCCTCCTCAGCTCAATTGGGCTCTTCTCCCCTCTGCCAGCCATGTCCATAGACTCCCTTGGCATCATCAGCACCGACATCCTTGCCATCAACTACCACTCCTCCGCCAGCTCCGCACTCCAGCTCATATCCCGCTCTCTCTCCCAGCAGACCTCGGTGGCGGTTGTCGACACCGATGGGGTCCTTATTGGAGAGATCTCACCCTTCACCCTTGCCTGCTGTGATGAGTCAGTGGCTGCCGCCATCACCACCCTCTCAGCAGGGGACCTCATGTCCTATATTGACTGTGGTGGGCCCCCTGAGCACCTGGTAAAAACTGTGATGCAGAGGTTGAAGGAGAGGAAGCTGCAGGGGGTGCTGGAGAATTACTCTCTGAGCTCATCAAGTAGCTATGCACATGCATTGATGATGACATCATCTTCTTCCTCCGACGAGGAGTCATCGGTGTCTCCGAACACGGCTCTGCGGCCGACTAGGTCCGGGAGGTACACCCGGTCGAGCAGCTACTCGGCGAGAATGGTGAGGAGGGCGGAGGCCATTGTCTGCCACCCGAAAAGCTCACTGGTTGCTGTGATGATTCAGGCAATTGCTCACAGAGTAAACTATGTGTGGGTTATTGAGGATGATTGTAGCTTGGTGGGAATTGTCACTTTTTCTGGGATGCTGGAAGTTTTCAGAGAACATTTGGAAACCATGGGTTAGAAAGTAGGAAGGGCCTGCCTCCGCCCGGCCCCTGACATTGTATCATTGGATCGAGACGTCACGGATCATTGGAGATCTGAAGGATGTAGGGGGTGTATTTTCTAGAAATGTTTTCTGGGAGGAGTTTGTAAGTGTACAAGTTTTGGTTTTGATCATAAAATGAGGTCGGAATGAATAAAACCATGGGGTAAAAAAAAATATGAAAAAAAAAAAAAAAAAATTGAGGTAGTGATGTGAATAGGAGGGGGAATCTTGTGCTCTGAATTTCAAAGTTTGGTTTTGTAATGTTTTTGGCACTCGGAGTTTGTATGATATCTGAAATGTGATCTTTTCTTCTTTTTACAATTTGATGTTGGAAATTGTCTCTTTTGGCATTGGCATGGAGTTTTGCAATTTTCATATTTTACAAATAATATTTCACGTTAGAGAGATTCGAATTCGAATGTGATTGAGAACACAAGCACACAACTTTAGTCTACTAAAACTTGAACGTAGAGTGAGAACACAATCATACTACGTAGTGACTCGATTCAAAATATGTGTCAAAAGTACATGTTCTCGAACCCTAAACCGTAAATATACATTTTCAAAATATGTGTCAAAAATACATGTTCTCAAACCCTAAACCCTAAAATATGTGTCAAAAGTACATGTTCCCGAACCCTAAACCCTAAATATACATTTAGTTGATGGGAATGATTTGTCGAACTAATAAGAAGACAGGTCATATCCGCACTACGCATACTGACGTCATGGCATGTTATTTATTTATTTCTCACTGTCGCTTTTTAAGTACCATTTCTGTATGCATTTACATGTATACCAACATAGCAACACAAAAGCAACCATGAAATTATCAGTTTTTATGCTCTTTTATTTATTTATCGACGAAAACCAAAAACTTTTCGATTTGCCACAAAAGGTGCTTTGGTTCTTGACTCAACCCATGACTTGTTTTTGTTGATTAAATTTTCACTGGGAGAGAGAAGAAAATTACAAACTTGGAATAGTTGAAAAAAAAATACATCGTATTACTGATTGTATATTATTATTTTAAATTAAATAAGTCTATAAATACAGTGCGTTATGCAATTGAGAATAATTATAATTTTCCTGATGAAACTAATAATCGCATATGAACAACTCGATAACAAGAGAGATTAAAATTCTCTGTGCAGAACGTAAGCAGATTAGGATTATGACTTTCATGTTATCTACAATCTTGGTAAATCCATCTCTGTCAAACTTATCTGTCACCAAAATTGGCATCAGAATATCATATGCTTATCCCCTGCCACATAACATGTAGAGCATATGCCATGCTGATCCAAATTACAAGGGTGTCCAAAGTTCTACTGATCATTTCTGCTTCTCCACTGCTTTTGCTTTTGGCTGGTAGCCGGTACAGTAGGCAGGCTTTCACTGATCCCTACCCCAAAACCTGCTTGTCAGTCAATTCACCTCTTTCCATACATGCTGTCGAATATTCAAGCATTTATTTACATCCGTTTAAATTTGGATATGTTTAAATATCATCTATGTCCATATAGCCCGTTGAAGGCTATATGTCAAATTCACCCAATTTTGGTAAAATGATCATTTGGGAACTGTTTCGAAAGCAAATAACGAAGTATTTTTATCGTAAATAGTTTTTGAAATTAAAAATCAATCAATGTGATCTCTAAAAGTTGATAGCACAAATTATTATCATCATTCTGTTTGAATTTCGTTAAAAAATCTGTTAGTATGCTGACATGACACAATATAGGCTCCTCACTTTATGTCGTGCCACGTCAGCATACTAACAAATTTTCTAATGGAATTCAAACAGAATGACGATATTGATTTGTACCACCTATTTTCAAGAACCATATTAATTGATTTCCAATTTCAAATACTATCTTAATAAGCTGTGTCAATTTCAAAAATCATTTGTGATAAAAACCCAATAACAAAAAGTGCATTTGAGTTACGACAAGAACTCCACGTGCTTTTTAACAATCACTTACATCTCAATTAAAATTATCATGCTCTTTTAATAAAAATAAAAATAAAAGGTTTATGAACAGAAGTATCTCGGATGTGGTTGTGGACCTGTGGTTCCAGAAGAATTAAAGAAAATGTTAAAAGCAGATGAATGGATAGGAAATTAGCAACTCTTTACTGTAAAGTATAAAGGGCATTGCAATTAGCTTAAAAATTAAACAAATAAAAGGGCAAAAGAACAAATTAAGATTTGCAAAAATGGGCCAGGGAAAAAAGTCGTCCTTTAAACGCGGTTTTGTTATGATTAAGTTATATACAATAGAGGAATTTTAATCATCCACTTTCACGTTATATAGTTTAAAAACATAATTTTTTTAGCATTTTTCTTTAAAAAGATAAAGTGACCTGGAGTCCCATAACTAAAATAGTAAATAAAGAAAGAAAATGGTGATTAGTGGTTAGAAATTATTTTTGAATTTTTTTATTTAAAATTGAACACAAATAGTACTTGACAAAAAAAGAACACACGACGAACATGACAAAGTGAACTTCAGGATCCTCACAAAAAGGATCCTCATCCATAAACTTGAAAAAACAAATCTTTACCAAAAAAAAAAACTTTGGGAAAAAACATCCTAGCATTTTAGTTGGCAAAAGAGATGTGCCACCATGATCAGTATTATTTATGATATTTCCAAGCTCAGGGTACAGAAAGGGAGAAAAAATGTGTGTTAATAAATTGTCACGTGATAAGAGATAGTCACACATAAGTATTATATTTGGAGACAGTGTAGAGACACATGTACTAGTAGAGAGACTTAAATAAAGTGGGGGCGTTAAGTTGGTCATGTTTCAAATTTATCACGTGACGTGTAGCCATAATTTTAATTTTCTTACATAACAATGCATAATTAGTTAAAACACGACCACTTTGACGATCTTATTGTATGCAAGTTTTTCTTATATGCAGTAGTGGAAATAGAGCATAAGTTGCACTTTTGTGGTTGGAATTTAGAAAGGAGGAAAACATAGCTTGTTCTCCTCTTTTGATAAAATTGAAGCAAAGTTCCTGAATTTTGGCCAAATTGGATCTTTGCACCTCTAACTAAAAGTCAATAAAAATTGGTGCTTTAATTTGTCACAATGTGAAGCACTGTGTTTTTTGAGGTAACTCCGGTAAAACTTCCGTCCAAATTATGATATTTGAAGCGAAAAATCTGGATAAAAGTTGTAACTGAACTACCTTCCGCGTTATGACAAATTCAGAGATCAAATTTTACGTATTTTTTGTTTAAGGACTCAAACTCCAATTAAGCCAAAATTGAAGACCAATGCTCCAATTGTCTCTTCCTCTTGCAAACTTCCAACTACTTAACAAACAACACAAAAGGAGGCACGCTTGTCACATGGATCATATCTTCTCATTTCACTCTGCTTCCAACGTCCCATTTAGAGGAGGACAATTGACATTAGAACGCTGTCAGAAAAGATAATAAATATTTCAATTCTTTATAGTTTGATGAAATCTGGCAAACTTAGAAAGTAGGTAGTGTCTCGTACTACAAATATATTAATGTTGACCTGGACTGCCAACTAAATTTGTACCCTTACTAATTCAAACCTCAAATCCAAAAGACGTGACTATGCTTCGAGAAAGTCCGTTCAAACAAATATTGTCCACCATATCGGTAGGTACGATTTTTATGTTACCGACACGGCTACGATGGACTAATGATTATTTTAAAATCCCTGTTGGCTGGCCGGCCGGCCGCACGTACTTGCATTCTACGGCATAATGACGCTTATTATGTTAGCATCAGTCGTGCATGAATGGTATCACAGTCCTTGATTGATGCTAGCATAATATGGTATCAGAGAAGTAGGCATAATTTGAAAGAAGCATCGTTGACAAGGCAACCTGGAAACTGAAACAAAATGAACACACAACGTAGCTGTACTTCTTATATTATACGCAATCTAATTTCCCACAACAAATATCACACACAAATTATCATGTAACGCCTTCAACATTTTCATCTCACAGATACACAAAAGCTATTTACCCTATACTTAACAAATTCGATTCAAATTATGGCAGGAAATCTCATGGTGTTTGCTAAGGTCATAAGAAATCATACAACTCCACAAAGCAGATGGTTTTTCCCTGAGGTCAGAGGCATTCTGTAACACGATCCATGTCATCAGCCGTTTCTTGTATGAAGATTTCAGTTGGTTCAAGGCAACATCGCAATGTGTCGTGCCCGAGTTGTGCCCTTTCATTATCTCCAAATCCAAAGAGTTGTCCGCGGTTAGTGAGAACAACAGTATGGTACAGCCCAGTGCTAATCTGAGAAACATGATGAGCTCTTAAGCTATCGAGGATTCGAGGGCTCAAGATCTTATCAGATAATCCCCTGTCGGGAAATCCAAGGCTACCAAAGCTCATCCAACCACAACCATATACTGAACCATTGTCGCAGAGGAAAAAGGTCTTCCGCTTTCTAGCACATACCTACAGAGTACAGTAACTGTTATAGCACACCTATGGATTAAAACGAGAAGTTCCACATGAAAAGGGAAAAAAACAGGAGAAAGATGCACAGATTTGTATGCGAGTTTCACAACGCCAAAGTTGTAGTGTTGGAGCATTGCATCTACTCTTAACAATTGAGGGCAACATAGAACAATGGACTTAAAAAATCATAATTTATTAGAAATGATAAGATGAATGAAAAATCCAAACCTGCACAGCGAGGTGGCTTTTGAGCTTGGTCAAGAGTTCTGGGGTGGTCTTGTCAATCTCATCCCCATGGCCTAATGCACCGCAGTAGCCCTTACCCCAAGTATGTACCTGCAATTTCCATGGTTTTTGACAGAAGTCAAATACATGCCAAGCACAACAATAAAATATTGAAATTTTGTCACCGGTTAGGAGACTAACAAATCCATTGGAATCAAGTGCCACGGCATGCTCATCGCCTGCAGAGACTCGAACCACATGAATACCCTGTCTTTTAAATTTTTGGATTGCACGTGGCTGAAACTCATCATGCTGCTCTCCGTGGCCAAGACAGAAGTTAGAACCTGACCCAAAAGAGTACACTAGTCCATTGTCAGTTACAGCTAAGACGTAATTCGGACCAGCAGCAATCTGAACAATGGAACCAATGCCCTCGGGCATTTCAATCATTTTGGGAGTTGGGCTATCTATGGTGTCTCCATGACCAAGTTGACCATGTGTATTGGCCCCACATGTATAAACACAACCTTGTCTTGTAAGAAACACGGTAAAATTAAGCCCTGTAGCAACCTGAAACAAGTTCCAGCTATTTAATGTCCAACTACAAGTTGTATAAATAGGCAAGGAAAAAAGAATTGGAGTGAAACAAGTTCCAACAGATAACTCATGAAGATATAGTGATACACATCGACATCAGAGAAGATAAAGAGTAGAGTAATTATCACCTAAGAATGGAATAAAGCATAAGATCCATTTACAACAATGGAGAACGAGAACTTGGGCCATTCATATCTATAGTTAATAGTTTTTCTCGATGAAAAAGAGGAATGTATAATTGGAAGTGGTCCGAATCAGACCTCTAAGACTGAGCACATCATCAATCAAAGTATTTAGCTTCAAATTCCAGAAGCCTTCAAAAGGCTTCCTAGTTTTTGTTTTCTTGAGCAAAGAGTTATATTTCTATGGTAAAGAAAGGTGATGTTTATTTTAACCTACAAGTAGAAGAATCCAATAACTAGACACATCATTTAAAAGTAATTCCATAATCCAGAAATCATAGTGCAGGGGTTACAAATTAAAGGAAAACAGAAGAACAGAAATTGTAGTTCAACAACTATATAGTCTTTGAACAGGGATATTCATCCTTAATACTACACAATGATTCGGTGATTCGTTTCCCAAAAATCCAACAATTCCTATTGTTGACACAATGAAGGGAAAAATTCTCCACAAAAATCTCCATTAGCTTTACCCAGAAGATTGTATAATATCCACCGATTCTGACACTTATTTTATCTATTTGAAAAAAATTCATTGTCATTTATAATACAACAATGAGGATATAAGTTTACCTGCTTGCAAGGAAGTCCTTTCAATGCCTCAACAAGCCTAGGCCTAAAAATTGGCCGGTTTGTATCTTTATGCCCACAACAAAATGATGAATTATCCCCACATGTGAAAACCTGTATCAGTAACCAAAAAGCGTCATTACATGACTAGAAGGACGGTCATGCATAATATCTAAAACGCTTTGCAATGCATATTCAGCTTCTATAAGAGTGACAATTGCCAACACACGAGCACAAATTTAATGCATCAAGGCAACTCTTAGAAGACTAATGTGAGAGTGACCTACTAAGTTTTGAGTATATAAGATATGGGAAGTATAAATCGTACATAGGTGCAGAAAGTTGTGTGTGTGTGTGTAGATAGCCAGATATATCGATGGTGGAAATCAGACCAAATTCTAAACCAGGTTTCATGATGGGATCACGGAGGCTTGCTAAACCTCGACAATAACTTATAAGTGCCTATCACTGCCAAAAAATCAACAACCCATGGGTGTCATAACTTGCAAAAAAATCAAAGGAACATTGACAAAGTCGGCGGCAGAATTTAAATTATGAGTGGAAATATTGAGCACAAAATGATGGAGAAGTATTTCTTATGTATTCACATCTAAGATACAAAAGAAAACTATTTGTTCATCTCAGAATAAGGTATACCATGTTGAGGTATAAGCACGTACTAACCTCTCCAGATTGCATAACAAAAGCAGCATGGTTGTGGGAGGCTGAGACTTGGACCACCTGCGCTGGAGATGGAAAATTAATCCGGGTAAATGTTACACATTGCTTAGTCTCAAAGCCATGACCAAGAACACCACACAAGCTGGCACCACATGAGTACAATGATGAATTGCTGATTAGCAATGTGTGATACCGTCCAGTTGTAATTTGCATCTGTTGATAAAAAAAATCTTAATTAACCATAACTTTTAGCCAGCAGCTATCAAGGACCAGAAAATTGTACAACAAACTTAACACAGCATAAAACAACAAAAAAAAGTTATCAATATATCAATAGGTCGATCTAGCTAGCAAACCTCTAGAAGACATTATATTAATATCTTTGTTCTATTAGCAGATAATCTAAATAATGTCATTTTC
Organism: Pyrus x bretschneideri; assembly: GCF_019419815.1. Taxonomy (NCBI): domain Eukaryota; kingdom Viridiplantae; phylum Streptophyta; class Magnoliopsida; order Rosales; family Rosaceae; genus Pyrus; species Pyrus x bretschneideri. The sequence goes on from NW_025999557.1 coordinate 289,991, forward strand.
TGCGAGTCTTCCAAACGGTTAAGTAATGGAAAGCAATCCTATATATTACAGTATCAAGTTACTTTAAAATCTATATCTCATTTCTCATTTTCCTTTCAACCAGAAAGTACTTAAAAATAGTTTCTACTGCTATGCAAATAAGATTGCAAAAATTGACGGAAAAAAAAAAAAAAAGTAAAAAACTACTGGCAAAAGTTTATTAGGCAAAAGAATTTAATACCACACAATTCAGGTTGGTTTTGTACTTACACCTTAAATATAGATACCAACTAATCTCAATGCAAGAATTTCAAGAATCTAAATAAATAAAGGATTAAATTTCCAACAACAAAAATCATTTCATGTAAAATGGGTAGTTTATGATTGACTAAATTAGAAAACCCCCAAAATATATTATCACACACATTGGTGTTCTTTCCCATAACCAGTACTCCAAATTGCTGATAAAGTTCATTCATGAATCATAAGAAACTGCAAACAATAATGAAATAGTACATTGCCTGCTGAGGTCTCAACCATGTCAGATGATTGCTCCACCGATTGCAAGAACCTCAAAACCCGCTTCCATTTCCCACCACACCGATTAAATAGCTCACTCTGAGCATCCCCTTCCATTTTAGCATATACAGAATGGGACACGCATAGCTGATATGCAGCAAAATCCACCAATGACCGAAACTTGTGAGGGTATAAGCACTGACTCCCTCCAAATGTCCTAGAAGTTAACTCTAAACGTAGAAGATCAATGGCATTAAGCCTTCCCGAGCTCAAGATTTCTAAAACCAAATGTGACGGCAAGTCCTCCATTGACACCGGCCTATACCCCATCGCCATTATGAATCCTTCAAATCCACCAGCACCAAGAAAATACCAAATAAAATTGTATAACTATAGTCTTATATATATCCAATTAAAAGGAATTGAGCTTCACTATGATGATTGATGAGTGTCAAAGTTTTAGGCGAAATCGGAGGCAATTAAAGCAACAGATGAAGAACAAATCAGAAGGGAGGAAAATGCAGCAAATGTAGTACAACAAGGGGTAACTATCAGATGAAAATTTCAAAGGATTTTGATACAGTGATTGGAAATAAATAATCAGACGGGCCAAATATCACAGCCCTTTTCCTGCAATTATCGAAAACTCGACGAACAAGGCCTTTACCTGCAAATTGTCGAGCAAAAACCGATCAAAGAACAGTAATTAACCTTTCACAGCAGCAAAAAAAGTGAAATTAAAAACCAAATTGAATCAAATGAAGATTCTAACTACAAAGCAGCAGTGAAAATTTACCAACAACAGAAAGTGGAAATTTGGAGGCTTTTGGGCGGCGATCTCTGACTTGTTCGTACGAATAATTGAGAAATTCAATCTCTGAGCTAAAAGTTGGGGCTTCCACTTTCCAATTGGAGAAGAAACGACAGAAAAAAAAACACAAAATAAAAGCCCTAATTTCCAAATTATTTAAAGGGAAAGTAAAAAATTAATTTGAATATTTAATTTGGGTTTTTTGGGGCAGAGAATAAAAGAATGGAAGCTTCAGCAAAAGCAGTAGCAGAGAAAGTAGGGGATGATGGAACGAAGGAGAAACTGGCACAGCTGGCTGGCTGTGATTGGACTGGTGGTGGTGTCTGCTGACTCTGATGTCGCGGATTTGCTTCCACGTGGAAGGGCTAGATGCTTCCTACTTGTAAGCTTCCAAATCACCAAGTTGGAGGGAGTTGTACTAGGAGTCATATGGCACTTGTCTAACCTTGCCTTTATGAAATAACACATAGATCAATATTATCATATTATCATGTAGTGTTATTAATTTTAGTTATAATATAATTAACGTATCGTTATTTTGTTTTATTTGTTTTTAAAAGAGCCGAGTAATATGAGTTAATTATAGTCATGATCCCTAAACTAGTACCAGAATTTTACAATAATTCCTCCATTCAAATATGTTGTTACTATATTTTGTCACGTGCTATACTTTAATCCTTCGTCACCTCCTTCAATTTTTCCATTGTTCAATTCATGTATTTCATCTTGCATTGATCTAACCACCCATGAATTGGATATTTATGAAAGTTCAAGGAGGAAATTGGAGTTTAAGGGTAAAATCAACGAAATAGAACCATCCTTAAGTTTGTAATACTGACTACTCATTAGTCATTACTTTACTGTTGTAGCATCCAATCATTCAAAGTATACACATTGATCTGAAAACATGGTCTCCTAACAAATTCAATGATTCATTTCATCAGATTGAATAAATCATAAAAGAATAACAAAATTAAACGAAGTGCAGAAGGTCAATAGAGGAAGGGACAAAAGGGTTCCAATATTACATTTGTGCCAGGCCCACCAAGGTAGGAGTGGACGAGTCATGGAAAACAATATACAAAAACAAGATATAAATTTAAATTGTTTGGAAGCAAGCAAATGTGGAAGCCTTACCGAATAAGTAATTCTCTTTTCTAATTTTCTCTGAAGCTCATGGCGCCACCCAAGTCAAAAGGGAAAGAAAAAGTCTAACCAAAAAACGACCAGAAAAGGGCTGTACAACAGCATTGAGCTTTTAGCTTCGCGTGCAAGTAATCCAATCTTGGTCATTCGGCCACTGATTGCACCGTATGTAGCACCGGATCCCTGGCATTTTCAAAACCAGGGAATAAGCTTGTCTCGACTAAGGAATTCAGAAATCAGATACATAATTCAGCGGTTTTGTAACAAAACATTAGTAGACCTTACTTACCGAGACTGTTCAGGTGGATCATGAGAGTCGAGATCGGGTGCCAATCTAAATTTTAAAATCCGTTGAAGGCTACTAACTGGTTTTACTTGCTTGCCTGGAGATTGATTTGGATCCATTATGCATTTGCCTGCAAAAGGGTTTGCTTCTGATGACCCCGTTTCTTCATGAACCGCAGCGCTAGCATCTACAATAGGGCTCGCTTTAGTACAAGATAAGGTGCTACTGATGCAAGCAGATACAAGGAAGTAAATAAAAGAAACAATAAAACTTGGTAGGTGGCTTCTTTTTTCCTGATTGATTGATTGAAAATGATCTTTGATAATTTATGTACATCATAATGAGAAACTTAAAAGAATAGATTATGAATGGCTTTTGGCTGTCATAACCACCTTCTGCAACAATATGACCATTTTTTCTTTTCAAGGAAAATTCTGTGACTCCATGAAAATACAGTGAGGCGAGAGGTTTTGGGGAGAGGGGGTATCCAGTAACAGATTCTGGATTAACAACAGTTTCGAATGGTATGTCTATAGATATCTAAACCGAATCTGGGTCTTGTTGAGAGCTCATCTCAGTCAGGGTTTGCCCCTATTTGTACTCAACCCAACTAAAGGTGATCGTGAGGCACTTCGAGTTAGGGTAGCGCTGCGTAATGCCCTACCTTCCATCGGCGAAGGGAAGTGGTATAACCTGAGTTTTCTATAATCTATCCAAAAATCAAGATCACCTTTCAATATCTATTCGAGTTCCTCACTCTTATCAAAGCATGTACGGATTTAAGAAACATGCAAGTCAACAGTGAATACTAAAAAACCTTCAATGGAAGTAATCACAACTCACAAGACGAAATACATTGCCTATGATGTGCCCCTCTTGATGCCAATGAACTTTAACCAGTACTTTCACAGTACACACAAACCGGTGCCTAGAAATTTGTTGAAATGGAATCAAGTCTTTAGGGAAACAAACTTCAAAACATATGCTATTACCGCATTTGAGCATAATTGTACTAATTTATATGTTTGAGATGGGTATGGGCTTTACTATATAAATACAGTAAAACTGTGACACTTTGGCTATCAATATCGATGGGAACTCGAAGCTGAGAAGGTCAAGTTCTCTACCGTCGACTCGTATCTGTGCTTCTTGATCGCATCGGAGTTGATCGACGCCATTGATTTCATTGCTACTAGTCTTAAGAAGAAGAAGAAAGGTAAGAAGTAGCTTTGCATTGCGATTTGTGCGTGATGATTTGACCGTACGTATAGATTATCTCTCAGTTGATTTTGATCAAATCTGTGTCGTTTTGCTATTTTAGTCTGCGTTTTATAGTTTTACATTGCTAATCGATGAGACGGTGCTGAAATTTGTTGAAAGTAGTCTTGTATTTTCTTTCATCAACTTTCCTGCATTTTCTCGGAAGCCAAACAAGTCTTTAGACTCTCTTTGTTTGCTTTATTTCCCTAGTTTGATCAGTAGCACAGGTTAATTAGTTAAATAATCGTTGTACGTAATCAATTCCTTATATCACTGAGTTGAATCTGATCTTATCGTTGTTTCAATCTTTATGTTAGATTGGTGAAATGCATTGAGAGATTTTCTTTTCTTTTCTTTCTTAATTTTCTCAACGTTTTCCCAAGAAACTAACAGGGGCTCATAATTGGCTAGTTGGCTTGAACAAAGGGGTGGTTCCTCAATGTCCAACGAGCGAAGGTGCAACCACACCTCCTTGCGCCCACGTAGCTTCACCTCCTGTTACAAATGGATGGACGTTTTTGGCTATTGGGAACTTACAAAATTTTAAGGGCATGCAACTAAGAGAAAGTTTGAATCTTTTGGCTATTGGGGCACTTATCAAATTTTAAAGGCAGGCTTACGCTGAATCTTATCATGTGTTATACTTAGGATAAATTATGACGTGTATGATTCTAGGATCTAAGGAGGATCATCTTTGTATCGATGTTGGCAAAAATACGGTATTGTGAGGTATGATGTCCTAAAATTCTAAAACCGCTAAACGTCCACCGCTCGCCGTAAAATAACCATTAAACTTGCTGAACAAGCCAACCAGCCAATTATGAGCTCCTATTTGTTTCTCGAGAAAACGCTGAGAAAATTGAGAAAGAAAAGAAAAGACAATCTCTCAATGCATTTCACCAATCTAACAGAATGATTGAAACAACGATAAGATCATATTCAACTTAGTGATATAAGAAATTGATAACATACAACGATTATTTAACTAATTAACCCGTGCTACTGATCAAACTAGGGAAAGGAAGCAAACAAAGAGAGTCCTAAAGACCTGTTTGGCTTCCAAGAAAATGCAGGAAAATTGATGAAAGAAAATACATTACTCTACTTTCAACAAATTTCAGCACCGTCTCATTTATCAGCAATGTAAAACTATAAAACGCAGACTAAAATAGCAAAACGACACATTTGATCAGATTACCAAAACTGAAATCAACTGAGAGATAATCCATACGTACGGTCAAATCATCACGCACAAAACGCAACGCAGAGCTTCTTCTTACCTTTCTTCTTCTTCTTCTTAAGACCAGCAGCAGTGAAATCAATGGCGTCTATCAGCTCTGAAGCGATCAAGAAGCACAGATACGAGTCGACGATGGAAAACTTGACCTTTTCAGCTCCGAGTTCCCACCGATATTGATAGCCAAACCACTCAACCTCATTCTCAGGCCAAACCACGTCCATCTCCTTACCAAGCACCACATTCGTCAACCTTTCGAGGTTATAACGGCCGAGATCCAGGTCGTCACTCTTCATCCCCTTCACTGCTAGCTCGTTAAGGTCAACGGTGTTCCTGATCTCGATCTGGTTGTGAGCTTTGAGCCTCCGCGAGACGGCGGCCATGTCGCGGCCAACGACAAAAACCCTAGGGTCTTGGAAGGAGATAAGGGAGCGCGGCGTGACGTTATCGTAGGTCCAGGTGAAATGGAGGTGGTAGATGAGGGTGTGGGACCCGATGTTGAGGGTGAGGAGTTGGTACAGATATTCCTCGAGTCCCAAGCTACCGGTGTACTTGTCCTCCGCCTTGAAACCGACGAGGACAACGCCGTTTTTGGTGTTAGGGGACTTTAGGACTTGCTTCAGGCACTCTGTGATGACGGAGGGGTCGTAAGTGACGACAGTCAGGATGCGGTGGGAGTCCACGTAGACAGTGAAGGCGTGGGTGCGTTCGAGCTCGACGGTGACCTGCAAAACCATTGCAGCGGTGGTGGTTTTCTCTCTCCTTTCTTTCTCTCTCTTTGTTCTCTCACTCACTCAATTTTCAGTTGCAGAGAAAATAGAAAATGAGGTGGCAGTGGTCAGTGGGGCTTTATATAGTAAAGCCCATAGGACCAGAGCGAGTCACAATTTTACTGTGTTTATATAGTAAAGCCCATACCCATCTCAAACATATAAATTAGTACAATTATGCTCAAATGCGGTAATAGCATATGTTGTGAAGTTTGTTTTCCTAAAAACTTGATTCCATTTAACCAGTACTTTCACTTTGCAATCCTTATAAGTTATACGATCTCCCCTTCTCATTAGAAAAAAATCTATGTGTTTTTGACGATCCGCTCTTGTAGGTGATCACATGTTCTTTTCTCTTCTTAAGAAGGTGTTGGCTAAGAAGAGATCGTATGCCATTACAAAATCCAAGATGGCTTCCCCATCCTCGTTTCTCTCCCCAAAACCATGACCACCATGAAAACCTCCATAGTTGCCTGTTTCCTTGCCCACATGTCCATTTAAATCTCCTCCTATAATTACCTTCTCTGTCTGAGCGATTCCTTGCACCAAGTCTCCAAGGTCTTCCCAAAATTTCTCCTTCAAACTCGTATCCAACCCTACTTGAGGTGTGTACGCACTAATCACATTGATGAGTTCTTGTCCTATTATAATCTTGATTGCCATAATTCTATCTCCTACCCTCTTAACATCTACAACATCTTGTGTCAAGGTCTTGTCCACGATGATGCCAACACCATTTCTCGTTCTATTTGTGCAGGAATACCAAAGTTTAAAACCTGAGTTTTCGAGATCTTTGCCCTTAAGACCAACCCACTTAGTTTCTTGTAGGCACATAATATTTATCATTCTCCTCAACATAACTTCCACTACTTCCATAGATTTTCCCGTTAAGGTCCCTATATTCCATGTTCCTAAACGCATTCTACTCTCTTGAACTCTACCTTCCAGTCCTAGCATCTTCACCCTCCCCCGTCTAATAAAGTCAAAGTACTTTTGCGTGTCCTGTGTAAAGTTGATAAGGGCAGATGCTTCCAAACAAATTTGAGTGGAGTTGTTCAAAAAGAAGTTTCTATGGCCCCCTTGCTCATTTAACACTGCATCCGGGCGCCGATGGAGATACAACGACCCTTGCTCACTTATCACTATGCTCGGGCCACACGGCACGCCACTTACGGGTGACGACCTAGCTTTAGCACAATTTCATTCAGGATTCATTATCATAATGATTCAACGTAAAATAGGAGTATCGGCTATTGAACACCTGACACACTCCCCCTCCTCCTTTATCCGAACTTGGGTCCAGCAATGTAAGATAAGCTTACACAAACGGAGTTTCAATTGGAGAACAATAGAATAAAAAAAAAGTAGAGAATGAACAAAGAATGGGGAAGCCCTCAATTTACTAACAGAACTAGAGGACCCTAATTTAGAGGGATCAAACCAATCTTAATAAAAAAAAAGGGGTAAAGTACAAAAAACTACTTCAACTATTGATGTCACGACACTATCATACCTCATCTTTTAAAATTGACAATGTCATACCTCATCTTTAGAATTTGGTTCAATGTTATACTTTCCATTACTTGGCTGTTTATTTTTCAGTAAATGCTGACGTGGCTTGATTCGAAACTCATTTTCTATTAAAAAAAATTATTTAATATTTTTTAAAATAATAAAGAAAAGTAAAAAAAAAAAATTAAAAAAAATCCCTCTGTTCGTCCGTTCCCCCCCCCCTCTCTCTCCCCATTTTCATCCTCTTCCCTTCTTAATCTTCAACCAAAAAACAAAAAAAAAAATTTTGAAAACCCATCAACCCCCCTTGCGGAAGAAGAAGAAGAAGAAGAAGAAGAAGGAAAAGGAGAAGGAGGAAGAAGAAGAAGAGGAAAAAAAGGAGAAGGAAGAAGGAAAAAAAAAAAAAAAATTTTGAACCCACCCCACCACTTGCCCCGCGGAAGAAGAAGGAAAAGGAGGAGGAAGAAGAAGAAGAGGAAGAAAAAAAAAATTTGAAAACCCATCAATCGCCCCTACGGAAGGAGAAGGAGGAAGTAGAAGGAGAAGGAGGAAGAAGAAGAGAAGGAGGAAGAAAAAAAAAAAAAAAAAATTTGAAAACCCATCAACCCCCCCCACCCCCACCCCCCCCCCCCCCCCCCCCCGGCGCAAGAAGAAGAAGGAGAAGGAGAAGGAGAAGGAAGAAGAAGAAGAAGAGGAATAAAAGGAGGAAGGAAAAAAAAAAATATTTTGAAGCCACATGAGCATTTAACTAAAAATAAACGGCCAAGTAACGGAAGGTATATTATTAGACCAAATTCTAAATATTAGGTATAACATTGTCAATTTTAAAAGATAAGGTATAAAAAAGTTGTGACACCAATAGTTGAGGTAGTTTTTTGTACTTTACCTTAAAAAAAAAATATGGTCCAGTACATGCATATACGACAGTTTTCCAGACATAGTTTCCTACAGGTGTATTCTGAGTGAGATAGAAGTGTAATTTACCTTCTTGTTTGAATATAAGGCACGTTCCAACCGTTTCTTGATATTCTCCTATCTGTAGGAAAACAAGAATTAGCGAAAAGAAATCATGTCAGCCCACAACTTCAACCTCCATGCCTTTCCAGTGATGCAGAATTTGCCTTAGTTCTTTCAAGTATAACATACCAATTACTAATAAAAATGAATGAAACGGCTCAAGAGGCTCAAAAGAGAAAATCAAAGCAGGAGTTACAGCAAGTACTGAATAATAAAGAAAACTACCATCCAACTGCCATGAATGTCTAAACTCAAAGTATGACATAAACATCTGCACGGTATCACTAGTCATAAACAATACAAAGTGCCAGGACAGCACCAAACACTCAGCAAGATAAACAGTAGAAAAATCGGAGTTAAAACATTTAATTGCCACTAAAGCATTCGCTGCCAATGTTTTAAAGAGTGAGGGCGATGCCAAGGCATTTCATGTGCTGCGTAAAACAACATGAACTAATTTCATAGGCTCAATGCTCCAAAAAAATCCAAAAAATACCAAGGTAAAACAATATGAAAAAGGTGCAAAGCAAGCACAATCCAATCTAAGAGTCTCCATGGTAGTTTTTACTCGCATACATTAATGTCTACATAAAAGACTCTGCTAACTAAATGTCATCTAAAAGCCTAAACCACAGCCAGGTAATTAATTTTGTCAAATTCTTCTACAAAACACACAAACAGTTCCCAGATAGCATCAAACCCTCAGCATGATATCAGTGCAAAGTTCGGAGTTAAAACATTTCCATTGCCACGGAAGACATACAATGTCACATAAAACCGGCATAACTTAAGACCAAGTTCAAATGCTGCATAAAACAACATGAACTAATTTCACAGCCTCAACATTCCTACCAAGTCCGGGAATGGGTAAGGTTAAAAAAAAAAATTTTAAAAAAAGGAAAATGTGGCATTGACTGCATAGAAACATGATGTCGGTTTTATAAACGAACAAAGCTGAGAGAGACAGAGAAAGAGCGGAAAACAGCATAGAATCATTGACTGGAGAACAAAACCATTGAATTTCATACAGAATTTCATTTTTTCAGGCTGTTAAAACTCACCAACTTGAGCTTGTCACCTATACTCAATACTGGATGCTCCGTGTTCAGACCCTGCAAATCAACACAATTCAATTTTCAACATTAAAATGGCATCACACAAAAAAGAGTTTCAAATGCTGAAAATTGCAGGGGAAAATGTTAAAAATAACGAGAAATTGAGAAAGTTTAAACGTACGGAAAAAGAATAGGGTGCGTTTGGCAGAATTTCAAACTGCGAGGAAACGGAATCGAGATCGAGCAATACATATTCTTCTTCTTCAACAGTATTTGCCTCCATAGCCTTAATTCAGGAATCATGATACAAAATCTGAGAAATTGAAGTAAAAATTGCTGAAGTAGCCCTAGAAAGAGATAGAGAGAGGGGGGATAGTTTTTACCGTGAACCAGTGGGGTAAGAGTTGAAGAAGCTTTGAGAGGTCGAGAAGTAGCAATAGCAGCAGTCAGTGTGGTGAGTGTAGAAGAAGAGGAAGTGATACGCGGCGTTTAGAGATGCAAGAAGTTTGTTAGCCCAAAGCTTGATGGGCCAGTTGAGAAAGGGCTAGGGGGGGTTCTATGTACACCCACCCATTGGATTAGAGACCTCAACACCCAGAGACAAAATTTGTCGAGCTTCAAATGATGATTGTATTAAATCCATGTAAGTCTCAAATTTCACAAGATAAAATGAAAGGTGGTGTATCCTATACTCGTAATAATTTCTTTTGATATACATTGTAGTGATCGCTTGCATCCCAAATACATGTAAGTTTTTTTGTTCAAGGTCTGAATTAAATGGAAATTAAGAAAACGCGAAGACAGGAATTATCAGGGGGAAGGGCGAAATTTAAAAAGGTAAGGGGCACCAATTTGTTTCATTATGAGATCTTCATTTTAATTTTGAGAAACCAAACAAAGACGCCAACTTGTTTCATTACGAGGAAGTGCTAGCATCCTGCAACTAACAAAGAACTCACATTCCTCTAAACAACACAAATCAAATACCTAGCTAACCAATTATATCTCCAATTCATGATGCTGTAAAGCATTTTGTGCCTGGCAAACGAAGTACTTACGTTGCTAAAGCTACGCAAATCGTAAGCAAGAAATTTACTTTTCATGGCAAACAATCGTATGAAGGGCAGAACCATGAATTTATACAGTCGTTTGCATATGAACATCGAAACAGGAAACTCCAAAGTGATCAGCTGAGAGAGTTGTTTTTCATTACAAAGAACAAAAAAGGAGTTATGAAAGTTGTTGACAGATGGGTTCCATTTCCCAAAATCACATATTAGGGATTTAAATAACTAAAATTTGAAAAATTAGAGATTACCTCAAAATTGACGGTGGTGATTGGACGGTGGCTGACGACGGCGTCGAGTGTGGAGGGCGACAGAACGTGACTGACGGCGGTGGCCTACTGTGCTGGGAGTAGGGAGCCTGAGCCGTTCGTTGGTCACTGCTACTTGCTTCCAATTCCAATGGCAGAGAACGTTCTGCCTTTTCGTCCCCGCCCCTAAGTGTTTTTTTTTTTTTTTTTTTTTTTTTTGGGGTGAAAAAAAGGATATTATCCATATGAGATTAAGACCTGATTTGGTACTGAGGTGGTTCTGAAAAAAGCTAGTATCAAAAAAAGCTGGGAGCTGTTTTTGTGTTTGGTAAACATTCAGCTTCAGCTTTTTTTCACAGTTTTGGGTGAAAAAAAGCCAAAAACAAGAAGCTGCAAAACCCAGCTTTGAAAAATCGGCTTTTTTTCACATCTGTTTTACATAAAAGTTTACCAAACACTATAATACTATTTTTTTTTTTCAAAAGCACTTTTACAAAAAAGTTTACCAAACACTCTGCTGCTTTATTTCACAGCCGCTTATTCTCCCAGCACAGCAGAATCAGCTTTTTTTCAAAGCACAGCAATACTAAACCAACCCTAAGGTTGGGTTCGGTTCTTAGCAGTTCGGGCCCCTAAGTGTTTTTTTTTTTTTTTTTTTTGGGGTGAAAAAAGGATATTATCCATATGATTAAGGTTGGGTTCGGTTCTCAGCAGTTCGGTTATTTCCCAAAACTGAAATTGAATCGAAATTTCAGTTCGATTCGGTTCGGTTCAATTTTTTTTCGGGTTTTCCTCGGTTTCGTTTTTCCAGTTCAATTTCAGTTTGGTTTCGGTTTTTTTTTTTTCCTACTCCAAAAAATAAAAAATTTGGAAATATGAAAGTTCACATTCAAAGTCACTTCAGAGTCATCCACATAAAAACCTACAAGTATGAAATCAATTTTACACATCTACATTTGATAGAAAAGGAAAGATATGTCATTTGAGAAGTGGTACTACTGTTATAACCTTAGACCATATTCAACAACAAAACCATTATGTGAATCCAAAGCTGCTCCATGGTCCACAAACTTCGGGAAATAACACTGCAACAAAGAATAAGGCAACAGATTGACATATGCCAACGTTACTGACAAAGTTTAAGTCTTCCAACTAGAATCACCAATCAAGTCTTCCAATTTCCAAAGTCCAAACTTAAATAAACATCAAAGTTTAAGTAGATGAGTTTATTTTTTCACGGGAGCTATTTAATGATCTCATTGAGTTTGAGCTTGAGCTCAAGGCCTTTGATGCACTTGACTTCATCTAATTAAGATACAAAATATATAATAAGCAAAGGTAGGATGCACATGCAAAAGCTACGAATGCACATAATAAACCGAACTGAAAAAACAACTTTACAATATTGAGTATATATGAACTTTGGAAAAAATATCAGCATCAAAATATAAGGATTACAGATAGTAGATAACAGATCAAAGACTACGGATACAAAACATATATATATTGTCATGAAACCATTAGCTACCATAATGACTCCATATGGTCCTCACAATATTATAAGAACATATTTATAATTAAGTTTTCTAATCCCATTAACATGAATTATAAAACAATATGTGGCCATGATGCCATCAACGGATGACTAACCACCAAAGAATAAAAATTAAAAGAGGATGTGAGGCTTTGAGATACACGATACTAGCAGTGTGGCACCTGGTGGGATTTTTCTTTTTTATTAACAGAAATATCAGATCATAACTTGATCAGAGACAAATAGTGCATTTCTTAAACACTAAAAGAGAATATACAGACCGATGAAAAATAATTGAAGAATGCATAGATAAAGCAAACATGTTTCCTCAGATAATATATCATCAGGCATCAACAAACCGAGTCACAAAGATATGCACATAGCAGAACAAGCATCACTGATCAACTAAAGCTAAGACAAAGAAAACGAAAGTAACTATTGTTCTAAAGACAAAAGATACAGAAAATAGTTCACATGTAAGAATATTTCAGTTTCTCATCCTGCATATCAAATAATGAATTGATCCTTTTTTATCCCTTTCAACCTTCTCCCATGTATGAGAATAATTCAATGACGCAACACTTTCCCCAACAGCCCCAATTTCCCCACATTGACAGACACTCCCCAACAACCCTAATTTCCCCAACAGCCCTAATTTCCCCACATCGACAACAAACACTCCCCAGCATACCCAAGACAAATTGCAGTGCAGAACCAAAAATTCTCACAAATTAATCAAACCTCAAATAATAGTTTAATAATGTTGTTTAGAAATGAAATTACCCAACCAAATCCAGCATACCCAAAACAAATTACAAAATCCATGAAATCGAAAAGCTACATGTCAGAACCAATGAAATTGAAAAAAATAAAAATAATAAAAAATAAAAAACTGCAAAACGCATCACGAGGGTGACTGGGTGAGAGACTAACCTTGCAAAGGAGGAAATTTATGGGTCGAGACTCGAAACGGCAAGAGGAAGTCGTGGGTCGTGCGCGGGTCACGGGGGTGAGAGATTGAGAGTGAGACGACGTCGTGTCGACGAGATGTGTGAGACAGGTCGAAGGTCGCAAGTCGTTGGGAAGGAAGAAGATGAAGTGGAAGAGCGGCGAAGCTGGGAAGGAGATAGTCTAGAGTGAGAGTACAGAGGAGAGGGATAAGGGAAAGGGAAGGGAATCGATCGATCGATCGATTTGTTTAAGGTTTCAGACTGAAGAGAGTGACTGAACGACGCCGTTCAAGGAAAAAAACAAATCATTAATTTATAATTAAATATAAAAAGACATTGTTTTGCCTATACTTTGGTTCGGTTAGGTCTGATTTTACACTTTTTGTTTGGTTTTTCCAACCCACCCCTATACGAGATGGAGTAGACTTAGCCTCACAATGGGCTAACAATAGTATGATTCGAATTCACCTTTGACAAGAATCGAACCTAAGACCTCTTACAAATGAAGAAGAATACTACTACACCGTAGTATTAAGTAACTGGACCTGGATATTTTTTAATAAAAAGAAATCCTGCAACAACAACGTAGGCTGCATAACTTCACTTTCTCCGTCAAGCCCAGAAACAGAGGGGCGATTCCTCAATTTTTGGCGAGCAGAGGTGTGACTACACCTCCTTGCACCCACGTAGCTTCACCTCCTGCTACAAATGGATGGATGTTTTTGGCTATTGGGAACTTACCAAATTTTAAGGGCATGCAACTAAGAGAGAAAGTTTGATTCTTTTGGCTATTGGGGCACTTACCAAATTTTAAAGGCAAGCATACGCTGAATCTTATCATTTGTTATACTTAGGATAAATTATGAAATGTATGATTCTAGGATCTAAGAAGGATCCTCCTTGTATCAATGTTGGTAAAAATGAGGTATTGTGATTGGCAATGTATGATATCATAAAATTCAAAAACCGCTAAATCTTTACCAACTTGAATGTAAATGAGGTGAAATGACTCGATTTTAGAAATTTTAGAAGATAAAATGAGACAAATTCAGTTTCAAAGATAAAGTGAGATTAAACGATAATTTTAGACCATCTCCAATGGTTGGGCTAAAAGTCAAATTTTTTAGCCTGAAAAATTTAGCTTTTAGCCCAAAAACAGCTTTTCTACTCTAACCGTTCTATTCTAAAATTTTAGCCCGGAATTATAAAAAAATGAACTTAGGCTATTTTTTTTGTTAAATTAAATTTAAAAATATATATATGTAGACTATCGTAAATTAATTTTATGAACATTTTAATCTAAAAAAATTTAAATTCCGATAAATATTGGGTAGAATCCATCCCGATTTCTGGGCTAAATTTCGGGGGGAATTTGGCATTGGTTTAGCATTTAGCATTTAGCTCAAAATTTTCCCTTGGGTTAGAGTGGGTTTGGAGGGAAATTTTGAGGAGTAATTTGGCTTTTAGCCCACCATTGAAGTTGGTCTTAGGAGGTAAAGATTAATAAATATGGCTGAATTAAAAATGATGAAAAACCCAATCGGGAATTCGAAGCTTCATGGCTCATCCATGGTCCAAAGATTGGACAGCCCATAAAGGCCCATTATTTTGTCTTTCAAAGATAAATCCGATTGAATTCGACCTTCGGCGCGTATCCATGTACCCCCAATCTCGGATAACAATATTCATTGCAACGACCAATTTCAAGAATCGTGTAACAAGTCACACGCCTTGGCGCGTATCCATGCACAGACAACACTCGTCTGGCTACAAATTCAGTGCCACCAGTGGCGCTGACCAAAAATACATGTCGAGCACGGTGACATCAAGTCCTTGGCTCACTGTAATCTCTACTTTCCTTCAAATCCGAACTCGATGGATTCTCTTTTTAACGATTTCAGAGATTCTTAAATCATCTTCAGAAATTATTTTAAATATTTTTATTTAAAATTAGATACAAATAATATTTAATAAAAAACTAATTATATGATATACGATAAACGAACACAATATACAAATCATCACTAAAATGATCCGAAGAGAATATTGTTTGCTTTCTTTTGTCAGTTAGTTTTTTTTTTTTTCTACATAAAGACGACTTTAAAAATCTTAAGACTTAATATTAGTAGAAAGAATAAAACCCCGTGCTTTGTCAAAATAATTGGAGAGGATCTTAAACGACTTTTGGGGGCGAGTTTTGGGGGCTCTTTCGTCAGTTAGTTTTTTTTTTTTCTACATAAAGACTTGACTTGATTTGTGAAGACCATTTATATTGTTTTTTTTTTTATAATCTATATAAAATGTTGAGTTGGAAATTGAAAAAACTATATTTCATTCAATTAATCTTGAATCTCAGTAAATATAATTGAATCCTTAAATTGAGGAGGGGATGAGATTCCATAAAAATAACAATAAATTAATGAATATTATTGAGTGCATTTTTTTTACATAAAAATAGATTTAAAAGAATTTATAAAATACTTAAATTAAGAATATATCTGAAATATAAAGTTTAACTAAAAGTAAAAACATTAATCAAAAATTAAAAAATAACAAATATTTAATTAAAAAAATCTAAAATAAGGCATATAATTCTAATTACGAAAGCACATCCCTATCTCCCCTCCTAGCTTCCCTCTCCTTCCTTTCTTCACTTTGTTTTTCCTTTTGCTCCTTCTGCTCCACTGCCCATTTTTCTCTCTGCGTTTTTTCTTCACCGTTTTTCCTTCCCCCATCCACGTTTCTTTCCCTTCTCTTCCACCATGTAGGCACTGCTCTCTCCTCCCTCCCTTAACGTTTTGTGCGCTGCTTTGGGCGTTGGGCCTCCATCCCATATCCGTTTGGTGCCCTTATCAAGGTTTTCTCTTTAATTTGGGTCCGATTCGGGGTTTTGTTTTTGGTTTTGGGGCTGTTGGCGGGTCGGAGACACTTCTGCCATTCTTTCCTGGTGCTAAGGTTCTCAAATCGAAGTCTGCCATCGACTTTTCTGGGGAACTTTCCACTTGTGCGCCCAGATCTGGTTTGGGGTCGTTTGGTGGGTCAAAGCCATTTTCATTTTCATCCTCCTTATACCAACTTCAATGGTGGGCTAAAAGCCAAATTAGTCCCCCAAAATTTTCCCCCAAACTGTGACATCCCACATCGTCCAGGGGACTGATCCTTATATGTATATTATCATCTCTACCTAGCACGAGACCTTTTGGGAGCTCACTGGCTTCGGGTTCCGTAGGAACTCCGAAGTTAAGCGAGAAGAGGGCTAGAGCAATTTCATGATGGGTGACCCACTGGGAAGTTGCTCGTGAGTTCCCAAAAACAAAACCGTGAGGGAATGGTAAGCCCAAAGCGGACAATATCGTGCTACAGTGGTGGAGCGGGCCCGAGAAGTGATCCGCCTCGGGCCGGGATGTGACAAATTGGTATCAGAGCCAATCCCTGGCCGGAAATGTGCCGACGAGGACGTCGGGCCCCTAAGGGGGGTGGATTGTGACATCCCACATCGCCCAGGGGACTGATCCTTATATGTATATTATCATCTCTACCTAGCACGAGGCCTTTTGAGAGCTCACTGGCTTCGGGTTCCGTAGGAACTCCGAAGTTAAGCGAGAAGAGGGCTAGAGCAATCCCATGATGGGTGACCCACTGGGAAGTTGCTCGTGAGTTCCCAAAAACAAAACCGTGAGGGAATGGTAAGCCCAAAGCGGACAATATCGTGCTACGGTGGTGGAGCGGGCCCGGGAAGTGATTCGCCCCCGGGCCGGGATGTGACACAAACCCACTCCAACCTAAGGGAAAATTTTGGGCTAAATGCTAAATGTTAAATCAATACCAAATTCCCCCCAAAATTTAGCCTAGAAATCGGAGTGGATTCCACCCAATATTTATTGGAATTTAAATTTTTTTTAAATTAAAATGTTCATAAAATTAATTTACGATAATCTACATATCTATTTTTTTTTAAAATTTAATTTAACAAAAAAAAAATAGCCTAAATTTATTCTTTAATAATTCCGGGCTAAAATTTTATGCTAGAATGGCTGGAGCAAAAAAATTGTTTCTGGGCTAAAAGCTAAATTTTTCGAGCTAAAAAATTTATCTTTTAGCCCAACTATTGAAGATGGTGTTGGGGGTCGAATATTGTTTCTATTATATTTTAAAACATTTGTTCGTGAAATATTGTACCTGTTATATTTTTTAATATTGTTTCTATCATGTTTTGAATATTTTTGAAGTCTGCCATCGACTATAAAACATTTGGCTTGTCAATGTGTCCTAGTTGGATGCCATTTGTTTGTGAAATATTTTACCTGTTATATTTTTGAATATCGCACCAAATCGTGCGCCTCTCTCTATACTTTCTGGTAAACACCTCTCTTTCAATTGTTTTAATCAGCTTCAAGAAAGGGCGCTGCTTCTTCTCCTCTCCTCTCCTCTCTCCCATCTTCAGACCTCTCCCACCACCTCCAAAATCCACTTCAAACCCCCAACCTTCAACCCGAAAACCCGAAAGAATTCCAAAAAACCCAACTATCAAGCGACATCGGCAAGGCCCGCTTGTCAAAAAGCATCACATCTATGTAGGTGCTCACATTCCCGAAGGTGGCTAGATAGATAGATAGATAGATATTTGGAGCGTTAGTAAGCCCATACAACTTTGTCTTCGTATTAGAGAGCACGAACCCATTTGGTTTGGTTATTCTTGAGTCAACCACCACGAAAATAAAATTTTCTCCAGAAGTATGCAAAATTTAGAGTGCCGTGGGCACCCTTTGGATACTCTGAAACAATATGAGTACAATTCCTAAATAAGAACCAACCAATCTTTAAACATTCCAACTAAACTCAAACTTCAATGGAAATAAAATAACCTATTATTTCAGGCTAGATGTATGAAGCTTATATACGGCAGAGAAATATATGGATCAATTTGGCTATTTTGGATGGGGTGGCCATCACGGTGCAGTGGGTTTCCCAAAGTATTTACTTCTGTGAAACTCCGAAACAAGCTGAATTCCTAGTCCTTGGATGGAACCGCAAAGTGTTGTGGTCGTGTTGAGACAACACTAGGAAAATATGATCAGGGGTTGAATCCTCTCAAGGTAGGATCAGTTGCCAATTTGTGAGTATACCAAATGCAATAGTTTTTCTTCCTAATTAATCTTTTTATTTATTTTATAAAACAAACTATGTATCTGTTGGTATATAAGAATTGGTAACTTTGTATTTTGCACCGGGGTCGTTCATCAACTCGGAACTGTACTTAATGAAGTATTCTCCTTCTACTTTCGGCCTACAATTGTTGACACTAACGCATGAGGACTTCTAAAGGGTAATTTTTATTAACTTATAATTCTTTTCTTTATTTTTTTTTAAAGAAGGGAAAAAAAATTTACTTTAATTTTTTTTAATGCAGGATATAGATTAGGTAGAGAGACCGGGATGGACCTCTGGTATTCCAGCTTTATAGATTAGTTTGTTGTGTACCCTTTGTATTAGGTGGAGAACTATAATTATGTTTAAGTTCATTGGATTACAAATAAGGAACGTATGTTCTTTTACGATTGTTTAAATTTCATACCACAACTAGGCTAGTAGTTGGTTAAGTTGAGAATTATAATTATGTTTAAGTTCATTAGATTACAACTGAGGCGTGCATGTTATTTAATGGTTGTTAAAATTTCACACGGACTAGGCTAGTAGTTGATTAAGTTGAGAACGCACACATGTTATTTTATGTTTATTAAAGTTTCACACCAACTAGGCTAGTAGTATGTTTATTAAAGTTTCAAAGTTTCACACCGACTAGGCTAGTAGTATGTTTATTAAAGTTTCACACCGACTAGGCTAGTAGTTGGTTAGGTAGAGAACTATAGTCGTATAAGTTACAACTAAGGCCACATTGATGGTGAATCCCAGTATGACACGAAGATGATTAGTACATTTTACCTTATACAACACTTTGAATGTACCTATTATATTTTATTCGGATGTTTTTGAATAATTGAGCGCCCAAATTTCAAATTAAAAACTGAAAAATAAATGAAAAAGTTCAGACCGTTAATGGACAAAAAAATGTTCATACAAGGGGTTTATTAATTTCCTAGCAAATGCATTTAGCGTATAACACGCTTCCTGTGGATTTGGACTTATGCTTAAGCAATAATTATATGATAGGGTTCTTAATAACACTGCTGGTTTGTACTAATTGCATGCACTTAGCGTTTAATTATCACCTAAGCTTCATACGTCCAGCTTGAAAGAGTGCTTAGTACGCACTACTACTTGTTGCCTAAGGAAATTGACACACCAAGACAAATATATTAATAAAACATAAACTAGTGAAGGTGAGAAAACAATAGAAGGGCTGTGGCATATGTTATAAATTATCTGATTTAATAGGTTACTTTTTATTTCCATTGAATTTTGAGTTTATATGGAATGTTTAAAGATTGATGGGTTTTTATTTAGGAATTGTGCTCATATTGTTTCAGTCTATCCGGAAGGTTCTCATAGAATGTTAAATTTTGCATACTCGTGGGAAACTACATCTTTGTAGTGGTTGATTCAAGAACCACCAATCCATATGGATATGTGATCTCCAGTACGGAGAATAAACTGTTTACCATTCCTACCGTTCCAAATATTTATCTGGTCACTTCCGATGACATGGGCTCCTACATGGATATGATGCTATACCTGAAAGATCATGTCACTTTTGCCTGTCTGTTTGGGATTAGCATCACCGTGCAGTGGGTGTGCCAAACCATTTACATGCGTCGAACTACGAAACCTGATGGATTCCTAGTCCTTGGATGGAACCCAAGAAGCGCGGAGCCACTGATGAACAAGGTTTAGACATCACAAAACGGATATGATCAGGGGCTTAATTCTGTCAAAGCAGGATCGGCTGCTGATTGGTGAGTACTAAATGCATTTGTTTCTCTCTATAATTAATCTTAAAAAAAAAAAAAAAAAACTAGACTAATTTGTACTTATACAATATTGTTTATGTTTCTCTTGGCATATATATCAATGAAGGATGGATGACTTCGAATTGTCAATTGGGGTCGATCATCAGCTTGGAATCGTGCTTAATAAAGTATTCACATTCTGCATTCCACCTGCAATTGCAGCCCAGCCGCGGGAGGACTTCTTAAGGGTTTTTTTTTTTTTTTTTTTTTTTTTTTTTTACCTTATAATTCTTTT
The DNA here is from genome assembly GCF_019419815.1 of Pyrus x bretschneideri. NCBI lineage: Eukaryota > Viridiplantae > Streptophyta > Magnoliopsida > Rosales > Rosaceae > Pyrus > Pyrus x bretschneideri. Next base: position 310,585 of record NW_025999557.1, read on the forward strand.
TTTTTTTTTTTAAAGGAAAAAAAAAATTTACTTTAAATTCTTTTAATGCAGGATTTATCCTAGGTAAAGAAACTAGGATGGATTATACCTTTTGTTAAAAGTTTACACCTACTACGCTAGTAGTTGGTTGAGCTGAGATTTGTTTCAACAAATTTCAGCACCATCTCATCAATCAGCAATGTAAAACTATAAAATGCAAACTAAAATAACCAAACGACACAGATTTGGTCAGACTACTAAAACCGAAATCAACTGAGAGATAATCCATATGTATGGTCAAATCATCACGCACAAATCGCAATGCGGATTTACTTCTTACCTTTCTTCTTTTTCTTCTTAACACCAGCAACATTGAAATCAATGGCGTGGATCAGCTCCGAAGCGATCAAGAAGCACATATATGAGTCGACTGTGGAGAACTTGACCTTCTCAGCTCTGAGTTCCCACCGATATTGATAGCCAAACCACTCGACCTCCTTCTCAAGCCAAATCACATCCACTTCCTTCCCAAGCACAGCCTTCGTTCCCAAGCACAGCCTTCGTTAGCCGCCCGAGATCAAGGTCGTCTCTCTTCATCCTCTTGACCGCTAGCTCGTTGAGGTCGACGGTGTTCCTGATCTCGATCTGGTTGTGAGCTTTGAGCCTCCGTGAGACGGTGGCCATGTCGCGGCCAACTATGAAAACCCTAGGGTCTTGGAAGAAGAAGATGAGGGACCGCGGTGTGACCTTGTTGTGGTTCCAGGTGAAATGGAGGTGGTAGATGAGGGTGTGGGACCCAATGTTGAGGGTGAGGAGTTGGTACGGATATTCCTTGAGTCCCAAGCTACTGGTGTAATCGTCCTCCGCCTTGAAATCGGCGAGGACGATGCCATTTTTGGTGTTGGGGGACTTGAGGACTTACTTTAGCCACTCTGTGATGACGGAGGGGTCGTAGGTGACGACGGTCAGGATGCGGTGGGAGTCCATGCGAACAGTGAAGGCGTGGGTGCGTTCGGGCTCGACGGTGACTTGCAAAACCATTGCGGCGGTGGTGGTTCTCTCTCTCCTCTCTTTCTCTCTCTCTGTTCTCCTACTCAGTTTTCAAGCCCATAGGCCAGAGTGAGTCACAATTTTACTGTGTTAACTTTTACTTTTACCCGTGTTATTGTGAAATTCCCTTTTTTTTCAATTTTATTTTATTTTATTTTTTTATTTTAGGAAGAAGGAGATTAATTTAAGGAGAATCCTCAGTAACACTCAAGGTCTCGAGAGTCATACAAAAGAGCGTTTTTTGCTTGGGCAAGAACATACCCATCCCAAACATATAAATTAGTACAATTATGCTCAAGGACTATAATAGCATCTACTATGAAGTTTGCTTCTCTAAAGACTTGATTCCATTTCACCAAATCCACGATACCGCATATTTTTCCGAAGCTGCATCAATAACAATCTTCGAGTCGCCTTCCACCACAATTTTCCTGATTTAACGTTGATTGGCCAAGAGCAAAGCATCCCGAAGAGCTTGAGCTTCAGCCGATGTTCATAAATGTCAAAGCTAGAATAACAACTTAGAGGATAGTGCAATTTCAAAGTTGGAATAACAACTTTGAGGATAGTGCTATCCACACTTATTTTACCTCTCACGCATCAATTTACGATCGTTGAATCGAATAAATTAAAGAAAATTAATAGACAAAAATTAAAAAGAGTGAAAGGTGAAAAGAGGTATGTGAGTTGTACTACGCTTCAAAATATACAAAAGATGGTCACCTATTTTTCCATGACATTAACTTGAAAATCACCAAAATTCAAAGTAAAATCACTTTCCTTAACACCTAAATTCCCTCTTTAAATCCCGTCACATTGAAAATTCCTTAGCATGTCAAAGTACCCATTTCTCTATATTCCGTCTTAACATCAAGTTAAGTTGTCGTGCGAGTCCGTGCTACAAGAACAGGCAAAATATATACTCCGCTGTCAATAATATTATTTATCTGTAAAAATTAAAATGTGTGTATTGGTAAAATTCACATGCACCCACAAGTCAAGGTCCAACGAAAGCTCCAACGACAACACCCAAAAAACAAACAAACAAACAAACATACAATTGATCTGGAATTTAATTTGGCGGGCATCCGAAAGTGAAGAATACTAATCATACACTCAAATGATACAAAGCTGCGATACACCGAGCAGTACAAGTGTTGCGGTCTTCAGATCAAGATCTTGGTCACATGAAAAGAGTGGAACGAATCTGGACAAGAAGGGAGCGAATGCAAAAGATGCTAGTCTTCAACAATTTTGTCCTTGAGATATTGCAGAACAGCTTTGGTTCCTCTATCTAAAACCGTCCTCCGGATGCTGTTCAAGTACATATGAATAACATGAGAAGGGCCAATGATGCATAGGAACAGCAAGGAATTTAGAACTCCGTTAATCGTTGAAATGAAGTATATTCAACAGGTATCATTCTATAATCAATGGATTGACGTTTCAGTAGGAGCCCGACTGATTAGCACGCAATTGGACGGAATGTATTGCCTCGCTGACATTTTTACTGTTAATATCTTTTTTCTTCTTAGAAGAAAATTTCAACTTCCTAATGAAATAAAGAAATTGATAGCAAGAGACTATCCAGGTTGCATCATTGTAAGAACTCAAGCAGACATATTTTGAGCATGGGATCACGCCTCCAGCTGTCTTAGGCTAATAGATGTACTGTTGCCTTGCATTTTTGTCCACTGTAGATCAGGCCACACACAGGTGATTTCCATACATACTTAACCGCATTTCCCAGATAATTAAGGAGCTAGGCATTGAGCCAGCGACAATCCTAAAGTAACTTGACTGACCTAAAACTTATCTCCGAGTCCTTTTCTTTTATATGCGCAGCAAAATTTTGTACTATTTAAGTTCAACACCACAAAAATACGGAATGACATCAAACCCTCCAGAAACTAATAGGAAATGAGGAAAAAGTAGCATACCTTCTTAATGGATTCCCATCAAGTCTCAAGGCTTGTAAGCTAGGCTCAAGCAACCCCTGATCAAAGGAACGCTTTAGATTAGAATAAATCAAATACATTATGTGAGCTAGTAGACAGCTTAGGGAAGACGTAAGGCAATCCATTAATGAAGAAAATCTTAGCTACAAAAGAAACAATTCAATCAATTATCTTTTAGTTACTTTCATCAGGACCGACCCCAACCATTGCAGGACCATACTTCTAGTAACATAAGTTCTGGTGCAATGTTTACATCATTGCGACCAGGGCTCGAAATGAGAAATCTCCCTGCAAGTTGGGTAAAGCTCTATATCCGATCTTTTTATATAGTCAATCATATGAGTCTACAGAATCTTTTGTTCTCTATAATCAAGAAGTCAGTTGTCACAACCTAAGAAATCAAAACATTTGTGAAAGATCTTCATGTACTGACCAACTCCGGGGGAAGCGTCGATATGTTATTGTCAGATAGGCCCAGCTCAGTGAGTGAAGTAAGATTTTTGAACTCCTGCACACCAATATTAACAGGGATAATCAAGAATTCAGATCACAATTAACGTACCACAAGAAGGAAAGAAGTTCTTTGAAGGACATGATATATGAACTGAGAACCAAAATCTGACATTTAGAGCATTTCCTTGGACTGCCAAAGGCGAGCCCCAGGATTTTGAGGTGTCCATTTTTTCTGAAGTGCATAAAAACTTAATTTGTACTATATGCGACGTGAAATATGGAAATACATTAGGTGAATAAAAATACAGCTTTTTCTTTTATCAGATGAGACTTGAACCTAGGACCTAAACTTTTACCCAACTACTCACAGTGCCACATGAACAAAGGCTCTTGGGACAAGAAAATGACCTAAAGTTAGAGATGTCATTTTAAGAATACCTCCGTTTATTAAAATTTAAGTTCTAAAGAATGATTGTTCTTTTTTTTGTATACAATAATATTTCATCGTTTAACAAGTTCTTATTCCTATTTTATAAATACTAATTTGTACATAAAAACTTAATTTGTACTATATGCCCTAATGACAGCCACAGCTATTCCTCTCAGGGTGCCTCCAAGACTAGCAGGCATGGTTACAACAATTAGCTTTTTTTCTCTTTTATTTGCTTTCAAGTTCTTTTAAAGAAATTTTATGCAAAGGGATAAATCCAACCCTCCCTCCTATCGCCTCATGAAATTATGACCCCCCTTTAAACTCATAAAGTATCTACCACTAATATCATAAAACCTCTACAGCAGTCTGCTTACACACTTTTAAATTTCGAGATATTACATGTATATTTGTTTCTTAGGCAAGGAATATATTACCACTGGAACCGATTGGAGGGAATTTTGGCTTAAGTCAAGGATCCGCAGTTGCTGCAAACTCAAGACTTCCGATGGAACTTCTCTCAGCTGCATTCGTCTATCAAGTGAAAAAAGATGTAGCTTAGCCTAAAACAGAAACAACGAAAATAGATGTATGCAAACAGCAGTGTATGTTATTAGGAACTTCAATATCTACAAGCACGCAACACATTCATATATTATCTCTATGTGTGAGTGTGTGTGTGTCATAAGTTCACTAACCTCAGGTAAAGCTCCTGCAAATGTGGTAAGCTAGAAAATGCAGGATGCTCTGGCAATGAAGCCACGTTACCACTTAGATCTAGAATCTGAAGCATAGGGGCTGCTTGAAATCCATCTGGTGGAATCTACAAGTCAAGAAATAAGGAGGGTACTCACATCTTTTCGTTTGATATACAATGTTTGACCCATTACTTGACAGATTAAGATTTTGGAATACATTGGTCATATTATATATCATGGTATAAAAAGGTTTGTCGCGAGAATTGTATTTGTCATGAACCACATCCCTTCTTTGTTTACTAAAACTCTAGTAACTCATGAAAATATATTGACAAGACAAGAAAATGACGATTGGACCAGCTACATGTATTTACCTGTCTTAGGGGATTATTGTCCAGCTTCAAACACAAAAGATTAGGAAGCGACTGTAAAATTGCACCTGGCCAGTCTGTAATCTTGTTCCTGGATAAAATTAATGTCTGCACATTTGGACAAATATAAGGATGACTTACAATGCAGATTTAAAAAAAAAAAAGCAAGTTGTATGATCAATTACTATTCACACAAAGATAAAGTACTTAGAAAGGAGAAACAAATATCAAATTATGGAGGCCTGCATAACCACATTTGTATACATCAAGCAACTGGAGTTCAACTAATACGAAGATCTATCAGTTGCTCACTATAATTTTTTGTATACTCTGAAACTTTTGCAACCAAACCCTATCCCTCTTATCCCAATTTAGAGTTCCCTAAACAGCCTATCTATTACTCTCAAGATATTTTTCACATCCCCGGAACAGTGGCCCAAAGCTTAGTTTTCTTCACGATTTCAATTTAAACCATTTGCATCTTCCTAAGCTATCGCTTAACCTTTTCCACCATTTAGCCTTACACCTAGACAATGGATAAAGCTTCAGAAGTCAAGCCACAAAATAATTGTAACTAGTAGTATCTCTAAGTCAGGGAAAAACTTACCAGTATACATGCACTTCACTTTATGAACTTCATCAATCATTCCCTCACAAGCAGGCAAGCGATAAGTATAAAGACACGATAAGTATAAAGATACTTTACCTGAAGGTTGATACATGATGAAAGTTCAACTGGGAGCTCTTGGATGGAATTCCTAGAAAGATCAACCTTCATGAGCTCAGTCGACTCCCATACCTCTGATGGGACAGCACTCAAACCCACCCCTTCCATCGAAAGTTCCTGAAAGTAAAACCATTTTGAAGTGCAACATTCCAGCATCAGAAAGAAAGATTACAAAGAAGGGTGAATCTGAGCTCTATACTAGACATCTAGAACAACCAATACAAATATCAAAGGGAAAAAGGGTGGACATGGACAGCAAATCAAGCTATAAAATGATCATTCGTAAAAAAGCTTATCTTAGAAAAAATAAAAAAACAGCACCTTTGAAGCGATAGATAGTCGAGCTGCCATGGCAATCACGTCCTCTTTTCTTGTACTTGTACCTTCAGCATCTATATCACAAATCTTGAATTAAATTTACTTAAAAGACAAAAGTTGGTTGAATACTGTAAATCATGGTGGCGAATTTTTGGAACTCATACAATGTTGTAGATTTCTATGTGATATACTTCCAGAATTGAATGCTTATTATTAGTTGTCAAATTAGAATTAGGATGTTTAATTCTTTCCAAGTTTCATACATTCAACCAGTAAAACTAGTCTATAATCCCTTTTAGAAAGGAAAAAAATTGTAAAATTAGCATGTTTGAGAGGCAAAAAAAGAAAAGAAAATGGTCATGCATGTGTTTTCAAATGAACATACCTTCATTCTCAGAAAGTCTACTTCGAAGATACTTCAGTAGAGTAGGAGTTGATCCTGAAACCAATGTGCTGGGAGAGGAAAAAATCTGTTGGATAACACTTACTTAACAGAAGCACAAAATGATATGGGCCAAGATTGAAGATGCCTCACCTACGAAGAGTTCGTATTGGATTTCCGGTGAGCAAAAGTTTCCGCAGCGTAGTCATCTTTCCTAAACAATGAATAATTTTCATCAGTTAACCATAAGAATAGCAAAATTGGATTTAAAGATAACAGAAGGTAGGTAGTAGAGTTTTTCTGAGTATAATATACATAAACATCCAAGGTTTACTCATCATTCTATTTGCCCACCCTCCGCCATCCCACTAGCATTAGAGTTTCCTGAGTTATATGTAACTAAACTTCATCATTTCATTATCCCATCCGCCCACCCCCACTCTGCCAGACGTGCAAATATAGTTAAGACTAGTGCACTCTAACTTGTGCCACTTTAGTATTCTAAGATTTCTTTACCAAAAAGAATTAGCCCCAATTTTTGGCATAGTCTAATATGTTTGGCAAAGGTATGAGAAGTACCACTTTCTTTCTTATATGATTATCAAAAATATCAATTCTTTTAACCAACTGTAAATTGCGTCAACAAAAGTAGAATTCTGATCCCTTCATAACTTCCAAAGTGAAATTACCAAGAGACTTTTTTTACAGCATCACAAGTCATACGGGATTAAATGGTATGAATTGTTAACCTTACCCAATTCTGGGGGCAATCCAGACAATGAATTGTTTGAGAGATTCAACAAAGAAAGACGCAATTTACATGCCTCCACTGGATACTCCTTTAACTGCATGAAGTAGTTAGCACAGAATTCAAAATTTGTTATCCAAAGATGATGCAGAACATGCAACAGAAGAATCGTGGAGTAGGTTGGAGTGTCAAGCACCCAAAGGAGATCCCATTATTAATTCGAATTGCCTTTTGAAAATTACTGAAGTCACCTTCAGTCAATTCCAGCTTACTTAGGATCTTAATTAGTCTCTCTACTAACTTAGCTAGGGTTATCCATATCATCTCCCCCCTCCCCCCCCCCCCCCCCCCCCCCCTCCTATTGAGTAGTTTCTGATATGATGAGATTATTTCTCTTGCATCAGAAACCAATAATCACTGAGTTTTTACCTCATCTGTAAACATGCCTAAGTGGATTTAAGTTGTCATTGTCTGTGATTGTAGCACTGTTCCACACTGCCTAAGATGGATGGTATATTAAACCATGGGCATCCTTTCCTAGTATGCCGATTTTAAGGATAAGTTTGACCCGCAAATTTTACATGGTATTAGATAAGGTGTGCCTCATGGATCGGTCGGGTTTGTATCTCCTACGCAGCGTGAAGGGGGAGAGTCAAGTCTCCAATTCTGGCACTAAGGGGGAGTGTTAGAATAGTCTCATCTCACCTTGGTACCTTTGTAGTACAGGTGATTAAAACATTCCAAAATATTGCCATGTACATGTGCTGAAAAATGTATTCAGATCTTAGTTTCTGCAAAATTAGTGTGATCTAAAAAGAAAGGATGGCTATTAAAATGATCACTTCTGAATAGACTCATACAAGTAACTCAACAAAACATTAATTATAGAGAGATGCAAGAAAATCATTTATAAACACGTCTTGTGGGCATCAATTGTTTTAAGAAAGACAATCTTCACATTTCTGAAAAAAGATAAAAATGAAATTCTACCTACCTGGTTGGATTGAAGATCTAAAGTTCCTAGATGAGAAAGTGCGCTCATCTCAGCCGGTAAGGTAGACAATGCATTGTTCCTAAAATTTGATGTATAAGTGCAAGTAAATCTCAAAAGATGCAAAAGTTATCTATAAACTCCATAACAACAACAACAAAGCCTTTTCCCACTAAGTGGGGTCGCACTAAGTTACTGCAAAAGTTATCTATAAACTCCATATCCTCAAAAAATTAAAAGGATCATGTTACTGCTACCCCATATAGATCTCCGCAAGAGAAGAGCAGCCCATGATTGAAACTGGGATTGATGAAATTTCTGCAAAATTCGTAAACATTCACAACTTATAAAAAAAAAAAAAAGGTGAACAGATTGGCCATATCATGCCAAAAAATGAATCTTTATGGTACGTCCATTAAAAAATGACTCACTGTTCTGATGAAGGTCAAGACGAATGAGACGAGAAAGACCTCCAATATTCTCTGGTATTCCACCCAGCAGATTTTTAGCTGCATAGGTTCCAATAACAAACAATTTTTCAACATATCCAAAGATGTGCAACAAGAAGTAAGCACTGAATTAGCAAATCTGTAAATATTTACATGCATTGAGTTCTGTAAGCTTGGTCCACGATCCAACCAATTTCTCGGATAAGATTGTTAGCTTGTTACCCTGGCACAGGCAGATGATACAATTTCGCATTTTAGGTCCTAAAGTTTATCAAATACCAAATTACTAATGATTACATAAAAGAACAAAAAAATAAGAAAAAGGCATTAAGTCATCATCCCCAGGAGCTAAAGTTACAATCTTGCTCATACCTCCATGTCTAATTTCATCAATTTTGAACAGTTCGCCAGATCTTCTGGCAAGCTGATTATAATATTATTTGACACCTGAAAAAAGATTACCATATAACTTACTTTATATCAGAATCGGATATGATGTTAAAAAACAAATGAAATTATCCTTCCATACTGAAGGCATCTAGTTTATAGAATAATAAAATGAAACAAATACAAAAACGTATAAAATTCAGTCACATGCATATAGATTCGGGCAAAGGGCATAAAGTTAAACAACCACACCACAAGATTGTGGACAAGGCTGTGGGACATGCTGTGTCAAATTTTACCCGCAACATGGCTACGCCACCACATAATAATCAACCTAATTCAAGCAATTACCTTGAATTCTGATAGATCTGAGCATCTTCCAAGTGAGCTTGGGAGTTCTCTCAGCTGATTGTTCGAACAATCAAATCTGGAAGGATCACACAACAACTTGATTAACCTAAAACTTCTGATAGGTTCCACTCTGAAGTTATTACTAAGAGTAATGATACCATAATCAGGAAATTGGATGCAAGATAAATAATATGTTATATGACCTCTTCGTACAATTAGTTTAGTGTTGGAAATTGAGACAGCTCGTTACAACAGATGAACAATCGTACTTTTGTTATGGTTTCATTTCATCCTAAAATCAGCCAAAAAATTTCTCTGATTATGAGGAATTACTTAAAATAGGCAAGTTCAGAAAAAATAATCGTGGATTTAAAAATACTAGGTTTCAATTGCACAAAAAATATCCTTCAATCAAAATAAAGTTGGACACTTTATTTTAAAAATCAAATGTCCTTCATGTAATTATGCTACCATCGACATTGAGGACTTAACAGTTTTAACACTCCACTAGAGAACGGTGGAAATCCTTTGGTTAAATGGTTTCAGATTTTCTTTCACTTTTTCCATTTCAATAATTGGCTATTTCATATTCATTTTTTACTTTAAAAAATAAAAATTACAAGAGCCTGATATGCATTTATGGCAATACTAGTCAAACAAGGACCAAGAAATCCATTTATAATAAAAAGCAGCTTCTTTTAGGTTTATGGTACTTGAAGGCCAGAAGTGGCCATAGTAGATAGTGATAGGTGCAGAACCTAATTTGATGAAAAATAACGATAAGCACACACACACACACACACACACACACACATATGTATATATATGTAGAGAGAGAGAGAGAGGATAGCTAGCTTCAATTGGTTGGATGCTATCCATAAAACTACCAACAACATAATCATGCACACAAAGCCATTTGAATCTTTCTTTCTTTCTCATTTGTTTTAGAATCAATTAGACATATTGGTAGTTTTTTCATGTGTTAAAAAAAAATGTAGGGATTGGAGAAGAAGAAAACCGTACTTGACAAGGGAAATTGCTGACCCAATTTCCTCGGGCAGTCGCTGAATTGAGTTGAACGATACATCTAACGATTTCAGCATGGTAAGCCTGCCAAATGGGATAGAGATTTCAACAAAACACAAAACCAACAACACATACTACTACAAATTACTCCAAACAAAACTCACTCCCCAATCGCAGCCGGAAGTTCGGAAAGCTTGTTGTGGCTGACATTCAACACAGTTAACAGAGGCAAATTTCTGAGCTCATCTTTCAGTAATTCAATATTGTTATGAGCTATAATGAGCTTCTGTAGCTCCACAGCCTGAAATCAAGCAAATGGGTCCATTACTCTAATTCCGATCGAAAAGAATCAAACTTTGCGAATTCAAAACGGCCATTTCACGATTCAGAGAAAGAAATTAAACAAATTTAATTACCTCCCACCATTTCTCATCGTCCCCAACTGCACTCGTACTCTTATATACCTCATCTGGCACTTCCCTGACAATAAAAAAAAACCCAGTTCCCATATGAATCCAATGAATCTAATGTGATGGAAATTTGAATTATTGCAGAAGATAATAATTGGGAGCAAAGATAATGGGGGTGGAGATGGATGATATTTTGTGTCTTCTGTAACTGCGGATCGTTCGAAATGTTACCTCAGAGAGCGATTTGAGAGGTTGAGAGAACCGGAGCTTCTGGCAGCTTTGATGACCCGATCCATTGGCTGATGAACTTGGCGGAATGCGATCGCTTTTTGGATCTGCAGTCTCACTGACTCAGGAGCTACCTTTCAATCTGTTCCATGACGAACTGAGCCTGCTAACCAGGTTGCAGTTAGTAATTTGTCAGTCATCTGTGAAAATTTTACTTTGAATAAAAAATCGTTTACGACTTTGTTAAAATTCCATTATTTATCAGTCTCACATTTCAAAAATTGCTTTCTAAAATCAAAGTGGAGTGAAGTTGGATTCTAAAAGAGAATTGTGAATGTGTGTAGGCAAGTTAAGATTTAAGATGATTTAATACATCTAAATGCAAGGATAAAAAATTAAAATTAAAAGAAGGCAACTAATAAAAATGGTTTGAAAATTTTAAATTTTAATGATAAAGATAAAATAAAATGTAAAGTAAATAATATCAGGAATGACTTTTTAGTATAAAAATGTGATTTTTTGTTAAAATAAACAGTACCATAAGCTTTTCATTAAAATTCTCATTAAAAAATCTACACATGAATAAATGTAGTGAGAATGTTAAGGTTTGCTAGGATTTTAATAGATGAGGAATTTTCACGTCTGAGATGAACAATCTTTAAGCTTAGACAGAAGAGGAACGTATGGTTATATTATGTGGTTGGTTTCCCTCGGCTGCACCAGTCTCAGTACAACTCGGCGGCTTTTCCCTCCAGTCTATGCTGCCGGCATCCCAGCTTTGCCCTACACCTGTTGTCGGGTCAATCAGTCTGCGATTCTTACTCACCCCTCAACTCTGTTCGAACTTCAGCGACCATCCGTCCACTAAGATGACCATGTTTTTTCCTAGTTGTGATTACGAGCACTGGCTCATTGGAAAAGCCTGGCTAAAGTAGTTGGGATGAGTTCTTTGAAACGGGGTGATATGACATATGTTGTTATGTAAGTAGAGAAAATGTTTTTTTTTTTTTTCAAATGTCCTTTCATTTGTATGATATATGGTGTATATGCTCGTATTTCAAATATAATAAAAGATCTCTTGTGATTAAGATACCGTATCACCGTATAAGCACGATGATTAGTATGACTTTGAAGGAAATATTTACCAACGACGTTACAATTCTGCTTGGCCAATTTTTATTATTTGAAGTTTTATTTGATGTTTAATTTGTTTTTTCAAAAAGGAATTAGTAGGTGAGGCACCAATTCAGTGATAGGAAATCTAAACTGGATGAAATTAAATTAATTAAGTGGATTTCAACTAATTAGTGGGGAGCTGTCTCATCTTCCACACCAACCACAATGACAACGTGGAATGAGAATTTTATTATAAACTAGCCTCTCCACACGTGTGCGAAGGGGCTTTTTGTTTTTTAATCACGGGGGCTGCACGCCTTTAAAGATGTATCGTGTTAGCCGTTTACCATTGTTATTCACTGGTTATAGACATTAATAATGTCACTACAATTTTAACTTAAGTTACAAACAAACTAAAATCCTAGTTGGTCAAATAGTATTTCCCCAAGTTCAATGAAATTTGATTATTGTGAAAAACACATGCTCTTCTTCTCTTAACCAATCCAAGGTCGAATAAAATTGGCTCACTCTCTAGAGTGTTTTGTAACAGCCCACGTAGAACAATAAGCATGGAGATCATAGTTAGCTACAAAAAAAAAATAGCAATTTCTACCGTGATTAAGGAAAAAACTTAAACTTGTTCAAATGTTGTTATGAGTATAAAATTAACAAATAAATAAGACAAATGACCTAACAATTCAATCTTTATTCATTCCTTGATCCTCCCAAATTTTATTTCCATGGGATAATGGAGAGGTCAATATTATTAGTCTTGAAAGAGAAAACCATAAACAAAGTGAAGCTAAACATAATGTTCCAAATCAATCTTGCAAGGAAAAAAAAAAAGGAAAACTAGAAAATAAACCTAGCAACACATATTCAATATTTCTTCTTTATTTTTTTTTTTTGAAGGCTAATTTGATATTAAAACTGACCAAATTTGAGCCCCTAAATCATCAAGCTTGGCAGCATAATCTTACTAAACCAAGTCCACAGCCTTCCTGTGTTCTTCTTCTTTATTTATCCACTCCTCTCTCATTTTATTCACCTCTTCGTTCAAGCCACGACTTGAGCTATGGCCATTGCCAACATCCATGCTAATATTGATGCTTAGAGTTAGAAGGGAACTACCACGCATGATTTTACTTATGTTTTTCAACCCACTTTTTAAAATGTATATCAAACTTAAAGAATAGAGAATAAGCTAAACGCAAATATTCTATATGTTTACTCCTCCTCAATTTGGAATGTTGAGTTGAGATTCCAAGTATGATATTGGAAATTAACCAAGATAGTGAAGAACATGAATAATTAAGATTACAATTGGAAGAAATCAAATCTGTATAACCACAATATTATTTGACAAACTCAGTGTTAATTTTTGAAGTTTGTGTATTTTGTATTTTGTTCTCGTACTAGGAACAGAAACATGATACAAATATATAGAGGAGTTTGAGTGAGTTGCAAACTACACTCAACACTCAAGACTCTAACATAGAACTTCCTTGAATCAAGCTGAGAAGTCGGCATAGGAAACATAATTAAGCTCCTTGAATTAAGGAGCTGCCAATCAGCTGCCAACCAGCTGCCAACAAGATAAGACTCTTATACATAATTAAGCTCCTTGAATTAAGGAGCTGCCAACCAGATAAGACACTTATACAACTAGATAAAGCACTACTAGGGTTGACACAAACCCTATTACACAGATAGGACTTTCAATACTCCCCCTCAAGCTGGATCCAGGAGGTTGATGGATCCAAGCTTGCCGAGAAGCCGCTGAAACTGAGGTGATGCTAAAGGTTTAGTGAATAGGTCTGCGAGTTGATCGTAGCTCTTGACAAAATGAGTTTTGATGACCTGTGATTATACCTGTGCACGGACATAGTGACAATCAACTTCGATGTGCTTGGTTCTCTCGTGGAAGACGGGGTTGGACGCAATGTGCATTACCGCTTGGTTATCACAGAAAAGAGACATGGACTGAGTAGTAGAGACACCTAAGTCGCACAACAAACCTTTCAGCCATATTAGTTCACAGGCAGTAGATGCCATGGCGCGATATTCAGCCTTAGTGCTGGATCGAGCAACTACGGCTTGCTTTTTACTTTTCCAGGTAACAAGATTGCCTCCCACAAATGTGCAATACCCCGTTGTAGACTTACGATCAATAGAGTTACCAGCCCAATCAGCATCACAATAACCTGTGATCTCAGTGCTCTCATTCTTTTTCATGATGATGCCACGACCTATTGAACCTTTGAGATACCGAAGTAGTCTCTTGACAAGATTAAAATGCTCCATGGTGGGAGAGTGCATAAATTGGCTAGCAATGCTTACTGAATAGGCTATGTCAGGCCTTGTAATAGTCAAGTAGATCAGCTTACCCACAAGACGCTGATAATAACTGATGTTGGGCAGTGGTTGCCCTTCCAAGCTAAGTTTGAGTTTCGTGTCAAGAGGTGTATTGACAGGTTTAGCATCACTCATGTTTGCTTCCTTGAGAAGGTCCAGAACATATTTCCGTTGGCTGAGAAAGAAACCCTTGGGAGAGGTAGCCATTTCGATGCCAAGAAAATATCTGATTATGCCAAGATCTTTGATGGCAAACGCTGTTGCAGTGAATGCTTAAGCTTAGTTATTTTATCCATGTTGTCTCCTGTGATGATTAAATCATCGACATAGACAAGAACAACCAGTTTCCCAGCAGTGCCCGTGCATACGAACAATGAAGAGTCTGCATTGCTTCTTTTAAAACCAACCGTTGTGAGGACTGAACTTAGCTTGGCATACCAAGCTCTTGGTGACTGTTTAAGACCATAAATTGATTTGTGCAATCTGTACACAAGATCAGGTTCATGACTTTGAGGATGGCCTGGGGGTAACCTCATGAAGACTTCTTCTTCAAGCTCACCATGTAAGAAGGCGTTCTTTACGTCCATTTGAAACATAGGCCATCCTTTGTTAACAGCAACTGAAAGGAGTACTCTTACAGAGTTCATCTTTGCAACAGGGGCGAATGTTTCTTTGTAGTCCACATCAAATGTTTGAGTAAAGCCACGAGCCACTAATCTTGCCTTGTGTCTTTCTATGGATCCATCTGAGTTGAATTTAACCTTGTATATCCACCTGCAACCTACTGTCTTCTTTCCCTTAGGCAGTGTCTCAATGCTCCAGGTTTTGTGTTGATCAAGGGCATTCAGTTCATCTTGCATGGCTTGCTGCCAAACTGGTGATTGATTTGCTTCTTGGAATGACTGAGGCTCAACATGCTCAGATATAGTACACAGGAAAGCAGTGTGTTTAGGAGACATTTTGTCATAGGACACGTAGTGAGATAGTGGATGTCTTGGTTTGTAAGTGACAAAGTCTTGCAGTCTTGCTGGAGGATGTCTTTCACGAGTAGGGTTGCGTCGAGGTGCAGTCGATTGCAACTCGTAGGATGATTCCTCAGGAGCAATATTGTGGATTGATTCAGAATTGTTGGTATCATTACTTGAGGCTTGGTTGTCATTTTCAGTAGGGACATTTGTGTGATGAACAGGCCCCATTGCATCAGGTACTTCAGTGGCAAGGATTTTAGTTCTTGGCAATGGAAACAAATCCAAGTAATTCTCCCCCTCACTTGAACTATCCAGAGCTTGGCTGTAATAAGGGTTAGTTTCATGAAATCTGACATCCTTGGAAACAATTAACCTCTTAAGTTGTGGATTGTAACATTTGTATCCCTTTTGTGTGGATGAGTAACCAAGGAAAATGCATTTGGTTGCTCTCGGGTCAAGTTTGTCTCGATGCAAGGACTGAACATGGACAAAACAAATGCATCCAAAGACTTTAAGGTGTGACAAGTCTATTTTCCTGTTCTTTACAATTTCCATTGGTGATTTGAACCCCAAAACCCTGCTAGGTAACCTGTTGATCAGGTAAGTGGTTGCCATAACACTTTGAGACCAAAAACGTTTAGGTACATTCATTTGAAACATCAATGACCTAGTTTTTTCAAGGAGATTTCGATTTTTTCTCTCGGCAATACCATTTTGTTGAGGTGTGCCAACACAACTAGTTTGATGCATGATGCCATTGTTGCTCAAATATTGAGTCATGACTTGGGACATGTATTCGGTGCCATTATCAGACCTTAGAGTTTTGATTTGAGAGGAAAAATGGTTTTTAACAAGACTATGAAAGTCTTTAAACACTTCCATCACTTCACTCTTTGATTTTAACAAATATAACCAAGTTGCTCTTGAATAGTCATCAACAAAGGTTATGAAATATTTGTAACCATCAAAAGACTCACTAGTTGGTCCCCATACATCCGAGTGTACAAGTTCAAAAAGATGAAAAACTCTAGACAAAGATGAACGAAGGGGTAGCTTTGTTGCCTTTGACATGTGGCAAGTTTCACAATGAATTTGTTCTTTGTCTAAATCTGGAAACAATGTGGACAAAACATGTTGAGATGGGTGTGCTAATCGCTGGTGCCACAAAAACTGGTCTTGAATGGAGACATGTACGGGTATAGACTTTGCTTGTAATCCACTGGGAAAGCTTTTCGAGATGTAATAGAGACCATCTAGGTAAAATCCCTCACCAATCTTCCTCTTGGTGACAAGATCCTGAAAAATGACATTTTCTGGTGAAAAAATGGCTAAGCAGTTTAAGGAATTTGTGATTTTCCCTACTGAGAGAAGTTGGAATGGAAACGAAGGCACATATAAGGCCATGGACTCTATTTGATCAGATATCAAGTGAATTTTTCCCTTGCCTACAATCCTAGCACCTTCACCATTAGCTACAGACACATGTGATGGTTTATGAAGTTTCTCGAATTTATGCAATTTTGACACTTGATTAGTCATGTGATCTATGGCACCTGAATCTACAACCCAAAAATCATGCAACTCATTCATTTTAAGAGCAGTTTTGAAAGCATTCATGATACCTTTCATGCCTTGTTGAGGTAAACGATCAGCATCAGCCAGGAAACCAGCAAACTTGCCAAGCAATGCCGAGGTACTTCCATCTTCATGTTCAGCAGCTCGATCTTCCCTACCCTTCTTTTGATGGAGATAGGCTGCGAACTCATTTATAAGAGTAGCAGGATTTGCAGTGAACTGTTTGTATGGATCAGAACTGTTGAAAGATGAAGATGATGAGGTGTTGGCACGAGGATGTGCTCGACTTGTCTTCTGCGTGGTTTTGTCCTTCATGAAATCTGGCTTAAGTTCTGGATGGAGAATCCAGCACTTATCTCTCACATGCCCGATGTTGTCACAGTGTAGGCACTTTAGATGGGGGTTTTTTCCTTTGTATCTTTTTTCATTTGTTAGATACGCCTTAGCTTCAGTCACAATGGTTTTTGTACCATTGTTCATGACTTTTCTTCTTACTTCCTCACGTTGGATGGTTGCACAAATGCTAGTGAAGGATGGTAGCTCAGGATTCATGAGGATATGGCTTCTCAAATCCTCATAGTCTGAGCTCAGACTAGACAACAATTGAAATATCTTATCCTCTTCAGTTCTTTTAAGAAGCACCGCGTGATCAGTGGTGTGAGGTCTATAGACATCCAGCTCATTCCACATTCTTCTTAGAGAGCCAAGATGTTGAACAAAGGTTTTACCTTCTTGTTGAACGTTGGAGATATCCTTCTTGAGTTGAAAAATGCGGGCAGAATTATTTTGATTACCATACATCTCCTTCACTGTTGTCCAGAGAGTGAGTGACGACTCGGAATAGCTGAAGATTTCAGCAATCTTCCTTTCCATGGAATTAAGCAGCCATGACATGACCAGCTGATCTTTGCAAAGCCACCCTCCATATTCAGGAGAAGTGACTCCAGGAGCAGGAAAACTGCCATCGATGAAACCCAGTTTGGATCTTCCACCTAGTGCGAGACTAACCGCTCTTGCCCACGGTAAATAGTTAAACTCATTCAATAACACTGAACTGAGTCGTTGATTTGGATTAATATCCATTTCAGAGATGTGAGTGGAAGGAGAAGCAATGATGCTCTCTTCCTCCGAATGCTCATCAGCCATAGTTTTGTTGAAGAGAAATCACAACGTAAGATATTCAAAGACAGGCTTCAGAAGGATGCCTGCTCTGATACCATGTTAACTTTTGAAGTTTGTGTATTTTGTATTTTGTTCTCGTACTAGGAACAGAAACATGATACAAATATATAGAGGAGTTTGAGTGAGTTGCAAACTACACTCAACACTCAAGACTCTAACCTAGAACTTCCTTGAATCAAGCTGAGAAGTCGGCATAGGAAACATAATTAAGCTCCTTGAATTAAGGAGCTGCCAATCAGCTGCCAACCAGCTGCCAACAAGCTGCCAACAAGATAAGACTCTTATACATAATTAAGCTCCTTGAATTAAGGAGCTGCCAACCAGATAAGACACTTATACAACTAGATAAAGCACTACTAGGGTTGACACAAACCCTATTACACAGATAGGACTTTCAATACTCAGATTGTTCCTTCAAACATGCATAGAATCGTCTTTAGCCTTGCAAGATACATCACAGTAGCATATTATTACCCAAATTTCTTTCCCCAATGAAAAAACTTGTGTCAATAACATTAATAAAAAAAAAGGATAAACGAATGAAAACTTAATAAGAGAAACCCATCAAGTGTCAGCCTCTCCTCTCTTTCTGTGCAAAACCCTATGATTGTAATACTTTATAAACAATTGTGGCCTATAGTTATAAGAAAATTTGCTGGAAAAGGAAGAAGAACGTAAAGAAAAAAAAAATTGTGAGAGAAGAAAACCAACCTACACTTGAAGTACCAAATGTTTTCGTTTGCCCATTCAAGTTTCGCGTTACTTTTCCTCAACTCAACCCTACACGTCAACATCCAGTTTTTAGGGTTTTCAATCTCTGATCACGTACCACCAATCATCACATCCATGGCGATGGCTTCAATGTTTTTTGTTGCTAAAATTAATCACCAATGTCACTAACGTTTGGAAGAAAGAGTGCAAACTCTTTGTGGAAAACAGTAACGAATGCATTAATCACTATTGATAAAATACATATGTACAACATTGAAGAGTAAAAATAAACAATCAAACTACAAACAACAATTGTAGAGAACGTATATAGGAAATAAGAAAACTAAAGAGGAAGCATGAAGTAACTTTAAATAATAAGTGCAACCATCTGTAATTCATCATCCATCATCCCAAATTGCATACTTTGGACAAAGATTGAAACTACTATGACTTGTTGCGCTAAACATACATACGTCTTTTTTCTGCTTCTTCAGTACCGTAACCTTTACCAATGGCCTCCGCTGGGATATCTAAAGTTTGTGACATAAACTGATGGAATGGCCTCCTCCTATCCTCCTCGGCAAGGAAATCTAACAGTTTGAGAAAAATTGATTTGCAAACGTGGTGGAATTTTTTTCTTCCACGTTTGATTTCTAAATTGTACAATATTACTATTTTGTCCATAATTTGTTGTAGGGGTGGGTTCGGTTCGGTTCGGTTCAGTTCGGTTTTCTATCGGTTTGTGTTCAGTTTGGTTTGTATTCGGTTCGGTTTCGGCCCGGTTCGGTTTTTTTTTTTTTTTTTTTTGCTTTTTTCCCCAAGTAGCTTAAAAAAAGTATACGAAAACAACTTGCATCCATTTTGTAATAAGTCCTATTTCAACATAATCGTCAAGACTCAAAATAAGCATTCCAAATTTCTAATATAATCATAGTCTCAACTCAAAGACAATGAAAATAAACATTCAATTCAAAGTTTAATTATAATCAAGTGTTCCAAAGCCCAAAGTTAAATAAACATCAAAGTTTAAATCTTCCAAAAGTCCAAACTTAAAATAAACATCAAAGTTCAAGTATTCCACATCTAAAAGAGTAAATAAACATTCCAAATTTCAACTTTCAAGTGTCCCACAATGAGAGTGATCCACGTACTTTTTCAACGACAATTTGCTTGCTAACGCTTGGGTGGCCTAGGGGGCAACATATCACCTTTTTTTGAACTTCCACTTGTCATTTCTACATAGAAATAATAAAAGAAAAGATACTAATTAAAATGTTATTTAAAATAATCTAACAAAATCAAATGCAATAAAGGTTTAAGGGTTTTGTTAAAAAGATTAAAAAATTAAAAATAACCTCACAAATCCTGGAGGCATGAGGGTTCGAACCCATGCCTCCAGCTTGTAAAGTTTCATTGAAACCAACTTGGCAACAGATTCTGTGTTGTTATGATTGTATGACTAAATTATTTAAAAATATTCAAAAAAATTATATATATATATATATATATATATATCGGTTCGGTTCGGTTTTCGAGCCTCAAAAACCGAAACTGAACTGGTCAGATTCGGTTCGGTTCGGTTTGACAATTTCGGTTCGGTTTTTTTGCGGTTCGATTTTTTTCGGCCTCGGTCCGTTTCTGTTGTCGGTTTTTTTCGATTTTCGGTTTTTTGAACCCACCCCTAATTTGTTGGGTAGTTGTTAATTATTTTCTCTATCAAAGTGAGCACAAAAATTTTCTATTCCTTAATTACTATTATAAATAAAAACACAATGGAATGATATAATACACACCTCATAATTCACATATTCTATCTTCTCTCTATTTGCCGTCACGCCCTCTCTTCATCCCTTTATAAATCTTCAATTAAATATCAACACGCTCTTGCTGACACTAAGAAACTGAAGGTTTGTGGAAGAGGTTCTTCTACAACTAGCATTCAAAGACTTTATTTCATATACAGCAAAAGTAGGTTATTCAAAAACACATTATTGATATTTTATAAGTTCCTGTTAGCATGAAAACATTTATCAAGATGCATGAATTCTCAGTCTTATTATTATATATATTGCTTATATGGTTCAATATATATATACATGTTCATGCACGCGCAACTTAACTAAGGTTTTTAAAACTCTAAAACTGAAAAGAAAGAAAAAAGGAAATAGCGGCTGAGCCACGCCACCGTGCACGGCATGGCCTGAAGCCAAGTCGAGCCGCACCATCGAGCAGAACCAAGCCTGCAACTCCTGGGGATGACAATTTAACCTGTAAAATCCGATTCCCGTAAGTAACCGATCCAAATGGTTCGGTTTCGGATAAAATTTTGGGTATTATACAGTTATAGGTAAATTTTTTGGTTTTGGGTTCGGTTATGGTTATTAGGGTATCCGCCCCAAACCCATACTCGAAATCGAACCATTTCATCTATGAATAAAAAAATATATATATATTTATTATATGAAAAGGGATTGTTAATAATCATGCATTATTAAATATGAAATTAATTATTTACTTTTATATCATTAATAATAGGAATTATATGCTTATAATTTTTAAGAGTGTAAATGTTTTCTTAGTAATATAAATTTTAAATATTACTTATTTTTGAACGATTGATATTATCTACAATAAGAGGAGGGGGTGGGCTTAGCTTCTCAATAGATTAGCAATAATGTGGTTCAAACCCGCATTTGGCGAGAATCGAACCTAAGACATCTTACTTACAAGTGAAGAGGAATACCACTAGATCGTAGTACTAAGTGACAATATTACTTATTAGATGCATTGTATCAATTGTATTAATAATAACAATTTATTTAATATCTTTTTTTTAATATTCTTCATTTAGTTAATAATATAAATAAACTTATAAATATCATAATGGGGAAAACCGTTCCCCGATCAAAAATCTTTCACCCGACAGGTTCAGTTATGGGGAAAATCCATTCAGGGATTCTACGGGTTCGGGTTCAGGGAAAATAAATGGGTTCGGGTATGAGGATGACACATCTGAACCTAATCCGTCCCCTTGCCATCCTTAGCAACTCCAACTCTTGCTCCAAACTATGTAGTTTTGGCGTCTACTGTGCAGCCCATGTTTTGGGCCCGCTGTAGCGCTTTGAGCCCAAGCCCATTCCTTTGGACTTTCATCATTGCAGCCTGCAGCTGCCCCCTAGGCTTCTATCTTCTCGGCCCGCCCCATCTCTACAGGGCACTTGCTCTGCTGGGCGGCCTTTTGTCGGACCAAGCCCTATGCATGCCCTTTTTTGCTACGGATTTGGGCTTGTTCTACTCCTATGCTTCCTCGAGTGACAGCACCAACACCCTTTGTCCTCAAGCTGATTCTTCCTTTGTTGGTTATGATGATATTGGTTACTTATCTGACACGCACAGGGCACACTCTCAAACCGGTGAACAAAAATATTCCCTTCATTTGCAGCTTCTGGTGCTGCTGGATTTCTAGTTTGCAACTGAATACCTATCATGATAGCTGCTGTATTTGCACTTGTATATTCTTCTTTTGAGGTGCACGTTTGACATTTTCTTAATAAAACAAACAAGAAGAAGAAGGCAGCATAAGTAAATTCAATCTTTGGACACAGGATATTCAGAATTAAGAAAAGCATATCATTTTATTAGCTTTAGCTTTAGGAACGTTTATCTCCTTTTGGCGTAGGTTTTTGACTTTGTTCTAAAATCAAGTGGTTCCTTCACATTATATGCACACATGCATGGATCACATACTTGCCAAATAAAGGGCACAAATTGGTCCATCTTGAATGTCATCCTCTATCGTTGCTCACTACACTTTAGATTAATTCGACCGAGATTCGAGTTTAAAACTTCTTTTGATATTAAAAAAATAAAGCATTACTAGACCGAATTGTTAAATTAATTCTTCCTCACTCGCAGTGATCGCAACCATGCATGGCCTTGCATATACTGTGTTAATTTAGCCACGATAAATGGTATTGGTTAATTTCAAGAACCCTAGCTATGATATGATACGAATTTGACATGAACCCTTGATATTATGAAAAAACCTCAAAGCTTATTTATTGAATTATATCAAAGCTTATGTAGTGACCTTTAACCCTAGACTTTCTATTTTTAAGAGTACAAATAGAAAACGAATTATGAAAATAATATGATACTAAAATAACAAAGTATCCTAAAATCTTACCAACATAGTAAACCATAGAAATTGGCCTAAAATGCCCATATATTACAGTGAGCAATATATGAACTCGTAAAGACTTTAGCTAACCTCCAACCGAAGGCTGGCCTGAAGGCTCATTTTAGCCCTTTGGCCCTCCAAGATATTAATATCTTAATGAATAATACATGGCCATATTTGCCTTCATCTCCAACCGAGGGCCATAGGGCTCGTTTTAGCCCTACCACAAAAAACTGTCTCCAACTGAGGACCAAAGGGCCATAGGACCAAACATAATTTATTATTTTAAAATTACAACTTAAATTCAAATTCAAATCCAACGGCTAAGTACTGTAAAAAACTACAACATAATTTATTATTTAAAAACAACAACTTACATTAAATTCAAAATTTGTAAAATTGAAGTTATAGGAAAAAAAATATAATTTAGAAAAAATATAAAACAAATTTTGTAAAATAGAAGTTATAGAAAAAAAAAAAAAAAAAAAGAAGAAGTTATAGGAAAAAAAATCGTGTAAAAAAAAATAAAAAATAACAGCTAGCTGACGTTAGCTAACCGTCGCATTTGAAATTTGGCCTAGAATTTCTGGCCCAGCCCGGGGCTGGCTGGATTGGACCAGCCCTCTAGCCCTTTGGCCCTTTCAGATTCCTTGAGGCCCACGAGCCCTTTAGCCTAGTCCTCGGTTGGAGACGGTTTTTGAGCTATTTTCGACCCTCTGGTCCTTTGGACCCTTCGGTTGGAGATGACCTTATTTTCAAACGACAAGTGATTATGGGCCCAAATTGGACAAAAAACTCAAATAGGTAAAACTTAGATTTAACTGTAGAATTTGCCCCTTTCAATTTGACAATCGTTCTACCTGCAATTGACCTTTACCTAAACAAACACTAAAAGAAGAAGTAAAAAAAACAACTTGGACTGAATGCTTGTTAATATTATTGTTGCCCACTCAGAACATGACATGAACTTTCCACTGCTCCAATCACAAATCACCAATCACAAACCACTCAAAGATGGAATGCAGTAGTAGACCTGTAAACAGATTGGGTTTATCGGGTTTGGATCAGGTTCAATCCGACCCGTTAAGCTAACGGATCACCTGAACCAAACTCGTTAATCTAATAGGTCACCCGTTTCACTTGTTAACACCCGTTAACAATTTTTTTTTTTTTTTTTTTTTTTGCATTCCAATACAATTACACATATTAACTACAAGGATGTATAAAAGGGTGCTAACTTGGATATCTAATGAAAAGGTTACTGACTTGAATATATACTAAAAGAGGTGCAAATCTAAAAGGGTGCTGACTTGGATATGTAAACCTACAAGGATAAATGAGATTCTAAGTACAAAATGTCTACAGGAAGATCAAAGTAGTGCGTTGTTTGGATGAACACGTAAAGCAACTAATCATCTCTCTGTTAATCAAGTATAGATGCTGAGATTGTAGACTTCAGTTTCAAGGTTCTTGTAACATTTTCCTGACCACATTGGGTGCAAAAGTATTGCAATAATGTATACATTCCACCAAGACACTGATCGAACAAGTGTCATGTTACGCCCACGTGCTCTCACCCTCGCGTCTCGCATCTCTCATCGGACAACCAATGATAATGATCTGCTCGGTCAGGTGTGGTTCTCGCCACCCGCGGCCACCTCCAGGCAGCGCTCTCACTCATCTACTCCCGTCATCCCCCACCAACTCACTGCCCCCAAACCTACACCACTCTCTTCCACGCCTGTGCCAGCCGCCGCCGCCTCCAAGACGGCCTCTTTGCACCGTTACATGATCGCCCACAACCCCATCCACCCACCCAACCTGTTTGTCACCAACCACCTCATCAATATGTATGCCAAATTTGGTCACTTGGACTACGCCCACTAACTGTTTGATGGAATGCCCAGGAAAAACCTTGTCTCTTAGACCGCTCTCGTTTCCGGGTACGCCCTATGCGGGCAACCCCAAAAGTGTTTGAGTAGTACTGTTTAAGCAAGAGTAAAGTATTAAATGAGAAACATGCACCCAAAGTAAAATTACTCAAACATCCTCAACTAATGGGTTGACCCAAAGTGACCCGTTATTTAATGGGTTGTTAACGGGTTCATCCGTTAGTGACCCGACCCGTTAAGCATTCATCCAAATACTAATATTAACATATCAGGTCGGGTCAGGTCAGGTTAACGAGTCGAGTCCAAAATGACAGGTAGCAGCAGGAAGAATCGTTGAATTGGGGGTGGGGACTGTTAAGAATGAATTTCACATTCACGAGAAGAATGACTTTGCATGTGCTTATAAGAGGTTGTGCTACTCTCATATTGTCAATTGGTTTTACGGTCGAACTTCAACTTTCTTCAAGGACTTGGTCGCAAAAACTTTTCCATTTCACTCATTTATAAACTTTCTTGGAGCTTCTATGGCAGGATATGATTGAACACACTGCATCTCCATTAAATGATTTATTTCTTCACTTTCGTTAATTTATATTCATCATCATCAGGTTTGCTAATTTTCCTAGTCATTGCTATTAACATATATTCAAACATGTTTCTGGACCTCTGGTATTGAAGTTGACGTGAAGGTCACTTTTTTGCCTGGGATTTTGGTTTGACATTCGAAACGCGAGAGAGAGAGAGAGAGAGAGAGAGAGAGAGAGAGAGAGAGGTGTAAATGTGTGTAGTGGTGGGATGATGTATTGGTCAAGGAAACATGCAGTGGTGCATATTGCATGGAAGTGGACCAGCTGATCGGTCGACGGAATCGCCAGAATATGAATGAATGATCTCAGCTTTCACTGCTGTACAACTTTAATTTCTTTTTGGTCTTGGCATCTCCAAAGCTCGTATGAATGAAGAATCTACTGGTGAGGCCCATCTTGGTCAAAAGGCAGTCTTGCTGATATTTCTTCCCCATGCCATGCCATGCATTTCTAAAGTCCAAATCCTCTATTCTATTCTGTCTGAGGTTGGATATTCTTCGTAATATTTGATGATATGAAAATAAATAAATGACAAAGATTGAAAATAAAAATTTAAATAGTCATGAAAATTAAATTCAACGGCTAAAATACTTGTAGCATTGAAGCCGCAACCGATAAAATTTTTCTAACAATATTAAAAACATATAGGTATTCTCTAATTTGAACATAATTTTGTAGTGCAATCATATCAACGCATAATAGTTTACCTTGTCAGTAAAATAGGACGTCTAGAATGTTAACATGTATCTTTGACTTGAAACCAACTTTCAAGGGTAAACTACATAAAACTACCTCAATTATTGGTTTAAATCACAATCTCATACCTTATGTTTTAAACATTGCAATGTCATACGTCAACTTATGAATTCATTGCAATGTCAAGCCTTTTGTTAAATTTTCTGTCTATTTAGCTGTTAAATAATGACGTGGCAGTAACGAGACCTACTCCTTGGCCAACCAAAATAAAAAAAATTAATTAATTAATAAAAAATTATTAATTTTTATTTAACAATTAAAATTAATTTTAATAAAAAAATCCTCTTTCCTTATTTCTCCCCATAAATCGTCCCCTTCATCCTCCCCAGTCCCCTCAGTCTCTCCTCCGTCCCCCTTCTTCCTTGTCCTCTAAGCACAACCAAATTTCCTCCTCCTCCGGCAACGTCTGATACACCGCCGATCGCAAAACCCCGATCGTTCCCCTTCGAATGGGGGTCAACCGAGCCTCTTGTTGGAAATACAAATTAAAAGTCATGTGATTTGTCCATGTGATGCTAACCTTTCTTTACAGCTTGTTTCCAGCAAAATATAATCATCATTGCTCCTTCATTATTCAGCTGAATGGTGATGAAAGACAGCAAGTGTGCTGCCATGTGATGTGCTAGCAGAAAGACAGCAGTGTGCTGCCATGTGCTAGTTGAATTTGTGTTATTTGCAGCTGGAAAGACAGCTGCTGTGTGCAAGCCGAAAGGTG
This sequence comes from Pyrus x bretschneideri, assembly GCF_019419815.1. Lineage (NCBI taxonomy): Eukaryota > Viridiplantae > Streptophyta > Magnoliopsida > Rosales > Rosaceae > Pyrus > Pyrus x bretschneideri. Next base: position 337,578 of record NW_025999557.1, read on the forward strand.
GTTATTACAACCTGCCATGATGTAATGCATGTGTATGCCAACTATCAAAGTTGCTGCATGTATTTGAAAGGGTGTAAAGATGTGGAACACCATCATTCATTATATGTATTGTTGGATTGTTTATTTTTTCTGTTTTGTATAAATAGGCCATCTTGCTAAGCCTTAAATCATCCCATCCAAATCCCATTTCCCATTCATTTAATTTCAGCTTGTAAGCTTTAAGAGTTGTAAACTCTTCTAATATTTCAAAGTGTTTGTTATCACCAAGCTTGCTACTTCTTTCCTTTCTTTGTCCAATTTTATTGAGAGTGAAAGTGAGAGGTGTGATAGAGTTTGTAAACTTATCACCCACATATTTTGGTATTGAGTTAGCAAACTCTTATGAATACCAACAATTGGTATCAGAGCCAGAATACCATTCTGGCAAGTGCAGTAGCTATGACGTCCAATTTAGTGCAACTCCAGGTTCCCACATTGAAGAAAGAAAATTATGAAAGATGGTGCATCCAATTCAAAGCATTGTTTGGATCACAGGAGCTATGGGAAGTTGTCAGTAGTGGGTATGTTGTACCCACTGCCGAGCAAGAAGCTGCATATACTGCAGAACAAAGGAACACTCTCAAGGACTTACGAAAGAAGGACCAGAAGGCACTGTATCTTCTATACCAGGGTCTAGAAGATTCAACGTTCGAGAAGGTTACAGAAGCAACAACGAGCAAGCAAGTATGGGACACACTCAGTACAATCTACAAAGGAGTAGATCGGATCAAGAAAGTGAGATTACAGTCACTTCAAGCAGATTTTGAAACTGCTCACATGAATGAAGGAGAGAGCATCTCCGACTATCACTCAAGGCTCATTGTGATAGTAAATCAGATGAGGAGAAATGGCGAGAGACTCGATGAAGTACGAGTTGTGGAGAAGATACTCCGGTCACTCACATCTAAGTTTGAGCATGTGGTGACTGCCATTGAGGAATCCAAGGATTTGGAGGTGATGAGCGCAGAGGAGCTACTAGGATCCCTCCTAGTTCACGAGCAACGCATTCAGAAGAATGCAAGCCCCACAACGCTAGAGCAAGCTTTGGAGTCAAAGTTGAATATTGACAAACCAAATAAAGGTCGTGGGCAGTGGAACTCACGTCATGAGAGTTCATCTAACCGTAGTCGAGGACGAGCTCGAGGAAGAGGTCGAGGCTATGCACAAAATCGAGGTCAGTCTCAAGAGTGGAGATCTACTCGAGGAAAGGCGCATATCCAATGTCACAATTGCAAGCAATATGGACATTATGCCAATGAATGTTCACATAAAAATGGTTAGCATGTCAACATGGTAGAATCAAGTGGAAATACTGATGAAGAACTTACAGTCTTGCTAGCACACCATGATTCCAGTAGCCAACAAGATGTTTGGTATTTGGACTCTGGTGCAAGCAATCACATGTGTGGAAAGAAGGAGTTTTTTGCCGAACTAAAAGATGGGGCCTATGGATATGTAAGTCTTGGTGACTCCTCAAAGTTGCCAGTTGAAGGCAAAGGGAAGATCAAGATCATCCAGAAGGATGGTAAAGAAGAATACATCTCCGATACCTACTACATACCAGGTATGAAGAGCAACATTCTAAGCATTGGTCAACTGCTCCAGAAAGGGTACATTATACATATGGAGAATATGTTTCTCACTCTCAGGAATGCAAGGAGAAAACTTATTGCACGTGTTCAAATGTCAAAGAACCGAATGTTCCCGTTGAAGTTGAACACAAAGATTGGGAGTTGCAGCATCGGTGTGATGGAAGATGAGTCATGGAAATGGCATCTTCGATTTGGCCATCTTCATTTCAATGGCCTAAAGTTGTTGTCAAGTGGAGGAATGGTTTGTGGTTTACCCCAGATTGAAGCTACACGCCAAGTATGTGAAGGTTGTGTGCTTGCCAAGCAAGCACGACTATCGTTCCCTGTTGGTGATACATGAAGAACAAAGGCACCATTGCAGTTGGTGCACACAGATATATGTGGTCTATTGGATCCCATGTCTTATGGAGGTAATAGGTATTTTATTACTTTCATTGATGATTTTAGTAGGAAGACTTGGGTTTACTTTCTCAAGAAGAAGTCGGCTGCCCTAAGAATCTTCAAGGAGTTCAAGGCACTCACAGAGGCTGAAAGCAACCACAAGCTTGTGGCTGTGAGATCAGATAGAGGTGGAGAGTACACCTCCAATGCTTTCCAAGCATACTGCAAGGAGCAAGGAATTAGGCATCAACTTACTGCTGCCTATACCCCATAGCAAAATGGGATAGCCGAAAGAAAGAATCGAACCATCCTTGACATGACAAGGTCCATGCTTAAGGAGAAGAATTTGCCAAAAGAGTTATGGGCAGAAGCTGTAGCTTGTTCGATTTATTTGTTGAATCGATGTCCAACAAAGAGTGTCAAGAGGGTGACACCACAAGAGGCTTAGAGTGGATACAAGCCGAATGTTACACACCTAAGAATTTTTGGGTGTGTTGCATATGCTCAAGTTCCAGAAGCCAAGAAGAGGAAACTTGATGATAGAGGTGAGAAGTGTGTGTTTGTGGGCTATAGTGAAGAGTCCAAGGCGTACAAGCTCTACAACCCACTAACTGGCAAACTAGTGGTTAGTAGAGATGTCATCTTCAGTGAGGAAGAGGCATGGATGTGGAACAACAAAGAAGTCAGTAAAGAGAAGATCGTCTCCACTGATTTTGAAGAACCAGAAGTTGTACCACCTGTTGAGCAACAACCTGCTCAAACAATCACAACAACTCCAGTGCACAGAATTGCAAGGAGTGGTCCTACATCTAGTGAGGAAAGCAGCTCCTCAACTCCAGTGAGGTTAAGGAGTCTCACAGAGATTTATAGACAAGAAGAAGAAGAAGAAACCAATTTTTTCTGCTTCTATGCAGACCATGAGCCTCTCTCATTCAATGAAGCTGTGGAAGAAAATTGTTGGAAAAAAACCATGGAAGAAGAGATCCATGCCATCGAGAAGAATGACACTTGGGAGTTGACAAAGCTCCCACCAAATCAGAAGGCTATTGGTGTCAAGTGGGTTTACAAGATCAAACGCACTGCAGATGGGAGTGTGGATCGATACAAATCAAGGCTTGTAGCAAAGGGCTACAAACAGAAGTATGGAGTGGACTATGATGAAGTCTATGCTCCAGTTGCAAGACTTGACACGGTAAGATTGTTAATCTCTCTTGCCGCTCATCATAAATGGAAAATTTATCAATTAGATGTCAAGTCAGCCTTCCTTAATGGAGTTCTTGAGGAAGAAGTGTACGTGGAACAACCAGAAGGCTTCCAAGTACAGGGAAAAGAAGATAAGGTGTATCGTTTGAAGAAGGCTTTGTATGGCCTCAAGCAAGCACCACGAGCTTGGAACTCAAGGATTGACAACTACCTTCATCAAAATGGATTACAGAAATGTCCATACGAGCATTCAGTTTACATGAAGAATGGTGCAAAAGGGGAGTTCTTAATTATTTGTCTCTATGTAGATGACTTGTTGTTTACAGGAAACAATGAAGCAATGTTCTGTGAGTTCAAGCAATCCATGTTCAGTGAATTCGAGATGACTGACAATGGATTAATGTCATACTTTCTTGGCATAGAAGTGAAGCAAGGAAGTGATGGTATCTACATTTCTCAACAAAAGTACATGAGAGATATATTGGAGAAATTCAATATGGACAAGTGCAATATTGTCAACACTTCAGTTGCAACTGGATTGAAGCTGTCTAAGGAAGGAGAAGGTGAGTTTGTAAACTCAACCGTGTACAAAAGCTTGGTTGGAAGCCTAAGGTACCTTACAATCACAAGACCTGATATAGTTTATGGTGTTGGACTCGTGAGTCGATACATGGAAACACCAAGGGAGTCTCATTGGCTGGCCGCCAAGAGAATTTTGAGGTACATAAGAGGTACTCTAAACTATGGTCTGTTTTATAATTTTGGTGAAGATACAAAATTATTTGGTTATTCAGATAGTGATTGGGGAGGTGACCAAGATGAAAGGAAAAGCACAACTGGCTATGTGTTTTTTCTAGGATCAACAACTTTCTCATGGACTTCAAAGAAGCAATCAATTGTTGCTTTGTCATCGTGTGAAGCCGAGTACGTTGTTGTAGCCTCAACCGTGTGTGAGGCAATTTGGTTAAGAAATCTGTTGAAGTCAGTGTGTCATCCACAAGTGGAATCGACTGTGATTCATGTGGATAACATCTCAGCTATCAAGCTTGCTAGGAATCCAGTCCAACATGGAAGGAGTAAGCACATCGATACCAGGTTCCATTTTTTGAGGGACCATGTGAAGCAAAAGACAATTGAGCTTGTCTATTGTCACACGAAGGAACAAGTGGCAGACATCTTCACTAAGCCATTACCAGTTGAATCATTCCGGCTGTTACGTGAATTGCTAGGCATGAAGGCGTTTTAATTTGAGGGGGCATGTTGGAAATACAAATTAAAAGTCATGTGATCTGTCCATGTGATGCTAACCTTTCTTTACAGCTTGTTTCCAGCAAAATATAATCATCATTGCTCCTTCATTATTCAGCTGAATGGTGATGAAAGACAGCAAGTGTGCTGCCATGTGATGTGCTAGCAGGAAGACAGCAGTGTGCTGCCATGTGCTAGTTGAATCTGTGTTATTTGCAGCTGGAAAGACAGCTGCTGTGTGCAAGCCGAAAGGTGGTTATTACAACCTGCCATGATGCAATGCATGTGTATGCCAACTATCAAAGTTGCTGCATGTATTTGAAAGGGTGTAAAGATGTGGAACACCATCATTCATTATATGTATTGTTGGATTGTTTATTTTTTCAGTTTTGTATAAATAGGCCATCTTGCTAAGCCTTAAATCATCCCATCCAAATCCCATTTCCCATTCATTTAATTTCAGCTTGTAAGCTTTAAGAGTTGTAAACTCTTCTAATATTTCAAAGTGTTTGTTATCACCAAGCTTGCTACTTCTTTCCTTTCTTTGTCCAATTTTATTGAGAGTGAAAGTGAGAGGTGTGATAGAGTTTGTAAACTTATCACCCACATATTTTGGTATTGAGTTAGCAAACTCTTGTGAATACCAACACCTCTCACTCTTATCATTTTCCCTCTCTTCGAATCCCATCATCACCCACTGGGGCTTTCGCCCCACTGCCATTTCTTTAATCTCCTGGCCGTCACCATTTTTCTAGGAAAAGCCACCAAACAAAATGGCAAAGGGAGAGTTCCAAAAAATCAAAATGAAGAACCCCACAAAAACAAATCCCAAAACGAAAAACACAGATATAAACCCATAAAATTCAAGAAATTAGAAAAATTAAATTTCAGAAATTCAAGAAGTGACCATTTGAAGATTTGCCGAGCTTCGGATTTTTGAAATCCTCCGTACTTTCATTTGCTGGAATGGAAGTTCAATACAGTCCAATTTTTTCCCTTCCTTTTCCCCCATTTCTGGGTTCATACCAGGACCACCACCACAATAATTAGCAGAGCAACCATCATCATCACCATCACAGATTCGCTTCCTCGACGCGTGCCAACCTCTACACCTTCTCCTTTATGTCATCGTCCGTCTGGTTCTCCATCAACAACCGTTCGATTTCTCCATCAACAACCGTTCGATTTCTCCATCAATATCAATGTATTTAGTAGTGAATTATAATCTGTTTATCTGAACTCTTGACATAATCAAATAATTTTTCATGGTTATCTTTACGAGCTAGTTGAAAACCTTATCTTCTACCATCCCACTACGTCCTCACGTTCCATTAGCTGTAGTGTCGGACTTTTGTCACCGTCAACCATCATACTTTATATCCCAGAATTTCAGCAAAGAACAATAAAAGGTTTCATTCCTTTTTTGGTCACATCCCAAATTAGCAACAAACCATTCGTGCAGGTTTCTCATCTCGCTCTGAATCTCTTGGTGCACAGATGCAAAGACAACTTTGACCAGAATATTATATGTCAAAAGGTAACGACGAAGTCGACGAGAGATTAAAGATTTCATCTGATGCTTCTCATCTAATTGCTGCTGCAGCATGGGACTTGATTAGTGTTCTGATGACATGCATTAGCATGCAAATTAAAACCTACGTCAACCCAAAGCTATACATATACTTTACACATTACTAATCCAATAAATTGGAAAGAAATCCTTCTTTAACTGAAAGAGAAGATTCAAATGGGTAATATTGCTCCACAGACACTTTTGATGCAGATTGCAGTAGTGCCGAAAAGTATCGAAGAGTGCAAAGAATTTCATATCAGAAAATTGACAAAATTAAATACAGTTTATTTTGAATTGTTTCACTTCTAGTTATAAAAACATCATACATGTTATGCTGTTTAGGTGAAAAGATGTGAGTTGGGGGATAAGATTGGCACATTTATTAGTAGGTGCTTGGTGCGTCTTTATGAAATCTTAATTTGGTATCAGAGCAGATATTTGATTAGGCTCAAATTGTGTAATGATCTTGTCTTGCATGACTTATCGGGTTTACTAACTTGCCTTGCTTCCGCGCTTGAATGATCAATGCGGAAATAGTACCACTTGTAGCCTACTATGTGACGGTCTTACGTGAGAGGGAGTGTTGAGAATTCAATAATTTCACATCAAAATCCGTGTACTTACTAGTTAATATAGTGGGTATCTAACCCATCTTTCTAAATCATGACATGAAGTTCTAAAATATAGTTCAACCATTCGAGTTGAATGGTGGGCCCCTGATTGAGCTTTTGGGTCACTACAAATGTTCTCAATTTTGAATAAATTTTTCATTTACTTAGAACAGAATCGCGTGATATTATTATTCCACTTAAATTATATAACACGTAAATTTTTTATTACATACTCTATAAGTAAGTCATTTTACCTTCTTGTTCGCATCTATTTAGTATAACACATAATAGTAAACCACATGTCTTATGTTTCTGTACTCGTAGGTAAAAACTTTTAGTAGCAGTACGTCCTAGTGTATGAAAAAGAAAAAACATAGTACTGCAGATCTTATACGTTAGAATTTTTTGGTTACTTTATTTCTTCAAGGAATCATATATCAATCTCCACTCGGCCGAATCTAATATCTTCCTCCTATACTACCACATACCAGTACTGCTATAAATACCTTCCACACCCTCCATCTTTCTCTTCAAGTCTAGCTTCTTCTTCAGTAGCAACCACCATGGAGTATAAAGTCGAATCAACAGAAATTCTGAGGTTATATCTATATATATATATATATATATATATCTTTCTCTCTCTCTCTCTCTCTCAACACATACAGAAATATCACTGCATGCACATTTTTTTTCAGCTTAATTAAGTTGTAACTTGTAAGTAATTTTTTCGATTAATCATGGATGATTAGTATATAAACTAATGAGAATTATATATATGCGGTGATTAATCAGGAACAAGTGTGCAGCATGCTATCGACAATTCAATAGAATCGAGCACTTAGTGGAGCACATGAGAACCTCACACCACTCAGCTCATGAACCCATGTGTGGAATTTGTAAGAAGCATTGCAGATATTTTGAATCTCTCAGGGAACATCTTATAGGTAACAAACAAATTATGCAGATCAAGTGAGCGTAGCCAAGTTGACTATAAACTGTGTTTTTCTCTTTCTGCATCAAAGTTCAAATCCTTCTCTCCGTAGCTTAAATTAATTTAGAGTAAACTATATCTCTTATACAAAAAACAGTTATTAATTACATAATCCCAAATTTCTTTTGCAAATAATAATCCTATTATTTCTATTTTCAGGGCCATTGCCAAAACAAGAATGCAGAAATATATTCAGCACCAGAGGATGCAAAATCTGCTTAGCCATCCTCGAAAGCCCGTATGCTCTTAGGGTTCACCAGGACAGATGCCAACTCTCTGGCGGCAACGCTGTATTAATCAGCACACACTACCTTATTAATCATGAACATTTTGCCCAAACCCTATTTGCTATAAATTTAAATTCATTCCATATAATACATTTCAGGGATTACTTGGTCGCTTTGCTAATCTGGGCATTCGTGACAATACTGAAAGTGGTAGCACAGGAGGCACTCAAGTTGTTGCACTTGCTTGCAAAATGGTTGGTGGTGGCAGCGATGGCTCCCTGGATCTCTGCGCAAAGGTCTGCCTCACTGATGAATATGACAACATCATCTTTCAGTCTTATGTCATGCCACTGATTCCAGTCACAAACTATAGGTATATATGCATTTATATGAAGAATTATACTAACTAATATGTGACGTATGTAGCGTAAATATATAGGGGAATGATTTCACTCTTCTTCATTTCTGACTGTTGGATGGAACAAAACAAAAGACGAAGATATTGTGAAAATTGTACTTCCTACAATAAAGATGTCGTTGCTTTAAGAGAATATGGTCATCATTTCGGAGTGTGATTTAGCGATTGAATGGGTTTATTTTTATATACATGACCGATCATTTTGCTTTATACTTGTATATATACAGGTATGAAACAACTGGTATTCGCCCTGAATACTTGAGGGATGCAATCCCTTTGAGGCAAGTGCAAAAGAAGATCCAAGACTTCCTCTGCAATGGGGAACCAATGTGGAGGATTCGACTCCGAAGTGGAAGAGCTAGGATTCTTGTGGGTCACGGTTTGGATCATGACCTTGACTCTCTGCAGGTTGAATATCCACAAGTAATGATTAGGTAATTCAACTTATTTTTCTTTCATCCAAACAAAAAAATATCCATTTTATAAAATCATCAGACTCTCTTCGATCAATGAAAAGAAAATAAAAGACAGCGAAGTGCACAATGACTATTTTAAAGTACTAATTAACAATTATCTATATATATTTATAAAAATATAGGATCACATATACACACATACAACTTTCCATTGCGAATTTCAATTGAAATTCTAGTTCTAAACGTGACTGACTGTATAGGGATACTGCAAAATATCCTCCATTGATGAAATCAAGCAAGCTCAGCAACTCCCTCAAGTATCTCACACAAGCATATCTTGGGCAAGTACCCAACCCTACTATTAGTTCCCTGTATACATAAATATAAATTCTACTAATGCAATTTTACATATAATCTATATAGGTATGACATTCAAACAGGCATTCAAGATCCTTATGAGGATTGTGTTGCAACAATGAAGATCTACAAGAGAATGAGATCCCAAGTTCACAAAGTAGAGGCATACCCGCTAGCTTCCGACACTCAAAACCGAAATAACTTTGCGGCGTGGCGCCAAAATGAGCTTGAGAGGATGAGCCCAGATCAAATGATGGAAATCTCAAGGTCTGATTACTACTGCTGGTGCCTGGACTCTTATAGTGGCTGAAAGTGAAAGAAGGCACCTATATATATAGAACAATTAAGGAGATTAGTACTAGATGAGCAATGGTAATACTATGTATTTATCTTTAATAATTAATCATAAATAACTTTGAGAGTAATGGAAATACATGATCGTGTTTGCATGCATTTATGAATAATGATAAATTTTAATCGAAGAATATATGTAAACCAAATAGTTGTACAAGCTTGATACCATATTTATATATAAGATGCACAAATATTATCACATGATTGATTTTTTATTTTTAAAACAAGGGATATTCTATAATAAAGAAAAATAAATAAAGAATTTGAATCCAGGACTCAATAGTTTAGTTTGTTAGAGCAACTCTTACGGGTTTTATACTCAAAACTTCTATTTGGTTCTTAGTAGCACATACATTAAAGATGAACACTGTAATCTCCATGTTCCCCCTTGCAACATCACCCATTGGAGATGCTTTTACAACTCATAATTTTCAGAATTTTGATCGAACTTTAAGCTTCTACTATCAGCTAATCTAAATTGCACGAAGAAAAAAATTCAAACTCGAGTGCGTAAGTAAGCATATCCGCTTGGGTTATTATACAAAATGGTTCCTGAGATTTGCATGATTAATAGAAATGGTCCCTGAGATTGTCCACCATCCATGATTTTGGTCATTCCGTTAAAAACTCTTTGGGCAAATTTTAAAGCTTCGTAACTTAACCAAATTGGACCCATAATATATCAAAATGAAGATAAGAAAGTGTAGAAATAGATTTTACCATTTGGAAGCCCAACCGGAGATGACCGGAAAATAGCGTGACTGGTCCGCGGGAAAACTAGAAAACTCGCCGGAAACTGAGTAAACTTTAAATGTTCATAACTTCTTCAATACTCAACGAAATCGAGTGATTCGAAAACGAAAATAATACTCCTCGATGAGACGAAGAGAATGGTATGTTTCTTTACTGCTAAATCGCCATGGTTTGGCTGGAAAACTGCTCGAAAGTGGACAACTCGAAAATGGTTAGCCATTTTTGAGCCGTTATCCGACCAAACCACGGCGAGTTAGTCTTCAAAAAAGGTACCATTCTCTTTGTCTCATCAAGAAGCATTATTTTTGTTTTTGAATCACTTGATTTGGTTAATTATTAAAGGAGTTATGAACGTTTAAAGTTTACCCAGTTTCCGGCAAGTTTTCCAGTTTTCCCATGGACCAGTCACCTTTCAGGCTATTTTCCGGCTATCTCCGGCAACCATTGGGCTTCCAAATAGGCATAATCTTATTCTACACTTTCCTCTCTTCATTTTGATATATTATGGATCAAATTTGGTTAAGAAACGATTAAGTTACAAAGCTTTGAAAATTGACCAAAATCGTTTATAACTGAAGGACCAAAGTCATGGATGGTGAACAATCTCAGGGACCATTTCTATTGATTTTCAATCTCAGTGACCATTTCTATTGATCATGCAAATCTCAAGACCGTTTTGTATAATAACCCTATCCGCTTTATTACAAGTCATTTTAGTTCAAACAACCAGCAGATTAACAAATATGCATCAAACACAAACTGATTGCCTGCCTGGGCTAGTACACTCCCTCTCATGGGATGGGAGACACAAACACCTTTCCGGTAGCTCTCGAGGTTTCAAGGTAGGCAAATGCTTCAACCATCTTCAAAAATGGTGCTTAATCTTCCCACTCTTCAAAGTAAGGCGCTAGTTTCTCCAAGATAGCCCCAGTTGAAGTAAACTCAAAACTATGCTTATTCAAGTTGACTAAAGTAACGTGCTTTCCATTCTACACTCGACTTTGAATTTTCTATTCGTAGTTATTAGATTAGAATACTGCCTGAATAATAAGAAATTTCCATATATATAGAATTTGAGCTATATAGTATGGGGACATTGGATTGAGAAATAAGATCAACATTCTACCTGAATAGCATGTGTTCCGACTCCATTGGCGCCTCCCAAAACAAGGATGCAGTTACCGGCAGATAACTCAGTTCTTTCGAGACCTTCGTACTATCTCGATAGCAGGGGGCAGGCTAGCAGCTTCAGCAAAACTCAGATTTTGGGGCTTGCGAGCTAATATGCTTTATCCCTCACCTTAAACTTTGACACTTGGCTTCCTACTTTCACCACCACACCAGCAACTCATACCCTGGAACTGACCAATGAAGAAAAAGTTCAAACAAACAATTTGTTGTGACGGACGGCGTAGCCAAATTGAAAAGGAATGTGTTCCCTTATAACTACTGTTACAATCCACTAATCCACTACTTTTGTCGAAAGCAAACACATTTGGAAACCAAAATGACGATGTGTTCTCATTTTCTTGTTATACGATCAGTGGTTGAAACTTCTTCAATCGATATTGCCATGAAAATATCCCAAAAATTAGAAAAAGATACGGAAAGGAGGGTGAAGCAAGCTTCACCTCATATCGGAGAAACTAAATTTGGGCTAAAATTGACATATTTTGTCGATTTCTGACATATCAGTTTAAATATCGATGGAACTTTTATATTTCATCTCAACCAATAATTGACATTCTCTAAAGTTTCATTTTAAAATTTTATCATTTTCATTTAAAAGAACTGATATCGATAATAGATATTCATTCCGTCAATACTTTCACAGATTTTTAAATCGATATCTTAACAGATACAGATATTTTAAATATTGCGTGTGATATGAGCCCAACTTTATTGGACCACGCCACCGACATTTGGGCTAATTTCACTTTGTTGGTCCAGTCCATCAATCTCCGTCACCCGTCACTCTATAATTTCTTGTCTTCCACCTCCACTCTTCCTTTCCGAAACCCTAGTCGCAGGGTTTTGCACAATACAAAATCTCAGCCATTTTCCCTCATTTTCTCGGCACCACCGCAAAGATGGTGAAGAAGACGGGGAGGAAGGTCAACATTGCGATCTAAAAATGTAATATCTACAACACCATTGCTGATTCTGCTTTTCTGCTTGCATTTCCATTTGTATAGATTTTGTACATGTGTGTTCATTTGCTACGGCACAAAATCAAATAGAATTATATTCCCCAACCATGATCTAGAGGATTTCATTTTTCATTCTGGGGGTTTGTAGATTGTGTACATTGTAGCCTGATGCACCTTTCTCAATGGATAAACATAATTGTAGATTGATGCACTCTGGTTATAGTTCGAATTCTTAGGTTGCCATCCACTGTTGTTGGAGGCAAGTTTCCATCGGATATGCCAAATACCGATACCAGTTCCTCTGTGTGCCTGTCTAGCATGAGCACATTCATGTACTTGCGCACGCACGATCCATATGATGTACTTTTAGAAGATACTGAAAGCTGTAAATCATATAACAAGCTTCATAGTTGTGGTTTGTCTTTCTAGCTATTCTATAAACGGATGGCTGACATATTTTTTTGTTCATTGCTCAACAGGTTTGCAGAGTTGCTCCTATCCCAGGGGAGACTAAAGTGTGGCAGTATATAACACTCACAAAGAGGATTTTCTTGATTGATTGCCCTGGAGTTGTCTATCAAAGCGGTGATTCCCAAACAGATATTGTACTGAAGGGCGTGGTACGCTTCTTCTGTTTTTCCTTGTGTAGCTCCTAATAGTGAATTTTACTTTTTTGTTGTTCTCATTGATCTTTTAAGTATGGACTGTAAACAATATTTTGGGTATATTGTTTTGGAAATATTGATTTGCTACCAATATTGTCTTTAAATTGCTCGTTTGTGAACCTTGCTTCTGGTTTATTGATGTAGTCCATGAAAACGATAGTGGTCATGTGAGCTACACCAGAAGTCACATGACTGGAAATATTAATTTGTGTCTATACTATTACCAACTTCCTGCTGTTCGTAACATCTATGATGCCTGTTTTTCACTAGAGTGTTCAGAGTGACTTTTTTGGAGCATCAATAACATACCCCTCTCTACATAGAGCATTTGTCTCTGATGCTTGTGCAGTAATTGTGCAACCACATAAATGAATTGTTCTCTATACATGCACGTATGCATATGCATAGAATGTCACTTGTTGCGTGCAATGTCATATTGTGTATCTCGCTGCTGTACTTTCTTTATTTTTGTCCAAGTTATATTCTAGATTGGTTCGAAAGTAGAATCTTCCTGCTGTACTAGTTTAACCCCTTTAACATTTCTGTTTCCTTGTTCTCTGGGACTTGGAGCCTGCGCTTAATGTTTGCCTAAAAATGTAATATTATGCTCATCAAATGGTAAATAATTTGGGTCTATTTTGCTAGGTACGTGCCACAAATTTGCAGGATGCTACAGAACACATAGGAGAAGTTTTGAAACGAGTTAAGAGGATCCACCTGAAAAGAGCATATAAGATAGAGAACTGGTATGCTTCTTTGTCTTTGTGTTGGATTTTGATGTTTATGTCCTGTTATTAAGGGTGTATTATGTGGCCTTTTATTCTGTTATTATCGTTCTCACCTGATTCAGGTTGCAATCATTTTTTATATGATCTATGTACTTTGTAATTTTCTTTTTGACACAAATCCTGCAAATGGAACGTATATTCTTAGAGAGTGACACGTAGCTGTATTTTAATGGTCCTATGTTCTCAGGGAGGATGATAATGACTTCCTGTGTCAGCTTTGCAAATTGTCAGGCAAACTTTTGAAGGTAACTCGCTACTTAATAATGCTTTCTAATTATCCCACTAGTCATAACATTTCTACCCATAGTTCCTGCAATGCTTTGGGAAATTTCCTTGCTCAGATCTGGTCAATTGGTGTTTCCCAAATTATCTACATACATATATGTACACGCAAACACAAACATGCGTGTTACTTTTAATGTATAGGAAGATGTCTTTTGCTAATGACTGGAATATTGATCAGGCTCGTCCTTATTTAACTTTGCCTGAATGGGCAGCTCAAATTCAGTCTGCAATACAAATCTGGAAAGAGAACACTGTATAGATGAATATTGAAAGTTCCCAGTGTTTTACTCATTCTTTAGAAAGATGTATTTTTCCTGTCAATGTTAGTCGCATGGATTTTGTGAGACTCTGAGTTTGTGATAGATAATGCCCCAATGAAACAGAGGCGAACCCTGCAGGTGAAACTATGATGGTTGACCTAATTAGAAAACAAATTATTCTTGTCCACAATCTGATAGTCGGCAACTTCAACAAATGTTAAACCACATTTTGATCTTTCGTTCCTTTGCTGTTTCAATGTTTATGTGTCTGCTAAATTTTTGGCTGGTGTGCTTCCGGGGTGGTGAACCTGACTTGATGACTGCAGCAAAGATGGTCCTCCACGACTGGCAGAGGGGTGAGATACCATTTTTTGTGCCGCCACCAAAAAGAGAATCGCCAACGGGGGAGCCTGATATAAATCACAATAAAGAAGACACTGGAAGATAACAATCAGGCTGCAGCTTATCGAGCCATTGGAGATATTATTGCATCTCAGAAGGTGAGCACTATCCCCGTGCAAAGGGATCTTTTCAGTGAAGAAGAATTAAAGGGCGATGAAGGACCGAAACAGCTCCCAGCCGCTGAAGTATCTGAGAAGTCTTCAGAGTCGGACGATGAAGTATCTGACCACAGTGACTCCGAGGATGACGCGGCTGAACGGTCTGAGGATTCTGAAGACAACTGAGCTCCCAACACATATTTGTGTCACGGAAGGTGTTTTTGTAGTCCATAAATGTTATTTTATCTTTTCAGATGAACCTCATCTCGAAAACAAGTACGAGTAATTTATTTTGTTTGGGTTTTTTTTTCAATTGTAAAATCTTTTATGAAGTGGTATTAAAATTAATGTTTGTTTTGTGTTTTGCTCACCTATGAACCATTCTGTTTCTCAATCACGTTAAGATTAGCCTTGAATGGGACTGCTTCTTCAGAAAGCACCTATGCTTGTTAGTTGTAACCACTTTCAAGCTTGTCAGTGTTTCATTGTGGTAAATTTTCTTTGGTGTCTACTAAGCGGCTAGTTTAAGAGTAATATAAACAATAGGGCGGTGATATCCACATGCTTGTTTTACCTTCTACATAGTTCTGTTAATTTTTGTCTTTTGATTCTCTTCAATTCATTTGATACGATAACCAGAAATTAAGAGATGTGCGATAAGTGAAAAAAAATGTGTGTAGATAACATCATCCTAAACAATAAACCATAGAAAGATTAATGCTTGGAAGAACAAATTTCTAAACTAAAGTTTGTAAACCGAATGATGTGGATGTTGATGATTGGATTATTGTGTTGATTAACAGGGTAATGTTAGGGAGACCAAATTTTTAAACTAGATGATGCTTGACCAATAAGAAACAAACACGTTAATCGACACTTAGTTAATAATCTAATCATCTACAACCACATCATTTGGTTTAAAAGATTTGGTCTCCCTAGCATTTTCCTGATTAACATGCTTATTTCCTATTGGTGACACATTATTTGATTTGCCAATTTAGCTTAAAACTTTAACCTCCTTAACATTATCCTCGAAAGTTTGTTACAACTTTCAACATGATAGCCAGTATGCATTGGTTGGCCTGTCAATTTAAAAGAATGGCACAATGTTCTTTGGAACCTTGAACCTGTTTGGTATCATTATTGAATCCAATTTTTTGTTTCTATAACTCACGGGTATCAAGTAATTTAGTTAGGATAATGCTAGGGAGATCAAATTTGTAAATCAAATTTTGTAATCAGCCATTTCTTGTACGAAGATTTCAGTTGGTTCAAGGCAACATCGCAATTTGTCGTGCCCAAGTTGTGCCCTTTCGTTATCTCCAAATCCGAAGAGTTGTCCGCGGTTAGTGACAGCAACAGTATGGTACAGCCCAGTGCTAATCTGAGAAACATGATGAGCTCTTAAGCTATCGAGGATTCGAGGGCTCAAGATCTTATCAGATAATCCCCTGTCGGGAAATCCAAGGCTACCAAAGCTCATCCAACCGCAACCATATACTGAACCGTTGTCACAGAGGAAAAAGGTCTTCAGCTTTCTAGCACACCTACAGAGTACAGTAAACTGTCATAGCACATCTGTGGATTAAAAAGAGAAGTTCCACATGAAAGGGGAAAATACAGGAGAGAGATGCACAGATTTGTATGCGAGTTTCACAACGCCAAAGTTGTAGTGTTGGAGCATTGCATCTACTCTTAACATTTGAGGGCAGCATAGAACAATGGACTTAGAAAATCATAATTTATCAGAAATGATAAGATGAATGAAAAAACCAAACCTGCACAGCGAGGTGGCTTTTGAGCTTGGTCAAGAGTTCTGGGGTGGTCTTGTCAATCTCATCCCCATGGCCCAATGCACCGCAGTAGCCTTTACCCCAAGTATGTACCTGCAATTTCCATGGTTTTTGACAGAAGTCAAATACATGCTAACAGGGCCGTCTTTGAGATTTCGAGATCCTGTGCGAAATTCATAAAATGGGCCATTCTTATAAGACATCTTAAAAAAAATGAACAATTTATTGATGTTAAAAAGCA
Source organism: Pyrus x bretschneideri (assembly GCF_019419815.1). Taxonomy (NCBI): domain Eukaryota; kingdom Viridiplantae; phylum Streptophyta; class Magnoliopsida; order Rosales; family Rosaceae; genus Pyrus; species Pyrus x bretschneideri. The sequence continues at coordinate 354,423 of NW_025999557.1, forward strand.
ATATCGATATAAACTTTAAAACTCACTAACCATCTATTTCTAAATATTATTAAATGTATAAAAAACTACAAAATAATCATAGTACTAATAACTAACAATTAGTTCAATCTAAAGAAACCAAATAAACAAAAATTAAAAAAGTCTAGCACCGAAGTTTCACTTAAAGATGGCTCTTCGTGCATTCTTTGCTGCAAAATCATCAATTAAACCTTCATAGTCAATTTTGTTTAAAAAACTTACTTTCAATTGATATCAAAGCAAGTCCATTTAACCTTTCCTGCAACATAGTTGACCGCAAGTATGATTTTAATAACTTTAATTTTGAGAAACTCCTCTCCTTTCTGCAGATGCAACAGTAATAGGTATATTCAACAAAATTCTGTATGCAATGCTTGCAGTCGGGGAACAACACATCATCTTCAAGTAGTTCAATATGTCAATGGATGTCTTTATTTCTTTTGACAAACGCTCTCGTAAAAGCTTCAACTCTACTAATAATGCATCCCCATCAACATCAAAGAGCTCATCTTTCTTGAGAAAGTTTTGAAGCCGATCACAACAATCTTTCAATTTACTATTGTCCATTGAATTCAACCGTTCTAAAGTAAATAAAAACCGAAATATATCATCGTATGCTTGATATTCTTCAAACATTTTCTTCAGTGAACCAATAGCTTGATTTATTATATACAAGAAGTAATGAAGCCTAAAAGATTCCTCTGCTGATTGTTCAGTTGGTTGGGATGATTCACCTTCATTCTCATCAAAATGTCTTTTTCTACGAACTTGACGCTTTTCTGGAAACACGGGATTAATTTCCATTTCAATAGCAAGTTTTTTTTAGCATTAATCATAGCCTCTGCAAACCCAGTTTCTCTGTACTTTTCAAAATAAGTGATCAATCCTTGTACTTGTTCTATAGCAACATCAATAAGCATGTCTTTAGATTGCAAATCTTTGCTAACCTCATTAACAGTAGCCAATATTTCATACCAAATAGTCATGCCCAATAAAAACTCAAAATTCCCAATGTCATATGCTGCCAAAGATTTAGTTGCACTTTTTGTTACTAAGTCATTGTCACTTTTTGCTAATTGGAGTAGAGTTTTTTTTTATTTGTAGAGGTTGAGATTGAATTGCTTTAACACTTGCAACACGGCTCTCCCATTGTGTGGTCAACAAAGAATTGAGAGTCAGTCATTTTATATTTTCCTTTAGAATCAGCCATCATTTTGTAGAATTTGCGAACAAGCTATAAATACGTTGTACTATTCCAAAGAAGTCTTTTGCTTTGCCACAAGAGTTTGCCATATTACAAAGTGTTAAGTTAAGACTATGACAACCACATGGAGTGTACATGGCCCTAGGATTTATATCCAAAAGCCTATTTTGTACACCTTGGTGTCTCCCCTTCATATTTGATCCATTATCATAACCTTGCCCTCTTACATCATCAATATCAAGATCAAGAACTTTTAAAACATTCTGCAACTCTTTAAACAATCATTCTCCTTATGTGTTATTCATAATCAGATATTGCAAAAAATATTCTTCTACTTTTACTGAAGTACTGTTCATATCCACACATCTTATGATCAAGGTCATCGGTTCTTGATGGCTAAAATCAGGAGTACAATCAAGTATTACGGTAAAATATTTAGCTTTTTTGACTTTTTGAATGATTGCATCTTTGATTTCACAAGATATCAACAATATCAACTCATTCTAGATGGTATGACTAAGAGAATGATAACAAATCTCATTATTTTGGAAGCGTTGAAGATGATTCTTTATCAATGGATCAGATTCAGCCATCATTTGTACTAGGCCCATAAAATTTCCATTGCTTTCTTGATAAAGCTTATCGTTATTTCCACGAAAAGCCAGTGTGTATTTAGCTAGATTTTCATAATGGAGATCAACCTTCGTAGTAACTCCCTCCAATGCTCTTTTTCTTTCTTGATCTGGTCGTCCATAACTTTGTCAATTGTTTCGTTTTTCTGCAATCTAAGACGCAAATCAATCCAAGTGGTCATGTTCGAGATGTGATCAAAACTGTTTCATGCTCTTTAAGCCACACAATGAGACGTGTCCAATCGTTGTAGCCCTCATTTGCTAATTGACCTTTGAGAGACCCTTTCTTGAACAATTTGCAACAAAAACAGAACACTTTATCAACATCCTTTGAATAGACTAGCCAATCTCTATCATGTTTCTCTCCATTGGATAAGTATTGAGTATAAAAGGCTGCATTAAAACGCCTATCAAACTGATCTTTAGGACCTTTCTCAATAGATAGATCTTTTGCAGGACCTTTTTCTACCAACAAATCAATCCATTTGGGATCAAGACTATCCCAAATTTGAGAATCATAAATGTTTGAGGGAATTGACTCACTCGGTTGACCATTGACAATAGGAGCATCCTCAGGATTATCATTCCCATCAAGGTCATCATTGCCCAAATCATCAGCTAATTTCTCATTGTCATCCTGTTGTTCCGTAATTAAATCATCTACTGAACTTTTTGGTTCTTTTTCTTTGAGAAAGAACCTATCAATAGCTCTTTTTTGAGACTGAGTCAATTGTTCAATTTTTCTTTTTCTTTGACGCTTCAAGTAGCTAGATGGATATTTTCTAGTCAGTCTTTTATATCTCAAATAATATCACAATAAAATTATAGTAAGTATGAACAATGAAACATGATAGTCCACAATATGTGAGTGTCTAGTGATTTTTTGTAACTGCTCTCCTCTTGATTTTGCCCTGAAAAGTACAAAAGAAAAAAAATTATAATAAATGAGAAATACCTAAATCTTCAAATTCCAAGTCAATATACTTAAATTAGTAAATATCTTACTTTAATTGAAGTCTACATCATTCTAATAAGTTGAATTGTCTTCATAATTTGGAAATTTCTCTTCAATTTCATGAACTTATAAATTAAGGTTTAATAATTTGTGGGAAAAAGAACAATGGAAAGAGAGAAGTAAAGTAGATTGTAGCGGCAGTGATGGGAATTCTCACACTGGAGTCTGGAACCGTGGTGTAAATTGTGAAAGAAGAAAAGTGGGAGCAGTGATGGGATTTGGGCGTGAGAGAAAAGTAGGAAGCAGCATCAGCGGCACTGATGGGAATCAGCCATCAGATTTTTATATACATATTTCTTGATTGGATTAGTATTTTTATATATTATTTTGTATATTATTATATTTAGTAAAAAATTATTTTTGGGGGGCATTTATATATATATATTGATTTGATTAAATTTTTTTATATATTATTTTTATATAATATTATTTTATATATTATTATATTCAATAAAAAATTATTTTTGGGGGCCCTAAAATTTTGGGACCGGAATCGGTCACATCCCTTAAAATCCGGCTTTGACTAAATTGTACGTAGCTGTAAAGCACAAGGTTGCAAAATGTTCTTTACTATAAAAACAAGGTCTTTTTCACTTTGCTTTCACAAGTGGAACAGGAGTTAGAAAAATGTACATTTATGTCTGGTTATGGTTTTTTTGCCAATTAGTTCAGTTTGCAATACGATAATATCCTTTTAGTCTTCTTTGGTTATTAAGATTCATCAGATTGATTGGATAACATTCAAGTTCAATTGAAGATGGAGGCAAATGACTTTTTATTTTTAGGGGATCAGAGTGGGATGAGTTTTCTTAATTAAGATAAAAAAAAACTTGTCTTTTTTTAGTCACACAAAATTTTGGGAATTAAAAAGTGATGAGTTTTCTTAATAAGAAATTCATCTTTTACCTTCACATTGAACACAATTTTTTTTCCTTGATATAATGGAGTTATACAATCTAACTCATTCCTAGATATAAGACGAGCCCTCAGGTACTTATTAATATTGTACAACATTAATTCATTTGTTATATATTCAAGAATATTGCAGGGCGATGGCTTGCAGCTCATAGACCTTTTACTGCAATCTAACCCATTTCAATGGAGAAGAAGAAACACATATTTGGTTTTCTTTATGCGATTTCAAATTTTGAACTTTGTCCCCTTTTCATGGATGTTATCTTATAGAATATTCGGGTTCCATTATTTTTCAAGCAATCCCGAGTTTTAATGTGATCTGCAATCCTTTGAGACGGTTGGATAACCATTTCGTTTTGGGGAGTGATTGATTTTTACACTCCTTGTTTTACCTCTTGCATTCCTCTGTTTAGAACCCTAATGGGATACCATTTTTGTTTAACAACCATCCTTCATTGCTTTAATACGATTGTGTGGAATTTTATGCCTTGACTCGGGAGGAGCTCCATTGTTTTATATGGTTTGTTGGGTAGTTTGGAATGGAAGATATTAGTTCCTGTTATGAAAATAACAAGGTCTTTCTCACTGTAGAAAATGTCTTTGACATATTGAAGGGTTTGGAAAATGTGCATTAATGCGTGTGGTCGGGGTTGTTTGCAATGAAATACTATCTTTTATGCTCACACACACACACACACAAAAATTATACATAGCTGCATACCGTTGGTTGCTCCTATATATATCTGATATGTGCAGGCCTGCTACTGCAAGAAATATCCAAGTTAAAAAAAAATGGCTCATGGTTTCCTCCTCATATTCTTATTCTCTTTCATTATATCTACAACAAATATTCATGCAAGCAACCAAAATGAACGCATCTCTCTCATGGCCTTCGCCCGCACCCTATCTTCCCCTCCCATAAATTGGAGTAGTTATGTTGATTGTTGTCTTTGGAACGGCATCACTTGTAATCAAGAGGGTTGGGTCACTCATTTACTCTTACCCTCCAAAGGGCTCAAAGGAGGTATGTTTGTCTCATCACTTGCAAATCTCACACATCTCACCCACTTGAACCTTTCCCACAATTCACTTTATGGCACACTTGAAACCAAATTCTTCTCGTCCTTGAATCACCTCAAGATCCTTGATTTGAGCTATAACCTTCTTTCGGGAGAGATACCATTTTCTCTACCACCCAAAAATATTCAGACAATAGATTTGTCGAGCAATCACTTCCATGGTGCAATTCCCTCTTCTTTTTTCCAACAAGCTTGGAATATGACAAGTTTCAATGTCAGCAACAACACCTTCTTTGGGTATATCCCTTCATCTATTTGTTTTCGATCCTCTCCTTCCATAAGAGTATTGGATTTTTCCTCCAATGAATTTAGTGGCAACATTTCTCATGGGCTCGGGAGGTGTTCCAAACTGCAGATACTTCGTGCCGGTCACAATAATTTGTTAGGATCACTTCCGGAAGACATCTATAACGCTACCAAACTTGAGGAACTTGCATTACCTCTCAATTCACTAAATGGAGCCATTTGTGAAAGAATTGCCAACCTTGCCAACCTCACAATTCTTGACTTCTACCTTAACAATTTGAGTGGTGTGCTCCCTATCAATTTCGGGAAGCTCTCCAAGTTGAAATTCATGAATTTTAACTTCAACAGCTTAGAGGGTAATTTGCCTTCATCTTTGATGAACTGCACGAACCTCCTAGAAATACATTTGGGATTCAACAACTTGGAAGGAGACCTCACCACACCTAATTTCTCAAAACTCAGCCACCTTAGTAAACTTGACCTATGTGCGAATAATTTCACTGGTATCTTGCCGATAAGCCTTTACTCATGCAGGTCCCTAAAAGCAATTCGATTGAGTCACAATCATTATTTAGAAGGACAAATACAACCTCAGATTCTTTCATTGGAATCCTTGTCCTTCCTCTCGCTTGTTAATTTACGGTTGACCAATGCTTCAGGGGCAATGAAGATATTAATGCGTTGCAAAAATCTTCGCACACTCCTCATTGGTGGTTCATTTAACCGTGAGGCAATGCCAGCTGATGATGACATGGTTAATTTCCATGGATTCCAGAATCTTCGTTTGTTGAATTTGGAAAGGTGTGGGCTCACTGGTCAGTTACCTGGTTGGTTCTCAAACCTAAAGAATCTAGAGATATTGGATTTGGGTGATAATCAAATCACAGGGTCAATTCCAAGTTGGTTGGGGACTCTTCCGAAACTCTTGTACTTGCAAATGCATTCCAACCAAATTTCAGGTGAATTTCCAAAACAACTTTGTAGATTGCCAATGTTGATGGTGAATGCATCTCTAGTAGACAATTATGAACTTGAACTTCCCATCTTCAGCCGCCGAAAACCATATCCAGCATTTTTTCCGCATAAATTGTCTTACATTCCAGGAACAATAGACCTATCAAACAATAGCATTAGTGGTAGTATACCTACTGAGATCGGCCAATTGCAGCTTATTCGTATGCTGAATCTTGGCAACAACAACTTTTCTGGCAACATACCAGACCAAATATCCAACCTAGGCTATTTAGAGGTTTTGGGTCTCTCCAAGAATCATTTGTCAGGGAAAATTCCCTCGTCAATGACAAGCCTTAATTTCTTGAGCGAATTAGATGTCTCATACAATAATCTCGAAGGACAAATACCAACGGGCACGCAGCTCCAGAGCTTCAATGCTTCTACATTTGAGGGGAACCTTCAACTTTGTGGCGCTCCACTTCCAAATGAGTGCAGAGACGTTGATGCGGATAATAAAAGTAACATCGACCAAGATGCGGACAATGAACGTGATGAGCTTCCAGGGATTTATATTTTTGCAGCCCTAGGTTTCATTGTCGGATTTTGGGGAGTTTGCGGTTCTCTAGTTCTTAACAAGACATGGAGGTACGCGTATTTTCAGTTCTTTGATAATGTACAAGATTCGCTATATGTGAAGATGGCAGTGTGCATGGCAAGGATGAAAAGAAGGATTAGGGACTAGATTGTACTTATCATTATGTATTTTCAATTTAAATAAAACAATTTCAATACACAAAATTTACCCACTCGCTGACACACTCTTTATAGAGGTGGGTCCTACCATTGTATGTGGAATGCACCTATATTAAAGAGTGTTAATTTTGTGTATTCAAATAGTATGACTTTTTCTGTTCTTGTTTGTTTGTTTTCTCATGATGTAAGATTTGTTCTAATATATATGATCGTATAATAAAACTATTCGGACACAGAATATTAACTTTCCTGTTGACGCACTATTTATTTATGGAACATGTGAGCTCTACCATCGTACGTAGATTTCTCTTATATTAAGGTGTGTGTCAAAATAAGTGTCAATTTGTGTGTCCAAGTAGCCGGAGTAGGATTCTTTCCCTCCGGTGCTTGAAAACTTGATGAGTGAAAGCCTCAACTGCACTACCTGTTCTAAAAGTTAAGAAAAAAAAAGGGGGGGAGAAGACCCTTACCATTTCCGTACCAGGATGACTGATCCCTGGCATCCATCCCAGCATCCTTTACGAACCGAAGCCCCATGATTTCACCTTCCCAATCACTTACAATAGGAGTTTTGATACTGTAATGGTGGATCAACTTCCCCGAATGCCGGGTGTCTTCGGAAAGTATTACATGAGCTGATTTTAACACCCGGAGAGCCCTGCATTTGCGAAATTCGATTCAATATCAAATTAAAAGTGAAGAGAAAAGAAAATTATGGTTTGTAACTTTGTATGTAGAAATTGAGTGATACCTTCGAGGTTTCCGATCGGAGTTCCGACTGGATACAGTCCGGGTTCAGGAGGACCCTGCAACCCAAACAAACATTCAAAATACAGTCTTCCAATGAAAAAAACGACAAATTAATGGTTTGATTATGCAAAATCAACGAAATTGAAAATGAAATTGGAGAGAAATTCGGGCTAATTGCGGACGGCGACTGCCTTATGCAGGGGTCTTCAGAACCCGGTTCTACTCATAGGCTCGGCTGATCACAGCCCTTCGATTGACCACGCAGCGTTTGATTGGAGATGCTTATGATTCATCACAGCCCTTCAATTATAAATGAATGTATGGTTTTACATTATTACCCTCCCTAAATATTATCCTAGTTTAAATGAATGTGCGGTTTTACATTATTACCCTCCCTAAATATACCCTTGTCTGTTAAAAGAGTTTTGAGCATCGGCATACCCGTTGTATTTAAGTTCATGTTCAACTTTTATTACGTCTGTAGTTCATTCTTTATCTGCAAGTTTTCGAAAAGGGAGGACAACGGTTCAATTTGAGGACAGAAATGCTATATTCATCTCTATAACCATAAAAATTAATCATATTTATAACCGCAAATTAATCATCAAGAATTATCCATAATCATATCCGCCGGGCAACCGATTTTCAATCTGTTATCAGTTATATCCATTGTCAAAAAAGAAAAAAAAATTATATTCATCCAATTGACTCACTATAAATTTTACTAGATACTAATTCCGTCATTAAATAGCAACATCCAATTACAAAAAACATAACAATATATTTGAAGTTGTTCATAATAACATGCACCAATTTCTTGACAATAAGACTCTTGAAGAGAGATGAATATGATAAACTTGGAATATTTGATAATTGATACATAAAATGATTCAATGAATTAATTTGGTTGAGTATAACAATAAAAGTATTGAATTGATGAGGTTATTGGTATGCCCCATGCATGATGTTTGATGCATAATAAAGATATTATAGAGAGGGTTCGGTAAATTGAATAAAATTATATTATATATCAAATATATATATATACATATATATATTCGGGTCGAATTCGGGACGGATACAGATTGAGGATTCCTATAACCATATCCAAAACCATAACCGAATAAAGTTCACGATTTTTCCTCATATTCATACCATACCCGAATATTCATATCCAAATCCAATCTATTTTGACAGTTATCCACAAATATCAGATTTAACTGTTATTAGAATTGTTACCCTAAAAATGGGGAACAATCTAACATTACTGCTCATGGGATCTAAAACAGTCTCGAGGTGGCATAATTGTGTAACTGTATTTCATTCATGTGTAATTGGATACCAAATCTAACTAAATGTGCTGACTCAGCAGCTCCTTAACTAGCATATACAAAATCCTAATCTGGTGCTTTACACCTTTTGATGAGCTTGTAGTACTTCATTAATAATATTATACAACATCATTTCAATTGTTATATACATTCAAGAATATTGCAGGGGTGATGGCATGCAGCTAATAAACCTTTTACTACAATCTAACCATTTCAATGGAACGCTTCTCTCCTCTCGGAGAGTTTCTTTCTCTTCGTTGTGAGAGTGCTTCTATGAGACCTTCTCCCAGATTCTTCGGTGGCACCTGCCCTAACTTCGACTGGGGTCGGGTGATGTGTCCTCTTCTCCCTCTTCTTCTTCTTTTCTCATTGCATTTACTGTTGGTTCTTGATGAGTCCATATTATACTATATATTTTATCCTAATCTTAGTATTAATTTATTAGTTATTTTGGTAGAATTTTGATACTTTGTTATATATTTTCAATATAGGACATTCGACTTCTTTTGGAGAAAAAAGTTATCAAACGGATGAATTTTGGAGTGATTTCAATTGGAGGATGTTCGTGTGCCTTTCAAGATGATTGTGTCAAAATTCCAGATTTTTCTATTAGGCCATTTGACCGTGGAGATGAAATTAAGGCTCAACGCGCAGCTTTTCCAGATTGACGTTTTGGACATTTTGGGTATTTTTGAGGTCAATATGACATATTTTAAGGAAGATTCCTTCTGAGGATTTGTAGGGGACGTCTTAAGCTTTCAAAAGAGACCTTTGGGACCAAATTGGAGTTGATTTGGTCGGTCAAAAGCGTGATTTTCTGAGAACTTCGAATTCTAGTTCAAATAGGAAACCTTTTATTTTCTGTTTTATTATTTTATTATGCTTCCTAGTTTTATTCTAAGACCTTTTACTAGAAGGATATTAATTAGAGAAATATAAATAAGGCTTGTTAGCCATTAAGGTTTGTACACAACATTGGGGGAGAATGTACACATCAATACTTTGCTAGGTTTTGAAGATTCAAGTTTATATTCAAGGTGTTTTCTATTCATGTTTTCAATAATATTTTGTTTTATGGTTGTTCGTAACTAGTTTCATTTGCTAGGGCGATGCCTTGATCCTTAGCATGAATATATAGTTTTTATTTAATTGCTTATGATATTATGCATGCATACTTTCAATTATTAATCACTGTGCTTTAAACTGTCTCTGTATCTTAATGCTTAGCTACCATTAGGATGTTTAGATAAATAATCGGATATAATTCGGTCGGAATGCCACCGGGGAATTGAGTATTGCTTCTTGTGGTTAATAGTTGTAATTTCACCTAGGGTGAATGCCACGTCTTAGGGGTTGCATGGTTTTTCAAAGGGTTTTCACAAAGCATAACGAGTCATGCATGTTTATATTTGATTTGAATGCCACAGACGGATTGCATGTTTGATCTAGCTTAAATGCCACAAGTAGAATATGCATAAGGAAAACCTAACCTTCAAAGTTGCATGTGTAATTCATAAGTAATTGGTAAATCTACATAGGATTGTTAAGGAGACGGCGAAACCCTAGGTTTTTACAAATTGGTTTTCAAAACTATTTTCTTTTGTTTTTCTTTACTTTGCTAATTTCTTAATTCATTTTTAATTAAATTCGTTTTTATTATTTTTAAATTCAAAATCAACCTTTGACACACCCTGAACGAGATCAGGGCATGCTGGCCGTCACATGGAAGTGACGTAGCCATGTGCACAGTGCGGAAGCTAATAAAATAGTAACGTGAAAGTACGAATAAATAAAAACTAGCATACAATTGTTAAAAGTAATAAGTGCTAGCGCAAGTGAGACGCTAAGTTCAGAGCCAAAACGCCTAAAGCAGTCCAAAAGGAAAAAGATGTGACAATAATACACCCGAAGGTGGCCCTACGCTGGTGATCGTTTGTCAGAAATGCCAGGAAAGCCCTCTGGGGAACCACCAAATTGCTAGCTAGCTAGAACCTGGAGGGGCGCAAAACAAAAGCGTGAGTGGGCAAAAACAAAGCTTTTCTAAAACCATTTCAAAAACAATATTCTAACCCCTCGCCGTAAAACCTGTATACTTCCCAGAAAATAAACATATGTACGTAGATATAAAAATGCCAATCATGCTCAAGAATATATGCCATATCGGAACCTCAGAATGAGATGCAAGTTCTCAGGTATAAATCACATCAATAACCTATAATCTGGTAGCCGGAGTCACCTAATGTGACCTGTACGGCTGCATTTAGAGCTCAAATCTCAATCACAATAACTAAACCTGCCCACGAGTCGAAACCACCTAAAGTGGTCTGTACGACAGGCCTGGGTGTAATACATATAAACGCTCTAGTGCTACGATCACGTGAAGGCTGTGCGAATAATCGCGGGTCACCTACGAGTCGGAACCACCTAAAGTGGTTTGTACGACAGGACTGTGCACCTAACTTGGATCCAAGCTGAGCGTGTGGTGCGGGAGGTGAACATCACGTGAAGGACTGTGCTCTACACTGGGCGGGAGCACGAACACCGGGGGTGCAGGTTATGAGCTCTCTAAGCATCTCTAATCACTATTAAATGCAAATATTAAATAACGCTTACCTGACACTTACCTATGCATCCACAGCACCAATTATGCATACGTATATATATACGACTAATAAAACCACTAATGATGCATAAGTAACGATAATATAACATATGGCATATAACTAATAAACATTTAAATCAATTTTTGGGAAAATATAAGTATATAGGTATATACGGAAAACCAAAAGCCCACTCACTGATAAGTGGAAGGGTCGTAGCCCCCCTGCCTTGAGTGACCACGCTCGTCCTCGGGATACGTCTCACCTATATGCGAAATAACTATAAAAACGTAAATTTTAAAGCACATAACCAAACTTTAGAAATAACTTCTCATACATTGCTCAAATTGGACAATTGAATATACCAACGTGCTCTACACAACCTCAGGATCACACCCAAATTTTTACAAAAAATTTCCACTGCCGCACGCGCCCCCACGCGCCGGCCAAGGCACGGCCACAAGCACCGGCCACACGCAGGCACGTGCCTGGCACGCTGACGGCGTCAACTGACGCCGTTAGGAATATTCCATTAGTTCTAACGAATTCCGTCAACGGCGTCAGGAATATTCCGTCAAACTTGACTGAATATTTCGTTTTTTTCCCCGGCTAACTTCCGGCGCCGGAAAACTGGAAAAATTTCAAACGTTGATATCTCGTTCGTTTTTCTTCCAAATTTCAAAAAATTACTAGCAAATTGAAGCTTAGACCTAAGAGAACACCAATATACCACTTTTAAGGGTTAAAAACCACGAGATCTCACCTGTCCACACAATCCAATTCCGGCCAACTTCGAATACGGTGATCCTGACGTCCAATTCCTTCAAACGAACTACTCCGAGACTCCTTGGGACCTCACCAAGCTACCTACAAGCTTCATTTTCCCTAAAATGTGAGAAATTACGTTTGCATGAATAGTACCCAAAATCGGACTTCGTGGAATCGACGTGAAAACGTTGATATTCTTACCTGAAAATGGTACGGTTGCGTTCCTACAAGCTCCACGAGTTCGAATATGGGTTTAGTTTCTTCGATCTGTGAGTGTTTAGTGTGCTTGTGTGTGTGTCCGTACGTTTATGGTGAAAGGGAAGGGAAATGGGGCTCGGGGAAATCACAGGGAAAGGGATAGGGACAGGTGGGAAGTGTGGGAGTGTGTGTGTGGCTCCACACATGCCAACAAAGCTCACAACGACAATTAAACGTAAAGAAATCAAACTAGGGGCAATTTCGTCTTTTCACACGTACGTTAAAATGTTTTTGGGACGGGCTGTCACAACCTTTTCCAATCTTTGTTTTCAAAAAATTAATTAAGATTTGGTATTTACATAAATTATTTCTTCAATCCCTGCGGAAATGACCTTGCTTGAGCCGTTAATACTACAACTACCTTGTTCTCTTGCAAGTATTTTTAAGTGTTTTCTACTTTTGCAGGTAAAAATATCTATTAGTTCTTGCCAATCTTCAATTCGACCTATCCAATTCCTCCAACTCCGTGGGTTTTCTTCTTCCTGGCTCATCCTTACTTCGTTTTTCAGCCATGTCCTCTGTCGAGTTCGTGTGTAGAGTTCCGGCGCTTGCACCAGCTCGAGTCTTTTCGACACCACCACGTTCTCCTTTGTGCCTGTAGCTTGCGGCAGTGTTTGCTCGGGACTTGTTCTGAGCTTCCACCTGATGATTGGCCTCTTTCGCTTGGATGCTGATTACCCTTAACCTATGGCTATGCACAGGAGGCGTCAGTGAAGGAGATGATTGGCGATGGTCGGAGAATTGGCTGGCTGGTAGTTCCTTGGACCGTCAGTGGAAAAAGCAATGGGTGCTTCTGGGGTGTTATTTGGTTTTGGGGTTTTGGGCTCATTCTTTGTTTCTATTGTTTTTTCTTTATGTTTAGGCTTTTTTAGTTGTATTTAGCTGTTGTTGGGCCTTTGTCTACTTGTAAGTTTGTGTTTTGGTTAGAATAAAATATTCCCCTTGACCAAAAAAAAAAAAACATTTCAATGGAACAGACATTTGGTTTTCTTTATGTGATTTCAAATATTAAACTTTGTCCCTTTTAATGGATGTTATCTTAGAGAATATCCTTATTTTGTTATTTTTCAAGCAATCCTGAGTTTTAATGTCATCCACAATCCTTCGAGACCGTTGGATAATCATTTTGTTTGGGGGAGTAATTGATTTTTACGCTCACTGTTTACCTCTTTGCATTCCTCTGTTTAGACTCCTAATGGGAAATCATGTTTGAATAATAACAATCCATCATGCTGATGGTGCTTTACTACAGTGGTGGAAAATAATCATATATATGCACTTCGGTGCAGATTTCTCCACCGATTCCTCTTCCTCCTAACAACTAAGTATCTAATCCACTAACGCTATCACTCTCCTAACAAAAAGAACAATACTTGGTTACTTGAAGTATGAATAGGATTTCCTACTCAAAATTGTTCGTTGTCGATTCATATAACTTCATATTTATGATCAGAATCATTAATATTATAAATCGCTCTATAAAGATCGCATTTACAAAAAATCAATTAAAACTAAGATTGTTTAGTTGTGAAGTGTTCGGAAATATCTCTTTGGCGTATTGAGGGGTTTTGAAATCTCTCTTTGGGGTAACGAAGGGTTTGGAAATCTTTCTTTGACGTATTGAAGTGTTTGGAATTCTCTCTTTGACGTGTTGAAGGGTTTGAAAAAATGTACACAAATGTGCAATCATGGTTGTTAGTTTTCTCAATTTGGCCCCATCTTGACCAACTGAGATCTTTGCTTTTTGCTTATATAGATATATATATATTATTTATGTAAGCAATATTTAAGTTAAAAAATGCTCGTGTCTTCCTCCTTCTCTTCTTATTATTGTTTAATAACCATCCTTGATTGCTTTTATATGATTGTGTGGAATTTTATGCCTTGACTCCGGAGGAGCTCTACTTGCTTTCTATGGCTTGGTTAGGTAGTTGGGAACTGAAGAAATCAATCTTAAGGGGAAATCTCTCTTCCACGTATTGAGGGGTTTGGAAATCTCTATTTGTGGCACGTTTACATAACAGTAATGAAAATGGAAGGAATTGAATCGAGAAGGAATTCAATTAAGGAGGAGTTGGAATAAGGAGAAGTTAGAATCGGATTTTTGTTGAAGTTGTTTACTTAAATGCTTTGGTATCGGAATAGAATTCCATAAAAACTGTTTACTAATTTACACTCCTTGTTTTGGGGAGTGATTGATTTTTACACTCCTTGTTTTACCTCTTGCATTCCTCTGTTTAGAACCCTATGGGATACCATTTTTGTTTAACAACCATCCTTCATTGCTTTAATACGATTGTGTGGAATTTTATGCCTTGACTCGGGAGGAGCTCCATTGTTTTATATGATTTGTTGGGTAGTTTGGAATGGAAGATATTAGTTCCTGTTATGAAAATAACAAGGTCTTTCTCACTGTAGAAAATGTCTTTGACATATTGAAGGGTTTGGAAAATGTGCATTAATGCGTGTGGTCGGGGTTGTTTGCAATGAAATACTATCTTTTATGCTCACACACACACACACAAAAATTATACATAGCTGCATACCGTTGGTTGCTCCTATATATATCTGATATGTGCAGGCCTGCTACTGCAAGAAATATCCAAGTTAAAAAAAATGGCTCATGGTTTCCTCCTCATATTCTTATTCTCTTTCATTATATCTACAACAAATATTCATGCAAGCAACCAAAATGAACGCATCTCTCTCATGGCCTTCGCCCGCACCCTATCTTCCCCTCCCATAAATTGGAGTAGTTCTGTTGATTGTTGTCTTTGGAACGGCATCACTTGTAATCAGGAGGGTTGGGTCACTCATTTACTCTTACCCTCCAAAGGGCTCAAAGGAGGTATGTTTGTCTCATCACTTGCAAATCTCACACATCTCACCCACTTGAACCTTTCCCACAATTCACTTTATGGCACACTTGAAACCAAATTCTTCTCGTCCTTGAATCGCCTCAAGATCCTTGATTTGAGCTATAACCTTCTTTCGGGAGAGATACCATTTTCTCTGCCATCCAAAAATATTCAGACAATAGATTTGTCGAGCAATCACTTCCATGGTGCAATTCCCTCTTCTTTTTTCCAACAAGCTTGGAATATGACAAGTTTCAATGTTAGCAACAACACCTTTTTTGGGTATATCCCTTCATCTATTTGTTTTCGATCCTCTCCTTCCATAAGAGTATTGGATTTTTCCTCCAATGAATTTGGTGGCAACATTTCTCATGGGCTCGGGAGGTGTTCCAAACTGCAGATACTTCGTGCCGGTCACAATAATTTGTTAGGATCACTTCCGGAAGACATCTATAACGCTACCAAACTTGAGGAACTTGCATTACCTCTCAATTCACTAAATGGAGCCATTAGTGAAAGAATTGCCAACCTTGCCAACCTCACAATTCTTGACTTCTACTTTAACAATTTGAGTGGTGTGATCCCTATCAATTTCGGGAAGCTCTCCAAGTTGAAATTCATGAATTTTAACTTCAACAGCTTAGAGGGTAATTTGCCTTCATCTTTGATGAACTGCACAAACCTCCTAGAAATACATTTGGGACTCAACACCTTGGAAGGAGACCTCACCATAAACTCAGCCACCTTAGTAAACTTGACCTATGTGGGAATAATTTCACTGGTATCTTGCCGATAAGCCTTTACTCATGCAGGTCCCTAAAAGCAATTCGATTGAGTCACAATCATTATTTAGAAGGACAAATACAACCTCAGATTCTTTCATTGGAATCCTTGTCCTTCCTCTCGCTTGTTGATTTACGGTTGACCAATGCTTCAGGGGCAATGAAGATATTAATGCGTTGCAAAAATCTTCGCGTACTCCTCATTGGTGGTTCATTTAACCGCGAGGCAATGCCAGCTAATGATGACATGGTTAATTTCCATGGATTCCAGAATCTTCGTTTTTTGAGTTTGGAAAGGTGTGGGCTCACTGGTCAGTTACCTGGTTGGTTCTCAAACCTAAAGAATCTAGAGATATTGAATTTAGCTGATAATCAAATCACAGGGTCAATTCCAAGTTGGTTGGGGACTCTTCCGAAACTCTTGTTCTTGCAAATGCAGTCCAACCAAATTTCAGGTGAATTTCCAAAACAACTTTGTAGATTGTCAATGTTGATGGTGAATGCATCTCTAGTAGACAATTATGAACTTGAACTTCCCATCTTCAGCAGCGAAAAACAATATCGAACATTTTTGCCGCATAAATTGTCTTACTTTCCAGGAACAATAGACCTATCAAACAATAGCATTAGTGGTAGTATACCTACTGAGATCGGCCAATTGCAGCTTATTCGTACGTTGAATCTTGGCAACAACAACTTTTCTGGCAACATTCCAGACCAAATATCCAACCTAGGCTATTTAGAGACTTTGGATCTCTCCAAGAATCATTTGTCAGGGAAAATTCCCTCGTCAATGACAAGCCTTAATTTCTTGAGCGAATTAGATGTCTCATACAATAATCTCGAAGGACAAATACCAACGGGCACGCAGCTCCAGAGCTTCAATGCTTCTACATTTGAGGGGAACCTTCAACTTTGTGGCGCTCCACTTCCAAATGAGTGCAGAGACGTTGATGCGGATAATAAAAGTAACATCGACCAAGATGCGGACAATGAACGTGATGAGCTTCCAGGGATTTATATTTTTGCAGCCCTAGGTTTCATTGTCGGATTTTGGGGAGTTTGCGGTTCTCTAGTTCTTAACAAGACATGGAGGTACGCGTATTTTCAGTTCTTTGATAATGTACAAGATTCGCTCTATGTGAAGATGGCAGTGTGCATGGCAAGGATGAAAAGAAGGATTAGGGACTAGATTGTACTTATCATTATGTATTTTCAGTTTAAATAAAACAATTTCAATACACAAAATTTACCCACTCGCTGACACACTCTTTATAGAGGTGGGTCCTACCATTGTATGTGGAATGCACCTATATTAAAGAGTGTTAATTTTGTGTATTCAAATAGTATGACTTTTTCTGTTCTTGTTTGTTTGTTTTCTCATGATGTAAGATTTGTTCTAATATATATGATCGCACAATAAAACTATTCGGACACAGAATGTTAACATTCTTGTTGACGCACTATTTATTTATGGAACATGTGAGCTCTACCATTGTACGTAGAGTTCTCTTATATTAAGGTGTGTGTCAAAATAAGTGTCAATTTGTGTGTCCAAGTAGCCGGAGTAGGATTCTTTCCCTCCAGTGCTTGAAAACTTGATGAGTGAAAGCCTCAACTGCACTACCTGTTCTAAAAGTTAAGAAAAAAAAAGGGGGGGAGAAGACCCTTACCATTTCCGTACCAGGATCACTGATCCCTGGCATCCATCCCAGCATCCGTTACGAACTGAAGCCCCATGATTTCACCTTCCCAATCACTTACAATAGGAGTTTTGATACTGTAATGGTGGATCAACTTCCCCGAATGCCGGGTGTCTTCGGAAAGTATTACATGAGCTGATTTTAACACCCGGAGAGCCCTGCATTTGCGAAATTCGATTCAATATCAAATTAAAAGTGAAGAGAAAAGAAAATTATGGTTTGTAACTTTGTATGTAGAAATTGAGCGAGCACCGTAGAGTGGTACCTTCGAGGTTTCCGATCGTAGTTCCGACTGGATACAGTCCGGGTTCAGGAGGACCCTGCAACCCAAACAAACATTCAAAATACAGTCTTCCAATGAAAAAAACGACAAATTAACGGTTTGATTATGCAAAAGCAACGAAATTGAAAATGAAATTGGAGAGAAATTAGGGCTAATTACGGACGGCGACTGCTTTATGCAGGGGACGCTGCTATTAAGTGAAAGAGCGTGAAAAACTGGGTTTTACTCGTGAATTGTACGGGTCTTCAGAACCCGGTTCTACTCATAGGCTCGGCTGATCACAGCCCTTCGATTGACCACGCAGCGTTTGATTGGAGATGTTTATGATTCATCACAGCCCTTCAATTTCAAATGAATGTATGGTTTTACATTATTACCCTCCCTAAATATTATCCTAGTTTAAATGAATGTACGGTTTTACATTATTACCCTCCCTAAATATACCCTAATCTGTTAAAAGAGTTTTGAGCATCGGCATACCCATTGTATTTAAGTTCATGTTCAACTTTTGTTACGTCTGTAGCTCATTCTTTATCTGCAAGTTTTCGAAAAGGGAGGACAACGGTTCGATTTGAGGACAAAAATGTTATATTCATCTTTATAACTATAAAAATTAACCATATCTATAACAGCAAATTAATCATCGGAAATTATCCATAACCATACCCACTGGGCAATTGATTTTCAATCTGTTATCAGTTATATCCATTGTCAAAAAAGAAAAAAAAAATTATATTCATCCAATTGACGCACTATGAATTTTACTAAATACTAATTCCGTCATTAAATAGCAACATCCAATTACAAAAAACATAACAATATATTTGTTGTTCATGATAACATGCATCAATTTCTTGACAATAAGACTTTTGAAAAGAGATGAATCTGATAAACTTGGAATATTTGATAATTGATACATAAAATGATTCAATGAATTAATTTGGTTGAGTATAACAATAAAAATATTGAATTGATGAGGTTGTTGGTATGCCCCATGCATGATGTTTGGTGCATAATAAAGATATTATAGGGAGGGTTCGGCAAATTGAATAAAATTATATTATATATCAAATATATATATATATATATATATATATATATATATATATATATATATATATATATATATATATATATATATATACGGATCGGATTCGGGACGGATACGGATTGAGGACTCTATTAACCATATCCAAAATCATAACCGAATAAAGTTCATGATTTTTCCTCATATCCATACCATACCTGAATATTTATATCCAAATTCAATTCATTCTGACGATTATCCACAAGTATCAGATTTAACTGTTATTAGAATTGTAATCCCTAGAAATGGGGAACAATCTAACATTACTGCTCATGGGATCTAAAACAGTCTCGAGGTGGCATAATTGTGTAACTGTATTTCATTCATGTGTAATTGGATACCAAATCTAACTAAATGTGCTGACTCAGCAGCTCCTTAACTAACATATACAAAATCCTAATCCGGTGCTTTACACCTTTGATGAGCTTGTAGTACTTCATTAATAATATTATACAACATCATTTCATTTGTTATATATATTCAAGAATATTGCAGGGTGATGGCATGCAGCTAATAAACCTTTTACTACAATCTAACCATTTCAATGGAACGCTTCTCTCCTCTCTGAGAGTTTCTTTCTCTTCGTTGTAAGAGTGCTTGCATGAGACCTTCTTCTAGATTCTTCGGGGGCACCTGCCCTAGCTTCGGCTGGGGTCGGGTGATGTGTCCTCTTCTCCCTGTTCTCCTTCTTTTCTCCCTACATTTACTGTTGGTTCTTGATGAGTCCATACTGTTGGTTCTCCCTGCATTTGATGTTTTGTTATATATTTTCAATATAGGACATTCGACTTCTTCTGGAGAAAAAAGTTATCAAACGGATGAATTTTGGAGTGATTCTAATTGAAGGATGTTCGTGTGCCTTTCAAGATGATTGTATCAAAATTCCAGAATTTTCTATCAAGCCATTTGACCGTGGTGATGAAATTAAGGCTCAGCGCGCAGCTTTTCCAGATTGACATTTTTGGACATTTTGGGTATTTTGGAGGTCAAGATGACATATTTTAAGGAAGATTCCTTCTGAGGATTTGTAAGGGACGTCTTAAGCTTTCAAAAGAGACCCTTGGGACCGAATTGGAGTTGATTTGGTCGGTCAAAAGCGTGATTTTCTGAGAACTCCGAATTCTAGTTCAAATAGGAAACCTTTTATTTTCTGTTTTATTATTTTATTATGCTTACTAGTTTTATTCTAAGACCTTTTACTAGAAGGATATTAATTAGAACAATATAAATAAGGCTTGTTAGCCATTAGGGTTTGTACGCAACATTGGGGGAGAACGCACACATCAATACTTTGCTAGGTTTTGAAGATTCAAGTTTATATTCAAGGTGTTTTCTATCCATGTTTTCAATAATATTTTGTTTTATGACTGTTCGTAACTAGTTTCATTTGCTAGGGCGATGCCTTGATCCTTAGCATGAATATATAGTTTTTATTTAGTTGTTTATGATATTATGCATGCATACTTTGAATTGTTAATCACTGTGCTTTAAACTATCTCTGTATCTTAACGCTTAGCTACCATTAGGATGTTTAGATAAGTAATCGGATACAATTCGGTCGGAATGCCACCGGGGAATTGAGTATTGCTTCTTGTGGTTGATAGTTGTAATTTCACCTAGGGCGAATGCCACGTCTGAGGGGTTGCATGGTTTTTCAAAGGGTCTTCACAAAGCGTAACGAGTCATGCATGTTTATATTTGATTTGAATGCCACATACGGATAGCATGTTTGATATACGTTCTAGCTTGAATGCCACAAGTAGAATATACATAAGGAAAACCTAACCTTCAAAGTTGCATGTGTAATTCATAAGTAATTGGTAAATCTACATAGGATTGTTAAGGGGACGGCGAAACCCTAGGTTTTTACAAATTGGTTTTCAAAACTATTTTCTTTTGTTTTTCTTTACTTTGCTAATTTCTTTATTCATTTTAATTAAATTCGTTTTTATTATTTTTAAATTCAAAATCAACCTTTTTCCAATCTTTGTTTTCAAAAAATTAATTAAGATTTGGTATTTACATAAATTATTTATTCAATCCTTGCAGAAACGACCTTGCTTGAGCCGTTTATACTACAATTATCTTGTTCTCTTGCAAGTATTTTTAAGCGTTTTCTACTTTTGCAGGTAAAAATATCTATCAGTTCTTGCCAATCTTCAATTCGGCCTATCCATTTCCTCCAACTCCGTGGGTTTTCTTCTTCCTGGCTTATCCTTACTTCGTTTTTCAGCCATGTCCTCTGTTGAGTTCGTGTGTAGAGTTCTGGCGCTTGCACCAGCTCGAGTCTTTTTGACACCACCACGTTCTCCTTTGTGTCTGTAGCTTGCGGTAGTGTTTGCTCGGGACTTGTTCTGAGCTTCCACCTGATGATTGGCCTCTTTCGCTTGGATGCTGATTACCCTTAACCTATGGCTATGCACAGGAGGCGTCAGTGAAGGAGATGATCGGCGGTGGTCGGAGAATTGGCTGGCTGGTAGTTCCTTGGACCGTCAGTGGAGAAAGCAGTGGGTGTTTCTGGGATGTTATTTGGTTTTGGGGTTTTGGGCTCATTCTCTGTTTCTGTTGTTTTTTTCTTTCTGTTTAGGCTCTTTTTAGTTGTATATAGGTGTTGTTGGGTCTTTGTCTACTTGTAAGTTTTGTGTTTTGGTTAGAATAAAATATTCCCCTTGACCCAAAAAAAAAAAGAAAAAAAAAAAAAACCATTTCAATGGAACACACATTTGGTTTTCTTTATGTGATTTCAAATATTAAACTTTGTCCCTTTTTATGGATGTTATCTTAGAGAATATTCTTATTTTGTTATTTTTCAAGCAATCCTGAGTTTTAATGTCATCTACAATCCTTCAGGACCGTTGGATAATCATTTCGTTTGGGGGAGTGATTGATTTTTACGCTCCCTGTTTACCTTTTTGCATTCCTCTGTTTAAACTCCTAATGGGAAATCATGTTTGAATAATAACAATCCATCATGCTGATGGTGCTTTACTACAGTGGCGGAAAATAATCATACATATGCACTTCGGTGCAAATTTCTCCACCGATTCCTCTTCCTCCTAACAACTAAGTATCTAATCCACTAACGCTATCACTCTCCTAACAAAAAGAACAATGCTTGGTTACTTGAAGTATGAATAGGATTTCCTACTCAAAATTGTTCGTTGTCGATTCATATAACTTCATATTTATGATCAGAATCGTTAATATTATAAATCGCTCGATAAATATCGCATTTATAAAAAATCAATTAAAATAAGATTGTTTAGTTGTGAAGTGTTCGGAAATATCTCTTTGGCGTATTGAGGGGTTTTGAAATCTCTCTTTGGCGTAACGAAGGGTTTGGAAATCTTTCTTTGACGTATTGAAGTGTTTGGAATTCTCTCTTTGACGTGTTGAAGGGTTTGAAAAAATGTACACAAACGTGCAGTCATGGTTGTTAGTTTTCTCAATTTGGCCCCATCTTGACCAACTGAGATCTTTGCTTTTTGCTTATATAGATATATATATTATTTATGTAAGCAATATTTAAGTTAAAAAATGCTCATGTCTTCCTCCTTCTCTTCTTATTATTGTTTAATAACCATACTTGATTGCTTTTATATGATTGTGTGGAATTTTATGCCTTGACTCCGGAGGAGCTCTACTTGCTTTCTACGGCTTGGTTAGGTAGTTGGGAATTGAAGAAATCAATCTTAAGAGGAAATCTCTCTTCCACGTATTGAGGGGTTTGGAAATCTCTATTTGTGGCATGTTTACATAACAGTAATGAAAATGAAAGGAATTGAATCGAGAAGGAATTGAATTAAGGAGTTGGAATAAGGAGAAGTCAAAATCGGATTCTTGTTAAAGTTGTTTACTTAAATGTTTTGGTATCAGAATAGAATTCCATAAAAACTGTTTACTAATTTAGCAGAATCGGAATATAAACCAGTATGATTACTAAAATGCCCTTGTCCCAAATCAAATATTTTATATACCTTAATGGGTTTATAAAGAATAGTCTTGGAAATAAAAAAAGTAAGTGAGGGCATAAAGGGAATAAAAGTGTTATTTCGATTGCCCAAACAAGCAGGAATTGGATTACCACCTATATCTAGGGAATCCAATTCCACCAATACAAGGAATTGAATTCCAAAATTTGTGTGGGCCCCACTGCTTTTTTTATTCCTCCATGTTTAGTAAACACCGGAGTACTCTGTAATCGGAATTCAATTCCACATTTTCATTCCGATTACGGATACATAAACATGCCCTTGATGTATTGAAGGGTTTGGAAAATGTACATTCATGTGCGTTCTTGGTTGTTTGCCAATTTCTCAGTTTGCAATGCGAAAATATTTTTTTTATACTCATTTGGTGCTTAAGATTGAAAGTGATGATTTTTCTGGTTGAGTAACTTATCTTCTACTTTCATTTTGAACCGTTTACTGCAGTTTTCATGCATTCATATAGGGCGTACTCATATCTTTTGTTTCTGTACATGTTGTATATGCCACTAAATAATATTAAAATGGAGCCAACATTGAACTTTTATACAACAGCAAGAAGTTAGGGATCCTTCTTTGTAATTTTATTTCAGATTTCAATTTTTGAGAACAATTCAATTAAATTCGAGTCTCTCGTTCATGATTTAGCATCCAAACCAAAATAAATTAAATACACCGTTTTTCTTTTTCGGTCTCTCATTAGTGCTATTACATTTCATAGATGATGTTGATATGATGTTGATCTCTCATTAGTGCTATTACATTTCATAGATGATGTTGATATGACGTTGATCTCTCATTAGTGCTATTACATTTTATTAATATTTTATGAAGTGTAGGAGATAAAAGAATGGGAGTTTTAACGAAAAACCCGCGGTATTATTCACTTTAACAAAAAATCATATTTTTACACTAAAAAATCAATCCTGGTACTATTCACTTTACCCTTTATTTTGTCCTTATCGTTAAAACTCAAAGTTTTCAAGCTATTTTCATTAGTTTTTCTTAAAAGAATTAAGCTAAAGTAGTACTCACATAAATTGCAAATTCGGCACATAATTATTATTCATTCTTTAATCATTCCATTGTGAGAAGAATTACAAGAAATCATTCAATAACACTTGTTACAAAGCATACAAAGCAAATAGCATTTTCTATGGATATAAATACTAGTTTGGTACTGAGGTGTTTTTATAAAAAGTGAGTATCAATAAAAGTTGAGCTCAAAAAGATATTTGGTAAAAACTTAAAAACAACTTATTTTCACAGTTTTATGTGAAAAAAAAGCTGAAAACGTGAAGCAGCAAATATGAGCTTATTTTCAAAGCACAACATAAATAGTTTTTTTTTTTTCAAAACACAATAATACTAAACCAGCCCTAAGGTTCTAATTGAGGTTTGACAGTAGGATTTGGATCCAATCTCAACCATTTGACCCAAATTAATTACAAGAAGGATAGCCCAATGGGCTTTCATATATTCTCATCCAAGACCCAAAAATAAGCAACCGCGGGCATTTTCATTCTGTCAGTTTCCTTCCCCACGAGGCGGACACATCTCCGATAACTCCCCACCGTCAGGAAGGCTGTTCTTTGTTTGAAAGCATGGATGTTCATTTGCGATTCCCGTTGGATAACCATTTAGTTTTGCGGAATGATTGATTTTAACACAACAGGTCTTGTGCAAGACTCAAACGGAGCTCTTTATATGGTCTAGAATTTTGTTGCTATATTTTCTTTTATATTTCATTGTGTATAAATTGATATAGCGCAAAATAAAATAAATAAAAATGAAGCATGGTGTTGTGGCTATGTACTTATCTGTCTCCCCTATGTTTTTGGGTTCAAAACTACTTAGTTTTTAATACAAAAAGCATGGTGTGGTGGTTATGTAGCAAAAATATTACCGTACAAATATTGTAATAGGACCACTCTTGCTCTTATTATCAGTAGAGTTCATCTCAAGAAAAAACTATGTGTTAAACAAATCACAGATTATGAAATTAGTAGCATACTTATGATGAATTGTCGGTTTTTTTGAGTGCATTTTTGCTCACCTTCGAAAGTAAGGATGTTTCTCATCTCGCCCGACTTGATTGTCGTTACATTTGTTAAAATTTTGAAATTCATATCTTAAATCAATTAAACCAAATTAACCTAATGGTAATCAATGGGGTACTTTAGGGGTGTGACCTTTAAACAATGACAAAATAAACTATTAAATGATATCATATAAGAAAATGGGGGGCTTTTAAAGATTATATCTTCAGCCTTTTAAGAATTTTTAATTTATTATGATATTCCTAATTATAGGTTTATTAGCAAAAGTGACCTTTTATAATGAAAGAAATTAACTACATATATTTAAAACAAGAAGAAAAAATGGGTAGCAAGAAAAACATTTTTTTTTTTTTTGGTAAAGTTGAGAAAGAAAAAGATAGTTCCTGTGCGGTTGCACACCTCACACACCCTCAGGTCGGCCCTGCATGCCAAGCACAACAATAAAATATTGAAATTTTATCACCGGTTCGGAGACTAACAAATCCATTGGAATAAAGTGCCACGGCATGCTCGTCGCCTGCGGAGACTCGAACCACATGAATACCCTGTCTTTTAAATTTTTGGATTGCACGTGGCTGAAACTCATCATGCTGCTCTCCGTGGCCAAGACAGAAGTTAGAACCTGACCCAAAAGAGTACACTAGTCCATTGTCAGTTACAGGTAAGAGGTAATTCGGACCAGCAGCAATCTGAACAATGGAACCAATGCCCTCGGGTATTTCAATCATTTTGGGAGTTGGGCTATCTATGGTGTCTCCATGACCAAGTTGACCATGTGTGTTCGCCCCACATGTATAAACACGAACTTGTCTTGTAAGAAACACGGTAAAATTAAGCCCTGTAGCATCCTCAAACAAGTGCTAGTTATTTAATGTCCAATTACAAGTTGTTTAAATAGGAAAGGAAAAAAGAATTAGAGTGAAACAAGTTCCAACAAATAACTCATGAAGATATAATGAAAACATCGACATCAGAGAAGATAAACATGGTAAAATTAAGTCCTGTAGCAACCTGAAACAGGTTCTAGCTATTTAATGTCCAACTACAAGTTGTATAAATAGGAAAGGAAAAAAGAATTGGAGTGAAGCAAGTTCTAACAGATAACTCATGAAGATATAGTGATACACATCGACAACAGAGAAGATAAAAAGTAGAGTCATTATCACCTAATAATGGAATAAAGCATAAGATCCATTTGCAACAATGGAGAACAAGAACTTGGGCCATTCATATCTATAGTTATTAGTTTGTCTCGATGAAAAAGAGGAATGTATAATTGGAAGTGGTCCGAATCAGACCTCTAAGACTGAGCACATCATCAATCAACGTATTTAGCTTCAGATTCCAAAAGCCTTCAAAAGGCTTCCTAGTTTTTGTTTTCTTGAGCAAAGAGTGATATTTCTATGGTAAAAATGGGTGATGTTTATTTTACCTACAAGTCGAAGAATCCAATAACTAGACACATCATTTAAAAGTAATTCCATAATCCAGAAATCATAGTGCAGGGGTTACAAATTAAAGTAAAACAGAACAACAGAAATTGTAGTTCAACAACTATACAGCCTTTGAACAGGGATATTCATCCATAATATTACACAATGATTCGGTGATTCGTTTCCCAAAAATCCAACAATTCCTATTGTTGACACAATGAAGGGAAAATTTCTCCGCAAAATCCTCCATTAGCTTTACCCAGAAGATCGTATAATATCCACCGATTCTTACACTTTTTTTATCTATTTGAGAAAAATTCATTGTCATTTATAATACAACAATGAGGATATAAGTTTACCTGCTTGCAAGGAAGTCCTTTCAATGCCTCAACAAGCCTAGGCCTAAAAATTGGCCGGTTTGTATCTTTATGCCCACAACAAAATGATGAACTATCCTCACATGTGAAAACCTGTATCAGTAACCACATAGCGCCGTTACATGACTAGAAGGATGGTCATGCATAATATCTAAAACGCTTTGCAATGCATATTCAGCTCCTATAAGAGTGACAATTGCCAAGACACGAGCACAAATTTAATGCATCGAGGCAACTCTTAGAAGACTAACATGAGAGTGACCAACTAAGTTTTGTGTATATAAGGTATGGGAAGTATAAATGGTACATAGGTACACATGAGTACAATGATGAGTACAATGATGAATTGCTGATTAGCAATGTGTGATACCGTCCAGTTGTAATTTGCATCTGTTGATAAAAACAATCTTAATTAACCATAACTTTTAGCCAGCAGCTATCAAGGACCGGAAAATTGTACGACAAACTTAACGCAGCATAAAACAACAACAAAAAGTTATCAATATACCAATAGATCGATCTAGCTAGCAAACCTCTAGAAGACATTATACTAATATCATTGTTCTATTAGCAGATAATCTAAATAATGTCATTTTCTGCGAGTCTTCCAAACGGTTAGGTAATGGAAAGCAATCCTATCTATATCTTATTTCTCATTTTCCTTTCAACCAGAAAGTACTTAAAAATAGTTTCCACTGCTATGCAGATAGATTGTAAAAATTGAAAAAAAAAAAAAAAAGGGGTAAAAAACTACTGGCAAAAGTTTATTAGGCAAAATAATTTAATACCACACAATTCAGGCTCGTTTTGTACTTGCACCTTAAATATAGATACCAACTAATCTCAATGCAAGAATTTCAAGAATCTAAATAAATAAAGGATTAAATTTCCAACAACAAAATCATTTCATGTAAAATGGGTAGTTCATGATTGACTAAATTAGAAAACTCCCAGAATATATTATCACACACATTGGTCTTCTTTCCCACAACCAGTACTCCAAATTGCTGATAACGTTCATTCATAAATCATAAGAAACTGCAAACAATAATGAAATAGTACATTGCGTGCTGAGGTCTCAACCATGTCAGATGATTGCTCCACCGATTGCAAGAACCTCAAAGCCCGCTTCCATTTCCCACCACACCGATTAAATAGCTCACTCTGAGCATCCCCTTCCACTTTAGCATATACAGAATGGGACACGCATAGCTGATATGCCTCAAAATCCACCAATGACCGAAACTTGTGAGGGTATAAGCAATGACTCCCTCCAAATGTTCTGGAAGTTAACTGTAAACGTAGAAGATCAATGGCGCTAAGCCTTCCCAAGCTCAAGATTTCTAAAACCAAATGCGACGGCAAGCCCTCCATTGACACCGGCCTATACCCCGTGGCCATTATGAATCCTTCAAATCCACCAGCACCAAGAAAATGCCAAATAAAATCATATAACTATAGTCTTATATATGGGGCTTCCACTTTCTATAATAAAATTGTATGACTTGTTTGTACGAATAATTGAGAAATTCAAGCTCTGAGCTAAAAGTTGGGGCTTCCACTTTCCAAGCTTTGAGCTAAAACACTTTGTAAGCTGTCAAGAGGGGGGTGTAGGAAGGATGTGAAGTCTTATTTTTGTATCCTTCAAACTCGTTGGGCGATTGTCAGGGGTGCTGTTAGAATGTTTGATTTAAAATCGCTTTAATCCATCATGATGACATGCATGATTCTTCACAACATGATTGTGGAAGATGAGTATGATCATAATGTCATTGATGAATATGAGCCAGACACGATGAATAATTCCAGAACACAAATATATTGTGCTCATGACGCCACCGAATAACCCATGTAACACAAGTCATTACAAAGGGATGGATGTTACAATAAAAGACTCATTCAACGATATACTTCACTTCCGGACGCATGTATTCACAATGCCCGGCAAATTAACTTGATAGAGCACCAGTGAGAATTCATTTAGTGTGTTTGTTTTTATTTGGTGTGTTTATTTAATTTTATTTGTTGTGTTTTTTAAGTTCATTTAGTGAGTTTTTTTTTTTATTTGGTGTGTTTGTAATTTTATTTGGTATGTTTATGTAATTTTATTTGGTGTGTTTATGTCCTTTGAATAAAGATTCTCTTAGTTTAAATAAATTACCAAATTAAATAAATATACTCTTTAGTTTAAATAAAGTACTAAATTCAACAACTTGGAAACAACATAAAGTACTCTATTCAATAAATAAGAAATTACAACCCAAAGTGATTGGAAAATTATGGGCTCTAATTAAAAACAAATTCCCTAGTCCCTCGTGAATGGAAAATCATCACCTAACCAATTTTTGTGCTAGGACCATCTCCTCTTGTGGTGCTAGTACAATCTTCTCTTGCTCTCACTTCTCTTGCACACCTCCTATGCACCACGTCCGCTTTCTCCGAGTTTCAAAAATATTTAGAATTCGGAGACATCGCCTCTACATACTCCTTCATAATGTCATGATCTTGTTGAGCCCTTCTTTCTTCTTTATGCTCTTCCCTTTCTTGCCTAAGTAGCTCTCTTTCTCTCTCATTAGCTTGAAATAATCTCTCAGCAGTTGCAGCTTTTGCCTCCTCTCTATCCTTATCGGCCTCAAATTTAGCCATTTCCCGCGCCAAAGTCAATTCACCTTGGCAATCAAGTTCTTCCATATATTTTGCATAATCATTCTTGAAAGCACTCCCTTCTCTCTTTGAAGCCTTCTTACCTTGAGGCCTAATTGGATAACAGGTCGACCCCGACCCTTGTTTAGGGGTTGCTTCCAGCACTTGTTCTGTGTCGCTTTCATGAACATGCGAGTCATGATCGGGCGCAGAGTGTAGAGGGGTGCTGTTCATGATAACTTCTGGACCAACAAGCACAACTTTGAATTTAGGAAAATTCTGACAATATTCCAACATTCTCATCGATGAATGATTTGTTTTTGTTTTTGGTCTTGACATTATACCAAGTTTGTGCTGGAAGTGTCTGCACAATGCGGGAAAAGAAATAATTATAATCAAAGTAGCTAATGTAAATTTGGGTATAGTACAAACAAATAAATAATATATTGTTACCTAATCCGCGAAATTTTTCCCATTTCAAATATTACTACTAGTTTGTGCCAAGGCATCTCTCCAATAATTAAACGATTGGCTGAGTATTCTCCAACTATTGGACATCGATTCTTTCGTTCTTTTCCAACCAATTTTCTCAAGAAAAAGGGTATGAATAAGACTCCACATTTCTCACAACTGCATCTCATTACCTGTAATCAGATCATGATTAACTTCAACCCAGATAGAACACAACATAACATCTTCAATAAGCGTCCTATTCGTACCTGCATCATTGGTCATTTTTTGGAAACCAATTGGATTGAAACTTTGAGAAAAGATTGGAATGTGGTTGAAAGTATTTGAGAAAATATGAAATTGTGGTGTAAGGTAGAAGATAATGTGAAGGTATTTATAGAAAAGTAAAATATATTTTTTTAAAATTAAATTTTTTTTTCAGATTTTTTTATTAATTTTTAACATTTTTTTAATTAAATTTTTATTAACTTAATTAATCTCTGCCGTTGGATTTAAAAATTTTGAAATCCAACCCTTCAGATTATGTCACATGGCACAACGGTAACATATCTTTTTTTTTTCTTTTTTCTTTTTTTTTTTAATTTTTAAAGGCGAATAACGTGGACCGTTGATCTGAAATCCAACGGT
This sequence comes from Pyrus x bretschneideri, assembly GCF_019419815.1. Classification (NCBI taxonomy): domain Eukaryota; kingdom Viridiplantae; phylum Streptophyta; class Magnoliopsida; order Rosales; family Rosaceae; genus Pyrus; species Pyrus x bretschneideri. Next base: position 385,256 of record NW_025999557.1, read on the forward strand.
TGATATTGTGCCACGTCATCTAGCTGTTTGTGGGAGGTTTGATTTTTTTTTTTTTTTTTTTTTTACTGTTGGAAATCCAATGATCCAGAAAAAGTATCCGTTAAAATCCAATGGACGAGAATGTGCCACGTGGCCCAGGAAACAGTAACATTTCAGACCTCTGGATCGCAGGCCCCACCGACTGAACAGTTGTCGGTGACGCACCCCCATGTCCACGTGTGCGACACGTGCCTAACGCAAATTTTTTTATAATGTGGCTGACATCATCCTAACTTTAGCTTGGCATCACCCGACCTCAAGCGCTCGAGCCTGCAATTCGAGCATGCCCTCTCACTCAGGTCCCCTCGGCCCAATCGCCCGCATAGGCTGGAGCAAGGAGCTAGGGCTATTGGGTAGGAAATTTAGCCCGTCCACCGGGCTATTGAATATGGTGGAGTTGCTCTAACCTTACCTCTATGAAATAATGCATGGATCAATATCGTCACATTGTCATGCAACGTGATTAACTTAGGTTTATAATGTAATTGGCATGTCGCTACCTTGTTTTATTTGTTTTTAAAAGAGCCGAGTAATATGAGTTAATTATAGTCATGATCCCTAAACCAATACCAGAGTTTCACAACGATTCCTCCATTCAACTATTAAATGTTGTTACTATATTTTGTCATGTGCTGCACTTTAGTCCTTCGTCACCTCCTTCAATTTTTCCATTGGTCAACTCGCGTATTTCATCTTGCATTGATCTAACTGCCCATGAATTGACTATTTATGAAAGTTCAAGGAATTACTTAGGCTTTAAGGGTAAAATCAACGAAATAGAACCAGCCTTAAGTTTGTAATACTCATTACTCATTAGTCATTAATTTACTAATAATTTTATTGATTAAAATAACAAGCCTAGGCTGCAGCATCCAATCATTCAAAATATACACATTGATCTGAAAACACAGTCTCCTAACAAATTCAATGATTCATTTCATCGGATTATCAAAAGAGAATAATGGAATTAAATGAAGTGCATAAGGTCAAAGGGGTAAGGGACAACAGCATTCAGCTTTTAGCTTAGCATGCAAGTAATCCTTCTTTAACGGGGAAGCAAGCTAGTGTCGACTAAGGATTCCAATATTGGTCATTCGGCCACTGATTGCACTGTATGTAGCACCGGATCCCTGGCATTTTCAAAACCAGGGAATAAGCTTGTTTTGACTAAGGAATTCAGAAATCAGATACGTAATTCCGCAGTTTTGTAACAAAACATTAGTAGACTTTACTTATTGAGACTGTTCGGGTGGATCATGATACTGAGACTGTTCAGGTGGATCATGAGAGTCGAGATTGTGTGCCAATCTAGTGGGCATCTAGCCCGTCTTTGTAAATCTTGACACGAAATTCTAAAATATAGTTCAACCATTCGAGTTGAATGGTGGGCCCCTGATCAAGCTTTTGCGTCACTACAAATGTTCTCAATTTTGAACAACTTTTTCATTTGCTTAGAACACAATCACATGATATTATTACTCCACTCATATCTTCCTCCTATACTACCACATGCCAGTACTGCTATAAATACCTTCCACACCCTCCATCTTTCTCTTCAAGTCTAGCTTCTTCTTTAGTTCCTTCATTTTTGGAAGTAGCATTACAACGTCAGCAACCACCATGGAGTATAAAGTCGAATCAACAGAAACTCTGAGGTTATCTTTCTCTCTCTCTCTCTCTCTCAACACATACAGAAATATCACTGCATTCACATTTCTTTCAGCTTAATTAAGTTGTAACTTGTAAGTAATTTTTCGATTAATCATGGATGATTAGTATATAAACTAATGAGAATGATATATATGCGATGATTAATCAGGAACAAGTGTGCAGCATGCTATCAACAATTCAATAGAATCGAGCACTTAGTGGAGCACATGAGAACCTCATACCACTCAGCTCATGAACCCATGTGTGGAATTTGTAAGAAGCATTGCAGATATTTTGAATCTCTCAGGGAACATCTTATAGGTAACTAAAGCAAATTATGCAGATCAACTGAGCTTAGCCAAGTTGACTATAAACTATGTTTTCCTCTTTCTGCATCCAAGTTCAAATCCTTCTCTTCGTAGCTTAAATTAATTTAGCGTAAAGTACATCTCTTGTACAGAAAACAGTTATTAATTACATAAATTAATATCCCAAATATCTTTTGCAAATATTAATTCTATTATTTCTATTTTCAGGGCCATTGCCAAAACAAGAATGCAGAAATATATTCAGCACCAGAGGATGCAAAATTTGCTTAGCCATCCTCGAAAGCCCGTATGCTCTTAGGGTTCGCCAGGACAGATGCCAACTCTCTGGTGGCAATGCTGTATTAATCCGCACATACTACCTTATTAATCATGAACTTTTTGCCCAAACCCTATTTGCTATAAATTTAAATTCATTCCGTATAATACATTTCAGGGATTACTTGGTCGCTTTGCTAATCTGGGCATTCGTGACAATACTGAAAGTGGTAGCACAAGAGGCACTCAAGTTGTTGCACTTGCTTGCAAAATGGTTGGTGGAGGCAGCGATGGCTCCCTGGATCTCTGCGCAAATGTCTGCCTCACTGATGAATATGACAACATCATCTTTCAGTCTTATGTTAAGCCACTGATTCCTGTCACAAACTATACGTATATATGCATTTATATGAAGAATTGTACTAACTAATATGTAAGGTATGTAGCGTATATATGTAGGGGAGTGCTTTCAGGGGCTATTCTTTATTTCTGACTGTGGGATGAAACAAAACAAAAGACGAAGATATTGTGAAAATTGTACTTCCTAAAATAAAGATGTCGTTGCTTTAAGAAAATATGGTCATAATTTCGAAGTGTGATTTAGCGATTAAAGGTTCATTTTTATATACATGACCGATCATTTTGCTTTATACTTGTATATATACAGGTATGAAACAACTGGTATTCGCCCTGAATACTTGAGGGATGCAATCCCTTTGAGGCAAGTGCAAAAGAAGATCCAAGACTTCCTCTGCAATGGGGAACCAATGTGGAAGATTCGACTCCGAAGTGGAAGAGCTAGGATTCTTGTGGGCCACGGTTTGTATCATGACCTTGACTCTCTGCAGGTTGAATATCCAAAGTAATGATTAGGTAGTTCAACTTATTTTTCTTTCATCCAAACAAAAAAAATCCATTTTATAAAGTCATCAGACTCTCTTCGATCAATAAATAGAAAATAAAAGACAACGAAGTGCACAATGACTATTTTAAAGTACTAATTAACAATTATTTATATATATTTATAAAAATATGGGATCACATATATACACTACAACTTTCCATTGCGAATTTCAATTGTAATTCTAGTTCTAAACGTGACTGACTGTGTATAGGGATACTGCAAAATATCCTCCATTGATGAAATCAAGCAGGCTCAGCAACTCCCTCAAGTATCTCACACAAGCATGTCTTGGGCAAGTACCCAACCCTACTATTAGTTCCCTATATATATAAATATAAATTCTAGCTACATATTAGTACTAATGCAATTTTACATATAATCTATATAGGTATGACATTCAAACAGGCATTCAAGATCCTTCTGAGGATTGTGTTGCAACAATGAAGATCTACAAGAGAATGAGATCCCAAGTTCACAAAGTAGAGGCATACCCGCTCGCTTCTGACACTCAAAACAGGAATAACTTCACGGCGTGGCGCCAAAATGAGCTTGAGAAGATAAGCCCAGATCAAATGATGGAAATCTCAAGGTCTGATTACTACTGCTGGTGCCTGGACTCTTATAGTGGCTGAAAGTGAAAGGAGGCACCTAGGATGGACAATGGTTATGGTGGATGGATAACCGCAGTTATTTACCTATAACCGTTTATATTCATACCAGCATAACTGTTTACCCGTTGTGTAATTGCCTAAACAATTATACCCATACTCATAACCGTTTATAAACGGTTAACCATACCCATAACCGTATACTCATTTTACCGTAACCGTTTAATACTCGTTTGCCCATTTACCCTTTTTAACCCGTTTATCTTTTTTTTTTTTTTTTTTTTTTTACCATTACTCATTTTTCACCCGTCATGTTTTTTAACAACTTGAAAATTAAAAAAAAAATTATCATAATATTTTTTTTTGACAATTAAACACCATTATAAGTACATTTATCATACATTTTCGTATTTTAATTTTTCAAGTCCTTATACCATTCCAATAATTGAAATAATAGTTTACAGACGATATTGTTAACTGTTACCAATGAAGGTAATATAATATTTGCTAAGTATTATTGGGTTATGAAAATTGTTTTAAAGACATTTCAGTTAATTTCACGGTTACCCACAAGAAATTTAAATTAATTTGGCGAATTCATTGCGGATGAGAATCATCATTCCTGTAGCAGTGTTATTGAGACAAGGACCGATGAATTCCTTACTAATTTGTTGGGTGCTAAGTATTATTGGACTGAGAACATGGTTTGTGTTAATTTTACATATATAAAATAAATGGGTAAACGGTTACCCGTTTATAACCACGGTTAATACTCATAACCATCCATTTAAATTTCACGGGTAAACGGTTATATCCATAACCATTTATTTGTCTAAATGGTTACCCATAAAACCATAACCGTGAAGTTTAAATAGACAGGTATTTTGCCCATCCCTAGAGGCACCTCTATAGAACAATTAAGGAGATTAGTACTAGATGAGCAATAGTAATACTATCTAGTTATATTTAATAATTAATCATAACTTTGAGAGTAATATTTGGAAATAAATACATGATCGTGTATGCATGCATTTATGAATAATGATAAATTTTTATCGAAGAATATATGTAAACCAAATTGTTGTACTAGCGTGATACCATGTTTATATATAAGATGCACAAATATTATCACATGATTGATTTTCTTATTTTTTAAAACAAGGGATATTCTATAATAAAGAAAAAAAAATAGAGAATTTGAATTCGGGACCAATAGCTTAGTTTGTTAGAGCAGCCCTTCCGGGTTTTATACTCAAAACTTCTATTTGGTTCTTAGTAGCACACAGATTAAGAGCACTTCTACCGAGGGTGGGATAGGCCGGCACACATCCAAAAAAATGGCCCGGCACTTAGGGAAGTCTCTCCCAGCAGATTACCTGGCACCTAACCCAAGCTGGTCTCCAGGCCAACCCAGAATTGATAGAGCCATGGCCTGGCCTATATGACGTCATCCACCTTTTTTTTTTTTTCTTTTTTTTTGCGCCAGAGAGGGAGTTGTTGTGGAGGTTGAGGAGCGGAGCTGGTCGAGCTGGTTGAGGCGCGATTCGGTTACCACACCCATCATTTACCGGCCATCAGAGGTTCTGAACCGCAAGTTTTCAGTCATGACCAGTTCGCCGAAAGCGAGACTGTACCATTCCGCAGAGGTCCTGGTACCTGACAGCCGGATTTTGGTCAGCAGAAGCAATCCGCACATTTACTACAACTTCACCGGCGTCGAGTGCTCGACTGATCTGAGCCTTGAGGGGTTTTCAACGCCGTATTTTTCGGAGGAGTACGACCCGGTTCGGCCAAGGATAGCTGTGATATAAAAGGTTTTCGGGTACCTGCAGTTGATTTCTGTCAATATATTGGTGCCGGAGTTTTTGTCGGTGAGGGTTTCTTACCTTGACCTTGAGGTAGAGGCATGTGCAAAGTAGATGCAGCAGTCGGATAAAGGAGAAAGAGACCGAGAGACTGAGCCAAGTGAGAGAGAGAAAGAAACTGAGAGAGAGAGAAATCGAGTTAAAAAATAGAAGTCAAATTATTAATTTTATAATAAAAATTAATAATATTTTAATAAAATTGACTAGGCTATTTAGGCCATCTCCAACTGAGGGCTGGCCAGAGGGCTCGTTTCCAAGATATTAATATTTTAATGAACAGTACAGGGCCGTATTTGCCTCCATCTCCAACCGAGGGCCAAACATAATTTATTATTTAAATTTAAAACTACAACAACTTAAATTTAAAAACTACAACTCAAATTTAAACTACAAATTAAATTTAAAAACAACATTAACTTAAATTTAAAAACTACAACAACTTAAACTTAATATCCATAATCAACATCATTTTCATCATCCGCCATTGTAGGAGAATAGTCGAAGGTAAACAACTGTCGCCGAGACATAATTTCCTTTTTTTTCCTATCAAAATAGGCCTTACTCATTATAGTGTAATTCGAAGTGTTCCTTTCCATATTCTTATCATCCATCTCTTCTTGTATTTGTTTGGGCTGTTCTTCATGCTTGCACTTTCTTTCTTCCGCCTCAAGGGCATTTTGCTCCACCCTTAATCGCAATGAGGCCGCCACTTCATGTTGAGCGGCGTAATCATCATTTGCCTCGCCATTTTCTTTCAACCTTCGCGCCTTGTTTCATCCCATAGCCCTAGGTATGGAACCTTCACTTGAAAACAGATTTTTTACCCTTGTTTGTTGAATGGTAGGAGATCCATCTTCATCCATATCTGCAACTGAGGATGCAGTTTCAAACACCGACGTATGAGCTCTACGTTGAGGTGGATCTTCAAATAACACCCACCCTTTACAAATTTCCCAACAACCACGAAACTGAAAGGGTTTTGAGCTGCCCTCCATATACAATTCCTCCGCTTGGCGTACCTAGAAAATATAATTACAAAAATTAAAGGAAATTAATTCATGAACTTAAATGTAATATAATTAAATATTACAAAAATTAAAGGAAATTAATTTATGAAATTAAATGTAATATAATTAAACATTTAAAATAAATTGTGAAAACACTAACTTCGTTGTAGTAATTGGCGCCGCTTTTATGTCTACTTGCGGCTGCTAATGGTGCTTGATGCCATGTCTTCAAACTTGGATGAAGATGTTTCTTCCATCTTGAAGAACAACTCTAATGGTTTCGGGTATTCAGTGGAATGGTGCCTTCGTAGAACTCTAAGTATTTTTTGGACACACGACTCCAAACACCTTTACTTGTTTGAGAAATCCCCCTCACACTATCTTTCGAGACCCATCTGTAAGCCCTGCAAAAAGCTTCATCTTCTTTTCGGGTCCAAGCCCTACCTTTCATTGCATATGAGGCCATTTTTATTGAAAAAATTAAAGGAAATATTGAAGGAAATAATTGAAAAAATATTGAAGGAAATTATTGAAAAATTGAAAGAAATATTGCAGATGAAGTGAAGAATTGAAAGAGCTTCACCATATTTATAGAAGAAAAAAAAAGGTTTAAATTCAAAATAAATAAATAAATAAATAAAGCAATCAGCTAACCGTTGTATTAAAAAAATTTCATACTATTTGTGTCGGTTATAACCGACAGGAATAGTAATTGATCAAAAATATTCATGTCTAGCCGTAATATTTAAATCACTATGCGTGTCGGTTATAACCGACACTATTGAAATAATCTAAATTATTCCTGTCAGTTGTAATCGATAGGAAATCCGACACATTTAAAAAAATTCTAGCCAGCCCGAGGCTAGCTAGCTAGCTGGAAGGGGCCAGCCCTCTAACCCTTTGGCCCTTTTAGATTCCGTGGGGCCCACGAGCCTTCTGGCCTAGCCCTCGGTTAGAGACGATTTTCGGGCTATTTTCGGCCCTCTGGCCCTCTGGACCCTTTCGGTTGAAGATGGCCTTAGTTTTAGGGGTGGAGATGCATTTGGCCTATTACTGGTCATTGAGGTTTATCACTGTTTACTGAGTGGATAAATACGTTGGGTGCTGGCGCATTTGTGTTAAAGGTGGAATTGCTCTAAAGATGAACATTGTAATCTCCATGTTCCACCTTGCAACATCACACGTTGGAGATACTTTTACAACTCATGATTTTCAGAATTTTGATCGAGCTTTAAGCTTCTACTGACAACTAATCTAAATTGCATGAAGAAAAAATTCAAACTCGAGTGCATAAGTGAGCATATCCGCTTTATTACAAGTCATTTTAGTTAAAACAACTAGCAGATTAACAAATATGCATCAAACACAAACTGATTGCCTGCATGAGCTTGTACACTCCCTCTCATGGGATGGGAGACACAACCACCTTTGCGGTGGCTTTAGAGGTTTCAAGGTAGGCAAATGCTTCAACCATCTTCGAAAATGGTGCTTAATCTTCCCACTCTCCAAAGTAAGGCTTCAATTTCTCCAAGATTGTCCCAGTTGAAGCTCAAAACTACGCTTACTCAAGTTGATTAGAGCAACGTGCCTTCCATTCTACACTCAACTTAGAATTTTCTATCCATAGTTATTAGATTATAATACCACCTGAATAAAAAGAAATTTCCATATAGAATTTGGGCTATATAGTATGAGGACATTGGATTGAGAAATAAGATCAACATTCTACCTGAATAACATGTGTTCCGACTCCTCCAACGCCTCCCAAAACAAGGATGGAGTTACCAGCAAAAAACTCAATTCTTTCGAGACCTTCGTACTGTCTCGATAGCCGGGGGTAGGCTAGCAGCTTCAGCAAAACTCAGATTTGGGGCTTGTGAGCTAATATGCTTCATCCCTCACCTTAAACTTGGACACTTGGCTTCCTACTTTCACCACCACACCAGCAACTCGTATCCTGGAACTGACCAATGAAGAAAAGTTCAAACAAACAATTTGTTGTGACGGACGGCGTAGCCAAATTGAAAAGGAACGTGTTCCTTTATAACTACTGTTACAATCCACTACTTTTGTGGAAAGCAAACACATTTGGAAGCGAGAATGACAATGTGTTCTCATTTTCTTGTCATATGATTAATGGTTGAAACTTCTTCAATACTGTCGATATTACCATGAAAATATCCCAAAAACTAGAAAAAGACAAGGAAAGGAGGGTGAAGCAAGCTTCATCTCATATCGGAGAAACTAAATTTGGGCTAAAATCAACATATTTTATCGATTTCTGACATATCGGTTTAAATATTGAAAAAACTTTTATATTTCGTCCCAACCAATAATTAACATTCTATAAAGCTTTATTTTAAAATTTTATTATTTTCATTTAAAAGAACCGATATCAGTAAGATATTCATTCCGTCAATATTTTCACAAATTTTTAAATCGATATCTTAACCGATATTGATATTTTAAATATTGCGTATGATGTGAGCCCAACTTTATTGGACCGCCCCACCGACATTTGGGCTAATTTCACTTTGTTGGTCCAGTCCATCAATCTCCGTCACACCGTCACTTTATAATTTCTCGTCTTCCACCTCAACTCGTCCTTTCCGAAACCCTAGTCGCAGGGTTTTGCGCAATACAAAATCTCAGCCATTTTCCCTCATTTTCTCGGCACCACCGCAAAGATGGTGAAGAAGACGGAGAGGAAGGTCAACATCTCCGGCAAGCCGAAGCACTCTCTGGATGCAAACCGTTCCGATGCCAAGGCCAAGAACAAGGACGCGCGTACCGGCGCCACTGTCCGCCGCCTCAAGATGTACAACACCAGGCCCAAGCGTAACAGCAAGGGAAAGGTCCTGAGGAACGAGTTCCAGTCCAAGGAGCTGCCTAACACTCGTATCCAGCCTGATCGCCGCTGGTTTGGTACGTAGATACGTCTGAATACACTGTATATGTATAATTGCACCGTATATGATAAGGACGTAGTGTGAGAGATTAGAATTTTGCTGCAAATCATTGAATTTTGGCCTTTTCGCTTTGTAATTGATTATCGAAAAAGCTGGTAAATTTGATTTGTCTATGAACAGCTGTGATTGTTTATTGAATTTTTAGGGAATACTCGGGTTGCGTCTCAGCAGCAGCTTGACATCTTCCGCGAGGAGCACAGTAGGACGGTTTCGAGTAATTACAATGTTATTTTGAAGGGGAAGCAATTGCCGTTGTCTCTCTTGAATGACCATCAGAAGGTATGCTGCTTTTGGAATGCTATTTTTGTAAGAAACACAGTTGTTAAATACTATTTCTGTTTCATTTCCTTTGGCTACATTCATATTGGAGCGATATAAAAATATCAAGCTTCGATGTGCATATTGCTGTGAGGTGCAGCAATACCAATTGGCTTGTGCATTGTTGACTTCATTTTCACATAAAAATGGAAAAGAAAGTTCAGAAAGATAGAGTTTGGAGATGTTTCTTTGTATAGGTGCAATGGTGCCCAAGTGTTCATGATTTTGATTCAATCAATGAAGGATTCCGGTTGCAGTTTTCCTAAATTGGCATGCCTTACTCCATTAGAATGTGAAGAAGAAGATAGCATATGTTTTTTTTGGCCGATGGCATAGTTAGTTGTTGTATTCTAACTTGCTATGTTCATGATTTAACCTCTGTGAAGCAAACCAGAGTTCATCTTCTAGAGAGAGAGACATTTTCTGATGTATTTGGACCTAAGACAAAGAGGAAACGTCCAAAGCTCCTTGCGGCAGATTATGAGTCCTTAGCTAAGAAGGCTGATGGTTCTCAGGGTAATTTTTTCTTTCTTTAAATTTTATATGCTCTTGATCTTCCCAGTTGTAATAACCATTTCGTTCTATTGCTTGATTATTTGGTTAGTATTTATGTTTATGCTTTAGTCTGGAGCATTTGCAAGTAAAAAGTGCAAGTTAATGTTATGCATTTTCTTTTAGTCTGGTATGGTATGTGTTAGAATAAAAAAATTTGTCATTTTCGTATTGCCACTTTTAAATGGTCTGCATCTAAATCTTGTTTGTAACTCTGTAGATGTGTTTCAGGAGAAGCATGCTGATGACAGTGTTGTAGAAGGTAATGAAGCAGATGGATTTAGGGACCTAGTTCGGCATACAATGTTTGAGAAGGGCCAAAGTAAACGTATTTGGGGTGAGCTCTACAAAGTGATAGACTCTTCTGATGTGGTTGTCCAGGTTGGTATTTCTCTTTTTCATTGATTTGGAGAGAAACTAATTCCATACATGTACTTTTGCTGACAAAGTTAATTTCAGTTCTTGGATATTATTCATTACATGTATGGTGAACAGTGTAGCATTGTAAACATGGATTACTTTGTGCTATGCTTTTTTTTGTTAGGTTAGGAAAATGTTTACATGAAGGCAAATTCTGCATTAAATGTGTCACGTGGCTTGAAATCTATTGTTTTTCCGTGTGTTTCTTTAAGAGTTGATAATTATTAATCATCAAAACCAGGTTATTTTTAGTCTTTTGCTAGTATTATCTTATGTTTGTCCACGTCAACATGGTACAGTCAGCCAATATGAATGTGACCACCACAGCCTTGCCTTTTTTTTCCCCTCATTTCAGGTTTTGGATGCAAGGGACCCACAAGGTACAAGATGCCACCACTTAGAGAAGCATTTGAAAGAGCATTGCACGCATAAACACTTAATTCTTTTGTTAAACAAGGTTGGTTGTGTTTTGGGGTCCTCTTGAATTGAAGGTGCTTACTTTTAATTTTGTTTAACAATATTTTTACTTTGATTCTACAGTGTGATTTGGTTCCTTCATGGGTGCTTAGCCGTTGGTTGAACGTATTAAAGACTGAATTTCCAACTATTGCATTTCATGCTAGCGTCAATAAATCATTTGGCAAGGTACCTTCTGTTAACCTTTATGCCTTTATATATTGAGTTTTATGAAAGTATATGGTGGAATAAGAATTTGTTAAGAATTTATGATCCCTTTTGGACTTCCATAAGTCAAGTTTTATGAACTCTCTCTCGCTATGTGTGTGTGTGTGTGTGTAACTGTGTATTCCTAATTTTTCTTGCTTTCTGTGGAATCTGCTGATTTTGTTTAATTTATTTGCACTTAGGGAACTCTTCTATCAGTTTTGAGACAATTCGCCCGTTTGAAAAGTGACAAGCAGGCCATTTCTGTGGGATTTGTTGGGTATCCCAATGTTGGAAAGTCATCTGTTATCAACACATTGCGAACTAAAAATGTAATATCTTCAACACCATTGCTGATTCTGGTTTTCTGCTTGCATTTCCATTTGTAAAGATTTTGTACATGTGTGTTCATTTGCTAAGGCACAAAATTTGGACTCACCACTATTTTGCAATGTCAATGGATTTAATTGAATCCTGCTATGTTTCATAAAATCAAATAGCATTATATTCCTCAACCATGATCTAGAGGATTTCATTTTTTATTCTGGGGGTTTGTAGATTGTGTACATTGTAGCCTGATGCATGTTTCTCAATAGATAAAAATAATTGTAGTTTGATGCCATCTGGTTTTAGTTCGAATTCTTAGGTTGCCATCCACTGTAGTTGGAGGCAAGTTTCCATCGGATAATTGTTGGTTTTTATTTTTTTATTTTTTTTTTTACTTGTGGGGTACGATATGCCACATACCGATTCCAATTCCTCTGCATGCCTGTCTAGCATCAGCACATTCATATACTTGTGCACGCACGATCCATAGGATGTACTTTTAGAAGATACTGAAAGCTGTAAATCATATAACAAGCTTCTTAGTTGTGGTTTGTCTTTCTAGCTATTCTATTACTGGGTGGCTGAAATAATTTTTTGTTCATTGCTCAACAGGTTTGCAAAGTTGCTCCTATCCCAGGGGAGACTAAAGTGTGGCAGTATATAACACTCACAAAGAGGATTTTCTTGATTGATTGCCCTGGAGTTGTCTATCAAAGTGGTGATTCTGAAACAGATATTGTACTGAAGGGCGTGGTATGCTTCTTCTGTTTTTCCTTGTGTAGCTCCTAATAGTGAATTTTACTTTTTTGTTTTTCTCATCGATCTTTTAAGTATTGACTGTAAACAATATTTTGGGTTATCGTTTTGGAAATATTGATTTACTACCAATATTGTCTTTAAATTGCTCGTTTGTGAACTTTGCTTCTGGTTTATAGACAAGTCACTAGAGTGTGCAGAGTGACTTTTTTTGGAGTGTCAGTAACATATCCCTCTCTACATAGAGCATTTGTCTCTGATGCTTGTGCAGTAATTGTGCAGCCACATAAGTGAATTCCTCTCTATACATGCACGTATGCATATACATAGAATGTCACTTGTTGCATGCAATGTCGTATTGTGTATCTCCCTGCTGTACTTTCTTTATCTTTGTCCAAGTTATATTTTAGATTGGTTCGAAAGTACAATCTTCCTGCTGTACTAGTTTAACCCCTTTAACATTTCCGTTTCCTTGTTCTCTACGGACTTGGAGCCTGCGCTTAATGTTTGCCTAAAAATGTAATATTATGCTCATCAGATGGTAAATAATTTGGGTCTATTTTGCTAGGTACGTGTTACAAATTTGCAGGATGCTACAGAACACATAGGAGAAGTTCTAAAACGAGTTAAGAAGATCCACCTGAAAAGAGCATATAAGATAGACAACTGGTATGCTTCTTTGTCTTTGTGTTGGATTTTGATGTTTGTGTCCTGTTACTAAGGGTGTATTATGTGGCCTTTTATTCTGTTATTTTCGTTCTCACCTCATTCAGATTGCAATAATTTTTCACATGATCTATGTACTTTGTAATTTTCTTTTTTACACAAATTCTGCAAATTGAACATATATTCTCAGAGAGTGACACGTAACTGTATTTTAATGGTCCTATGTTCTCAGGGAGGATGATAATGACTTCCTGTGTCAGCTATGCAAATTGTCAGGCAAACTTTTGAAGGTAACTCGCTACTTAATAATGCTTTCTAATTATCCCACTAGTCATAACATTTCTACCCTTAGTTCCTGCAATGCTTTGGGAAATTTCCTTGCTCAGATCTGGTCAATTGGTGTTTCTCAAATTATCTACATACATATATGTACACGCAGACACAAACATGCGTGTTACTTTTAACGTATAGGAAGCAATGTATTAAAAGCGTGAGGCGTGGGCGAGGCGTCCGAGGGATAGCCCAACCTAGGCGTGAGGTGAAGCCTTACGGGACCTTAAATAATAGAGGATTGCTGAAAAAAACAGAGGAAACATGTGAGAAAAACAGAGGAAACAGAGACTCTTGGGGTTTTAAAAATAAAAGAAAAACAAACTTGGCCAAAACGACGTCGTTTTGGGCCAAGTCATTTAAAAAAAAATTAAATACTTGGCCAAAACGACGTTGTTTTGGGCCAAGTCTTCGGGAAAAAAAACAAAAAATCCCTCTTCTTCTTCGCGGTCGTCTTCCTCGTGAAGACGCCGCACAGCCTGCAACCCTAAACCCAGAGGGCAGAGCTTGAAAACAGAGCAGTTGACTTCGATTTTGGGTCGCGGATGGATCTGGGAACGCCCGCCAACTGCCTTTAGGCGCGCCTTAGCCGCCTAGTCTCGCCTCAACCATGCCTCGGTGAGTTTTCGCCCACTCCCACTGGGCAGAGGCGTTATCACTCCATCCCCGCCTCCAAAGCCGTCTAGGCACGCCACGGGGCGCGTCTTTTAAAACATTGATAGGAAGATGTCGTTTGCTAATGACTGGAACATTGATCAGGCTTGTCCTACTTAACTTTGCCTGAATGGGCGGCTCAAATTCAGTCTGCAATACAAATCTGGAAAGAAAGCACTATATAGATGAATATTGAAAGCTCCTAGTGTGTGGCTCTTTCTTTAGGAAGATGTATTTTTCCTGTCAATGTTAGTCGCTTGGATTTTGTGTAACTGTGAGTTTGTGATAGATAAGTCGAACCCTGCAGGGAAATTGCGGTCTTTGACAAGTTGAGCAGAAGAGTTGCATTGCTTCGACATAATTGGTGTTTTGTCATGCATCTTTTCTTTCCTCCCTTATGCTAGTTGAACATCATTTACACCTTATGATGGTTGACCATCATTAGAAAACTAATTATGCTCGTCCACAATCTGATAGTCGGCAACTTCAACAAATGTTAACTATATCTTGTTCTTTCGTTTCTTTGCTTTTTCAATGTTTATGCGTCTACTAAATTTTTGGCTGGTGTGCTTCCAGGGTGGTGAACCCGACTTGATGACTGCAGCAAAGATGGTCCTCCACGACTGGCAGAGGGGTAAGATACCATTTTTTGTGCCACCACCAAAAAGAGAATCGCCAATGGGGGAGCCTGATATAAATCACAATAAAGAAGACACTGTGGAAGATAACAATCAGGCTGCAGCTTATCGAGCCATTGGAGATATTATTGCATCTCAGAAGGTGAGCACTATCCCTGTGCAAAGGGATCTTTTCAGTGAAGAAGAGTTAAAGGGCGATGAAGGACCCGAACAGGTCCCAGCCACTGAAATATCCGAGAAGTCTCCAGAGTCGGACGATGAAGTATCTGAGCACAGTGACTCCGAGGATGACGCGGCTGAACAGTCTGAGGATTCTGAAGACAACTAAGCCTCCAACACGTGTGTCACGGAAGGTGTTTTTGTAGTCCATAAATGTTATGTTAGCGTTTTCTTTTCAGACGAACCTCATCTCGAAAACAAGTACGAGTAATTTATTTTGTTTGGGTTTTTTTCAACTGTGAAATCTTTTATGAAGTGGTATTAAACTTGATGTTTGTTTTGTGTTTTGCTCACCTATGAACCATTCTGTTTCTCAATCACGTTAAGATTAGTGCTTGAATGGGATTGCTTCTCCAGAAAGCACCTATGCTCGTTAGTTGTAACCACTTTCAAGCTTGTTAGTGTTTCGTTGTGGTAATTTTTCTTTGGTAAGCGGCTAGTTTAAGAGTCATACAAACAATAGGGTGGTGCCACATGCTTGTTTTTACCTTCTACATACTAATGTTAATTTCTGTCATTTGATTATTTTCAATTCATTTGATACGGCGGCTGGAAATTAAGAGATTTGTGTGAAAAGTAAATCTCTAGACCAAAGTTTAGTGCTAAAAAGATAACACCACCCTAAACAATAAACCATAGAAAGATTAGTGCTAGAAAGAGCAAATCTCTAGACTAAAGTTTGTAAACCGAATGATGTGAATGTTGATGATTGAATTATTAGTGTTGATTAATGGGGTAATGTTAGGGAGATCAAATTTTTTAAACCAAATGATGTTTGACCAATAAGAAAAAAGCACGTTAGTCAACATTTAGTTAATAATCCAATCATCTACAAACATATAATTTGATTTGCAAATTCAGTTTAAATAATTTGATCTCCCTAACATTTTCCTAATTAACATGTTACACATAATTTGATTTGCAATTTAGTTTAAAACTTTAGCCTCCCTAGCATTATCCTAGAAAGTTTGTTACAATTTTCAGCATGATAGCCATTATGCATTTGTTGGCATGTCAATTTAAAAGAATGGCACAATGTTCCTTGGAACCTTGAGCCTGTTTGGTATCATTATTGAATCCAATTTTTTGTTTCTAAAATCCACGTGTATTAAGTAATTTAGTTAGGATAATGTTAGAGAGATCAAATTTATAAACCAAATTTTGTAACTCAAATGATGTAGATGTTGACGATTGAATTATTACTTAAGTGTTGATTAATGTACTTATTTTTTATTCATAACACATCATTTCATTTGACAACCATTAAATTTCCCAATTGAAAACCATAAAGTAGGTTTCAAACCCGGCGAAGTGAAACGAGTTTCAAACTTCACGTAGGCCTGGTGCTGAAACGCATGGTGTGTTGCGACCAAATCCGCCATAGAAGTTACTTGTCCTTGTAATGGTAGGCTCCCTTTAGGGTTGCAATTAGGACAATTTTATTTTTATTTTTTATATTTTAGGACATATTCTAAAACTTCAGGACGAGAAGTACGACTCGACTAATCGGTGGGTATTGAGGATGCCGGCCATTGGCGGCGGGGATCATCTTAAGGACTAGATAAACCTCTTCCCAAAGCTATCATGCAAAGCATGAAGATCCCTGCCAATGTGCAAGCTGATGGGAACAAACTTCATGGAACCCACGAAATTGCGAGTCGAACATGATTAATAGTGTCTGACTAATGTTGTTTAGACTTCTAAGCTTTTAACCTTTTAAAAGAAAGGATAATACATATACAATGTCTTGGTTACGTATTACACTTGAAAAGGGATACCTGATTACGTCATTCGTCAGGTACTACTCACACAAGCACAAGACTCTTCTATTCCATCTGATCGCATGAAGTGGGAGAGTTTCCTTAATGAGACAGCCCAACAGAATATCCTTGGCTAGAGCCAGCCCTTTATCAATTCTAGTCACCCACTCTTGACCTTGAGTTTGGACCTAAGCCTGGAGAAAAGCCACCTATAGTTGCATAGCCAGCCACCTCAAGATTCACATCACTACAACACCTTCATGTTTGTTAGTGTTTCCACTCAACCCTAACAGACAAACACGTCTTTAGCACAGACAATTTGAAATTCATAATCACT
Source organism: Pyrus x bretschneideri (assembly GCF_019419815.1). Taxonomy (NCBI): domain Eukaryota; kingdom Viridiplantae; phylum Streptophyta; class Magnoliopsida; order Rosales; family Rosaceae; genus Pyrus; species Pyrus x bretschneideri. The sequence goes on from NW_025999557.1 coordinate 402,522, forward strand.
TCAGTTGAAACTTCGAACTGTGAAAAAATCAAGTTCATAAAAAAAATATCAATATAACATGACCCAAAAATGCTGATGTGACAATACCTTAAAGCAATTGCATATGCATTAGGATCCTGATTCATGAATCTCTCGGTTCGAGAAATAAAAATTAGAGGATCGAACCATTTCTTCTGACTCGTTTTCAAATTTGATAAATATTGATTGATCGTTTATTCCATCATAGTTTAATGATTCAGAGTATCATTTCCTATTTGATTCCTTTGAATTCCAAATTCGAAGTTGCGATCGGATCTATCCATTAAAAAGAATCAATTCAATACATTTCTTATGTGCCCATAGGTGCTATATTGGATTTGAATCAGATTTCGGGTCAATCTATATTGATTGACTGCCTCCATAGCGAAAGGTTTGAACCAAGATTTCGTGATCCGCTGCCAAACTTATTCCAAATAAATAAGCATTCTCAATATTTAATATTATGCCTTAAAAGAGAAGTCGAACCTTCATGCTCTTTAGCACGAGATCTTGCGTGCCTACCAGCAAAATAAGTTGAGATGCTAACAAAGTAGAACCCCATCCTGAATTAGGACCTTATAAATATACATTGTAACTTAATTAGTAAATATAGGTTTTGCAAGATGCGGCCTTTTCGTGTTGGTCGTCTTGGCAGTTTGCCATCTTCTTCATTAATTTTTGTCAATAAAATCAGAATATAGAATTTGTACTTAACCTTTTTCTTCACCTCTTTTCATTTGTTAACATTATAATATACATACCAGAACTTTCCACATGTCAAAGAAGGGAGCATCTAGGATGCCTCGGAGGATAGGGTACTTCGAGTATTTAACTTTTAAATATTTGTTTAAAATTATAAAAATTAAGATTTAATGATTAAAACAACTGTACTATCCCATACACTCAACAATATCTAGAGTTTTTTTGTCAAAGAAAGAGGTATCTGCCGAAACCCACCTTCTCGCAGCCCACCTTCCGCCACACTAACAACTTCCTCATTGCTCTCTCTCTCTCTCTCTTTCCCCCCACATTTGACTGTTTTCGTATCGTTCTCTTCTCTGTTTTACCATTAGATGCTAATTCAAAAGGGGAAAGAAATGTTTGGATCGAAATGACAATTTTGCCCTCCAAAATAACGGAATCATGAATGAAATGTGTGAGATTTAATGGAAAATGAGAATTTGATCATAGATAAAAATTTAGGAAAGTAATTAGCTCAAATTAAAGTTTATAGGAGTAAATTGACAAGAGGTTACAAGTTCAGCGGATTTCAGAAAATAGGGCTCAAAGAAAGAATAGAATTTGACTGCTGACCAATCATATATGAACACGTATCCAATTAATTAATTTTTAAATTACAAATTATACACGTATTTATCTGTGATTTGTTAACCAACAAAAACTGTTGTTGATTTTTTCAACAACCAAGTTCCTTTCTCGTAGAAAAGCAATATGCATACTAGTTATACCGTAGAATATGTGAACTACAACTGCATGGCGGGCGTAGACTGGTAGGCTCCTTTAAAAAGTGTCACGCATATTCTCTGTCAAAAGAAAAAGTGTGTCGTGATATCATGATTCATGCATGCATGCCTATCGTCGATCGATTGTTTGACTTTTGGCGCCAATCACTCCTTGATGGAGGGGTCGGGAAAGTTAATGCGTAGACTGAGCATCCTCATCCTCTTTGGGTCGGGAAAGTTAATGAGTAGAGTGAGCATCCTCATCCTCTTTGTGAGCACTAGATATCCTTAAATTACATCTGTTTATCGTACATCGTACGATCAGAAATCACTAAATTTTTTTTATTTAAAATTGAACATAAATAGTACTTGACGAAAATTGACCACACGATGTACGATGAACGAATATAATTGGAGGATCTTTGTGATCCTCTTAAAGAGGATCCGACGAGGATCTTCTCTCGCATATGTACAAAAGGGTAAAATTACAAATACATACGACAATTGGCTGCCGCCATCTCCTTTTCACTTGATTTTGTCAATAAGGGGCAGTCCAATAAAGAGGAGGATTCTCTACTCTCTTATCCTCATCCCCTTCCATCCCATTCTCTTACACATTATTTTTTGTCTTATTATCTCTATAAAAAATTAATATAAGATGTTGACATGGTTTAACCATAAATGTTCAAATAGGAGGGCATAGAAAGGTAGAGAAATTAGGAGGGTAGAGAATCTTCCTCCGTCCAATAATACACCAGGTGGCTCAATATCAGCATCAACTTTGTTATGTATTACCAATCACTTTAAATCATTGATTGATTGAGATTAAAATTTTTAGCGAGAAAATAGATTGTTTTCCATGAATCGGGCCCGCCCCCAAATTTCATAATGAGCTTAGTTCGATCAATGGTTCAAGTGTCTATTTCATAGTTCAAAATGTATGATTAGTGGTTTTTCTTTTGTGATTCCAAATTAATTTCAACTTTTCTACTTAATGTTTGAAAATTAAACATTTGGTCGGTCCTTCGAGACTTTACCAATATTAAGTTATGACATTACTAACATTAAATGACAAAGTGCATAAATACTAAAGTTAGTTTTCACTAATTGACGTCTTTGGAGTTCTAATCCCCCAAATGACATAAGAGTTAAAACACACTTAATATTTGTCCATATCATCATTGAATGCTAGTGAACCTAATAGATGTTCATTTTTCAAAACTTCATATTGTTATTTGAAATGTTTTAAAATGTTAGGACCAAATTTAGAATCATCTCTAAAGGTTGGATAGTTATCTGGACTTAACCCTTTTTTTTTTTTTTCTAAGACAATTATTGATTTTCATGCGCTATATTTATCTTCTTGCACTTTATCTCTTATTTATAGCCACAAGATTGAATAAATCAATGGTGAATCAACGAATGTAAATAAACAAGAGAGTGTAGGAGAATAAAAAAGAGGAATAATGCTTGCATTCCTCCCTTAAGGGATGAGGTCATCCCCCACTTACTTGCAACGTATCCTCACCATAAAACTTTCACAATCGTGACAGTTCAATCTTATAATCTTCATTTGAAGATCATTCTTACTAAAAGTCATTTATATCAAATATCGTTTAGTCATCTAAATGTATGAAATGTATCAATGGTTCATTATAAATATGCTACTTGATACCTACATCATTGATTTACTTAATACATTTAAATGATCAAACGATATTTGATTTAAATTTTTTTTGTAGGGTTGATTTCAAATGAAAATTAAAAGATTAAATAGTACAGATTAGCTAAAATAAAATAGTTTAGCAAAAGGAGTCATGAATCATGACAGATGTGCAAGGATTTCACACACACACACACACACACACACACACACACATATATATAGATATATATATATATATAATTATAATATAAATATATGGTAGACTGTTAAAGTGTAGGAGAGGAAACATTTAATTTATTTTCTTCTGAATTTTGAGTTATTACAAGATGCAGGGAGGACATGGTGAAATGTAATTTAGCGCTTCTTTACATATGCGGAGTGGAATGCAAGTCACTTCCCGAAACGAACAGACGAGAGCGAGACGAACACTAATGTGGGCCTCACAAAAAATTAAAGATTCAATTTTTGATAACGAGTTAATCTATTTTTTGAGAAACAAGATGTCGGATTGGACAAGAATGAATCGGAATCAAATTTTTTATACATATTTGAATAGCTAATGTTAAGAAATTAAAAATTGTGAAAGTCTGATGTTACGGCTAAAATAATGTAACATTGTAAAGTGAAATGACGTATTTTACAAAAATAAGAAATGAAATGACGGCAAAAGAGCTTTTAGTAGTGCTTTGAACAAAAGCAAAATTAGCCGTTTCAGTCCTTCTTAATGCAGATCATTTCGGGCTTGTGGCAAAAGTAGTCCACATTGAGAATTACCATTCCTAACTTTAAATGTTTATACTCCATCAAAGGACAAAAGAAGAAAAATAAAGAGGGAGGGAGAGTAAGATCTCTTCTGGTGAAGGTCCCAGGTGTTTTATGATTCAAACAAGGTGGTGTTGGCCACAAAAGTATAAAACCACAAAGAAGAAAAAGCAGAAGGTTTCTTTCTTTTCGCCATTTTTGGTCCCATATTTTTGTATCTTTTTAGACCCAAGAAAAATCATATTTTTACAAGGAAACCACTGAGAAAAAAAGGATTAGAGTTTCTGGGTTTTGCAACTTTCAGTCAGCACTGAGTTTTGGGTTTTGTATGATCCCTTGAATCTGCCCTGTTTTGCGTGTTGAATGAGATCCAGGCTGAATGTGGTAAGAAGAAAGTTGTGTTCTTTTGGGCCTTGTATTCCTGAATATTTACCAGGAAGGATAAAGGCCAAAAGGGTTGGAGGAAAGTGCGTTTTTGGTCACAAGAGTCTGCAGAGAGTGAGTAATTTGCATAAAAAGGAGGAAAAATTGCTCCTTTTTTGGAACTTTTTCTGGCTTTCTCTCTTTTTGGTGGGTGGAAAATGAGATTGCAAGTTGAAGCGTAAAAATAGCAACAGAGGTACTTGGAATTATTCTCAGGTTTACTTAATTAGTCCATCTTATATTGCTTGTTGAAGTTGATTTTTTCTCAATTTTTGGAAATTTGGAAGGGTTTTTTACTGACCTTTTTGTAGTTCTTACAGTTTGCGTTCACATTTATGATTAGTTGGCAGTGAATTTTTTTAGTTTAAATGTTAGAAATGCAGAGAACCCATATTTTGTATTTTCCTTGTGAATGTCGTTGGTGTGGTTTGAGATCAGAGAGCATGTGGAATTTCTGTTCATAGTCTGTAGGATGATGTGGTTGGAGTAGCTTTTGGTATGCTATTGTTGTAATCTTGGTTCTGTTGAACAATTAAGGTGCATTTTTTATGATCCTACCCTTTTTTAAAGTTATATTTCATTTGGAATAGATTACATAGTGTTTGAGTAGGGGAGTAATTCAGAATGGCGAAAAATGAACAAGAAATGCGATCGTTGGCCTTGATTCCAACATGGTCTGTTGCTACTGTGTTGACAATTTTGTTGGCTGCTTCTCTGCTTGTTGAGCGCGGAATCCATAGGCTAAGCTCTGTAAGTGATACTCTAGCAGTTTTCATGAACTTTGTTTTTCTTCCTTGTTTTTTAAGCTATTGGATACTTAAGTGGAATTAAGAAGATTAGTTGACATAAAATTTTCTATTGTGGCTTAATTCATGAATCAAACTTAGAAATGCATGCAACGTTAATTCAGATTTTGATTATACATATAATTGTTTCGTGTGTGTATGTTCTATTGGTTTCAGTGGCTGCGGAAAACTGATCGTAAGCCCTTGGTTGAAGCTGTGGAGAAAATGAAGGAAGGTATATGACCTAAAGTGCAGTTTTAACCTCCTGAACGATCTGAGAAATTCTTATTGATGTGTTTCTGGCAAAGGCATTTAACAAAATAATTTCATATTATACTTCTCACTTGTAAAGTTTCACATTTTGTCCTGCTGCCTCCAGAGTTGATGTTACTTGGGTTTATCTCTCTCCTTTTGACGGCTACCTCAAGCATGATATCCAATATTTGCATTCCATCAAAGTTCTACGATAGCAGTTTAACACCATGCTCTCGGTATGAGATTAATGAAGAAATTGAAAATAATTCGTCCCAAGAAAACCGTATTCCCTGCAAAGAGGTGCCTAACTTATCCATGTATAGCAATCAAACTAAAGTTCTGTTCTAAATTTCTGAGACCATTTTCACTTCTATCAGTCTATGATGAGTTTTTTTTTTTTTTCCTTTTTTCTGGCGCACTATATTTACTTGGTTCTTGGAAATTGTTGAATATGAGTTAAATGCTGAAGGAAATTATTTTGGACTTCTTCCTGTCTTTTCTCTCCTATTTACCACGAACTATAAGTTATGTCTTAACGGACAATCTTGGTTAAATGTAAAACTATTTGTTTGAACAGGGTTATGAACCAATTGTTTCTTATGAAGGCCTTGAGCAGTTGCATCGCTTCATCTTTATCATGGCAATAACACATATATCCTACAGCTGCTTAACGATGTTGCTGGCAATAGTGAAGGTTAGAATTTTTTTCATTTTTCTACTTATTCTCCATCTTTTCCATCCAGACCGTATTAGGTACAGTGGTGAAACCTGCCAGTATCGGTAAACTGCTTTTCTTCTGGATAGTGGATAGTGTAGTTACTAGTGAATACTGATAAGCTGTCTAATGTTTTGGTGGCCAATTTGTGAAATTAAGTAAACATAGAAGGTGAAAGTGTCCATTTTCCCTGAGTAAGAACTTGTCTACTGATTTCTATTGAAAGAACTCAAAACAAAAGGGTAAACTTTTCTTTTTTACGTTAAAGGTAGAGAAAGAATTGCCAACTATTAGTTTTGCAAGAAGTTCAGTGAAACAAGGTCTATATTCTCTTAACTGCCATCAACGGTCAACCTAGTTGTTCAGGAACTTGTATTATAACTACTATTCGTTCAGGCTTGCATTCGCCGCAAGCTTGTGGATCTAGAGTGTCGTATGTCAGGCATTGTGTTTATCTACAGTATGCACACACTTGCACTTCTCTTAAACTTCTATCTGGTTGAAGGGAATTTCATTGGTCTTTAATATTACTTCTCTCTAGTGCATAATATGCTATATACGTGTTGAATTGATGATTGGGTATTTATTGAAACACAAGATGAGAATAGAACGTTGAAATACTATTTTTGTTACGATTACTGTTTGACATTGTAATAATGTGATCAGATTCACAGCTGGAGAGTGTGGGAGGATGACGCTCGAAAGGACCGACATGATTCATTGACTGGTAAGCTCTGACTTCGCATTGATAGAATTATTTATAGATCAGCTTATTGGTCCCCTTGTTAAGAAAGAGACAGAATATTTGAGTGCTTGAACTTTTATGATCCATGTGGCGTGGATTTTCAAATTACCTATGAGATGATTGTAGATATACTCTGTAACAGAGATCACACGGCAGTTGACAATGCGAAGGCAGTCTAGCTTTGTAAATCCGTCAACTCCTGTTGTCAGGAATGACATTTTTATCTGGGCGGTAGGTGCATCTCTCTTTTCTTAAATACATTGGTAACTCCATTCTTTGTTGTTTTACATTCTTAATTTCTTACAGACGAAGCCTTTTATGTTCGATAAGCATAACATGCCTACGTTGAGTTTCCAAGAAAAGAAAAATGAAAACCGATGGCTGCTTTTCTTCCTTTTATATGATTATAATTTAGGTTTCTTTGTGTTTCTTGGCATCCGGAAGCAGCTGCTTCAATTCAAGGTCTTTTTATAGTTGATATGTTTTGTTGTACAGATATGTTTCTTCCGGCAATTCGGGCGTTCAGTGGTTTGTGCTGACTATTTAACACTCCGCAAGGGTTTCATCATGGTATCTAGTATTTTCATTCATCCGAAGAGTAGAACGAGTCTTCCTCATTTTGTTTTTCTTTTGTTTGTAAATTTCCCAGTTTAATGTTCACTGTTGGCCCTTAGTGATATGGTTTTCACCGTACACCTTCAAACCTACTGTGATAAAAACTTGCATTGCATGTTTTATAACAGTTAACAATAATCATAAGACAAACACATAATGTTAAATGAATAAACAACTAAGAGTGTTCTTACGATAATATATAAGCGAATATGATTTTATGTTTATTTTTGTATCAATTCATGGCATGTGCCAGGAGCCATGGTGTCCAAAAGAATTTTATGTTGGTAATTTTTCATTTTTCGGCAGAATTTGTTTGTATGTTGTATGTAGAATACCGTAAAACTGGTTTCGTTTGCTATTGTTCTTTCATATTATATGTATGTTTAGGTAATCTAACACTGTAAGTATTTTGCTGGTACATACGAATATGCTAGGAATGCCAATTTTTAACCACCGTTTAGTAAATGTTTGCTCTTTTCTTCTCTTACTCATGCCAGAATCACAACCTTTCGCCAAAGTATGATTTTCACAGCTATATGATTCGGTCTATGGAAGAGGAATTCCAAAGGATTGTTGGTGTAAGGTAAGTTATAAGTTTCTTCTGTTATGAATGAATGTTATCATGACTGCAAATATTTAATTTTAATATTTGTTTATACGCGGTGGTGCTGTCTTGTTAGTTGGCATTTAATATTATGCAAATTGTGAAGTTATATTTTTTTCAATGGAATAACAATTTTGTTAGTTTAGATAGTTGCTGGAAGTCCTTATGGAAGGGATAACTTAATAGTGAATCCACGCATGCTCCAAGGGCTGGTCTAGTGGTTGAACCAGACCACATCGCTTAATTTTTGAATGGAAAGAAAAAGGGACAATAGTGATGGAAGTGATAATTCAAATGGTGGTTGTAGCTTTATTATACCGACTGCTTCTTCTAGAAGCCAAAAGTCCTACATAAGGTTGTAACAATATAGTTCAAGGCGCTTCTTGCCTTCAGGTTTGTTGCAGATTGCTGAATAAATCAGTTAGAACAACCTTTGACACCTTAGGTTGTGCGAATTAATGTTGGTTAACAGCTTAATTGCACAAGTGTTTTTTGTTGTGATTGCTACTTCTTTGTGGCAACTACTGTCCTTGTGTATGAACTCAACGTGAAGAAAGATAAATATTGTCAGGAAAGAACTACCATTTAACCGTGGAAATAGTGGAGATCCGATACTAATAGAAAAGAATCTTCAAAGTCCATGTAAGGTATTTGATACTTCCAAACTATCCGTCAGCTCTCGTAGTACAGTTGCAATGTGTTAGGAATTGTATTGGGTTTGGAGTTGGACAACTGTGTATCTGGTGAGGTGGAACAAGAAGAGAAATTTAGAGCAATAACAACAATAATAACAAGAAGCATTCAAGTAAATTTTTACCTAATTCAAATTCTGCTGATCACAAACTTCTGTTATTGAATTTTGTTACTACTTACAGGTTTGGATAGTTGAATTCCACAGAGAACGAATAGCTAACTGAATTTTCTTAAATCTCTTGCAGTGCCACACTCTGGGGATTTGTTGTTGCTTTCATGCTGCTTAATGTAAAAGGTATGCATAGAACTCGAAAGGATTTACCTGTAGTCACCTTCAGTAGTAATTGTAGCTTGCGTGCTTCTTTACGGTGATACTCTTCTAACTGCCAGTTGGAGGATCATAAATTCGTAATATTATTATCGGTCTTGAAAACTCTAAAATGTGACTGTTTTCTGTGACCTATGGCAGGCTCTAATCTTTATTTCTGGATTGCAATCATTCCAATTGCGGTAAGTACAGATTTACTCATATCCTTTTCAGTTTTGGTTTGTCACATATTCACTCAAAAAATGATGTCTAAGATGCTAGCAAAAATTTGCATTGACAGACAGACACTTTTGAAGTTTGCATTTGAGATGTAATATCCACAGGGTGGAGCTACTATAGTAGTGAATTTTCTGACTTTGAACTTCTCTCTCAATCTGTTAGTCCTGTGCTTCTCGTCTTATGTAATTTAAATTGTATGTTCCTATGCAGCTAGTTCTGCTTGTGGGAATGAAGCTGCAGCATATTATTGCAACCCTAGCATTGGAGAATGCTGGTATAACTGGATCTCGTCGAGAAGCAAAGCTGAGGCCTCGGGATGATCTTTTCTGGTTCAAGAAGCCCGAACTTTTGTTGTCCTTGATCCATTTTTGTTTATTCCAGGTTTGCAATGGTGATCGTAATGCCAGTCGTTTCTTTTTTTATTGTATCATAATGTTCTTTAACAACCTGCACTCACAAATCCGAATTATAGAACTAATGTACATGTGGTTTTTCGTTCTATCTCTTTTGATTTTGCAGAATGCATTTGAATTGGCTACATTCTTTTGGTTTTGGGTAATTCCTTTTCCATGATTAAATTTGTACTCACTGGAGAGTGTTGGAAGTTGAAAACAACTTGTTCAGTCATTTAAGGCCACTAAATTTCATGTTTATTTGGTTACAGTGGCAGTTTGGGTATAATTCTTGCTTTATCCGAAAGCATTGGCTCGTGTATATGAGGCTGATTTTAGGGTATGCAAACAATTTGACTAGTTACGTGACTTACGTTAACCTACCATATCGAGTATGTTGTCAATCACGGGTTTTATATTACTGTAATCATTTTATAGGTTCGCCGGGCAGTTCTTGTGCAGCTACATCACCTTGCCACTGTATGCCTTGGTTACTCAGGTACAGCCAGATATACATATATTATACATACATGTCATTGATGAAACTCCAACTCATGTATTTGTATTTCACGTTTATTTTCAGATGGGAACAAATTATAAGGCGGCAATAATTCCACAAAGGATAAGAGAAACAATTCATGGATGGGGAGAGGCAGCTAGAAGAAGAAGAAGGCTAGGCATATCCAACGATGGTTCAACCATACGCACAGAAACAAGCACATTAGTATCGCTCGAGGAAGATGATGATCAAACGCTTGATTGCCCTGCAGATGATGCTAATACGCATAATGGAATTGAAATGCAACCGGTTTCTAGTTCTCCGGCCAGTCCTTGCCCAGTTGATAACGAAACCTCAAGCACGCCAGCTACACCCCTTCTTCAAGCATCGGCTTCTATTTCTTCTTCATCGGTTTCATTGACTATTCAAACAGAAGGTTTTCAAAGATCCGCATCAATGCCAGCTAGAAGGGAATGAAGCATTGCTCAGCAATGATGGTAACGAAAAATCGCATGACTAAGAATTTGGGATCCAATTGAATGAGAAAGTATTAGAAATGGGAATTGTGTATATTTTGCTTCCCTCCATATGTACTATGAAAAATACTTAAAAGGGCGTAGAGGTAATAGAATACTCGCGGGATGTAACAATGCGACACGATATTGCAGTTAGAATGTAAATATTTGATGTAATAGCTATATATATGAAATTTAGTGTGTCACTGACTAGTGATCAATGATGCGAGCTTGGGGTGATATTCGAATGTAACTTGACAATGAGACATCTTACTGGTGTTACTTATCAAGGTGATGAATGTACCGCCGGGGCAAGTTTTTGCCCGGTTTGATCAAATATCCTCGTCTTATACACGTCTTCTGTGATTATAAGTTGGAAATTCAATCAAGCATAGCATGGTAGAGTGAGTAGAGGCTTCATTAGAATTGCACGAGTATTTTATTTTCTTAAGCTTTTACTACAGACTTCATAAGGTTCTATAGTTATGTAGCTTTGCAGCATTTGGTGTGTTGGTTGATGAATCTGGTTGCATGGGTTCTCCTTGTCCACCCTGGCCTGCTCGGTGGAGGACACCATAAATGTTGCAGATATGGTACCAATAAAGTGAGCTATCAGGGCAGCCACAGCCCGGCGCACCCGGGTAACTACATGCTTTGCAAACTTGGTACCAATCAATTGAGTGATCGGGGTCCGGCTTACTTGGGTAACTACAACCGTAACCTGGGAGAGGAACGTAAAAGCCCCCACCGTAATTGCTTCCGTAACCAGACCGTATGCCGACGCCAAAACCGGCCTCAAACCCGCTATCACCATGCCCAGTCCCAATACCAACTCCTCGACCCTCCCCATATCCACTATCTCCAGAACCTCGTCCAAAAATACCACTGCCAGCGCCTCTTCCACTACCTTCACCAATGCCTTTTCCATGCCCAACACCTTTGCCAGAGCCTCTGCCAACACCATAGCCCATTCCAATCCCTTCACCATCACTGCCTTCACCAATGCCTTTTCCATAGCCCTCTCTTAATCTTTCTCTATCACTGCCTTCACCAATACCTTTTCCATAGCCCTCTCCAAATCCTTTCCCATCTCCACCTTCACCAATGCCTTTGCCATAGCCCTCTTGGAATCCTTTCCCATCTCCGCCTTCACCAATGCCTTTTCCGTAACCTTCTCCAAATCCTTTCCCATTTCCGCCTTCACCAATGCCTTTTCCGTAGCCTTCTCCAAATCCTTTCTCATCTCCACCTTCACCGATGCCTTTGCCATATCCTTCTCTATCACCACCTTCACCAATGCCTTTTCCGGAGCCCTCTCCAAATCCTTTCCCATCTTCTCCTTCACCAATACCTTTTCCAGAGCCCACTCCGAATCCTTTCCCATCTCCACCTTCACCAATGCCTTTGCCATAGCCCTCTCCGAATCCTTCTCTATCACCGCCTTCACCAATGCCTTTTCCGTAGCCCTCTCCAAATCCTTTCCCATCTCCGCTTTCTCCAATGCCTTTGCCATAGCCCTCTCCGAATCCTTCTCTATCACCACCTTCACCAATGCCTTTTCCGTAACCCTCTCCAAATCCTTTCCCATCTCTACCTTCTCCAATGCCTTTTCCATAGCCCTCTCCAAATCCTTCACCATCACCGCTTTCACCAATACCCCTCCCAATGCCTACACCTTCCCCAGTTCCACTTCCAGTCCCAATGCCAATGCCAACTCCTTGGCCCATGGGTTTTTGCATTCTCATTTTCATTCCATGCCCACTTGGGTCCTCGAATTTGAGGACCCTATGGGCATTGCTCAAGCTAAGCAAGCAGACAAGTGCCAACAACCCAATGCTGCAGGAAGCCATCTTTTTCTGTATGTTTGCTTTGCTTTGCATGGTTATATGACTATTTATATATAGCGAACTTGTGCTCCGCATGAAAAAGTGCTTATGAAACATGGAAACTGGAAAAGCACCAAAAGCGCTTCTCCGAGGTTTGCTAGTTGTTTTAGAACTCTCTGGAGTCATGAAACTTTTGTGAGCAGACAGAGTACTGCCACAACAAATGGACCTTGTTTTCAGCTGCCCCGCCGGACAATCTCTTCTTTTGTAGGCAATTTCATTGATCACATCACACAATACAACTAGAATTGACAAACACGCGTGGCGTGTGTGCGTCGATAGTGGTGAAGTTTTCGTACGAGTGATGGTTGAACAAGGATTTAAACAGTGAACGGTTCAGATCAAGGGTTTTGGAGTGGCCAAAACAAATTAATAACTCCATATTAACTTGCTAATTGTGTTTCAGCGCTAGCCACTGACACTTTGTTATATAACTCTAGCTCTTGCAGAAATTGGAGGAACATTTCTTGCAATTGCAGCCCATGGTAACTTATTAGTTGAGAGATTCGAGTTACGCAACTAGATTACTATATTGCGTTACAAGAACGTAAATAGTCTCTACAAATGAACACTACCAAATAAGCATTTAAGGATGCTAAGTCAGTTGCCCACACATGCCTTAGCTGATATTGATTGTTGATGCATTTCGAGCCAGCGTGCCAGGATCAGCGCTGCGCATATACGAGTGACCACGGCTACTCGAATATAATGCCAGGATCGCAATAGAAATGTCATTCTCGAATATATATTCCTGTGCAGAGAACAGTCTCTGCAACGACTTCTACATCAATATCCTCCAAAAACCAGAATCGTGATACTCTTGTCAACGGGGTAAACCCCTAAAACTTGATTCCGAACGGGAACAACAGACAACAATTTACATAATCCTCACAGTGGCCAAAATGACAGATGCGAACTTGGGAAATCTAGAAAGCTCTAAGCTAGTTATTGCCTATAATTTATCAACAGTCAAACAATCTCACCGGTGCCTGACTCTGCCTCCATGGCTTTTAACTCTTCGGCCAGCGCTCGTTCCCTGTTCTTTAGTTGTCTGTCCACAGCAACCATATATAGGCCTAAAAAGAAGTGACAATCATCATCAGAAAAAATAAGGACGTGCCAAGAAATTGAAACAAAGAAATTCACAGAATAAACAATTACACGAAACGTGGTGTTATCTATAGTACTAGTTGGGGTTTAACCAGTTTGAAACCCTGACCGGTTTAGCGGATAATTCATCTAATGTAGATATAATTGGGTTTTAAACAATTAAATTGAATCAGTTAGTTTGGTTTGAATCATCTTAGTTCACAAATGAACGCAGGAGCGCACCATGCTCACTAAAATCACAACCGTAAAGAAGAAGTGTTATGCGTGGCATGAATATTATTCGCGTGACAGTTTGTGAAACAAAAGTATTGTAAAACTAAAAGCAGACAAAGCATTTTCCTTACAAAAATTTGAGTCGGAAATCCAGTATGCTATTTGAATCAAGAATCAAAACATGGAAGGGTCAAGAGCTCATACTGACAGCACTTCCAATTGCACACGCCCAGAGAATCCTCATGGACCATCGATCCCCGATAACTCCTCTGCCTCCCATACCTAGCCGCCAAACCCAATGAAAATGCTTTGGCATCAACAAATACTGGATACTGAAAAACCTCATTGCGGTTTAGCATCAATAAATACTGGATACTGAGAAACCTCATTGCTTATCGAATAATCCAGTACAAGAATTTGAAATGCAAAGTTTCAACATTATCATACAATTTGAAGCTCGGTAACTAAAGAGGCCACAAGCTTAGCAACTATTCCTCACAAAATTTCAAATGCTTGCTCACCGCTACAGACTACTGACGATATGGCGGACCAGACAGCAGCTGATCCCAACCCAATCAGTAAAAACACATAATTTAGCTCAATTTTAGATCAAAAACAAAAGTTTCTGTAATCTATCTCAGAAGTATGTTGCTCTCTATGTGTTTGTTGAAAAGCCTAGCAGAGATGTTTAATTCACCAAACACATAGCAGATATCAATCACTTGCAATTGGAAAAAAAAAACACCCAAAAGGCATTGGGCATAGCATGCCAGAAACAAGTAAACAATTACCAAAATGGCATCAAAATTTCAAACACTAAAGCATAGAAATGCAGACAAAAAAAGATGCAGCATAAAAATGGAAGCTTACTGGTTTGGCGGAGAGACACCCAGCGTTTGGTGACGGAGATGGAGGAGAGAGCGGCGGAGGGAAGGAGAGAAATGAGAGAATTTTAACTGGTAAGAGCCAAATGCCACATGCTCTTCAGAAACGATGCCACATGCTCTTCTGCTTTCTCCAATTTTCATTATTTTCTACTTTTTCAGAGGTGTATTCAATTGATAATGTGAAAGTTTTTAATGGATTTATAAATCAATGGATTTTTATGGTGTTAAACTGATTTGTAAATATTTTTTTGTAAAATTTTGATTCAATTCTTTTGAAATCTCATGAGAAGATGTAAGATTTGTGGATGCTCAAAATCTCTCAAATTCTCTCTAATTCCTTAACTTTTCCAAATTCTTTAAATTCAAATTATGATTGAATACACTTGAAATGTTATAAATTTTTTAAAATTCTAATTTAATATATTCGGATTTTTAAGGATTTTGATAAACTATCTTAAAATCACGATTGAATACACATTGAATTCCAGAAAATCACTTAAAATCCTAATCGAATACCCCTAAATTTATTAAAAGAATTAAAATTTTCCAAAATTCCAATTGAATACACCCCTTCATTTCGCTTTCAATCAACCAAGGGTGAAGCCCATCTGAATTTGTAGACCAAAAACAAAGAATCTACAACAAGCCTAAGTGTGTGTGTGGGTCTTTTTTTTAATAAATTTATTTAGATATCTTCAAATGAAAAGTGAAAAATTGAACGGTTTCAAATATAAAATTTACGTGGTGAAGATACATTATTTGAAATAAATCATGAGAGATGTAAGTGTTTACCTTAAATATTTTCAACAACATTCCATCGCTCATTTATCAAAATGGATTGCAAGAGTTTTTTTCAACAAGATATTAATAGAAACATGATGAATATAAGGTGTCAAATAGCTACATTTTTTCAATGAATAATTTTTTTACTTGGAGTGAAGCACACATAGTAGAGATAGCAAATCAACACATTGGATTGTTAATAAGTAACTCTTAAGATATATCTTGTTTTATTGGCGCAGTATCCATGTAAGGGTTTACCTTTTTTGTTACATGCATTTAGAAGTGGCAAATCAACGCACTGAGTTGTTAATCGATAACCATTAGATCCGTTTCAGTTTGATATGAAGGGGGTCTTAATGATTACTCATTAACAATCCAATATATTAATTTGCCATCTCTATGCACATATAACAATAAAGATAAATTCCTATTATTCTATATGCCCACCACTCTAATAACACAACCAAAAAATGCCGGTACAGATATACCACAAAGACAATAAACATGACACACCTACAATCATAGCCCACATAAAGGCCCGGTAAACCCCTAAATTTTTTTTTTGTTGATAAAAATGGATTGCAAACTTTTTTGAACAAACGATATTATCTACACTAAGAAAATGAGGTAGAATTAAGTCTCATAATGGACTATCAATAATATGGTTCAAATTCGCCTTTGACGATAATCAATGATGCGGGAGGAAGACTTGGAGAAAACAATTTGAAACCATTAACATGCTTTGGAATAACAAAGGTTTTGTATTTTAATTACTTAAGAATTTATTGGGGACTTTATCATCCATAAGGCTACTACATTTCTAGCCTTAGAGAGAAATTTCAAATATTTTAATTCTTTTTTCTTACTTATTTGTCTTGCAATTTGGCCAATTAATGACTGTTTTAAATTCCATAAGGATTAAAATTTCAAATTGATTTAGTGTTTATGAGCATTGATGGATGAAATTTTCAAATAATTATTTTTCAAAATTGTATGATCCTAATTTACCAATTGGTGCTAGGTAAATTGTTGTGTTATACATGAAAATCAAATTATTTCAGAGGGTAGTGGGGGTTTGTTTCTTTCAACGGATGAGTTTGAGATAAGAGACTCTAATCCAACGAATGATTCATTAGTGATGAAATCTAATTTTGTTATAATTTGAACTTTTTAGGTTGAAGGGTTTATAAAAAAAAATTTAAGATAGCACGTCCAAAAATTAACTTAAGAAAAGTTAACACAAGATTCTTTTATAAAGCCTCAAAGATTCTTCGGAACTCTAAAATGGGCTATATCCACCACTTTTCCAGCCTCATATAGAGCACTTTACTGGGGATGCTCTAAGGGTGTCATGGAAACTTGAGGTCTATTAATTTGTAAACGCTTATAAATATTGTACTAGAAAGCCTTGAAGGACAGACTTGAATGAATTAAAATTGTATTTGCCTTGTGCATTTGAAGAGAGTGATTTCTTCTTCTAAAATCAAACATTTGGCCTGGTTGTGTGAGCGAATCCATAATTAATGACGTGAACGAGCTACATTGTCCTTGGTTAAGTGAATCCCAGATTATCATCCCCCATCTCCCGAAACTCCCTTGGCTTGTTCTGCATCAACCAAACTTAAGACATCTGTTAAAGAACCTACAAATCAACAAGCAAAACTGCTTGAAATTCAGTCCATTTGCAAAGTGAAGAAAGTTACGAGAATGCCGTTTTGTCCAAAGAAAGAAGCGCGTAGGACGCGGAATTTTGAAATCGCGTGTTACTCTCGTACTGTCATGCTTCCTACAGTCACTCTGCTATTTCTATTTTTCTTCCATGAGAGAGGCTAAACGCCTTCCACAAAGAGAAAGAAAGCCTGAATTTTGAAAGAGAAAGAAAGAGGGCTTTCTCTCTCTCTCTCTCTACTCTTTCTCATCCTATATTCTCGTCGCTCCATCTTCTCCAGGTAACCGACCTTTCGTTTCTTCCTCCGCACTGCCATTCATCAAAATATTATTATTTTTCCTTTTTTTTTTGTAATTTTTTCTTTCCAAAATCGTTCACTAAAACCCTGGTTACTGTTGCGTTGGATTATACTTTGAAATATGCACATTTTTATGTTCTGTGATTCTTAATATGATATGTATTTCTTGCCGATGATTCCATGACTACATAATGTGAGAGCGTGTGTCCGTACAGATCACGAAGCATAATTCTTACTTAAGAACCTAATGACATAATTTTTGCGTGTATATATGTGTGTGTGTGTGTGCGTGTATACGTGTACATACATACATACGTACGTACGTACATCTAGTTTTGATATTTTACTTTCCTTGAGAGCTATTCCGAATTTGCGGCTTTTTTTTTACAAACTCTGCCTGTGTAAATTTATTGCACGCTGCCGGCCCCAAACCTGGATAAAGGAGGGGAATGCGTTAGATAGTCGACAGCCAGCACTCTGTTCTTTCACGTCGAATCCCCTATGATACGAGTGTGGAATTTGGGATATAGCACATACTGACATACATGATGCATTTGTTTGGTAAAAGCTCAGTCAAGGAATTGTGGTGGAAGTAGAAAGTAAAGATTTTTTTTAGTTTGAAGAGTAGTATAAAAGGGAAGGAGAGGGCTTAAAATTACGAGTTTCTTTGTTGTGTCCCTGATTGTGGTTATTGGCCCTTTTAGTAGTTGTGGATGTAAACTGGGGTTGCTGCTTGAACATACAAGCTTGTATATAATATAAAATTGAGAGCTTGAGAACTTGCTTTCCATTTTTATGTCCACATTTGGTTTCTATTTACAAATCCTTGCTTTGGAAAATCTTATCTCGTGTCATGGTGGAGTTCCTGTTTATGCATTAACGTTGCTATTCTGTTGTTCTTCTTCTTTGTGAAGCATATGTTACAATGCAAGCACTTAACACACCTGCTGCAAGCTGTGATGACAAGAGAAGGGACTTGGAGTATTTGCTTGAAGCATTTAGCTCAATGGTTTCTCTCAAGGACATAGCCTCCGCATACTGCCAGGCGAAGTGCAATGTAGAAATGGCCGGTGAAATTCTTTGCAGATCGCATTTAACTTCCTCAAACGGTGCTAGTTCCTCAAAAGTTAAGCTTGAGGGTGCAAGCACAACTTCTTTGGAAGGCATGGAATCTGGACGGGACGTTGCAAGTGCAGTTCATGCAGATGTGCCAACCGTCAGAAGTATTCAGAATCCCTTCAATGGAATGGACAACACCAGAACATTGAAGTCAAAAAAACTTTCTGCTTCAGCGGGTACTGTTTCAGGGATGATTGGAAAGGAGTACAGTAGGCCCAGAGCATCAACAATTGAATATACTGAGGTGAAGAAACCATTAAAACTAGATTGGAAAGAAGTGCCTGCCTCTGCGATATGGAGTGAAGAAGTCCAATCAACCACGCCACCAACAAACAGCAAACTGCATGCTGATGCTGAAGAATTTCTGTGTAAAATGCTTGGAGAGGGCTTTAAACTTGATATGAACGTGATCCGAGAAGTTCTTGGTAAATCTTCTTATCCCTTAGAAATCTGAATTCTTTAGTATTTCTGGAATACTATTATAGAATATGGCACACTTTTCATTTTATTTTTCATCATATTACTTAAACAGGAGACAATGAAAAATATAATTGTCGATATCACATTGGAATCTTTCATTTTGGATAACATGTCAAGTGCATGTACCTCTTGAAATTGAAATACAACTTGACAGTTCCTTGAGTCCCTTGATTGCCTTTAACACTAACAAAAAAAATACAATTTGGATCACTATGGTCTGAAAATATGAATACATGGTCATGATATCATTGAATTTCGAATATTGCTCTAGATGATGAAAATTCAAATATCTTCATGATATTCTTCACTCTTCCAGTTCTAGGTTTATTGGTTGTTCTGGTTAGCCATTACCTCTCAAGCTAGTTGTGGAGACCTGCCTAGGTTATAGGAAACTGAAAAATTGATTGCCTAATCGGACAATATGAATGTATTCTGATGTATCTTTACCATTGAGTAAAATGGCATTTTCAGGTTCTTTAGTTATTAGTTCTTTGATGTCATTAGGGTTAAATTTTAAATACAAACAGTAGGTCAATTGTGCCTTTGTATTGTAAAAATACTTTCCTGATGATGTTCTTGAGGTTGACAAAACGTTTACTTGTGAATTTTATTGAATGCAGGCCTTTGTGGATATGATGTGCAGAAGGTATAATGTACATTCTTATGTTGCTTCTTACATTACAGCTTCTATAGATTGAACTGCTTTTGATTATCTAGTGAAGGTTATGTTTGTAGCTTTTTTACTTATAATTAATGACATTTGTAAACTTGCAATCAGTGAGTGCTAAAGTTTATTTTGATTTAAGTGATTGTTTTATAACATCAATACATTGTTTTTCCATTTTTTTTTAATACTATCCGAAGGAGGGCCATTTTATAAATTTCGCACAGGGCCCTCGAAATCTCAGAGACTACCACAGTTTTTCTGTCAATTATTCCAAATATTAATTATTTCCTTGATGACTTGGTTTTCTTTGTAACTGAATGTTTCAATTCTAATTGCATATATTTTCTGTTGCTGTATAAATTAAGATTGGAAAGAATCGTTTTCTTCTCTTTACCACCCAAAATTTTACTCTTTGTCATCAATTTTGAAGAATTCATATTTTGATTCTGCAGAGCGTGGAGAATCTTCTTTTCATATCAGCATCAACGTTGGAGAAGTCTGATGATGTTGTCGGCTTAGCAGGTTTGAAGGTAAGCTTTAGTTTTACTGCATTCTCCAACCAATCACGGAAGTATGATTACCAAAAGTTCAGGCAGTTGAGAAATTGTTAATTGAGCAAGGAATAGAAATTGATCAAATGAAGGTAAAATCCCTTGGCATGTTGAAAATACAATTGAGACAGTTTCACCATGTTTAGTGGCATCATGTTTACTTTAATCAGGCTTGATATGTAGGATAGGTAGGGCAAACTAAAGTAGGCTCTGAGGCTGTCAGATGTAGGAACAACTTCTGTGGCCCATGATTGAAAAGAATTCATTCTTAATGGGATAGCTTTTGATCAGTCTGCTGCGCTTCACTATGAGCTCAAATTTACACATGAAGTAGCCAGCAATAGTTTTTCATTTTCTTGTTCTTTTTATTCATTTGAAGTTTTTCCTGTAACAGTCTGCAGAGAAGCGTCCGGATCAACATTCTGCCCATAGGTATGTTGTTATTGGTAGTTTTGCTAGTTCACTTTAGACTTTAGAGGAGCCTCATTTTGCTTTAACTTAGAATGAACTACTTATTTCTTTCATCTCTCTCCCTTTGCACAAGCTAGAAGTTTGAAGTTGTTTTTGTTTCCACTCTTGCAGTGATTTATCTGAATCACCGTTAGGAGAAGGAGATGGGCTTCTTTGCCAACAGGTTTTACAAGCGTTGTTTCATGTTCCTGAAAGAACTGACGAAGCACCTACAAGAAGTCTCCCATCGAGGGAAGTGAAAAGATATAAATATAAGGGACTTAAGGGATACGTGGTTAAACCATTTATAGACACGGTTGTAGAATGTAAAGCTACTGTAGCACTAGCACCACAAGGAGTTTCCGGGGCAGGTACAAACTTTACTCTTTTCATTACTCTAATAATTTCTCATCCAAGATTTTCTTTCTTCTAAATTCTTTCTTAATTCTCTAATCCAGTATCTGATTCTTTCCTATGGAGTACCTTTAGCTATTGATTAGTAATCATGGGTACTTAGGGAACCATTGATTTGTTTGTGGCTTCATTTCAGTTTTCCATGGTGGTTGACTAAGGATTTTATCTATCTTTCTGTTTCTTCCGTATAAAGTTTTGTAATGCATTTACCTTCTCTAGATGGAGATGATGATAATAGCTATGAGGTCCTACGTAAATCTGTGAAAGAATACTGGATCACAATGAAGGAATACTATAAAGCTGTAAGATTCTTATTCTATTAACTTTCTGGAAGTTTACTTACAGAAGTTATTTTATTGTATGTTCAAGGAGACCACAATGTCTGTTACTCTTGACAAAAGGGAGATATGATTGCCCAATCAGTTGGAGCATTTTCTTGTCTACATTTTATTTTCATCTTCAACTTTGTTGGTTTACACTCCTAATGCATTAATCATTGTTATTATCGTTTAGCATAGGTGAATATTAATCCCCCCACTTGCTCTGCAGGCTTTTAATGCATTTTGTGAGGGTGATCGTGCACATTCAGACAAACTGCTAGAGAAGGTATAGAGTTTTTGTTTTAATTTGGTGATTTAATACTTAAAGATGGAATTAACTATGCTAATTGTTCTCATTAAGC
Source organism: Pyrus x bretschneideri (assembly GCF_019419815.1). Lineage (NCBI taxonomy): Eukaryota > Viridiplantae > Streptophyta > Magnoliopsida > Rosales > Rosaceae > Pyrus > Pyrus x bretschneideri. The sequence continues at coordinate 424,428 of NW_025999557.1, forward strand.
TTTAATTTTAAATACACAAACTTTAAATAAACAAAGTTCTTATAATCTACGTTCCAGCTTGTAGTGATTTGAGTTAGAATCTCTGTTTTCAGATCGTTGTTCCTTCAGAAGCACTGTAACAGTTTATTTAATAGAGTGATCAAAATATTGAGTTTTTTGTGTTATATGACTTTACTTGAGTCTGATCCTTTGCGTAGCATTCTTGTACTTGTGGGTCAACAATGTAGTGGATGTTGCAGTGTTAAGCCCTATAGGCTTCTCTCCAATATGGGAATGCAAGGAAATATTTACGTGATACATATGTTTGCTTCGCATAAAGTTTTATGTCGAGCATTTGTGAACCGAAATCTGATTTTAAAATTGTTCTTTTGGCCCTTCTTGCATAATACAAGTAACAGTAATACAAGGCAGTCTAGGCACAGTTGTGTATCTTCAGATGCACATGCGTTTCGTAGATGGAGGCTGTGCACTTCCTTGTTTGCGTTCTAATAGACATTATCATTAAATGCCTTACTTCTAAACTTGCTTTTCCCTTCTCCCCTTAATTTTAGAGGCCATAATGATATATTTTATGCTCTTTGGAATTTCTAGGGACATTATTTTAACAAAAAGGCACGGGAAGCAGATGAAAAATCTGCTCAAATGCTTATTCAAGCTCAGAGTAGGTGTGAAATGTACACTACTCTTGATCCATGAGTTATGTGTGTTCTGCCTCATAAGATGGCCTAACAGGTGATCATTTGAATGCAGTGAGGATGATGTGTCTCTTGACTTGCATAACCACGAGCCCAAGGAAGCTATACGTCTTCTAAGATCTCAGTTAACCTATCTCTCTGGCATCCCAGGTAGGTCATCATGACCCTCCATCATTTTTTCTTGAAATGAAATTAACAGTATGGAATGACTTTGGATCTCCCATTTATTAAGAAGAATCAAGGACAACATGAATTTGCATGTTTTTCAGCTTTCAAGTATCTTCGGGTCATAGTGGGATCGAATGATGAAGATACAACAGGAGGGGCCCGGAGACGACTGGTATGACTTTTATCATCAAGCTCATGTTGCAAATTTTTCAGCATTTCATTTGATTTATACGAAGTGTGTTCAAATTTTCATTTGGGCTTCAACTTCAAACTTACAAATGCACAATTTAGTCTGGTTCTGCTGTTAATGAAAGTTAGTATCAGAAAATCTTATCATGTGGTGAATTCGCTATCGTAATTTTCAAGTAGGTTTTCCATTTCATCCTTGTACATACACAAATACAATTGATTGAAATTGGTCACAATAATATAACTGTTTTTTCTTTAGTTGGTATGGAAAAGAGCACATATATCATAAAACAGATCGCTTAACACGTTGTGCTTCTTTTTTCTTCATGCACTATGACTCCATATGCTTTATGAAAACTTAAATTTCACATATCTTTTGTAAATTTTGTTTTGCAGATTGTGAAGCAACTGGAGAAGGAATCGATCAAATGGACCGAGGAGGAGAACGGGAGGACAATATCGATCCGAGTGGATGAAATTGATCCGAAAAGCTTGAGCTTCTCAAAAAAATGAGTGAAAGAAACAAGAGCTCAATTTGAGCAGAGCAGAAATGGAACTTAAAGAAGAGGCCATGCCATGGTAAATGCTGGTTTTGTTAGGGATGCTGTCCATTTGGGGTTTGAGATGAACTTTTCTTTTGTGGGAAATTTATGTTACAAGATTTTAGAGAGATGAAATTCAAGCAACACATCCGCTATTTACGTATAGAAAAAGAAGGGTGTTTTAATTTGAACCTAAAAAATTCTTGAGTAATTTTTTCAACGATCTAAACTGTCTAAAATTTAGTACATCTGTCATAGATTATCATTGCAAAAAAAAAAAAGACAAATCCAAAACCGTTCATGTTGAGAATAAATTTCACATTTATGGAAGAAGAGATCTTACATGGACTTACAAGGAAGTTAGGCTACTCTTTGTATTGCCAATTGGTTGTGGTGAAACCCCAACTTTTTTTATGGTATCAAAACAGGTTATCTCACGTGTGAAGCCTAATGGCCACAAGTGCTCCACGTCACCCCATTTGGGTTGCCTATGCGTAGACTTGAAATTCTTCACTTGTGAGAGGATTTGTTGAGAATTAATTCTACACTGATGGAATGAAGGATGGTACTAAATACGGAACTATAGATGTGAATCATGCGTTTCGTAAATGTGATACCAACAACATTACATTTTCAAATTAAACAAGTATAATAAATCGTTTTTGTCTTTTAACCCAGGAAGGAGGGAAAGACAATCGAACTAGTATATGAAGCATAAAGTGTCCTATCCTAATTCGATTGTCTTTCCCAAATTTTAATGTAAAAATGTTCCCAAGTTTTTTTTTTATGTAAAATGTTCTTTTTTTTTTTTTAACGTAAAATTTATTCACCTGTTTTTATCTATAATGTACTCATATTTAAAAATAAAAATAAAACATTTTGTTTAATATATATATATATATATATATATCAAATTTCAATATTAAATTTAATACTGAAATTAATATTTTGTCCTTCAATCAAAGTATCAAATTAACAAGGTTTCAATCTAAAATTTTGGTGCCCCACCTCATAAGATTACCTCACAGGTGACGGTTTGAGTGCAGAGAAGATGATGTGTCCCTTGACTTGCATAACCACGAGCCCAAGCAAGCTATACATCTTCTACGATCTCAGAGGACATGGTCGTAAATGCTGGTTTTGTTAGGGATGTTGTCCATTTGGGGTTTGAGATCAACTTTTCTTATATATATATTTCATAGCTCTTCGTCTTATATTGTTGTAAAGTTTTCAGGGCTTTGTATTTGTACATATGTTTACCAAGAGCCAAGAGGAAACTTGTTGTAGGCGTAATTATTGAAATGCACTTTCATTTGACATCTGATCAGACTTTCATTTCGCATCAGATCTGACTTCCATTTCGCATCTCACATTTTGATAGTCCCTCAACTACATTCATTGACTGTTAACTTTTACTCATTGATATTGATCATGACATGATATCAGTAATATAAATTGTTAACTACACTGAAGAAGTAGCAAAGATGAACAATCACAAAACCAGGAGATGAAGTTTTACAGAAAGAAAGATAAATGTGGGGGAAGAATTAGAGAGAGAGAAAGAGAGAGAGAGAGAGAGAGAGAGAGAGAGAGAGAGAGAGTTTACAGAGAGAAATGAGATTTGTATATTGACTTAAAAGAATGATGATTACACATTCTGTTTTTATAATAGAAAGCCTAACAACTCTAACCAAATACTAACAAACTTGTTAACTGTATTGTTGACTCGTACAACCATTTAACTAATTATCTAACTAATGATACGGAACCCTTAATGTAAATGTCATATTGACAACAAATAGATTGAGTATCCCATGCATGATCGAAAGTTTACGAGTCAGTGGATGGACTTGACGAATGTGAGACACATAAGTCGAAGCAGAAAAATGTGCGGCTACTCAAATAGAGGTAAATCAATACTTAAACTTGAGAAATGTGTTCGAGGGCATTTTGTAAATAAGTCTTTCTTATAATAACATGAGAACTTGAGTATGCATATAAAGCTTATGATACAGCAATAATTATGGTGCGTATTATATGTAAATACATATAATTTGATTACACATCATATGATGTGCAATGCCAAAGAAGTGTTTATTTTTGTCAACGATGCCAAAGATTCATCACTCATATTTTATATGTAAATACATCCAACAGCTAGCTCAAGCGTTGCTTACCGTCCTCCTTGACTGATGCATCTACTAACCTGCACTGCTTCAACGACGTGAACTTAATTTTCTCCAATATTTAATGCTTTAATAAAAACAATACCATTTTATATCACGTTCTTCTTTCATAATTATTAATTATTAGCCTAAGTCGCTGAATCATAATTTCATGTGGCTATTTTATAACGTGCTGTTGTGCCTTGGCCCGGCTAGTGTGGAAACAAGATTCAGGTTACCTCACCAAGATACAGACCCACAATTGAATAGAATAAAATACAAGAAATAAAAATATTGAGAAATTTAAGAGATTCGGCAAAAACCTGCCTACGTCTCCGAAGAGATATTACTCTTCACTACGAGTACAACAGTACAAGTTACACATGAGTTAAATCAACATAATTCAATCTCAAATCCCTTGTACACCCATTCACAGAATTTTTCCAAAAGCCTCACTCTACCCCCAAGAGTTCTTTCACTATATTACTTTTCACTCTAGCTCTCTTGATTTTCTCTCAACCCATGTTCAACCTTTCCCACGAGAGCCGGATGCTCCCGCTTGGATGCTTCTATGATGCTTATCTTCCCACTTTCTAAGCTTACTAAATGCGCAAATACTGCACCTAGTTATAGGCATACAGTAGCAACTATACCAACAACCAAGACCAAAAAGTCTTAAGTGCACATGACATAATCATCACCTAGCCTACCTAGCATGCACCAAAGTCTATACCTAGCCTATAGAGTACAACTTTTTCTCCATTTGCCATTTAATGCATAAAAGAGAAAACATGCACAATTGCATGCAAGCAAAAACAAAGTCACGGTTGCTGCCATTGTCGCATTCACGTGGTCAATGGTCTTCAATTGTTGTCAACACATGGCTCATAATTACTCATAAATGTACGAGCCAAAGTGAAAAATATATACATTAATTTTCCTTCTTTCAGTATTGTTGACCCGTAAACCTAATAACTCTAACCAAATACTAACAAACTTACTAACTGTATTATTGACTTGTACAACCATTTAACTAATTATCTAACTAATAATGCGGAACCCTTAATGTAAATGTCATATTGACAACAAATAGATTGAGTATCCCATGCATGATCGAAAGTTTACGGGTCAATGGATGGACTTGACGAATGTGAGACACATAAGTCGAAGCAGAAAAGTGATGCGGTTACTCAAATTGAGGTAAAGCGATACTTAAACTTGAGAAACGTGTTTGAGGGCATTTTGTAAATAAGTCTTTCTTATAATAACATGAGAACTTGAGTATGCATATAAAGCTTATGATACAACAATAATTATGGTGCGTATTATAACAGATAATTTGATTACACATCATATGATGTGCAATGCCAAAGAAGTGTTTATTTTTGTCAACGATGCCAAAGATTCATCACTCATATTTTATATGTAAATACATCCAACAACTAGCTCAAGGGTTGTTTACCGTCCTCCTTGACTGATGCATCTACTAACCTGCACCGCTTCAACGACAGGAACTTAATTTTCTCCAATATTTAATGCTTTAATAAAAACATTACCATTTTATATCACGTTCTTCTTTCAGAATTATTAATTATTAGCCTAAGTCGCTGAATCATAATTTCATGTCGCTATTTTATAACGTGCTGTTGTGCCTTGGCCCGGCTAGTGTGGAAACAAGATTCAGATTATCTCATCAAGATACAGACCTACAGTTGAATAAAATAAAATACAAGAAATAAAGACATTGAGAAATTTACGAGGTTCGGCAAAAACTTGCCTACGTCTCTAGAAAGATATTACTCTTCACTATGAGTATAATAGTACAAATTACACATAAGTTAAATCGACATAATTCAATCTCAAATCCCTTGTACATCCACTCACAGAATCGACCTAATTCGTGTTCTTTCACTAGATTACTTTTCACTCTAACTCTCTTGATTTTCTCTCAACGCATGTTCAACCTTTCCCATGGGAGAGCCGGATGCTCCCGCTTGGATGCTTCTATGATGCTTATCTTCCCACTTTCTAAGCTTACTAAATGCGCAAATACTGCACCTAGTTATAGGCATACAGTAGCAACTATCCCAACAACCAACACCAAAAAATCTTAAGTTCACATGACATAATCATCACCTAGCCTACCTAGCATGCACCAAAGTCTATACCTAGCCTATAGAGTACAACTTTTTCTCCATTTGCCATTTAATGCATAAAAGACAAAGCATGCACAATTGCATGCGAGCAAAAACAAAGTCACGGTTGCTGCCATTGTCGCATTCACATGGTCTTCAATTGTTGTCTACACATGGCTCATAATTACTCATAAATGTACGAGCCAAAGTGAAAAATATATACATTAATTTTCCTTCTTTCAGTTGAAGCTTCTCTCTCTCTCTGTCTCTCCTCTCTTCTCTTTCTCCGTCTGAATTCTGAAACACACAAACTAATGGAGATATCAGTGGCTACTATTGGTGCTGTTTTGGTGGGGATAACAGTAATAGTAATTGCAGGGGCCTGGAGGTTGCTGAACTGGTTGTGGCTGAGGCCCAAGAAACTGGAAAGATATCTGAGGCAGCAAGGCCTTACCGGAAACTCGTACAGGTTTTACACAGGAGACATGAAAGAAATCTCCACGATGATAAAACAAGCATATTCTAAACCAGTGAACCTCTCCCATGATATAGCCCCACGAGTTATCCCTTTCGACTGCCAATTAGTAAACACTTGCGGTATGTTAAGCATATATCTTTTCACATCTACATGTATACAATGTTTATTTACAAGAAATAAGAATTGAAAAGGTTCGGACTTTTCACTTTTGTGCGTTGTTAAAACACATATAGAATCGAGAAAAAGTGTGATCACTTTGAAATCTATACTCCAATACTAGTTGATCTCAATTTTATTCTTTTTTTCTTCTTGAAATTTATGATTTTTTCTCATTTGAAGTAAATATGTCAGTAATTTGTACCTTTCTATGAGAGATTTCTCTTACCAAACTATAACATAATTAGCTATGGTGCTAAATTATAAATGATATATATCTAGATTCGCAATTCAGATTCACATGCACAACGTAATTAAATGTGATAAGACATTTTCAATGACCCGATAAATTTTGTGGCACTTAACTCTTCACTTATTGAAGTTGATGGGAAGAGTCTAAGGTGTTAAAACTAGCTGTGCACTCAAATATCATTAGATAGATCTCCACAATTCATGCTCTTGACTTTTCCTTCTGTTTTTCTTTAATATCTTTGTAAATTTCGCACAAATGTGTCAACTCTACTCTGGCTATAGTATGACACATTGAACTTTTATGTTCTTTAAAAACAAAACTGCAGGTAAGAATTCTTTTGTTTGGATGGGCCCAACACCAAGGGTGAATATCACTGATCCAGAAGATCTGAAAACCATCCTTACAAAAATGGATGATTTTCCGAAGCCGAAAGAAAACCCACTTGTCAAGTTACTAGCAACAGGTATTCTACTATATGAAGGTGAGAAATGGGCAAAACACCGAAGAATTATCAACCCAGTGTTCCATTTAGAGAAGCTAAAGGTATTATGCATACAATCTTGCCAATATTCATTCAAATCTTCTGGAGATTTTACCATTGATTTAATTAGAGTAGTTTTTATATATAGGCGAACGTAAATCTCTTATCAACCCAACTCTGTTTAGATTGCATCACTCTTCTCTTCATATACCTAGTCCATGGTCTTTGTATCAGAGAAGTGGTCAACATTGTCGTGAGTAAATGTGTTTAGATTGCATCACTCTTCTCTTCATATACCTAGTTGTGTTTGTTTAAGATGTTCATGGACTCAGCCTTAGAGTCCATGGTCTTTCTTTTTGGGATGATGTTGGTCCTTCTTGGCTTATGTCTTCTAATTCCGATGATTATGTTCTATGTGAGTAATTTGTTGGCATGGGTGATTCGTTTTCCTCCTCCAGGGTTTTTCCCATCTGGTTTACCCAGGGATAGGTTTTTTTCCGAGCCACGTATCCTTTGTTTCATGCCTAGTTTGTGTAACCTGTTTGGTTTTTTATGAATGAAATTCTTCTATTACCTTAAAATAAGTTGTCTTTAGGATGTTTGAATGCGAATGGAACAAATTTTAGTAGGTTAATAACCATATCCATGTATGTTTTAAGTATGTACATATGGAAAATATATTGATTGAGCAAATTAGATGTGTATTAATTATGTTTGATATATAATTATTGATGATAATTTATGTTTTCCTCTTGTTTTCTATAGCGTATGTTGCCTGAATTTTACCAAAGTTGTAGCGAGATGATTGTGGAATGGGAGAGCTTGATGTTGAAAGAGGGTTCATGTGAGTTGGATGTCCGGCCCTACTTTGAAAATATGACAGCCGATGTGATTTCTCGAACAGCATTTGGAAGTAGCTACAAAGAAGGAAGAAAAATATTTCAACTTTTCAAGGAGCAAGTACAACTTACAATAAAAGTTATACGAAGTGTCTACATTCCAGGAGCGAGGTAAATTTTCTGTTTTCACATCTTTCAACCTCCAACACAACCCAATCTCAAAACTTATGAATACAAATGAGACGTAGTATTATAGTCGAACCCTTTGTTTTTTCTTCATATCAGCATTGGAATTAATAATGCTTTTTTGCAGGTTCCTACCGACCAAGATAAACATGAAGATGAAAGAAATTGACAGAGAGATAAGAGCGTTACTCATGGGTATTATAAACAAAAGAGAAGATGCGATTAGGGCTGGCGAAGCCACAAAAGATGACTTGTTAGGTGTGCTTATGGAGTCCAACTTGAGTGAAATCAAAGAACATGGCAACAACAAAAAGTTTGGAATGAGTATGCATGATGTGATCGAGGAGTGCAAGCTGTTTTACTTTTCAGGGCAGGAGACAACCTCAGTGTTGCTAGTTTGGACAATGGTTTTGCTAGGTCAATATCAGAACTGGCAAGATCGTGCAAGAGAAGAGGTTTTGCAGGTCTTTGGAAGCAACAAGCCAGAATTTGATGGGATAATTCGTCTAAAAGTTGTAAGTGTTTTCCATCAAGAAAAACTTTTGAGAGATTGCTTCTATTACGTGATTCGTTTTGAGTGAAGAACAATTCAGTTAAAAGATGACATGCTTTTAAAAGAATTGGAATAGGTGATCACTCCACTTTTAGCTAAATTGTCTTCCACTCAAAATGCTATATGACAGGAAATAGTCACACACAAGTTCAAGTTTGTATATATCAATCTATAATGTTTGGGTTTTTCTATAGCATACGCCGTGTATGGAATTGGAATGCACTGTTAAATGAGAAAAATTGGATTGAAAATGCAGCTATGCAAATCCAACTAAATCGTCCAATGCACTGAGCATCCCATGCACTGGTGCATTCTATTGTTTCCCCTATGCTGTTAATATAAATCTTAAAATTGGTTGTGTGTGTGTGTGTGTGTGTGTCTAATGCATGATTTCCCAGGTGACCATGATTTTGCATGAAGTTCTTCGATTATACCCAGCAGCTACTCTAATGATTCGGACCACAAGCAAGGAAACACAACTTTCAAAATATTCTTTACCAGCTGGAGTTGAAGTTGCCTTACCCACCCTCCTAGTTCACCATGACAAACAACTGTGGGGTGATGATGCACATGAGTTCAAGCCGGAGAGGTTTTCAGAAGGCGTTTCGAAGGCAACAAAGAACAAATTCATGTACTTCCCTTTTGGAGGCGGTCCACGGAATTGTATCGCGCAAAACTTTGCAATGGTGGAAGTAAAATTGGCCTTATCGCTGATTTTACAACACTTCACATTTGAGCTTTCTCCATCCTATGCTCATGCTCCTTCTTTAAATCTAACCCTTCAGCCACAGTTTGGTGCTCATATCATTTTACACAAATGTTGATGACTTATATGTCAGCAGTTCTCTCTGTATTGTTGAACATACAGTGCGTGGTAGCTAGGAGAAGGATGAAATATAATTTGTGCAACGTATGTATGATATGTATCTTTAAGATGAAATTTTCCCCAACTACTTCTAATAAGCAAAGGGGAACCGCATATATGTCTTGTGGATATAATGAAGCCCGCACTCAAAGAGGTAGACAAGGATCCTCAGGGTTTTCTACAAGGTATACTGCATAAATTAGTTTCTAGAGTTAATTTGTAATGCTATTAAAAATAAATGGAGGAAGAAGAAAATGTTATGAAGTATCTCTCTTTTAACTACAAAAGGTGGTTTCAGAGAAACCCTATTCACCATATATAGGTTTGTCCCTGGTCTCACAAAGTACGTTATATTCAACGCAAAAAGCTGTCCGTAGCTTAGACAGAGTAGAAGACTGTCTTCTTAAACCCTAGCATCCGTGTCTTCTTCAAATGCAGGTAACTTGTCTTCTTCGAATGCAGATGCAAACTGTACTGTGATCTTAGACCCATGTTTTCATTTTGTTAACTTCTTACATTCCAACATTAAATTCTTGCCAGATCTAGTTGTAAACATGAAAATCCTGCGACAAATGAGACAAGAACACGTGTACAAAATAAATTGTTTGTATTAATGAATTTGTAGGGTTACAATCTTTTTACAACTTGATCATCTGATTCGATCTCTAAAATGTGTAGATGTGTAGTGTTGTTGATCCAAGGGTCGCGATGACTTGATCTTGGATGAACAAATGTTGCAAGGTTTTGGCTCTTGGCAATGGAGGAACCGGCACATGTAGGGGTGCTTAGTGGTTCTTCACGGGATTTGACGAAAAACACAAAGGGTTTTCCGAGTCTTCTTGAGTGTTTGAGTGTTTGGGTGCTTAGCGCTATTGCAACTTACCTAATCAATAGGACGCCTACACCTATTCTTGGAATGAAATCACCATTTGAAGTTTTATTTCACTCTCCACCTAGATTAGATCATTTAAGGGTCTTTGGTTGTGCTTGTTATCCTTTTTTCAAACCTTATAGGACTAATGAGTTTGACCCTAAGACAACATAGTGCATCTTCTTGGGTTATGCTGCACAGTACAAAGGATACATTGCTTTGATGTTTCAAAACACGAATTGATAGTTTGTAGACATGTCTATCCAACAGTGTCTCACCTTTCTAGCAAACAGTCTTCTTCCTCTCAAACTTATATCTCACCACCATACATTGTTCATCCCAATTCTTTTCATCAGTACCCCATTGTATCCGTATACCATTACAAAATATTTTTCAATCAGCTGCTTCCTCACCCCAAGTTACTCAGTCTAGTTCTCTCCCACATGGTGATTTTGTCTCCTCTACTGCTACTGCATTAGCCATTGGAACTTCTGAGTCTTTTCATATATTAGAGTTGGAATTCAGATATCACAACATCTTAGGTTCAAGATTTACAACCTGTGGTCATTTCTTTTTAGAATTGTCACCCTATGCAGACCAGGTCCAAGTCTGGTATTTCTAAGAAGAAACAAGTTTTCAGTGTTGCAGTTCAGTCTACCACTAGCACAGAATAAAAAACCTTTACTGTAGTTTCCAAATATGTTGAGTGCAAACAAGCAATGCAAGAGGAAATAGATGCATTATTTCAACAACAAACTTGGTCTCTAGTTCCTCTACCTCCTGATAAGAACTTAGTGGGTTGCAAGTGGATCTATAAGATCAAGAAGCATCCAAATGGTTCCATTGCTAAGCACAAGGCGAGGTTGGTGGCCAAGGAATTTTCTTAGGAGGCAGGATTAGACTATTATGAAACCTTTAGCCCTATGGTTAAACCAACTACAGTGAGACTCATGTTATCTTTGGCAGCTACTAAAGGTTGGAAATTGAAGCAACTAGATGTAAAAAATGCATTTTTTACATGGATTTCTTAAGGAGGAAGTATACATGTCTTAACCTTAGGGATTTGTTGATGTTCATCACCCTAGTACGTTTGCAAATTACACAGATCTCTCTATGGTCTTAAACAAGCTCTATGAGCTTGGAATGACAGGTTTACCTCTTTTTTGTTTTCACTGGGTTTCACATCTACATGTATACAATGTTTTAGGCCTGGAAGTTTATATCTTAAGGCATACAGATATGTGGATTGGGCTGGTGATCCCAATGATAGAAGGTCTACAACTGGTTTTGTGGTGTTTCTTGGTTCCAATCTCATCTCTTGAAGTTCTAAGAAGCAACATACATTTAGTCATTCTTCAACTGAAGTAGAATATAGAGCCATGGCCAGTACTACTGTTGAGATTATTTGGATACAACAGTTGCTTAAAGACTTGCATATTCCTAGTTATGTTCCTCCTATATTACATTGTGACAATATCTCAGCTATGGCATTGACAACTAATCTAGTTCTTCACTCCAAAGCTAAGCATATTGAAGTGGATTGTCACTTTGTTAAAGAACGTTTCCAACAAGGTGTTATTTCACTTCAGTTTGTGTCTTCTACTGATCAGTATGCAGATATCGTTACCAAAGGTTTATGTTCTCCTTTTTTCAGCCATCATTGTTCCAATCTTATGTGATGCATGGGGCTCCCAACATAAGATTGAGGGGGAATGTTAGAATATAAAGGATATTTGTATTGTGTTGTTTGAGTTATGTAGAGGATGCCACTTGTGTTGTTATTAGTGGCTGCTGAGGTTTGTCTCAAGGTTGTTATGAGCTGTATGAGTACAAATAATTAGAATACCTTATAATAGTTAACTTAATAGAAATAGAAAGATTCAGTTGCAATATTCTCTTTCTCTCTCTAAACCTCTTCGATACATCTCTATGTATTTCCATAGCTTAATTTCTTCATTTCTAGCAATGTTGACACTCTGGTGTGCAGGTAAGAGAAAGAGAGATAGCGTGGTGTGAAAGGGTAATGCTAGAGACGCTAAATTAGTAGATAAAATTTTATAAACTAAATAATATGGAAATTGATAAGTAGATTATAACTTAGGCATTGATAAATGTGTTCATTCCTATTGTGAACACATAATTTAGTATACAAATTTTATCTATAAATTTATATTCCCTAGCATTGCCCAACGAGGAAATACATGACTTGTTGATTGCAAAAGGAAAAATGAAGGGAGACGGAGTGGGGAAAAGGAGCAAGAAAACTGGACCATTAAATACGTGGCACATTCAGAACCTTTAGATTATTTTGAAGGGTTTGGATTTAAAAGTTACGCATATTTTCGCAGGGTGAAAAACATTTGCAAAGAGGACTCCTTATCTTTTCAATACTGCCCCTTGTTTCGTCAATTGCCAGCAGAACGGCGTCGGACTGATCTTTTAACCTATCTCTCTGGCATCCCCGACGTCCCTCCATCATTCTTCTCTTGATATGAAATAAACAAGGTGGAATGAGTTTGGATCATCTCCCATTTATTAAGAAGAACCAAGGACGTACGACGTGGATTTGCATTTTTCTTTTCATCTTTCTAATATCTTCGGGTCATAGTGGGAACGATTGATGAAGATACGACAGGAGGAGCCTAGAGATGACAAAATCTTTAGCATTTCATTTGATTTATATCTAATGTCTTCAAATTTTCCTTTGAGCTTCAACTTGTGAATTACAAATTCACAATTAGTCTGGTCCTGCTACAAATAAAGAGCTTTTTTCAGAGAAAAATATATAGTATTGATACTATTCAAGCTCAGATCAGGTGTGAAATGTACACTACTCTTGATCCACGAGTTATGTGTGTTCCGCCTCATAAGATGGCCTAACAGGTGATCATTTGAATGCAGTGAGGGTGATGTGTCTCTTGACTTGCAGAACCACGAGCCCAAGGAAGCTATACGTCTTCTAAGATCTCAGTTAACCTATCTTTCTAGCATCCCAGGTAGGTCATCATGACCCTCCATCATTTTTTCTTGAAATGAAATTAACAGTATGGAATGACTTTGGATCTCCCATTTATTAAGAAGAATCAAGGACAACATGAGTTTGCATTTTTTTCAGCTTTCAAGTATCTCTGGGTCATAGTGGGATCGAATGATGAAGATACAACAGGAGGGGCCCGGAGACGACTGGTATGACTTTATCATCAAGCTCATGTTGCAAAATTTTCAGCATTTCATTTGATTTATACGTAGTGTGTTCAAATTTTCATTTGAGCTTCAACTTCAAACTTACAAATGCACAATTTAGTCTGGTTCTGCTGTTAATGAAAGTTAGTATCAGAAAATCTTATCACGTGGTGAAATCGCTGTTGTAATTTTCAAGTAGGTTTTCCATTTCATCCTTGTACATACACAAATACAATTGATTGAAATTGGTCACAATAATATAACTGTTTTTTCTTTAGTTGGTATGGAAAAGAGCACATATATCATAAAACAGATCGCTTAAGACGTTGTGCTTCTTTTTTCTTCATGCACTATGACTCCATATGCTTTATGAAAACTTAAATTTCACATATCTTTTGTAAATTTTGTTTTGCAGATTGTGAAGCAACTGGAGAAGGAATCGATCAAATGGACCGAGGAGGAGAACGGGAGGACAATATCGATCCGAGTGGATGAAATTGACCCGAAAAGCTTGAGCTTCTCAAAAAAATGAGTGAAAGAAACAAGAGCCCAATTTGAGCAGAGCAGAAGTGGAACTTAAAGAAGAGGCCATGCCATGGTAAATGCTGGTTTTGTTAGGGATGCTGTCCATTTGGGGTTTGAGATGAACCTTTCTTTTGTGGGAAATTTATGTTACAAGATTTTAGAGAGATGAAATTCAAGCAACACATCCGCTATTTACGTATAGAAAAAGAAGGGTGTTTTAATTTGAACCTAAAAAATTCTTGAGTAATTTTTTTCAACAATCTAAACTGTCTAAAATTTAGTACATCTTTCATAGATTATCATTGCGAAAAAAAAAAAATAGAAAAATCCAAAACCGTTCATGTTGAGAATAAATTTCACATTTATGGGAGGAGGGATCTTACATAGACTTACAAGAAGTTAGGCTACTCTTTGTATTGTCAATTGGTTATGATGAAACCCCAACTTTTTTTATGGTATCAAAGCAGGTTATTTCATGTGTGAAGTCTAATGGTCACACATGCTCCATGTCACCCAATTTGGGTTGCCTATGCGTAGACTTGAAATTCTTTACTTGTGAGAGGATGTGTTGAGAATTAGTTCCACACTAATGGAATGAAGGATGGTACTAAATACAGAACTATAGATGTGAATCATGTGATTCGTAAACAACATTACATTTTCAAATTAAACAAGTATGATAAATCGTTTGTTTCTTTTAACCCAGGAAGGAGGGAAAGAACAATCGAACTAGCATATCAAGCATAAAGTGTCATATCCTAGTTCGATTATCTTTCCCAATTTTTAATGTAAAAATGTTCCCAATTTTTTTTTATGTAAAATGTTCTTCTTTTTTTAAAGTAAAATTTATTCACCTGCTTTATCTATAATGTACTCATATTTAAAAATAAAAATAAAACATGTTGTTTAAACTCAACTTTGAGGGGTGCTTCAGTTTGGAAAGCTTTGTGGAAGGCTAATATCCCAGGCAAAATTCTTTTGTGCGTTTGGAGGGCGTGCAGAGACATTTTGCCCACTTGTGCTAATTTGGTAACCAAGGGTGTTAGTTATGGTGGATAATCTATGTTTATTTTGTAGTTCCTCTTTGGAGTCGGCGCTAGATGTTTTCACTGTTTGTCCATTTGCTCGTGCGGTGTATGATGCCTCTCATCTAAATTTCAGATTCAGTCTTCCGCCGTCTGCTTCTTTCTGTGACTGGTTATCACTTTGTGTGGATCAGGTTTCTACAAATCAGTTTGCTTTGCTACTTATGTGTATTCATGGTATTTGGCGTGCTAGAAACGCCTTACTTTGGAAGAATAAAGTAATGAACCCGTCCTTAGTCTCCCATCTTTCTAATTTGCAGATGTCTGAGGTTATTAAGGCTAGGCCTGGTCCTGTTTCCCGTCCCCTGGAGGCAATGTCACGCTGGAGTCCCCCTCCGGCTGGATGGATAAAAATAAATGTTGATGGTTCTTTCCTTTCTGGGGTCAATGTGGGCGGTGTTGGAGGTGTATTTCGTGACAAAGCTGGTAGCTATGCTGGAGGTTTGTTCGCCAAATACCCTCTGCATCGTGCTCCACCATGGTTGAGTTTCTGGCAGTCCGTGAGGGAATTCGCTGGGCTGTGGAAAGGAAGCTGGAGCGTATCATTGTAGAATGTGACTCGTTGCAGGTGGTTCAAGCTGTTGGTAACAATTTCCAGGGGTCTGCTCCTATGGACCTTCTGGCGGAGAATAGTTTGCGAGCCTTTGTGGATTCACAAGTTTGCTTTGTGCGCCGCTCTACGAATGCTGCGGCACATGGTATGGTCAAGTTGGCTAATTCTTTACTTATTGAGTTTTGTTGGTTTGAGAAGCCTCCGGATCCAATTGTGGAGGCCCTCATGGTTGTTGATTAAATTCCTTTGATTCAATAAAAGCTATCGTTTCTCTTCAAAAACAAAAAATAATAATAATAAATAAATATATATATATATATATATATATAAAATTTCAACATTAAATTTAATACTGAAATTAATATTTTGTCCTTCAATCAAAGTATCAAATTAACAAGGTTTCAATCTAAAATTTTGGTGCCCCACCTCATAAGATTGCTTCACAGGTGATGGTTTGAGTGCAGAGAAGACGATGTGTCTCTTGACTTGCATAACCACGAGCCCAAGCAAGCTATACGTCTTCTACGATCTCAGTTAACCTAATCTCTTTGGCATCCCCGACGTCCCTCCATCATTCTTCTCATGGTATGAAATAAACAAGGTGGCATTACTTTGGATCATCTCCCATTTATTAATAAGAAGAACCAGGGACGTACGACGTCGATTTGCATTTTTCTTTTCATCTTTCTAGTATCTTCGGATCATAGTGGGAACGATTGATGAAGATACGACAGGAGGAGCCCAGAGACGACAAAATCTTCAGCATTTCATTTTGATTTATATCTAATGTCTTCAAATTTTCCTTTGAGCTTCAACTTGTGAATTACAAATTGACAATTAGTCTGGTCATGCCACAAATAAAGAGTTATTTTCAGAGAAAAATACATAGTATTGATATTAAAAGCCAATTTTCTAACCATGATCGTATTTTTGAAGTAGGTTTACATACATATACAACTAATCGAAATGTGTTAGATCTAAGCACAATTTAAGTTTATATCTGTTCACACCACAAAACAGATTGCTTAACACTTATGTTTGCTTCTTTTTTTCATGCATTATATATGACTCCACCATATGCTTTACGAGAACTTAAATTATACCTGTTTTTATAAAAAAAATTCCACAGATTATGAAGCAACTGGGAGAAGGAATCAATCAAATGGACCGAGGAGGAGGATGGGCGGACAATATTGATCCAAGTGGATGGAATTGACCCGAATAATTTGAGCTTCTCCAAAAAAAATGATTGAAAGAAACAAGACTGGATGAACTTAAATTAGAGAAGAGGACATGATATAATATAAATTGTTAACTACACTGAAGAAGTAGCAGAGATGAACAATGACAAAACCAGGAGATGAAGTTTTACAAAAAGAAAGAGAAATGTGGGAGAAGAATTAGAGAGAGAGAATTTACAATGAGAAATAAGATATGTATATTAACTTAAAAAGAATGATGATTACATACTTTGTTTTTATAATAGAAATTCTAACAACTTTAACCAAATACTAACAAACTTGCTAACTACATTGTCGACTTGTACAACCATTTAACTAATTATCTAACTAATGATGCAGAACCCTTAATCGAGTATCCCATGCATGATCGAAAGTTTACGAGTCAATGGATGAACTTGACGAATGTGAGACACATAAGTTGAAGGAGAAAAGTGATGCGGTTACACAAATAGAGGTAAAGCGATACTTAAACTTGAGAAACGTGTTCGAGGGCATTTTGTAAATAAGTCTTTCTTATAATAACATGAGAACTTGAGTATGCATATAAAGCTTATGATA
The DNA here is from genome assembly GCF_019419815.1 of Pyrus x bretschneideri. Classification (NCBI taxonomy): domain Eukaryota; kingdom Viridiplantae; phylum Streptophyta; class Magnoliopsida; order Rosales; family Rosaceae; genus Pyrus; species Pyrus x bretschneideri. The sequence continues at coordinate 442,149 of NW_025999557.1, forward strand.
CAGCAATAATTATGGTGCGTATTATAACATAAGTAATTTGATTACACATCATATGATGTGCGATGCCAAAGAAGTGTTTATTTTTGTCAATGATGCCAAAGAATCCTCACTCATATTTTATATGTAAATACATCCAGCAGCTAGCTCAGGCGTTGCATACCGTCCTCCTTGATTGATGCATCTACTAACCTGCACTTAGGCTTGGCAAACGGGTCGTGTCTGTCGTGTTCGTGTCGTTTTCGTGTAACACCTGTTATCTTAACGGGTTGTGTCGTGTCATACCTGTATCTTAACGGGTCCTTAACAGGTCGGGTCACTTTACCCGACCCGACCTGTTAAGAAAAATGTATTTTTTTGCTTAAACTTGCACATACCACACATTGCCACATAAATATTACTTCAAAACATTAAAGCACATTTGTCGTTTAAGTAGTACATCTACACTTGAAAATAAGAGTCTAATAAACAAATATCCATACACTACTAGTCTATTACAAAATATTAAATGTTCAAGGATATGCAAAATGAAAGAGTTTTTGTTTTCAAGGTTGTGAAGTTTTTCTCAATAGTTTAAACCTTACCAATGGAACTCAAAGCTTGAATGTAATTCCTTTTACAAAATCCTCAATTTTCATCAATCATCATGACATAAGATTTTGTGGTATCCACTTGTGTAAATATTTTAAATTGAAGATCGAATTTATTCATTGTATTCATATGAGGTCAAGGAGTGTATAAAAAATCAACAAAAACAGAGTTAAAATAACCGTTAAATCGTGATTTTTCGTTGATAACCGTTGAAAAGTTTTGTCTCGTTACTTGATCTTTGAATGTTTGTTTTTTGCGATTTTTGGCGTATGCGATCTTGAAGCATATACAAACAAGTTTGACGGTTGGATCATTGAAATTATTTTCATAGAATGCGTATCCCATCATAACGATAAATTCACTAACACCTAGAGTTTATTTATACTTTCATAAAGTATAACATAAGATTTTGTGGTATCCACTAGGGTAAATATTTTAAATTGAAGATCAAATTCATTCATTGTATTCAAATAAGGTTAAGGAGTGTAGTTGTAAAAAAATCATCCAAATCGGAGTTAAAATACCCGTTAAATCGTGATTTTTCGTTGATAACCGTCGAAACGTTTTGTCCCATTACTTAATCTCTAAATGTTTGTTTTTAGCAATTTTTGGCGTATGCGATCTCGAATTATAAACAAACATATTGGACGGTTGGATCGTTGAAACTAGTTTCGTAGAATGTGTATCCCATCAAAACAATAGATTCACTAACACTTAAGAGTTTATTCATATTTTCATTAAGTATAGCATAAGATTTTGTGGTATCCACTAGTGTAAATATTTTAAATTGAAGATCGAATTCATTCATTGTATTCAAATAAGATTAAGGAGTGTAGCTGTAAAAAATCATCCAAATCGGAGTCAAAAGAACCGTTAAATCGTGATTTTTCTTTGATAACCGTCGAAACGTTTTGTCCTGTTACTTGATATTTGAATGTTTATCTTTTGCAATTTTTGGCGTATACGATCTCGAAGTATATTTAAACAAGTTTGACGGCTGGATCGTTGAAACTAGTTTCGTAGAATGCGTATCCCATCAAAATGATAGATTCATTAGCACTTAAGAGTTTATTCATACTTTCTTTAAGTATAACATAAGATTTTGTGGTATCCACTAGTAAATATTTTAAATTGAAGATCGAGTTCATTCATTGTATTCATATAGGGTCAAGGAGTGTAGCTATGAAAAATCATCAAAATCGGAGTTAAAATAACCGTTAAATCGTGATTTTTCGTTGATAACCATTGAAAAGTTTTGTCCTGTTACTTGATATCTGAATGTTTATTTTTTGCAATTTTTGGCGTATACGATCTTGAAGTATATTCAAACAAGTTTGACGGTTGGATCGTTGAAACTAGTGTCGTAGAATGCGTATCCCATCAAAATAATAGATTCACTAACCTTAAGAGTTTATTCATACTTTCAATAAGTATAACATAAGATTTTGTGGTATCCACTAGTGTAAATATTTTAAATTGAAGATCGAGTTCATTCATTGTATTCATATAGGGTCAATGAGTGTAGCTATAAAAAAATCATCAAAATCGGTGTTAAAATAACCGTTAAATTGTGATTTTTCGTTGATAACCGTTGAAAAGTTTTGTCCTATTACTTGATATCTGAATGTTTATTTTTTGCAATTTTTGGCGTATACGATTTCGAAGTATATTCAAACAAGTTTGACAGTTGGATCATTGAAACTAGTTTCGTAGAATGCGTATCCCATTAAAATAATAGATTCACTAACACTTAAGAGTTTATTCACACTTTCATTAAGTATAACATAAGATTTTATGGTATCCACTAGTGTAAATATTTTAATTGAAGATTGAGTTCATTCATTGTATTCATATAGGGTCAAGGAGTGTAGCTATAAAAAATCATCAAAATCTAAGTTAAAATAACCGTTAAATCGTGATTTTTTGTTGATAACCGTCGAAAAGTTTTGTCCCGTTACTTCGTCTCTAAATGTTTGTTTTCTGCAATTTTTGGCATATGTGATCTCGAAGCATATACAAACATGTTTGACGGTTGGATCGTTGAAACTAGTTTCGTAGAATGCATATCCCATTAAAACAATAGATTCACTAATATTTAAGAGTTTATTCATACTTTCATTAAGTATAGTATAAAATTTTGTGGTATCTACTAGTGTAAATATTTTAAATTGAAGATCAAGTTCATTCATTGTATTCATATAGGGTCAAGGAGTGTATCTATAAAAAATCATCAAAATCGGTGTTAAAATAACCGTTAAATTGTGATTTTTCGTTGATAACCATCGAAAAGTTTTGTCCCGTTACTTGATATCTAAATGTTTATTTTTTGTAATTTTTGGTGTATACGATCTTGAAGTATATTCAAACAAGTTTGACAGTTGGATCGTTGAAACTAGTTTCGTAAAATGCGTATCCTATCAAAATAATAGATTCACTAACACTTAAGAGTTTATTCATACTTTTATTAAGTATAACATAAGATTTTGTGGTATCCACTAGTGTAAATATTTTAAATTAAAGATCGAGTTCATTCATTATATTCATATAGGGTCAAGGAGTGTAGCTGTAAAAAATCATCAAGATCAGAGTTAAAATAACCGTTAAATAGTGATTTTTTGTTGATAGCTGTCGAAATGTTTTGTCCAGTTACTTGATCTCTGAATGTTTGTTTTTTGCGATTTTTTGCTGATGAGATCTCAATGCATATACAAACAAGTTTGACGGTTGGATCGTTTAAATTAGTTTTGTAGAATTTGTATCCCATCAAGTTCAATGGTGTCTATATATATATATATATATATATATATATATATTTATTAAGTAGATTTAAATTTATTTATTTTGTATGTATAACACTTAAGAAATTGAATGGTATGTATATTTAAGCCGATCCAGTGGTCACCAATTTTTAATATTTAATTTAATATATATATATATATATATATATATATATAGTTATTGTGGTTTTTAGGGGTATAAAATTGTTAAATTAAAATATATAATTATTATAATATTTTTTTAGGGTTATAAAATTATAAAAAGTAATATTTTGCTTATCGTGTATTGTGTTACCCACGTGTATACCCGAACTAACCCGTTATCTTAATAGGTTCTTATCGGGTTACTTGATAACGACCCGATTCGTTATCGTGTCAACCCGAACACCTATTAATTTCGTGTCGTGTCGTGTCGGGTTATCGGGTCGTGTCAAGAATTGCCAGGCCTACCTGCACTGCTTCAAATCAACTTAATTTTCTCCAATATTTAATGCTTGAGTTAAACTCTGTTTACTACCCTGAAGTTTTGTGGTTTTTAACATTTAGTACATCAAGTTTTTTTCGTTCCAGAGTCATACCTAAAGTGTAAATTTTGGGACAATCTCATACATACGTTAGTTAAACTGTTAAGTCTCCCGTTAACTGTGACGTGGCGCCCATGTGGACAATGATTGGGCGCCGCGTGTCATCCATGTGGAAATTAAAAATAAATTATTTTATAAAATAAAATAAAAAATTACAAAAAAAAGAAAAAAAAAACCTTCATCCTCCCCAAATCCCACCCGTGCCTACCCTCTCATCACCCACCCGTCTTCTACCTCCCCCAACCCCATCCCTTCCTTCTTCCCTCTGCAACCCGCACCTTCTTCCCCAAAACCTCCCCCAAGCTCACTCCAACCACCAAAACCAGTCTTCCCCAACCTTCATTCTTCCCTCTGCAACCCGCACCTTCTCCTTCAACCTTTCTTCACCACCAAAACCAGTCTCCCCTAACCCGCACCCTCATTCCTTCTTCCCTCAGATCCAAGCTCACTCCTGAAACGATAACCCACGGCCAAAACGACAACCCACGGCTAAAAGTTTTGTCCGATGCTCCTCTCCACTACTGATTTTCGACTCTCTCGACACATCTCCCTCCCCTGATCCCTTTGTACCCAACCTACTCCATCTCCACCTTCTTCACCTCCCTTCCCTTCTCTCTACCCACTATTCCGACCTTTGCAAAAACCCTAATCCCCAAAAAATTTCAATTTTCAGAAAAATTGAGCAAACCCAGCATGAAAAACCCTAATCCCCAAAATATTTTCAACCCATTTGGCTTCGACTTCGATTTCTCACTGACGCGGCTGAACCCTAAACCAAATGGCTATGGCTGATTCCGACGATGTGGGGGTACTTGGAGAGGTGGCTGCGTCATTGTGTTGGGCGTGCGACCTGTTTGGTTGAAAACTTGAAGAATTTTGTGGGTTTTGATTTGAGGATAAGCTGGGATTGAATCTGCGTGTTGGATTCAAAATTTGGTCGTTTTTTGAGTGTTTAATGGTTTCGAAAATCCAAAACCCAAAAAGCAAAGCAGAGCACTATAGGGAAGGACAAAAATGACCACGGGTTGGGGGGTTGGGTTCTGGCGATAGGTGGAGAAGTATGGGTCAGTGGAAGTTCCAAAAGCACAGTGAAGGAGCTAGTGCGAAGAAGCGGCGGTGTCATAGGTCGAGGTCGGTTTTTGGCAGGAGTAGTGAGCGAAGTGGGACCCGGATGTGCTGCTCTGTTAGGGCTTCGATGAGGAGGTAGGTGCAGGGAAGAGAATAAGGGAGGGAGAATGAGGGAGGGGGTTGGGAAAGGAGGGTGGCAGGGAGGGTGCATGAAGTCTTTAGTTGTAGATTGGACATTTTGGGGGGTTTGATTGAGGCTGGCTAAGTGCGAATGAGGGTGGGATTTGGGGAAGACGAAGAGGTGGGTGATGGGAGGGTGGGATTTGGAGAAGATGAAGGTATATATATTTTTTTATATAAATTTTTTATTTTATTTTATAAAATAATTCATTTTTAATTTCCACGTGGATGACACATGGCACCCAGTCATTGTCAACATGGGCGCCACGTCACAGTTAATGGGAGACTTAATAGTTTGACTAACGAATGTATGAGACTGTCCCAAAATTTACACTTTAGGTATGACTCTGGGGACAAAAAAAACTTGATGTACTAAATGTTGAAAACCACGAAACATGAGGTAGGAAATAGTCTTTTGCCCTTAGTGCTTTAATAAAGACATTACCTTTTTATGTCGCGTTTTTCTTTTAGAATTATTAATTATTAGCCTAAGTCTAGGGATGGCAACGGATCGGTTTGGGGACGGAAATGCTACATCCATCACCATAACCACGAAAATTAACCATATCTATAACCACAAATTAACTATCGGGTATTATCCATAACCATACCCACCGGATAACGGATTCCCCATCGGTTAACGGTTATAACTATCTTCGTTAGTACAAAAAATATATTCACCTAATTGACGCATGATAATTTAGTAAATATTACTTTCGTTATTAAATATTTAGCATGAAAATTAAAGCTAAACATTGATAATGTTGGTTGATCTTTGATATCGCCCATAAATACCATCAAATTTTCATAGATTTTGATTCATATCAAAACTATTGAACTTTGCCATAAAATGCAACTCACACAATGCAATTTTTGTATTATCAAGGTAATGGATTCGGTGAATAATGAATACACACACACACACATTATATAATACTTTAATATTATATATTATTCGGTTCGAATTTGGGTATGGATATGGATTGGGTGTAGGAGTTTGAGACCCTCTTGTCCCATATTGGTCAACAGTATTTTTTCACTAGCCTTTATATAGGCTTATTCCTTTTTCTTAGTAATTAAAACTTGGACTATTTGGAAATGGATTGAAGACTTGGGCTTTATGGTTGTGTGGATTAGGCTTGATGAGTATACTATAATATTAATATTAATTAATCAATTAGTTTTAATTTCGAATTAAGTTTTTAATTAAATTAATTAAAAACGTTTTGATTAATAGACACAACTCTTTGGAAAGAGTTGTATAGCTTCAGATAAATCCAAAAGGTGTTTGAAGAGGTATGAAAGAGCCTATATAGCTGGAGTCCTCAGTTCCATAAAAAATCATCTTTTTCTTCCCCTTTGTCTTCCGTACAAAATTTCCAGAGAGTAAACACACAAAGCAATTCACTAAAGTTCTATAATTTAGTGTGGGTTGTAGAATTAGGTAGTTGTATCCTGGTCGAGTAGACGTTGTAGAACCACAAGCACACGAGTGGGACGGAAATACTGTTCGAAGGACATAGCGTTTGCGCTAGCCTCTACCTTCAATTCGTTCAAGTTAGTATTATTTTAATTTTTTGTTACTATAACATAATTGCATTCTGTATTACAAATATTTTTGAATAATAAAGTATAAGTATTTCGGTTCTGTATTTTTGTTATTTTATTGTTTCTAAATTGTTCTCCAACAACCTTCGAACAGTATGGAACAATCGGGAACTAAACCTCATTCTGAGAAGCCTGAGAAATTTAAGGGCGGAGACTTCAAAAGATGGTAGCAGAAGATGCTGTTTTATTTGACAACTTTGAATTTGGCTAATGTTCTGCGCGAGACTGTACCTACTGCTGATAGAAAAAATATTTTTTCTGCAGAAACTTTAACGGCTATAGATGCCTGGAATCATAATGATTTCCTCTGCAGAAACTATATTCTCAATGCATTAGATGATTCATTGTATGATGTCTATGTAGTATGCAAAATAGCCAATGAACTTTGGGAATCACTTGAGAAAAAATATAAAACTGAGGATGCTGGTTCGAAGAAATTTGTCGTGGGCAAATTTTTGGACTACAAAATGGTGGATTCCAAGTCCGTTGTCTCTCAAATTGAAGATCTCCAGAAAATCATTCATGACATTCATGTTGAAGGGATGGTGATCAATGAGTTTTTCCAAGTGGTGTCCTTTATAGAAAAACTATCACCTTCTTGAAAAGAGTTCAAGAATTATCTCAAACACAAATGTAAAGAAATGACCCTTAAGGATCTCATTGTAAGGATGAGAATAGAGGAAGATAACAGAAAGAATGAAAAGGGCCTGGTTTCGAGTATGGAAGCCAAGGCGAATGTTGTTGAAGGAAGTTCATCAAAGCAAAGGCCGAAGTTTCAGAAAACTAAGAAGAAGGAAGAACACTTTGTCCCTGATGCGAAAGGCAAAGACTTCAAGAAAATCAAGGGAAGTTGCTGGGTTTGTGGAAAGTAAGGCTATAGGGCTCAAGAATGTCGCCATCGAAGGGATCAAGGTCCTGGAAATCAAGGCAACAACAACCGCGCAAACCTGATTGAAAACAATGTGGATGCCTTGGCTACAATGATTTCTGAAACAAACCTTGTATCTGATCATGCTGATTGGTGGATAGATACCGGTGCAACTCGCCATGTGTGTAGTGATAGAAATATGTTCTCTTCGTACCAGAAAATCGAAGGAAACTAGCAGCTGTTTATGGGAAATGCATCTACATCTGTTGTGGCTGGAATAAGGAAATGTGTTCTGAAATTCACTTCTGGAAATGAATTAAGCCTCCTTGATGTGCTACATGTCCCCGATATAAGGAAGAATCTTGTTTCTGGTCCTATTCTTAGTAATAAAGGATTCAAACTAGTTTTTGAGTCCAATAAGTTTGTACTAACTAAAGGGGGAATGTTTGTAGGGAAGGGTTACCTTGCTGATGGATTATTCAAACTAAATGTACTTGCTAATGCTATGAATGAAATAAATAATGCTTCTGCTTATATTGTTGATTCGTCTAATTTATGGCACTCTAGGTTAGGACATGTAAATTTTCGTTCACTTTTTAGAATGCATCATTTAGGTTTGGTGCCCAAAATTGATTATCTAGATAATGTTAAATGTGAGACTTGTACAGAATCAAAATTTGCGAGTCAAAGCTTTAAATCAGTGCATGAAAAGTCCAATGGTTTATTAGATTTAATTCATAGTGACTTGTGTGATTTTAGATCATATCCAACTCTTGGTGGAAAGAACTATTATGTAACATTTATAGATGATTTCAGTAAGTATTGTTATGTTTATTTACTTCATAGTAAAGATGAGACCTTGGATATGTTTAAGACATATAAGGTAGAAGTTGAGAATCAACTTAACAAGAAGATTAAAGTCTTAAGGTTCGATAGGGGAGGAGAATATGAGTCTCATGCCTTTGTTGAATTTTGTGCCACACATGGCATAATTCATCAAACAACAACCCCTTATACACCACAACAAAACGGTGTTGCCGAACGGAAAAATAGGACTTTTAAAGACATGATCGATTCTATGTTGAATAGCTTTGGGCTTCCACACAATTTGTGGGTTGAAGCTTTACTTACTGCAAATAAAATTTTGAATCGAATTCCACCTAAAACGAGAAAGGAGTCACCATATGAATTATGGAAAAGAAGAACCCCAACGTTTAAATTGCTTAAAGTGTGGGGTTGCCTGGCAAAAGTACAAGTCCTATTGCCAAAGAGAACAAAATTAGGGCCTAAAACTATAGATTGTGTTTTTATTGGTTTTGCATCTAATAGTTCAGCTTATAGATTCTTAGTTTTCCATTCCAAAGTCAGTGATATACATGTCAATACTATTATAGAATCTATAAATGCAATATTTTTTGAGGATATATTTCCATACAATATAGGCAAGTCTAATTTATTGAAAAAGAGATTACATGATGATGTATCTGAGGTTAATGACGAACCTAGAGAACATGATGATGGTTCATCTTCGTCTAGAGTTCAAGAAGAAGAACTTGAACCTAGAAGGAGTAAAAGGACAAAAATTCAAAAGGACTTTGGGCCTGATTTTGTGACCTTATTAACCGAGACAGAACCTTAATCATTCAAGGAGGTCATGTCCACTCCTGAAGCTCCATTTTGGAAGGATGCAGTTAACAGTGAGATAGATTCCATTATGCAAAATCATACATGGGAATTAGTCGATTTGTCCCCTGGCAATAAGCCAATTGGGTACAAATGGATCTTTAAGAAGAAATTAAAACCTGATGGTATGATTGACAAATATAAGGCTCATTTGGTAGCTAAAGGATACTGTCAAAAACATGATTTAGATTTCTTTGATACATACTCGCCTGTAACGAGAATTACGTCAATAAGACTGTTGATTGCTATAGCTGCACTCCATAACATGGAAATACATCAAATGGATGTAAAGACTGCATTCTTAAATGGAGACTTAGATGAGGAAATATATATGGAACAACCCCTGGTTAAAGGTCAAGAACACAAAGTTTGTAAACTTGTGAAATCACTATATGGGCTTAAACAAGCTCCAAAGCAATGGCATGAAAATTTTGACCATATTATGATAACACACGATTTTAAGATAAATGAGTGTGATAAGTGTGTCTACACAAAAACTCAAAATAATGCTTGCGTTATGTTGTGTTTATATGTAGTTGATATGCTTATAATGGGAACTAACAAAGAGATAATAAATTGGACGAAGAAGATATTGAAATCAAGTTTCAATATGAAAGATCTTGGATTAGCTGATGTGATTCTTGATGTAAAAATAAAAAGAAACCAAGAAAGATATATTCTTACACAGTCCCATTATATAGAAGCTACACTTAGAAAATACGGTCATTTGGAAAGTAAAGATGCAATTACTCATTTTGATGCCAATAGCAAACTTAAGAAAAATAGAGGTGATGCTATATCTCAACGTGAATACTCACAAGTTATTGGAAGTCTTATGTACATTATGAACTATATAAGGCCTGATATAGCATACTCAATGAGTAGACTGAGTAGATATACATGCAATCCTGGGCATGATCATTGGGAAGCTTTAATTCGAGTATTGAGATACTTAAAGCATACAATGAATTATGGATTGCATTATACAAGGTATCCTCCTGTGCTTGAAGGATTTACTGATGCGAATTGGATATCGGATAGTAATGATACAAAATCCACAAGTGGATATGTATTTACTTTGGGAGGAGTAGCAATATCTTGGAAATCTTCTAAACAAACATGCATAGCCCGATCAACTATGGAATCGGAATTTATAGCTCTCGATATGGCTGGAGGAGAAGCTGAGTGGCTAAGAGATTTTTTGGAAGATGTTCCCATATGGCTTAAACCTGTAACAGCAATATGTATACATTGTGATAGTTTAGCTGCACAATATCAAGCTAAAAATAATGTATACAATGGGAAGTCTAGACAAATTAGACGAAGGCATAATACAATAAAGCAATGGCTCTCTAGTGGTGTAATTTCTATTGACTCTGTTAAGTCAAAAGATAATATTGCGGATCAGCTTACTAAAGGTTTGTCTAGAGAGCAAGTTAAGCATACATCGAAGGGAATGAGTTTAAAGCCAATAGAGTAAAATGAAACTGCCAAACGGAAACCTAACCTAGTTGATTGGAGATTCTATGGTCTAGGTTCAATAAGCAAACTGGTTTGGCTAGATTTAAGAAGAAACACACTTACATACCCATTCCTATGATGGAAGAAGTGTGTTGACTGCTGATGATGTATGATACATTAGTTTAATGATATTGATACTTGTAAATCAACTGGAATAGTAGCAGCCTATTCTTAATTAATATCACCTATATGAGAGTAAATGTGGGGTCGCATTTATGAGAATTACATGGCTACATTCTCTAAAGCTCTCATGAATCTAGGATTTGTTCAGGACCAAAAAGAATACAAACGTATGAATTTGTGATGTGTAAATGTGGCATATGTTTTGCTTATTGTCTTGGTTTACTGCGGAGATGAACAATTCAAGATTTTATATTCACTGCGCCATCTAGTAAATCCAATAAGTATATACTAAGGTAGGTTCAAGTCCAAAAGACACCTCTCCTGATGTATGTCACATCTATTGTTTACTCTCATATCTTAGTGTTTCTAGGACCAAAGAGTCGTCTCAAATGTGGGGTATTGTAGGAGTTTGAGACCCTCTTGTCCCACATTGGTCAACAATATTTTTTCACTAGCCTTTATATAGGCTTATTCATTTTTCTTAGTAATTAGAACTTGAACTATTTAGAAATGGATTGAAGGCTTGTGCCTTATGGTTGTGCGGATTAGGCTTGATGATTATACTATAATATTAATATTAATTAATCAAAACAAGGGCCTTGGGCCTTGGGGCACTTGGGGCTAAGGAATTAAAATTAATCTGATCAATTAGTTTTAATTTCGAATTAAGTTGTTAATTAAATTAATTAAAAACGTTTTGATTAATAGGCACAACTCTTTGGAAAGAGTTGTATCTCTTTAGAAAGAGTTGTATAGCTTCAGATGCATTCAAAAGGTGTTTGAAGAGGTATGAAAGAGCCTATATAATTGGAGTTCTCAGTTCCATAAAAAATCATCTTTTTCTTCCCCTTTGTCTTCTGTACAAAATTTCCAGAGAGTAAACACACAAAGCGATTTGCTAGAGTTCTATAATCCAGTGCGGGTTGTAGAATTAGGTAGTTGTATCCTGGTTGAGCAGACGTTGTAGAACCACAAGCACACGAGTGTGACGGAAATACTGTTCGAAGGACATAGGGTTTGCACTAGCCTCTACCTTCAATTCATTCAAGTTAATATCATTTTAATTTTTTGTTACTATAACATAATTGCATTCTGTATAACAAGTATTTTTGAACAATAAAGTATAAGTATTTCGGTTCTGTATTTATGTTATTTTATTGTTTCTAAATTGTTCTCCAACATTGGGGACTCTTATAACCATATCCAAAACCATAAACGAATAACATTCACGGTTTTTCCCCATACCCAAAATATACCCGAATTTCCATACCAAAATCCAATCTATTTGGACGGTTATCCACGATTATCGAGTTTAACGGTTAGAATTGTCATCCCTACCTAAGTCGGTGAATCATAATTTCATGCCACTATTTTATAACGTGCTAATTATTCATTGGATGCGAGGGAAGTTTATTAAAAAATAAAAAATCTTTCGACATCCGTTGCCTCGTATAGTCGTAATATGTGGATCAAAGTAAGTTCCGTGTTTCATTTGATTTAGAATTTTGGTATTGTCTTTTAGTCCTCACTTGGACCACAAACGTAAACATACGGAAGCAACAGGTTTGATTTGTCAGAGATTAAGCCAAACAAAATTATAAAAGTGAAATATATATACATTAATTTTCCCTCTCTCTCTCTCTCTCTCTCTCTCTCTCTCTCCCCTTTCTTTCTCTGTCTGAAACACACAAACTAATGGAAGTATCAGTGGCTACTATTGGTGCTGTTTTGGTGGGGATAACAGTAATAGTAATTGCAGGGGCATGGAGGTTGCTGAACTGGTTGTGGCTGAGGCCAAAGAAACTGGAAAGATATCTGAGGCAGCAAGGCCTTACCGGAAACTCGTACAGGTTTTACACAGGAGACATGAAAGAAATCTCCACGATGATAAAACAAGCATATTCTAAACCAGTGAGCCTCTCCCATGATATAGCCCCACGAGTTGTCCCTTTCGACTACCAATTAGTAAACACTTGCGGTATGTCAAGCATATATCTTTTCACATCTACATATATACAATGTTTACTTACAAGAAATAAGAATTGAAAAGGTTTGGACTGTTCACTTTTGTGCGTTGTTAAAATACATATAGAATCGAAAAAGTGTGATCACTTTGAAATCTATACTCCCATACTCCAATACTAGTTGATCTCAATTTTATTCTTTTTTTCTTCTTGAAATTTATGATTTTTTCTCATTTGAAGTAAATATGTCAGTAATTTGCACCTTTCTATGATAGTTTTCACTTACCGAACTATAACATAATTAGCTATGGTGCTAAATTATAAATGATATATATCTAGATTCGCAATTCAGATTCACATGCACAACTTAATTAAATGTGATAAGACATTTTCAATGACCCGATAAATTTTGTGACACTTAAGTCTTCACTTATTGAAGTCGATGGGAAAAGTCTAAGGTGTTAAAACTAGCTGTGCACTCAAATATCTTAGATAGATCTCCACAATTCATGCTCTTGACTTTTCCTTCTGTTTTTCTTTAATATCTTTTGTATATTCCGGACAAATGTGTCAACTCTACTCTGGTTGTAGTATGATACATTGAACTTTTATGTTCTTTAAAAACAAAACTGCAGGTAAGAATTCTTTTGTTTGGATGGGCCCAACACCAAGGGTGAATATCACTGATCCAGAAGATCTGAAAACATTCCTTACAAAAATGGATGATTTTCCGAAGCCGAAAGCAAACCCACTTATCAAGTTACTAGCAACTGGTATTGCACTGTATGAAGGTGAGAAATGGGCAAAACACCGAAGAATTATCAACCCAGTATTCCATTTAGAGAAGCTAAAGGTATTATGCATACAATCTTGCCAATATTCATTCAAATCTTCTCGAGATTTTACCATTGATTTAATTAGAATAGTTTTTATATATAGGCGAACGTAAATATCTTATCAACCCAACTCTCTAGTAATAGAGAAGTGGTCAACATTGTCGTCAGTAAATGTGTTTAGATTGCATCACTCTTTTCTTCATATACCTAGTTGTGTTTGTTTAGGATGTTCATGGACTCAGCCTTAGAGTCCATGGTCTTTCTTTTTGGGAGGATGTTGGTCCTTCTTGGCTTATGTCTTATACTTCCGATGATTATGTTCTATGTGAGTAATTTGTTGGCATGGGTGATTCGTTTTCCTCCTCCAGGGTTTTTCCCATGTGGTTTACCCAGGGATAGGTTTTCTTCCGAGCCACGTATCCTTTGTTTCATGCCTAGTTTGTGTAACCTGTTTGGTTTTTTATGAATGAAATTCTTCTATTACCTTAAAATAAGTTGTCTTTAGGATGTTTGAATGCGAATGGAACAAATTTTAGTAGGTTAATAATCATATCAATGCATGTTTTAAGTATGTACATATGGAAAATATATTGATTGAGCAAATTAGATGTGTATTAATTATGTTTGATATATAATTATTGTTGATAATTTATGTTTTCCTCTTGTTTTCTATAGCGTATGTTGCCTGAATTTTACCAAAGTTGCAGCGAGATGATTGTGGAATGGGAGAGCTTGATGTTGAAAGAGGGTTCATGTGAGTTGGATGTCTGGCCCTACTTTCAAAATATGACAGCCGATGTGATTTCTCGAACAGCATTTGGAAGTAGCTACAAAGAAGGAAGAAAAATATTTGAACTTTTGAAAGAGCAAGCACAACTTGCAATAAAAGTTATACGAAGTGTGTACATTCCAGGAGCGAGGTAAATTTTCCGTTTTCACATCTTTCAACCTCCAAAGGTTACATAATCAATCCAACACAACCCAATCTCAAAACTTATGAATACAAATGAGACGTAGTATTATAGTCGAACCCTTTGTTTTTTCTTCATATCAGCATTGGAATTAATAATGCTTTTTTGCAGGTTCCTACCGACCAAGATAAACATGAAGATGAAAGAAATTGACAGAGAGATAAGAGCGTTACTCATGGGTATTATAAACAAAAGAGAAGATGCGATTAGGGCTGGCGAAGCCACAAAAGATGACTTGTTAGGTGTGCTTATGGAGTCCAACTTGAGTGAAATCAAAGAACATGGCAACAACAAAAAAGTTGGAATGAGTATGCATGATGTGATCGAGGAGTGCAAGCTGTTTTACTTTGCAGGGCAGGAGACAACCTCAGTGTTGCTAGTTTGGACAATGGTTTTGCTAGGTCAATATCAGAACTGGCAAGATCGTGCAAGAGAAGAGATTTTGCAGGTTTTTGGAAGCAACAAGCCAGAATTTGATGAGATAATTCATCTAAAAGTTGTAAGTGTTTTCCATCAAGAAAAATTTTCGAGAGATTGCTTCTATTACGTGATTCGTTTTGAGTGAAGAACAGTTCAGTTAAAAGATGACATGCTTTTAAAAGAAACGAAATGGGTGATGACTCCACTTTTAGCTGAATTGTCTTACGCTCAAAATGTTATATGACAGGAAATAGTCACACACAAGTTCAAGTTTGTATATATATCAATCTATAATGTTTGGGTTTTTCTATAGCACACGCAGTGTATGGAATTGGAATGCACTGTGCTTAAATGAGAAAAATTGGATTCAAAATCCATCTATGCAAATCCAACTAAATCGTCCCATGCACTGATCATCCCATACACTGGTGCATTCTATTGTTTCCCCTATGTTGTTAATATGAAACTTAACTTGGTTGTGTGTGTGTGTGTGTATCTAATGCATGATTTCCCAGGTGACCATGATTCTGCATGAAGTTCTTCGATTATACCCAGCAGTTACTGTGATGACTCGAACCACAATCAAGGAAACACAACTTTCAAAATATTCTTTACCAGCTGGAGTTGAAGTTGCCTTACCCACCCTCCTAGTTCACCATGACAAACAACTATGGGGTGATGATGCACATGAGTTCAAGCCGGAGAGGTTTTCAGAAGGCGTTTTGAAGGCAACAAAGAACAAATTCATATACTTCCCTTTTGGAGGCGGTCCGCGGAATTGTATCGGGCAAACCTTTGCAATGGTGGAAGTAAAATTGGCCTTATCGCTGATTTTACAACACTTTACATTTGAGCTTTCTCCATCCTATGCTCATGCTCCTTCTTTAAATCTAACCCTTCAGCCACTGTTTGGTGCTCATATCATTTTACACAAATGTTGATAACTTATGTGTCAGCAGTTCTCTCTATATTGTTGAACATATAGTGTGTGGTAGCTAGGAGAAGGATGAAATATAATTTGATGCAACGTACGTATTATATGTATCTTTAAGATGAAAATTTCCCCAACTACTTCTAATAAGCAAAGGGGAACCGCATATATGTCCTGTGGATATAATGAAGCCCGTACTCAAAGAGGTAGACAAGGATCCTCAGGGTTTTCTACAAGCTATACTGCATAAATTAGTTTCTAGAGTTAATTTGTAATGCTTCTAAAAATAAATGGAGGAAGAAGAAAATGTTATGAAGTATATCTCTTTTAACTACAAAAGGTGGTTTCAGAGAAAGCCTAATCACTATATATAGGTTTGTCCGTGGTCTCACAAAGTACGTTATATTCAACGCAAAAAACTGTCCGTAGCTTAGAGAGAGTAGAAGACTGTCTTCTTAAACCCTAGCATCCGTGTCTTCTTCAAATGCAGGTAAGTTGTCTGCTTCGAATGTAGATGCAAACTGTACCGTGATCCTAGACCCATGTTTTCATTTTGTTAACTTCTTACATTCCAACATTACATTCTTGCCAGATCTAGTTGTAAGCACGAAAATCCCGCGACAAATGAAACAGGAACACATGTACAAAATAAATTGTTTGTATTAATGAATTTGTAGGGTTACAATCTTTTTACAACTTGATCCTCTGAGTCAATCTTTGAAATGTGTAGATGTGTAGTGTTGTTGATCCAAGGGTCGCGATGACATGATCTTGGATGAAAAACCCTGTGAAAGCAGAAAAGAAGTAAACCTGTCATTCCACGCTCATGGAGCTTGTTTAAGACCATAGAGAGATCTGTGTAATTTGCAAACGTACTAGGGTGATGAACATCAACAAATCCCTAAGTTGAGACATGTATACTTCCTCCTTAAGAAATCCATGTAAAAAATGCATTTTTTTACATCTAGTTGCTTCTATTTCCAACCTTTAGTAGCTGCCAAAGATAACATGAGTCTCACTGTAGTTGGTTTAACCATAGGGCTAAAGGTTTCATAATAGTCTAGTCCTGCCTCCAAAGAAAATCCCTTGGCCACTAGCCTCGTCTTATGCCTAGCAATTCAACCATCTGGACGCCTCTTGATCTTATAGATTCACTTGCAACCCATTAAGTTCTTATCTAGAGGTAGAGGAACCAAAGACCAAGTTTATTGTTGAAATAATGCATCTATTTCCTCTTGCATTGCTTGTTTCCACTCAACAGATTTGGAAACTGCAGTAACGGTTTTTGATTTCGTGCCAGTGGTAGACTGAATTGCAACATTGAAAACTTGTTTCTTCTTAGAAATACTAGACTTGGACCTGGTTTGCATAGGGTGACAGTTCTAAGAAGAAATGGCCATATGTAGTAAATCTTAAACCTAAGATGTTGTGATATTTGGATTCAACTCTAATATATAAAAAGACTCAGAAGTTCCAGTGGTTGATGCAGTAGCAGTAGAGGAGACAAAATCACCATGTGGGAGAGAACTAGACTGAGTAACTTGGGGTGATGAAGCATATGATTGGAAAACATTTGGAAATGGTATAAAGATAATGGAGTACTGATGAAAAGAATTGGGATGAACAATGTGTAATGGTAAGATATAAGTTTGACAGAAAGAAGACTGTTTGCTAGAAGGGTGAGATGTTGTATATTGAGTTTCATCTAATAAGACATGTCTAGAAACTATCAATTTGTGTTTTGAAACATCAAAGCAAATGTATCATTTGTATTGTGCATCATAGCCCAAGAAAATGCACTGTGTTGTCTTAGGGTCAAGCTTATTAGTCCTATAAGGTTTGAAAGAAGGATAACAAGCATAAGCAAAGACCCTTAAATGATCCAATCTAGGTGGAGAGTGAAATAAAACTTCAAATGGTGATTTCATTCCAAGAATAGGTGTAGGCATCCTATTGATTAAGTAAGTTGCAGTAGCACATGCATGACACCAAAAATGAGTGGATAAAGAAGCTTGCTGAATAAGAGTAATAGCTGTTTCAACAACATGCCTATTCTTTCTTTCAGCTAAGGCATTTTGCTCAGACGTATATGGGCATGAAATCTGGTGAACTATGCCTTTGGATCTAACATATTCTCCACCACCATCACTTTGCAGAATTTTAATAGTCTTAGCAAAGGAATTAACAATATAAGCTTGAAATTGAACAAAGAGTCCAAACACAACAACTTTATTGATAATAGGGAATATTCATGTATACCTAGTACATTCATTTATGAATGTCCAAAACAACAGATTTATTGGTAATAGGGAATATCCATGGATACCTTGTACATTCATCTATGAATGACACATAGTACTTGCAACCTTCTAAAGACATTTGAGGAGCAGGGCCCCATGCATCTATATGTATCACCTTAAAAGGAATTGAAGACTTAGAGACATTTACATGAAATGGTAGTTTTGTGAATTTACTTTTCAAGCAAGAAATACATGTCTAAACGTTTGTGGTACTATGAAATGGAATGGAAGACTTACTAAAGGCTGTTTGTACAACAGAATTTGTAGGGTGTCCCAATCTATATTGTCATAGGGTAGAATTAACTTTTTGCCCAAGAAATGCTACTGAAGGACTTGTTGAAGGTTTGAACATAGGAATGGGGTAAACTTCATTGTTACTCAGTCCTTGGAACAATGTTCTCTAGATGACCTTGTCTTGTACACAACTAGAAAACTCATCAACAATGCGTCTACAACTGTTATCTTTACATAACTGATGCATAGACAACAAATATTGAGATAATTATGGAACATGCAACACATAATTCAATCTAAAATTATGTGACTTAGTTGAGAGATTGGAATTGCCAAAATTGGCAATGTTTAAACCTTTACCATTTGCACCAGTGACGGTGTCATTAGTAGGATAAGGAGCTACCATATGAAGATTAAATAGGTCATTGGTTATATGATTGATTACCCCATAATCAAGAAGCCAATACTCCTGTTGTGGTGCAGAGTGTAATGTATGATTCCGAGCATTCATAGCAATGGGAAAGTTATCTGATGAACCTTTAGTATGTTGAGATAATTGATGATACATTGTAGCAACAGAATTGTATGGCATATTAGCCATTCCAGGATTTGTAACTTGAGGATGCACAGAAGGTTGATACTGTTGTGGATATGATTGAAAGAACTATGGTGAGTTGAAGGGTTGATTGGCAGGTTGATTCATATTAAAGCATGCAGCTGTAGTATGTCCCACTCGATGACGAATTTGACAACCATTCTGGAAACAAGTAAGGGCATAATGGCCATTTCTATCACATATGTGACACACCTGTTGAGGATTCTGAGAAGACTATGATCTTTAAGGTTGAAATGAGGACTGTGAGAATGAATTGGCACCAAAAGAAGGTTATTGATTATATTGTGGTTGATTCCCAGAAAAGAACTTCTTGCCTTTGCCTTTAGATTTGAAATTGTTCCCTTTGAAATTATTGTAAGTGCCTGAGCCATATTGAGATACAAAAGCCTGAGGTCTAGGAAATAGAAGTTATGAAAACTGAGGCATGAATAACATAGGTGCAAAGTGTTGTGGAAATGAAGTTGTAGGAACTGGCAACACGGTTCCAGATGAACTACCAAGATCAGGTCCTGAAGAATAAGAATTAATACCCGAAGAACCACCAACATCAAATGTAGAACCAGTAGCTTGAGCATGCATGGCTGACATGAGAGGAATCTGTTTCGTAGTTTCATCTAATGTAGATTCTTCAGCCCTCAGTTATGATCTAAGTTCCTTGAGAGATACTAGATTCTCACGACCACGAATCACAACTTTAATGGTGTTATATTTAAGGGGTAAACATCTCAATGCTACAATAATAATGTCCTCATCAGATATGAACACACCAACTGTAGCCAATTGATCCCTAGAATCTCTTATTCTTTGCAAGTATGCATCAATATTCTCAAAGCCCTTCTTAATGTTTTGAAGATCAATTTCCATTTGCACAATGCTAGTTCTAGTCATATTGGCAAACCTTTCATGAAGACAAGTCCACATTTCTTTCGAGCTTTTACAACTAATCACACAAGACAGGGCAGCAGTGGATATAGTGGCAGTAATGAGTGTTATCAAAGCCTTATAATGAATCTTCCAAACTTTATATGCATTAGTTAAAGCGTGATCATTTTTCACTATGTCATTGTCAGAGTCAGAATCATCAAAAGGTGCAGGGCAAGGAATTGATCCATCAAGGAAGCCTCGAATTCCATTGTCATCCAACAACAATTCCAATTAGAAATTCCAAGTAAGATAGTTCGAGTAATCAAGTTTTGCTATAACATAGTTCGAGTAACAGTGTTACTCGCACTTGGAATTAAAGAGGAAATTGGGGATTGTGTAAGAGCCAATTGTGTAATGGTAACTATGTTTGGATAATTAGAAATCACAAATCTTGAATCACAAGAAAAACTAACTGCAACAGCAATTTACACCACAGACAAACGTAGTACACAAGAAGTGTAGCAATATTATAGCAGAAAGATCATAAACAGAATCAAGAATCCACAACAATAATCCCAAAAAATTAGGGTTTCAGGAAAAATTGTTGAGATCTCAACAATTAACAATGATACTACTTGTAAGTAGGAAAAATATCACCTCTGTAACCGACGAAGACGAACAACATCTCAAGAACATAGAAAATCCCCAAAATTCTAGGTTTTCACAGAGCATCGACTTTGAAAACAACAACCACAACTCTAACGAAGATCAAAGAAAAACAGTAACAATCAAAGAGAGCGGAATTAAGAAGAAATATCGTCAACCGATGGTGTTAACCATACCAGCTCTGATACCATGTCAACATTGTTAAAAGTGAAGAAATTAAGCTGACATGCCCGACCCTGATATTCCCCGAACACCAGGGTAGACATGTGCTAGCCGACACCTGAAGGTGATGAAGCCATATTAGAATGCATGAGTAATAATAATATAAACAATACTTATAAAGTTAAATACAATGATTATACAACTTAGGAACTTGTTTAGAGCATACAATCTAACTAAAACACTAAGGGGAATAATACAAAATTGGATAAATAAGAGAGTAGGTCCTACACTGAAAGGACTCGAAGATGTCGATACGGAAGTCACTACAAGAAAAGTAGTCATTATCGACGAAGATTTTCCAAGGGCCCAAAAAAACCATTGTAAAAAGCACATTTTGCAACCATAAAAAATGGGTCGTTGATAACATGACATGAAACAAATTTTTATTACCAACGCACATAATGTCCCCGAAAAAAGTCTCAAGTTTTGTCCGAAATGCACTTTTGTTTGGCGAGAAGAATTGGCGCCAGTTGTATTAACGATGTGATATCCCGTCCCCAAAATTAGTATTTTATTTTATTCTTGACGTATTTCGAAGATTTAATCGAAACTAGTTTGTTAATTCTCCAAATTTGAGAAAAATGAAGTGAGGGGTACTTTAGTCATTTCCAATTTTCTTGACCTTTTCGGTCAATTCTTGAGTTGGTTAGGTAGAGTTCGATTCCATGAGCACGTAGGTGTAAACGGATCTTAATTCCAAGTCAGAACGAAGAAGTTAGAGTCATTTGAAGTTGGTTGCATTTTGGTAATTTTACCAAAATGCCATAATTGAAGAGAAACCTCTAGAAAATGGGGGAGGTTTCTTAAAAAGAAAAAGGGAGGGGTCTGATTCTAACCCGTTTTGGGGGGAGATTGGACTCGTTAACCCACCAACGTGACTCGCTTGTATCTCCTCTGTTCGAGCTCCATTTTGGGTGATCTTGGTGTCCATGGAAAGCTCTTGATGAACCCTACATCTTTGTAGTGTTAGATTTCCCATTTTCTTTTCCATATTTGCAGTTCGAAGCCACAAAGCCCACAACTTTTCTGGCGGTTTTATCATTTTTTCGATGATTCTGGCAACCATAGTGAGGTATGAAACTTCATCTACTCTTCATAATCTTCAAGTTGGTATGCTTATTTTGTGCTTTCGTATTCATTTTAGAGTTGGGTGTTTAGAACCCTAGAATCCGGTATTCTCAAGTGAATTTGGATGGTTTCCGGTTAGAATTTATTGTCGGCTTAGTTGTGAAAAGTTTTTTCCTTGTTAAGCTCTAGCTACCACGTAAATTTGAGCTCATTTAGTTAATGTTGAAAATTCGGGGTTTCTAAACCCTCCACCTTGGCTACCATTGCGTGTGGCGGTGAGTGCGACCGTCCACGAGTGTTGTCTAAGTACCAAATACCTTATAGTGACCCTGTGAACCTATGTCTAGCTCGGTTTCCCGAAATTCAATTGTTTGGTGTAGTGATCAAATTGGACCGCCACTTGTTTGTGTGATTGATGATAATCCGACCGTTGGATCGTCACCAAACCTCAATGTATTATAGAACATAATATTTAGTTAAAATTAGTATTAATGGAGGCTCTGTGAGGCTTTACGGCTTATCTCGGTGAGTGACTTTAAAATATGTGATATGGTGATTACCCGATTCTTTATATTAATATCCTTTGTGGATATAACTTGATTTTATAAATGTGTTTTCTGTTAAACTGTGATTTTATAATTGGTCATCGATCTATTTTTATTAAATGTGATTTGATTCATGGATTGGAAATATTTGTGAAAAAGGTGATTTGAAGTGCATATTGAAATGTTTATGAATTGTGTTATAATATACATTTGAAATGTTTAGAAATGTGAGGGCTAGTAGGGGACCGTTACCCTAGTGTCACGGGGTTAGATGACACCGAGTCTGCACCATGTAGCAGTGGTACATGGATGGTCCTGCTTGGTTAATCCGCGATACTATTTATGGATCATGCTTGGTTAATCTACGATGGGCGATCCTTATGGCCATGTATACTTAGGTAATCCGCAATGGGTGATCACTGCCTAACAGTTCTGTAGGTGTGACTCTGCTTGGTTAATCCCTGATGGGGGGTCACTACCTACTTGGTTATCTTGACCCTGCTTGGTTAATCCGCGATGGGGGGTCACTAGTGGTCCTGCTTGGTTAATCCGCAATAGGGGACCATATTATTTATGGATCGTGCTTGGTTAATCCACGATGGGCGATCCTTATGGCCATACATACTTAAAGGTGATCATGCTTGGTTAATCCGCAATTGGTGATCACTGCCTAACAAATTCGTGGGAGCGACTCTGCTTAGTTAATCCGCAATGGGGGGTCACTACCTACATGGTTACTCAGGAGTGGCTCTGCTTGGTTAATCCACTATGGGGGGCCACTTTCTGTTTGGTTACTTATGTAGGTTTCAACCGAACTGCATCCCTCTAGCCTTAGGTTTTAATGTACATATGAACGATGGTTTTTGAGAATCTTGTGGTTTGAATTAGAAAAGCCGTTGGATGTCTGGGTGACTCTTTCGGTGTTTTCAGCAACTTGATTATGATTTCATAAAGCATGATTCTATACTTGATGTTTATAGATTGTGATCGATGGTCTATTTTTATTGAATATCACATACTTGTATTATTGTCACTCACCCAACCCTCGCAGCTTATCTGAGTGCCTGATTTGCCCAGTGTACCATTCCCATAATGTAGGCATTGATTTTACATGTGACAGGTCTGGGTAGATTATGAGAAACCGCTTGATATTTTGGTTCCGTTGAGTGGTTTGGAATCCGATGTTGTTGGATTCTGTTGAGTGGTCCGGAATTCTTACTCTTGCTCATTTCCATAAGTTTATCTTAGAATCTTAAATTCAAGTGAATGGGAATACAAATTAGAATTTCCATGTTATTATTCATGATTCAAGTAGGGAATTATATAAAAAGTTCCTTGGTTAAATTCGTAATATGATATGTTATCGCATTGTTTGATTAATGTAATTAAATGCTAAGATCATGCATCTTTAATTCATGAATTGATTAATTGATGGGATTGTGGAATGATGCTGGATATGAGTGTTGTTATTATGATTATTTTAATTGATCAATGTTTCTAGAGAATAATATTGTGCATTGTTAATTCTTTAATATGTTACACACTATGAATTGTGATTTTATGTGGGAAACATGATGATTTATGTGATGGATGAAGTGAAAATGTTAACCATCATGTGGGATTGTTATGTTGGATATCATTGTTATTGTTATGATTAAGCTTGTTGATAAATATGGCTACAGAATATGATTGTGCTTCGTTGTTTGTTCGTTGAAATATTGCATGATATGCACTGTGGTATATTGTTGGGACATAATGATTTATGTGATGAATGTTCGAGTGTAGTGAAGTAATGAACTACGAATGGCTTGATTCCTATTTAGGGTACGTAGGCAGTTTAACGAGGATGTTAGATGCAATCATAAAGTCTACGAAGAATTATTGCGCAGTTGGATCTTAAGTTGTGTTTTGCCTTTCCCGAAGGTGGGGTATATTAGAGATACGGGTATTTGGTGACGTCACGTGTTGATCATGGACGTATGTTGGGATCGGGGCATGACAAACGACAAGTAAAGTTCTTATCGGAAATAGAATGGTTATTTCCGAAGGTTTACTCATGTTGACGAAATTGATTTAGTATTTTTGAGGGAAAAAAAGTCCTCTCGGTAATGTTTTTATATTTTTCTGAGGGAAAAAAAGTCTTCTCGGTAATGCTTTTATAGTTTTGAAGGTGATTAGTTGTGGTCAGAAGTAATCATATTTTTTCCGACAAAATTTTTTCTTTGTCAAAATAAATTTTAAGGCATATGGTTTTGTTTTGTTGGAATCAATTATTTACCAATGGTCACATGTGTTGTTGGAATATTCTTGAAATAAATTTGATGCTTAATTTAAATTCTACAATAAATAGATCATATAACTTAGAATACATATGGAAAAAAGTATTATCCATTAGTGCAAATATTTTAAATTGAAGATCGAATTTGTTCGTCGTACTCTTATAGGGTTGAGAAGTGTAGTTGTAAAAAATGAGCAAAATTGGAGTTAAAATAACCGTTAAATCATTAGTTTTCGTTTATAACCATTGAAAGATTTCGTCCTATTACTTAATATCCGAATGTCATTTTTTTACGATTTTTGATGTATGCGATCTTAGAGCATATACAAAGAAGTTTGATGGTTTGATCGTTGAAACTAGTTTTGTAGAATGTGTATCCCTTCAAAATGATAGATTCAACAAACACTTGGAGTTTATTTTATACTTCCATTAAGTAGAACATAATAATTTGAGGTATCCACTAGTGCAAATATTTTAAATTAAAGATCGAAATCGTTCATCGTACTCTTATAGGGTTGAGGAGTGTAATTGTTAAAAATCAGCAAAATTAGAGTTAAAATAAAGGAAAACTAATGAAAATGACTTGAAAACTTTGAGTTTTAATGATAAGGACAAAATATAGAGCAAAGTGAATAGTACCAGGATTGACTTTTTAGTGTAAAAATGTGATTTTTCGTTAAAGTGAACAGTATTGTGGGCTTTTTGTTAAAACTCCCTTAAAATAACCGTTAAATCATGAGTTTTTCGTTTATAACTGTTGAAAGGTTTCGTCCCGTTACCTAATATTTGAATGTCATTTTTTTGCCTTTTTTTTACGTATGCGATCTTGGAGCATATACAAACAAGTTTGATGATTGGATCGTTAAAACTAGTTTTGTAGAATGATTATCCCTTCAAAACGATATTATCAACAAACACTTGGAGTTTATTTTATGCTTCCATTAAGTAAAACATAATAGTAGTATTCACTAGTGCAAATGACACGCCTCGATCCTGATGTCCGGGGGACAGTGGGATGGCCACGTGCTGACCGACACCCGAGGGTGACACAAGTCATTTTATGAATGCATATGCTAAGAACATGTGAAACATGCCTATAAATTTTTGTGCTAACTACACAATGAAATTTTTATATCCAAACCTTACCCAAAATAATATAATAGTAATCAGTTGTTAATAAAAATGATAGTGATAATGCATGACATGTTCAGACCATACATCTAATTCATAATACAAGCGGAAGGTGTAACAAAAAGTGCTAGTACAAGTAATGTCAAAAGCAGAGAGGATGACACGATATCACTGGTAGGAGAATTGTAGCAAAATAATAAGAGGTAACTATTCATTTCTGCGTGAAGATAGTGATTGGTGATGCAATTCGCTGACCACCTGCACTACAACCTTCATCAATCTCTTACTAAAAGACGGTTCAAACCTTACACCCACATGGAAGTCTTCCTGGTAAGTCTAGTAAGCTTGTGAAAAGGTTATGCTCCTAATGTTCATGTCCAAATCGATATAAACTGGGCGCACACTTCAGCCGAGTCGATCCTTCGTGAATTCCTTACGAATTGAGTGAGAAATCATGTCGAGAAGGCTAAAAGAACACTCAAGAATTTGAGGGTCAAAACAAGTCCAAAGATATTTCGTATTTCACAACTCCTTGTGACGATTTTCAATTTCCAACGGTCTCAACCCCTTTTGGAAATTGATGAGAATAACATCTGCTACCGAGGAGTTTCCCAAGAAAAGTATTTAATCTAAACAAAGTCAACGCTAAAGAATTTGGTGGTTAAGGAACTGACTTCGTCGTTGGAGCAAGTAAGAAGGTTATCGATAGCACAATCGTCGAGAATTGTTCTAATGATCTACATGAATTCCTTAGCGGGAATGAGTTCGAGAATGTTGATTTGATCCCACCAAACTACCATTTAATAACTTCATAACAACTAGCACTTACACATTTTCTGCAACACACACTTCGAATGTTTCGAGCAATTACCACAAAGATATGACTCTGCCCGCCATTCCTGGGGAATGCATGTTGCAGAATACAACATTGCTTCAGATCTCCAGTTGGTCTTAACCAACTCGTACCACTAAGATTTTTCCATCTCCCAGCACTTCTATGTAGATCTGACTCTGCCCGCAATTCCTAGGGAATGCATGTTGCAGAGTATTAATCCGATGTTAAAAGTCATCTAACAAACTAATTCGTCACCGATAAGGCACAATCCCGACATGAATTTCTTCTTCTTCCATAAGATGTGACTATTCATGCAGAATAAGGGTTGCACAACCGTACTGAAAGACAACAAATCCAGTAGTCATGACATCTAAATGATGTCATGACCGATACACTACTACAATAATAGAAGATCCTAAGTATGCTCTGAACAACCACACTGTGATACCAAATTGACATGCTCGACCCTGATATTCCCCAAACACCAGGGTAGGCATATGCTGGCCGACACCCGAAGGTGATGAAGCCATATTAGAATGCATAAGTAATAATAATATAAACAATAATTATAAATTTAAATACAATGATTATGCAACTTAGGAACTTGTTCAGAGCATACAAACTAGAACACTAAAGGGAGAAATATAAGATTGAATGAATAAGAGAATGGATCCTACATTAAGAGGACTCGAAGATGCTGATGCGGAAGTGCCTTGACGCTGAGATTGTATGCCTCGATTCCAAATCCTGAGGGGCGCAAAAAAAACATGAGTGGACCAAGTTGATATATATATATATATATATATAATATTGAAACAATTATTCAACAATGTACTAACCCCCAAAGTTTATGAAAACTAATAGCATAATATGTGAAAGGTTTTCTGAAAACCCTAGCATGCCATAAAACATTTCATAAAACATATATCGTACAGTGTGCTAAATAGTGGCATCAAGATTGTTTGAAAGAACGAACCAAACCCCTGGCCTAAGCCATCTACCAACGCCCGACCGAAGCCAATAATAATTTCTTCCAACTATAGCCATCTACCAATGCCCGGTCGAAGCCAATATAATATCTCTCGACCGTAGCCATCTACCAATGCCCAGCCGAAGCCAATATAATATATCCTGACCGTAGCCATCTACCAATGCCTGGCCAAAACCAATATAAGTATCATCGCCCGTAGGCAGAACAGTGACCACTAGATAAGCACAAAAATATTGAATATAATATTTCCAACATACATACATACATATATCTCAAAACATCTTCATAGTATATAGTCATCCATCATATATACTACAAAGAGTGTAAAAACATGTTCGTAAATAGTATATAGTCATCCATCATATATACTACCAAGAACATAGATTCGATAAAGTATGGTATTCCAAAATATTCTAAGTTAAGCATGATAATCATAAAGTGTAAATCTAATTTACTCGTAAAACATTTCATAAAATGTAACCATTAAATCATGTTTTTCATGTATGCATTTCTACTATTAAAGCATGCATTTTAGAAGGGGTCCACTCATAGATACTTCGTCGTCGAAGAGTAGTGCGAAATAGGAATGACGGAATCACCGCTAATAAATGCACCTAAGCACATAAAGGGTCCAATTAATAAAGCTCTACTAAAACGATTGAATTTGAGAAAACAGATGTCAAAAACAGATTCAGGACGTCGAAATTAGCCTAGGAAGGGTCCCAGACAAAACCCGAAAAAGGAAACCCAAAAGTCAACGTTGACCGCTCAACGATCAAAGTCAACAGCTAATGTTGACTGAAAGTCAACGGTTAAACAGGGTCGGGTCACCATGCTTGGGTCAACCAGGTTTAGGGCTTAGGGTTTGGACTTGGGTTAGGGTTAGGTTTAGGTGGGTTGGGCTGGAAGCCCGTGGGTTTTAGGTTGGGTTCAAAGGACTTGGGCCTTGGGGGTTAATGGGCCTAAGGCTCGAGTTCTATACGGCCTAAGGCCTAACTCAAAAGGGTTTTAGGTTAAAGGCTAATTAGGTTAGGCTTTTGTTTCAATGAGCCGAAGACCCTAGTTTGCTTGGCCCAAAAAACCTGGGTTTTGTGGGTTTAGGAAAGCCGGCCCGTTTCTCCCCAGGAAGAAGATCGAAGCCTCCCGAGCTCTGGTCGACGTTGAATCAACATTTCACCCTACGATTTATATATCAACATGAAGGTAGAGGTGAGAGGGAGAGGTTTGTACCTTCATGGTCCTTCACCATGGCCGAGAACCGGAAAGTGGGCTTGAAATCATCGGGTTTTTATCGAAAAATTGGGAAGGGGGAAAAGCATGCACAGGCGAGTTAGATACCTTTGGTTTTCAACTCAAAAACACAACATCAAGCTAAGAATAACTCGAAAAAACAGAATAGAGCAATAACCTTACATGGGTTTGAGAAGTGGAAGCTTGAAGTTCTCGGCTTCAATGGTGGATCACTCAAATGGTGCTCTGACAATGCAAGCGAAGATGTAGTCATGTTCCTTATGTCCCAAAGGTTCGAAATAAGGATTTATGGGACTAGCTTGGTTGGAATCGTGAGGAATGATGGTGGTTCATTCTCAGAAATAAAGGGAGATAGAGTATAGAGTGATGGAGAAAACCAGGAGAGGTGAGGGATAGAAAAAGTGATGTTGGGGAGGGAATAAGTGGGGTGCCACGTGACAGGCAAGGAGAAGGGAGAACCGAGGGACCAAAATCAAGGGTAGGCCCATTGGGCACACCATTTCACACTAGAAAGCAATATTTTAAAACAAATAAAACCCAACCAAAGTGAAAATACAAAAATACCCTTCCGTTCCGTAAATTCCGGGATGGGATGTTACATAAGCTATGGAAATAGAGAGAGAGATATCTAAGAGGTTTAGAGAGAGAAAGAGAATTTTGCAACTGAACCCTTCTGTTTCTGTTAAGTTAACTATTACAAGGTGCTCTCATTATTTATACTTATACAGCTCATAGCAACCTTGAGACAAACCTAACAGCCACTAATAACAATACAGGTGGCATCCTCTACATAACTCAAATGATACAATACAAATATCCTTTATATTTCAACACAGAGCGATACTGGAATCATGCATCTTTTGGTCATTGATAGATTCGCTATGCTCAAGCTTGTACAGGAAAACAAGGCTTACAAGACGGATGAATTTCACATAAAAAATTCAACCAACAATGCCTAGTTAACACTAGCTTATGCCCTTTGGAAAAGGATCATCTCTGGATCCTCATTGTGGGGATCTGATGGATCCATCAATCACGATCGTTCATCGTACATCGTACATTATGCGATCAGAAATCATTTAAAATTTAAAATTTATAATTGAATATAAATAGTATCTAACGAAAACTGACCGCACAATGTACGATGAATGACCGTGATTGATGGATCCTTTAGATTCCCAAAAGCGGATCCGGAGATGATCATTTTCCATGCCCTTTAAACATAGATAACTTGCGCTGAATATTAATGCCCTTTTCTGATCGTTTTTTGGTTAGACCCTTTCTTTTCCTTTTGATTTGGCTGGCACTATAAGCTTCATAAGATTATTAAGAGAATTAGTACTTATTCATTAAGGCTTTCAAACCTTCAAAAATTACATCTTGCTTTTGTAAATGGTTTCCCATGATCGACCACGACCTTTGGTACTAGTGTAGACATCAAAATTTCGGTGAAATAAATATTCACCAACATATTAAAGTTTCGACATGCTAGGGCATACATGCCATGCGCCACGTGTCACACAAATTGTACACATAGCGTGCGACTCAACAAAATCGGACTAGTCATCAAGAATAACACGTGTCAACACTTGGCAGAAATGAATTATTTGATTTTAATTTAATCAAAACAAATGATAATTGTTGGAGTCAAATCACAAACTGGCCCATAAATCAAGTCTTGGTTCTTAAGTCAAATAATCAAGCCCACAATCAAGGCCAAATCCATCCATAGTTAAGGCTTGAAAAATCTATAAATAGGAGACTCCAAGACAAAGAAAGGGGTCCAAAAATCATTTCACGCCCAGATGCTGAAGCTTTGAAATTCTGAAGCTCTCAAGCACTCAAACCCCCCAAACACTCAAACACCCAAGAAAACTTCGTCAAATCCCGTGAAGAACCACTAAACACCCCTACACCTACCCGTTCCTCCATTGCCAAGAGCCAAAACCTTGTGACATTCGTTCATCCAAGATCAAGTGATCGCGATCCTTGGATCAACAACACTTCACATCTACACATTTCAGAGATCGAATCAGATGATCAAGTTGTAAAGAGATTGTAACCCTACAAATTCATTAATATAAACAATTTATTTTGTACACGTGTTCTTGTCTCATTTGTCACAGGGTTTTCATGTTTACAAATTTGGCACGCCCGGTGGGACAATCTCTACCTTTCATCTCTTTCTCCGTTCAAGAAATCCAAGCACACTTCGAAGTCAATGGCATCAAAGAAAGGATAAGCCTCTCTTGCATCTGAGGGAAGGAGCACCAGCACTTCTACTGCAAGTGGAGAATCCATTGGCAACATAACCTGGAGCAAAGGAAGGCGGTCGCCACTTTTCAACATGTAACTTCAAAGTTAGTTTTGTTGAATGAGCAAATGGAGCGTCAGAGGCACGCACTCGCCATCAACCTAGCCTCGCTGGGGGCACCAAAGCATGCTTCTATGGCACATAAGATGACGTCCCAAAACGGCCAACGGGATTTTTTATCTTCGAAAAACCCGAAGGAGCACTCATTGTCACTGGCTTCATATTCGAACTCAAATGTAGGATCCTACTGCAGATCACCGACCAGCAATTGTCATATGAAGACTTTGCCAGCACCCTCGATGTCTATAAGAGATTCTTTGGTTGTGCAAGTCATGATCACCAGTGCTACCTTCATTGAAGATCAACTTGCACAGATGAACGAGGCAATCGCAAAGCTGACAAATACCGTCGAGGACAAAGATGCGTAGATTGCTACGCTTATGAGTAGGTTGGAATCGCAGCATGATGGAGAAATTGACCCTGACCCAAAGAAGAATCAGCACGACTAGGAGTTTGGCGAGGAAGTAGCGCATTATATTGACAAAGCTGGAGAGAAACAAAAGCTAAAGTCTGAAGCTACATCAACGGGCTCTCTTTCCATCCAACAACTTCAAGACATGATCACAAATACCATCAAGGAAAAATATGGAGGCACTTTGAAGGATGTACTGATGTACTCGAAGCCATACACCAAGAGGATTGATAGCTTGCGGATGCCGACGGGGTACCAACCACCAAAGTTCATGCAGTTTGACGAAAAGGGAAACCCAAAGCAACACATCGTTCATTTCGTCGAAACTTGAAACAACGCTGGGACTGAGGGAGACTACCTCGTAAAGCAGTTTGTCCGTTCTTTGAAAGGAAATGCATTTGATTGGTACACAGACCTAGAGCTTGAGTCCATAAACAATTGGAAGCATATAGAGCAAGAATTCTTGAATCACTTTTATAGCACCCATTGTACCGTCAGCATGATAAAGCTTACAAATACAAAGAGTGGAAGGATGAGCTTGTCGTTGACTACATCAACTGATGGCGCATGCTAAGTTTCAACTGTAAAGACAAACTCTCGAAGATCTCATTGATTGAGATGTGCATACAAGGCATGCATTGGGGATTACACTACGTTTTTCAAGGTATCAAACCGCGGGAGGAGTTAGCCACCTATGCCCACGACATTGAGTTGAGCATCGCCCATCATAGGAAGAAAGAATCGATAGCCGACTATAAGAAAGACAAATTCTTTGGGCATAAAATGGACAAATCTGTGAATGAGCCTGCTAAGGAAGCAATGGTGGTTAACACGACTCCCATCAAAATCTCTACAAGAGACAAAAAAAAAAGAGGTGAAGCAGAATAAACCTTTTCATGATTAGGAGAGGTACAAGCGCACTTTGAATGAGCTTGAGGAGAAGACTTATCCATTCCTTGACACCGATATGGCTGCCATGTTGAAAGATTTGCTTGACAAGAAGGTGATCGAGTTGCCCGAGTGTAAGCGGTCGGAAGAAATAAATCGAGTAAACAACCCAAGATATTGCAAATATCACTGCGTCATTAGTCATTCGGTTGAAAAAATGCTTTGTGCTAAAAGATCTCATCATGAAGCTGGCCCAAGAATGAGTCATCGACTTAGATCTTAATGATGTGGTGGAGTCAAATCATACCACCGTCACTTTTGGCTATTTCGACTCAACATCTTCACCTCAATCGCTGGGGGCATGCTCTAAAACCATGCTAGTCAAGCCGAATGAAGTTGAAGGATGGACTCTGTCACTCCAAAAACACCGCGCAAAAAGCATATACCTTGTCCTCAAGTTAACAAATCATGGAGGAGGCAAAGAATCTCTCATCAACCTCCAAAGCAACATAAAAATGTTAAAGATGATGAAATTTCGAGACAAAGATCATTCATCCCTATCACGATGCGTGATTTCTTCCCTGAACACTCATTCGATCACTCAATCAAGACTCCTTGCTATGAAGATTGTGAGGAATGCCTCTCCAAGATCACTTGACAAAATCCACACCAAAATGCTCCTCGTCCGCACAAGCCTAAAAGGCGACACCGAACACTATTTGCCTGCAGGAGCTGAAATTGCAACACAGCACCAAACATTCCTTGCCTGCACGAGTCAAAACTGCAAACAACACCAAAGCTCCTCGTCTGCATAAGCCTAAAAGGCGACAACAAATGCTCCTGGCCCATAAGAGCCTAAATTGTGTATGACACTTAAAAAAAAAAAAAAAAAAAAAAGAAGCAAGGCGAAGCTCTGAACATCCAGAAATTCCTCAACCATAACCAAATTCAAATCAAAATACCCAACATATATGCTTTTCATCAAGCTCGTGGAGAATCAACAAGCACAACAAATACAAGTGTCGATTCATCCCCAACAAATTTGAAAACCATGCACCGTGTGAAACTCCTCGTGGTCTCATTTCATTCAAGACTAAGCCTCAATATTACATTGTGACAATATCTCAGCTATGGCATTGGCAACTAATCTAGTTCTTCACTCCAAAGCTAAGCATATTGAAGTGGATTGTCACTTTGTTAAAGAACATTTTCAACAAGGTGTTATTTCACTTCAGTTTGTATCCTCTACTGATCAGTATGCAGATATCCTTACCAAAGGTTTATATTCTCCTTCTTTCAGCC
Source organism: Pyrus x bretschneideri (assembly GCF_019419815.1). Classification (NCBI taxonomy): domain Eukaryota; kingdom Viridiplantae; phylum Streptophyta; class Magnoliopsida; order Rosales; family Rosaceae; genus Pyrus; species Pyrus x bretschneideri. The sequence goes on from NW_025999557.1 coordinate 476,248, forward strand.
ATCATTGTTCCAATCTTATGCATGGGGTTTCCCAACATAAGATTGAGGAGGAATGTTAGAATATAAAGGATATGTGTATTGTGTCGTTTGAGTTATGTAGAGAATGCCACTTCTATTGTTATTAGTGGTTGCTAAGGTTTGTCTCAAGGTTGTTATGAGTTGTATGAGTATAAATAGTGAGAATGCCTTATAATACTATACTTAACAGAAATAGAAAGATTCAGTTGCAATATTCTCCTTCTCTCTCTAAACCTCTTCGACATATCTCTCTCTATTTCCATAGCTTAATTTCTTCATTTCTAGCAATGCTGACACTCTGGTGTGCATATAAGAGAAAGAGAGATAGTGAAGTGTGAAAAAGTAATGCTAAAGAAACTAAATTAATAGATAAAAATTTATAAACTAAATAACATGGAAGTTGATGAATAAATTATAACTTAGACGTTGATAAATATACTCATTCCTATTAGGAACACATCATTTAATGTGCAAATTTTATCTACAAATTTATATTCTTTAGCATCACCCGAAGTGGAAATACATGACTCGTCGATTGCAAAAGGAAAAATGAAGGGAGACGGAGTGGGGAAAAGGGTCAGGAAAACTGGGCCATTAAATACGTGGCACATTCAGAACCTTTAGATTATTTTGAACGGTTTGGATTTAAAAGTTACGTATATTTTCGCAGGGTGAAAAACATTTGCAAAGAGGACTCCCTTATCTTTTCAATGCCGCCCCTTGTTTCGTCAGTTGTCAGCAAAACGGCGTCGGACTGATCTTTTAGCCTCAGAAACTCTCTCTGCTCCTCTACCTGTAAACTACCCACTCCCACCGTCCTCCGCCACAGTCAAGCTTCCGGCCTCTGATCGCCTCCAAGAGAGTATCAGATGCAGAAATTGGGAGATTTCAAGCTTCCCCAGTTCTTCAATTACCCTCCGTACTTCACACTCCAACCCGTCAGAGACACCCGAGAGAAGCAGATACAATTATGGAAAGACCTCATCCTCGACTACTGCAAAACCCACCACATATTCGTCATCGGATTGGAAGACCAAGACTTTCCGCTCTTCTCTAACCCTGCGATCGAGCGATCTCTCACCTACGAAGCCCGGGAAGCCTTCCTCTCGGCGTTGGTCGCGCAGGGCCGGGCTGAGTGGCTGGATAAAAGCCGCCGAAAGTGCCTTGTGCTATGGCATCGAATTCAGGACTGGGCTAATATTGTCCTGGACTTCGTTAAGGACAATGGGTTGGAGGATAGTGTGATGACGGTTGAGGAAATCCGAACTGGGATTGAATCGAGGGGGACGGAGCTTCATGGGATTGATCGGACGGTTCTGATGAGGGCTTTGAAGATGCTGGAGCAGAAGGGGAAGCTTGCAATCTTCAAGGGGACTACCGCAGATGACGAGGGCGTGAAGTTTTCGATTTGATTTTGGTACCCTTGGACTCTTAATCCAGGTTTAGGAAAAACCCCATTTGTATTATGCTATGTTTGTTTTGATTAGATGAATTGGTACTTGTGTTCAACGGATGCTTCAGGCCTAATCAGTAATCGCTATGAGAATATGATTTTGGGGAATCTTCTTTTGTCTCTTTAATCTTTGCTGCAATCTACACAGGCATGCTTTTATTCATAGGTAAATAATGGTTATTTGCTTTCTTCGCTGTGGATTATGGTTTTCTATCGGTTTTTGGACTATAGATGCATCAAAGCATTTATCAGGTGCAATGTGATTGTTTACATGGTGTTTTGTTTTATAGTGTGTCATCTAGATTCTTAACAAAGAGTATGCTCTATGAATTCTAATTAAGTTACCCTTTGACTGTAGTCGCTGAGCTTTTATTCTTTCGGTTTGATTTGTGTGCGGAAAGAATCAAATATGTGGCCTGTAGAGATCTAGATTGTCAAGCATTGTCAAATGAAAAAATGGATTGTGAGATTTTATCCATGTCCAGTTTCCTCCAATTAATTCAAAGAAGAATGGAGATAAAATTAAGGTAAGCATGGAAAGCAGATGAGAAAAAGCTGACCCTCTTTAACTCAGACCTCTGTCCTTAGAGTCATAAGCCTTTTTTCTTCCAGAAAAATGAAACTGGATGACAGAGTAGGTGATCATCTTAGCTCACATATAAACGTGCATCTTTTCAGGATTCCGACTCTTCCATGTGAAAAAGCACCGTAATCTACTCCATTTCATATTATGGGGCACTTAATCCCTTTGTTACTAAAGTTTGAGGCCTTGTTCGTGCAAAATCATTTTCTTGAGCAGAGTAATGCTTATATTGGCTACTATCAGTCGTATTTTTATGTGTTTCCTGGTGCTTGTATCTTCTCAACAGCTTGGGATGTCTTTATTCCTGTGGGATCCTGCTTTTTGCTGCAAACCTGCAGGCTGCAGCAGTGGTTTAGTGGATCAATATTAGAAGGTGCCTGTGTTTAATAACTTGTAATTTTCCAGAAAAAAATAGAACGGAGATGTGTGTTGTTTCAGCTCGTATGAGAAAATCTGCATGCTCGTGTGTGTTGTTTCTACTCTCATGTCTCTGATCTCCAGCAAACTCGCATGCACATTTGTGGGATACCAGTTTTACTATGTGAAAGGACACCGTAACTTATCCCTTTTATTTCAGTTCTCATGCTTGCATTTCTTATTTTGAAGTACATGCTCCCACTTGTGCTTAACTTGCCTTGTTCTTGCAAAACTGAGAAGGCCAAGATGTCTCGTGTAAGAGTTGGCAGATGGCTTGAGGTGAATGAGATGACCGTACGTGTTGTCACGTTATTGGCTTTCATATTCCATCAACATCTTCTCCAGCTCAAATGGTCCAAGCAGTTGCACGATCCCAACCTAATGGTTTCATGGGGGTGCTGAGAAAATGGTATTCAATGTTTGTGCACTATTACACATCACCGGAGGCTTCATTTCTTTGTTTGTGAACTTCAAGCAGAACAAATTGCTCATTGTAAAGCATTTTCTTTTGGGGCATTTAAGGTGCTATGCCCGTCTAGTATTTGATGCCCTTCTTTTCCCTCAAATCAGCCTCAACATTTTTCTGAACTCAAAGGATAATCCTCCTTGTTCATTTTACCTTGGAATTACTATTCTGGTGTACTTCCCCATGCATATGACCTTTACGGGGCTCAAACCTTTGATCCTATCCTCCATTGATCGTCCAAGTTTGTGATTGATCGTCATACAGGTCATTTATCTGGTTCCTGGGATGTCATTGTTTGTTTTGTGGATCTGCTATTTGCTGCATTCATACTTGCAGCAGCAGTTCAGTGGACGCTGCATCCATCGAAGTAGATTGAAGGGACATGAAAGTTATGAGAAAGTAAGTTACAGTGTTGTTTGTGCTTCTGTTAGTATATAAACATAAACAGACTATTTTCTTTGCATTCAGTATTGATTTTAAAGAGTTTCTTATTAGTACGATGTCATTCTTTAGGCTTGTGTTTCACTTGGACTTGAGTCATATTTCCATCATCTGGTACACTGTTAGTAGACCTGTAAATGGGTCGGGTTTACTGGGTTTGGATCCGATCCGTTAATTTAACGGGTCATCCGGACCCAACCCGTTAAGTTAATAGGTCGTCCGTTAACAATCGTTTTTTTTTTTTTTTTCACATTTTGCATTCCAAAACAAATTACACATCTTTTAACCAAAATTACAAACATTAACTAACAATCTAACATCATATATATATATATATATATATCAAAGTGAAAGCGTTTATAAGCATATAAAGTATTCATAGCCTTGCCAACATGAACGCAAGAGCACCTCCTGATCATGATCAAGAGAGTGTGAGGAGTGATGAGAGAATGACCTTTCATCTCATCAATCAAGGCCCAGGCAGTTTCCCAATCATTGCGAACGCGTGAAAGTAATGAATATTGCTTTGATCAATTATATTTCTCAATGCTGCAATGGCAGCGGTTTATATACAAAAAACAACCATAAAGATAGTAGATAAACAACAATAAAAGATGGCAGTAGCCATGTGAATAGAGGTGGCAGTAGCCATGTGAATAAAGGTGGCAGTAGCCATGTGATTGTGCAGGTTGAGTTTATTCCTTCGGTCTGTTGTCCAGGTTGTACAGCTTGTCCAGGTTGTACAGCAGATTGCAGCGGGAAGGTTGAATTGGTGGTGCTGATGTGGACCTTTCGTTAGGGTGTAGAGATTTATCCAAACTAGGTTTATCACGCCCCCGCAAGCTGACAGGGCGTTGACGAACAGGAAGCTTGGAGATAAGATAATGGAAGCGAACAGATGACAAACCTTTGGTTAAAAAATCGGCAATTTGGTCTGTGGTAGCCACATAACCAACATCAATTTCCTTGCGAATGACCTTGTCCCGGATGTAGTGATAATCCACTTCAACATGGCGCATGCGAGCTTGATAAACGGGATTGGAAGCAACAGCAATGGCACTGATATTATCACACCAGAGACGAGGTGGCTGTAATGGAAGATATAGATCACGGAATAGATTGCGAAACCATGAGAGATGGGCAGAAGTATAGGCAAGTTGACGATACTCCGCCTCTGTGCTAGACCGTGACACTCCACGTTGCTTTTTCGAACTCCAGGAAATTAAATTATCTCCAAGAAATATGCAGTGACCGCCAGTGGAACGACGGTTATCAGGGTCACCAGCGTAGTCAGCATCAGCGAAGGCAGTTAGAGTGAGAGGACTGGGTTTGTAAATTAAACCATGATCATGTGTGCCTTTCAAATACCGTAGTATGCGTTTGACTGCAGCCCAATGTGCAGTAGTTGGAGAGTGCATGTACTGACATACTTGGTTGACAGCATAAGCAATATCAGGACGGGTAAAGAGAAGGTATTGAAGGGCTCCCACAACACTGCGAAAAGAAGATCCATCGGAGAGGGGCTCACCATCATATAAACTCAAGCGTTTACCACTGGGAACTGGCGTTGAGATGGGCTTGGCGTCAACCATATTAGTGTTCTGTAGAAGCTCCAAAATGTACTTGGATTGAGTGAGATAGAAGGCAGAAGGCGTCCGGGAAACCTCCATTCCCAAGAAGTAGTGTAAGGGACCAAGATCTTTCATTGCAAAATGAGCACCAAGCTGCGTGATAAACTGAGACAAGTGAGCATTGTTGTTCCCTGTGATTAAAATGTCATCCACATAGATGAGAAGATAAAGGATTGTTGAGCCATCAAAATAGGTGAAGAGAGACGAGTCAGCTTGGGAAGCAGTGAAGCCCAAGTCTTCTAGTTTCTGGGAAAAACATTGAAACCAAGCACGGGGTGCTTGTTTCAAACCGTATAGGGACCTTCGAAGTCGACACACATGAGAGGGAAACTGTGGATCAATGAACCCTGCAGGTTGGCGCATATAAACTTCCTCATTCAAGGTGCCATGAAGGAAGGCATTTTGAACATCAAGCTGGCGGATAGGCCACTGAAAGTGAAGAGCAATAGAGAGAATGAGCCTAATGGTGGCATGGGTGACCACCGGACTGAAGGTTTCGCAGAAATCAATGCCTTCTTGCTGATGAAATCCATTTGCAACTAGTCTAGCTTTAAAACGCTCGATGGAACCATCAGAGTTCTTTTTTATGCGATACACCCATTTATTTGGTAACACATTCATAGAAGACTTGTAGGGTACCAAAGTCCAAGTGCCTGTACGCTGTAAAGCGTTAAATTCATCTGCCATTGCTTGGCGCCATTGGGGAGACTTATTGGCCTGGGAAAAACATGTGGGCTCAACCAAAGTATTAGTAACAGTAGTGATGCAAGCATATCTGGGATTTGGTTTTCGAATTCCTTGTTGACCACGCGTGATCATGGGATGAGTGGATGGAACAGTGTGAGAAGTGGTGTTGGCAGGTTCAATATTCACGTGAGTAGTGGGAGTTGGTGGGTAAGAATGGGAGTCTGGGATAGAGGATGGAAGGATAGTATGGGAGACCGGGTTAGGGAGCAGGGGAGAGGGTGAGGTGGTGACAAGAGAAGGAGGGGTCCGTGGGGTCGAACGTGGTGGGGTGTACTGGAAGGTATCAATGGGCAGGACATGGTCCAACTGAGTCGGTTTTGACAAGGTCGGAGTAGCAAGGTCTGTATAGGGAAAACTCTTTTCATTGAAAATGACATGACGAGACAGAAAAGACTTGCCAGTGGTAGGATCATAACATTTATAACCTTGATAATTTAATGAGTATCCTAAGAAAATGCATTGTTTTGATCGAAACTTAAGTTTAGTATCAGTGTATGGACGTAAATAGGGAAAACAAGCACAACCAAATACTTTGAGAAAATCATACTGGGGTGATTTTGAAAACAGTTTTTGGAAAGGGGAGACGCCATTCAAGATTTTGGTGGGAAGACGATTAATGAGATAATTTGCAGTGTGAAAAGCGTCATCCCAAAAAGTGTGAGGAAGAGACGCATGAGCAAGTAAAGTTAAGCCAATTTCAACAAGATGACGATGTTTACGTTCTGCGAGACCGTTTTGCTCGGGATGATGAGGACAACTGAGTCTATGATGAATGCCATGTTGAGAGAAAAGGTGTTTAAAAGAGGAATTGACAAACTCTCCTCCACCATCAGACTGAAAAAATTTAATTTTGGTGTTGAACATATTTTCTGCAAGCTTTTTAAAATGAACAAAGGTTTGAAAAACATCAGATTTTAACTTTAAAGGATAGAGCCATGCATAACGAGAAAAGTCATCTACAAAAACAACATAATACTTGTAACCATTAATTGAATAAGAAGGAGAAATCCATACATCGGAATGTATTAATTCCAAAGGACACGATGACTGGGAAGAAGATAAATTAAATGGCAACTTATGACTTTTGCCAAGGGGACATGATGAACAAAAGTCGTAGGTTGCATTACCAGTTAAAGGTAATTTATTTTGGGAAATTAGACGACGCAAAACAGAAATTGCAGGGTGACCTAACCTAGAATGCCAAATAGCATCCGACACCCTAACACCAACAAATGCAGAGACTCCATGGTTGACCACAGAAGAACTTGAAAATGGATAAAAACCATTTTTACTCCGGCCTTGCAAAAGCATCTTCCCCGTTTGAAGGTCCTGAATACGATAGGAATTGGGATATAAGGTTAGTGAACAATGGTTGTCGTTGGTAAATTGATTGATGGAAATAACATTAGTAGAAGCATTAGGGCAGTGAAGGGTGTTGGGAAGGGTAAATGAGTGATTGGGTGTGTGAAGAAAAGAAGTGCCAACATGAGAAATGTGCAAACCTGATCCATCCACCACGCCATTAACATTGTCAGTGCCATTGTAGGGACGAGGATTCGAAACCTGATGTAAATCATTGGTGATATGTGCATTGGCTCCAGAGTCAAAAAGCCAGTTTTGAATGCCAGAGGGAGAGGCAGATGCCGGAGACGGTGCAGCAGCAGCATAAGCTTGGAGACGTGGAGCAGGAACACGTCCTTCATAGGCCATATTAAGGCGATTGAAACAATCAATGGCAGAATGGCCGTGACGACGACATATTTGGCATTGGATACGCCCACCAGATTGGGTTGGAGAAGGAGGAGCACCAAGAACGCCATTATGGGTTTGTCGGGGTGGAGGAGCATAGTGGTCTTGGGCTTGAGGACGAGGAGAAAACTGACCACGGCTGCCATTGAAGTGACCACGGCCTCCGCGAGGAGCACCGTGACCACGGGAAGAGCCGAAACGACCTCTTCCAGCAGCAAGGGCAGTGGGCCCAGTTTCAAACATAGTATGAAGCTTTTGACGTCTCTCTGCACCAAGAAGAAGAGCCTCCAAGGCATTGTAATTGATGGCCTCATCCCGTGCTTGTGCAGAAGCAACAGTACTCTCATAAGCAGGCCCAACATTATTTAAAATAATGGCAACAAGATCAGAGTCAGTCACAGGAGAACCAGAGAGGGAGAGAGTGTCAGCAAGACAATTAATACGATCAAGAAACTCAGCAATAGAGGAATCACCACGATGGGTATTCATAAGCTCACTACGCAATTGGAGGAGGCGGCCAGTAGACTGAGAAGCATACCTGTCACGTAAACAAGTCCATGCAGAAAGAGAACTAGTCTTACCAATAAGAGAGGCAAGAACTGTGGGATGAACCGAACTGTTGATCCAAGAGAGAACCATAGCATCGTGCTGAATCCATGCATCAAAGTCAGGATTGGTTTTATCAGTGAGTTGGCCAGCATCGTCCTTTAAGAAGGCAGGAGGACATGGGTTGGTTCCATCGACAAAAGACACCAGATTCCTGCTGCGAAGTAAGGGCAACATCTGGGCATGCCATAGGGGATAGTTGGTACGATCCAACTTGATAGTCAGAAAGTTGGAAGCATTTGGAAGAGAGAGATGGGAGGGACTTGAACTGGACGCCATGGGAGAGAAAAATAAAATAAAATAAAGCTTTTGGTCGGTTAGACTGTCAGCTCTGAGATACCATAAAGAATATTGCTTTGATCAATTATATTTCTCAATGCTGCAATGGCAGCGGTTTATATACAAAAAACAACCATAAAGATAGTAGATAAACAACAATAAAAGATGGCAGTAGCCATGTGAATAGAGGTGGCAGTAGCCATGTGAATAAAGGTGGCAGTAGCCATGTGATTGTGCAGGTTGAGTTTATTCCTTCGGTCTGTTGTCCAGGTTGTACAGCTTGTCCAGGTTGTACAGCAGATTGCAGCGGGAAGGTTGAATTGGTGGTGCTGATGTGGACCTTTCGTTAGGGTGTAGAGATTTATCCAAACTAGGTTTATCAGAAAGAACCGCTACCACCAGCTCTGACGAGGCTACTATGCCGCATTGATCGAGCTTCCTTTTCATCTCAGAGCCCAGCGACTCACTCTGTAAACTTAAGATGTCGGCAATGTTTTTCACATCTTGAGAAAGACCGAAATCCGAGACGCCCAACTCAGTATCATCATCATCTTCATCATCGTCGTCCTTGTCTTCGTCGTCAGCAACAGCAACATTGACATGTGATTCTTCTGCTGTGGAATTGTCATCAGCTGAGTTTGGAGACTTGGAGTGTGAGCTAATCGAAGAAGAGGGCCAAAGGAGGACGGGAGTAAAGAAATGCGTTGGAGGTGCTGATACAGCGGCGAGGGTTTCATTATTGACTATTAAAATTACACAAAAGCTCTCAATAACGGGTGGTTTAACGGGTCTTGCGAGTTCACCCAAAATGACCCGTTAACCATCTGATCCAAATACTCATTTTAACGGGTCGAGTCGGGTCGGATTTGAAATGCCAGGTCTAACTGTGACAATGAAAAAATTAATTAAATGGAGTACTTTTATTTTTTTATTTGTTGATTTTTTTTTTATTTTTATCCGAGTGATAATCTAGCTAATTAATCTGTATTCGAAATTTCAAAGTTGAGTGTTGAGGGGTGCACACACTATTCTGGCCAATTTGGCCACCCTCATGTCTACAAAACTGGGTAGTTTACAAGTTAGCGAAACTGGTCATGTTACTTTCCTGCTTAGTTGTGCAACTTAGTCTAAGAATGGGGGGATCAAGTCACATAATTGGGCATCAAACTCGTCTTCCACATGAATTGAACGTAACTTACAAGTATAGATTGTAGCAAGGGGTGAGGAGATAAAGTGGGATTGAAATCACCATCCACGCATTTTAAACCTAAAACATTTCACCCATAAGTGCAAAGGAATATTACTAACATGTAGTAATAAGTGGCATATTATTTTATTGTTAGGTTTTGCTGATAAATGAATTTGGACCGTACATGGGAATTTTTTAAGGAAAACTAATGAAAATGGCTTGAAAACTTTGAGTTTTAATGATAAGGACAAAATAAAGGGTTAAGTGAATATTACCAGGATTGACTTTTTAGTGTAAAAATGTGATTTTTCGTTAAAGTGGACAGTACCGTGGGTTTTTCGTTAAAACTCCCAATTTTTTATCGTTTGTTTGCTACTTGGTTACTAGGTTAATTTCATTCCAATGAAAAAAAAAATGACGAACATGATTTTTTAGCCTCTAACACAGTTATATTTAATCAGGTCAGTTGTTTTCTTTTGATTAATTTAATCTGATGGCCAAAATAGAGTTGTATGAAAGTTAAAATTATGTGTGAAAACTAACTCTCTAAAAACAATGGCAAAAGTGTGATAGAATAATTGAAATGAAACCAACATTTTGTTTTTGGCTTAAATATAAAAGACAATTGACATGATATAAATCATCCATTCACTTGTGATAACAGTCTATATATAACAGGAGATTATTGTCTCGAACCTATGGCACATTTTAAAATGTATAACTTACTACACTTTTTTTCGTCTCGTTGAAAGGCACGAGATATTGGAAGAAATTAAGCATATTATAGTTGTTGAATTCAGCCTCGAGGTTTCAAAACTTAGTTGATTGTTGGGTCAAAATTTGGCTTGGATAGCGAGGTAGAGTTCACAAGTGTATAGACACAAACAGTGCACAAACGATGGTAAAAATGATGGTGTTACGAACATTAAAAGTTAGACGGATTTGTTATGTTTCATCTCTTAATGGTAACAGAGCTCTCAAATTCTTCTACCCAACAAAATTCAACTCATTCGAAATCTAGTGATTGGTTCTTGGTTCACTTTGACTCGCTTAATAAATAAGAAAGGCCTAGCCCATTCAATTTGTATAAATTATTAAGCCCGGTCCACATTTAGAATCACACTAATTGCAGTATAATTGTTTGACTTGGTTTTAGTCTTAACAAAATCAAACAAATGTCAAAAGATTTGATTTGAAAAGTTCAAGTGTAAATCCATTTTTTTGGGGGTCAAATTACAGTCTATAATAACGAAACTCGATTATTACTACCTTATTTTCTTCTAGTATATCAAATCACTCTATATTTTATCACTTGGTAATACGGTTTAATGATATTCATCTTCATTTGTAAGTGAGAGATCTTAGGTTTAGTTCTTGTCAAAGACAAATTTAAATCTCATTATTGCTAGCCAATTGTGAGGATTAGCACACTCCCCCTCACCCTTATTGTAGAATGTAGATAATATCATTTGTTAAAAAAAAAAAAAAAATTGTTATTGACACTCCAAAATTCTTATTCTACAGTCCAAACTTTCTATATTTAGAAAGAAATATACACTTGTGAAGAGTGTAAAATGAAAATTTAGAAGTGCCAATAACACTTCTAAAAAGAAGTCACCCTAAACTTCAAAGTTTTGTAACTGTAGTTACAGTTACAATTCAAATATCTAGAGTGGTCTCTAACTCTCAAATTCAACATCTTTACCTAGTTATCTATATATACAAAGTGAGCATCCTAAAATGGTGAAACATTCAAAATATCATAAATTGCCTTTTAAGAATTTCATAAATTACAATTGAACCAAAAGAAGCTAAACTATTTAGCCATATTTTTATTTTGAATGAATTTAATATTTAAAATCATAGAAAAACAAAAAAATAAAAACAAAACTGTGAACACGAAAAATTCCTGAAAACAAGAAACAAGAATACGTGTACAAAATAATATTTTTGTGTTTAATGATTTTGGGGTTACGATCTCTTTGTAATTTGATCCTCTGATTCTATCTTCGTAGGGTGTAGGTTTGTGGATGAGTTGTTGATCCAAAGGGCCGTCGGGGCTTGATCTAAGGATGAACAGTTGATGAATGGATCTTCAAGGGGCGTTGGGCTTGATCTTGAAGAATGGGTGTATGGGTTTGTTGAGGTTGTTGATCCAAAAGGCCGTTGGGGCTTGATCTTAGGATGAACGGATGAACGGATGATGAATGATGAACACTTTCTTCAAGGGGCCGTCGAGGCTTGATCTTGAAGGTTGATGGATGAGCGGATCTTCAAGAGCTTTTGGACTTGATCTTGAAGAACGGTTGGATGTGTGCTTTTGTTGATGTTGTTGATCCAAAAGGCCGTTGGGGCTTAATCTTAGGATGAACGGATGATGAACAATGAACACTTTCTTCAAGGGCCGTCGGGGCTTGATCTTGAGTTGGTGGAAGTTCTTCAAGGGCCGTTGGGGCTTGATCTTGAAGGAGGATTTGACGAAGAACGAAGAGTACTTTCTTGATCTTTCGGGATTTTCTTGAGAGCTTTAAAACTTTAAGGCTTCAAGGTTTTGGTGTGTGTGTTTGTCTTGATGGAGAAGCCTATTTATAGGCTTTGAGAGTGAATCACCACCACAAAATTTTCCCACCCAAGCACTATTACCTAATTTTCCCACTTAATGCAATATTGAAATTGAAGTGGTCTAACAAATGGCCTAATTTTCCACTTAATGCAATATTGAAATTGAAGTGGTCTTATTTATGGCCTAATTTCCCACTTAATACAATTTTAAACTTGAAATGTGCTTGCTTTGTCATTGCCCAAATGAGAAAAACTTGCTTTGATCCGTAATGGATTGAAATGTGCTTACCTTGTCATTGCCCAAATTGAGAAGAAAAACTTGTTTAATCATCCAAGGGTATTTCTTCCTATTTTGTTGAGTCATATGCCATGTGTACAATTTGTACGACACGTGGCGTATGCCATGTATGCCCTGACACGTCAAAACTTTAATACGTTGGTGAACATTTGTTTCACCGAAATTTCGATGTCTACAAATGCCCCCACTTCAAGGCGCGTCGTAGACATGTGCTTGTCACGTGTAGAAGATGCGTTTTGAAGTCCCTTAATGTAGATGTCAACCCAAGGGTCGTCGAGGCTTGATCTTGAATTGGGCTGGAAATTTCTTCAAGGGCCATCGAGGCTTGATCTTGAGTTCGACTGGAAGATTTTCTGGTTTCCTCCAATCGTTGATTTTCCACAGGCTTAGTCTTGAACTGGGCTGGAGGATTCTTTTGGTCTCCCCCGAAGACCTGAACTTACTCCTTTTAACTGGAGTTGAATTTGATTCAAGGGTGGTGAACACTTGATTTTGAATCGGACTTGTGATTTCTTCAAGGGCCATTGAGGCTTGATCTTGAGTGAAAATAGGACCATGAGCGGTTTCAGGATTCAGACACATGGCAGACAAGCACGAGGTGGAGGTGATGACCTGTTTCTTTGTTCAATCTTTCTAATTCATATTGAAGAGGGTTAGAGGATGACTCAGCATATGCAGTTGTTGCGTTTGCTGACGATCCACAAGATTGATGTTTCATTGTCACTCGTCTTAGCTGTTCTCCAAGCAGATGTGGTCCCTTCTCTGGAAGTGTATCAACCGTTGAAGATGACTACTCGAGAGCAACGCTAGGTAAGCAACCAGGGAATAGATTTCATGTAGTCGGTTCCAGATCGGAAGACTGACTCCAAGTGTCGGCTGATTGCTCTCTTTCTCTTTGCCCTGCGAGTAAGAACAAGGACAAAGTAAAGGACATGGAGAAAGCATGATATGAAATACTTTTGCTTTTTGAAGAAGTGTTGACGATTTAACGGCGTCGCGCGGCGAGGCTTTGCTCTTTGGTGACGGCGCTAGCGGAGGGTTGTTGAGGCTTCTCAAGCTCTTTGATTAGAACAATGATGTCGAGCTTGGATTTGACTTAAACTCTTATGTCTAGATGGTGCTGCAGGGGAAGGCGTCGTGCTCCAGCAGTTTGTTCTAGCTCCTTGTACCGCATTCTTCTCTACTTGTTTCTTTTACATAGCCGAGGTGGTGCGCAACCCTTTGCCTTTAAATGGTCTTTCAAGGCATCACTTCTCAGCAATTCTTCATCTATGCTTGGCAGCTTCAGTGTAAAGAGCCGACACTCCGTCGCCTGTCCTGAAGTATGTGCTGAGGGAATTCAAGACTCACCAACAGTTGAAGACGAGCACTCGAGAGCAACGCTAGGTAAGCAACCAGGCAAAGATTCTGGGCAATCAGTTCCAGATCGGAAGTTTGATTTCGGGTTCCGACTGATTGCTTTCTTTCTCCTTGTCTTGGAGGCAAGAACAAGGGCAAAGGAAAAGACAGGGAAAAAGCATGATATGAGATACCTTTGCTTTCGCCCTTGATGATATGAGATACTTTTGCTTTTGAAGAAGCAGCAAATGAATCAGCACATATATTTGTTGTGCCTGTCTCCACATGCTTCGATGTATCATTTTCACTTGCCTTGCTCCCCTTGCAGAAGTGGTATTTCCTTATGCAGGTTTGGCATCTTCTCTTGTAGTATTTGTCCTCTGATACAGGAGTGGAATGCAAACCTTGTATTTGAATGGACCATCACTTCTTGGTGGCAGCGCCAGTTTGAGTGGAGGTTCCGACATATTGCTTTCCCTGTCCTTGTCTTGGCAGGTAAGAACAAGGACAAAGGAAAGGACAGGGAGATTACATGATATAAGATACTCTTGCTCTCGTCCCTAATGATATGGGATACGTTTGCTCTCGAAGACTTGGTTGAATACGTGCTCTCAAGGGAAGAAGAAAACTGAGCATGTTGAAAGGTTTGGTTGCAGCTACATTCTCGGCCGAGAAGAAGAGTCATGCGTTTTTGGATGTATGTCTTGCCACGAATGTTAACATATATAGGAATTTTAATGGCAAGTAGTAGTGCGGATGCGGCTTTGTCACCCATGCTTGTCGGCAAAAGTGTGGTAGTTGGGATAATGACCTCCATGCATTTTCAACTTTGTCAGAGATCTTTGACAAAGTTGCACGCGTTATCTGTGTTGGAAATGTGCCCTAAAACCAATCATATGATGATACTTTACGGACATTTCAGAAAGTTAAACTAATGTAGTTTAAATGTAAAGGGCAAAGATTATTGTTTGAGCCGTCTCATATAAATGTTATATGCTTAAACGATAAGTCCAAGGAATATGTGATTGGAAGAATGCGATCTAAGGAAGTTAGATTCATGAGACCATTCTTTCGTTGACACATCCTAAACGTTCCTGATCATAGGATTGTCAATTGGGCATTGACAGTCTGTTAAGATCAGTACGTGCTATGTCTTCTCTCAGGGAGAGTGACTAGTCTCGAGTCATTGGTGTGTATGACATCAAGACAAGTACGTAGATGCTCAATAGAGAATGAGTTCATTGAACACGATCAACGAAGAGTTCTCATATTCATGTCACATGAGAACTCATGGTTGGGATAATGCAAATTAGTCTTTTGACCTGAGGCATCACAGTTGTCTTGTGGTTAGGTCCTTAATCTTTGATTATGTCAAAGTCACTCCATAAGGAGGGTGTCCAAGGCATCGTTGGGGTTAAGCCACTTAGCCATGAAGGCAAGTGAATGCGCAACAAGGGATCTCTAACCTTCAAACTGTTTGAGGGAGAATACTCTATGATATGATTAAGAATCTTTGGCCAAAGTATGAATGAGATTTAGGAATGTGTTCCAAATCACATTCAAGGTAATCATATAAGCACAAGACTCACATTGGATAGTAGACATGAATAAACTATCAAACCAAACAATGTGGTCAAGAGTATTGTATTAGAGAAAGACCGTATTGCATTTGTAATCCTAAAACTGAATAGGTTCTCCACCTCTTCTGATTAGCTTGGGTAACCATGACATGCTGCTAGGCGTCAACCATGGTTTGTGGAAGCCCTAAAAGTGTATTATCACTAACGGGAGAATTGAAAGTAAGTTTCAATTCACAATCGATTAGAAAGAGTTTTAATCGCCCACTGTCTCGCTAAAAGGAACCTAATGGATTGTTCACCGAGTAAGGTAGAGTTTGAAGAAACAACGGAGATGAGTAAGAATAATTAAATGGTTTAATTATTTATCCAATGGCAAGGATTAATTAATATGTTAATTAATCAAACGAATAAGTTCGTTAAAAGACCTCGGGATAGTTTTGGACCTTAAGGCCCAATGGGCTTCGAACGTCAAGTCCATTGACTTAAGTTGTATGACAACTTAATGAATAATGATTCACAAAGGCCCAAATAGCCCAATAAATTCCCTTAGGCCGGCCATTGAAGCAAAGGAGTGGTTTTGGACTTATTTACAAGTTTGCCACTCAAATGAATTAAGGAATAAGTATGACTTAATAGCCAAAATTCATTAAGGGTTATTTTTGGGGGAAAGGATGAGAATACAAGCTCTCCTTTCTCTCTAAAAATTTCGGCCAACCTTGGAGGGATCATCTAGCAATCAAACTTCTCCAAGGTCACTCATTTCCTCTTCATTATGCCTTGGTGATGAATAATTAGAGGTTCTCAATTTTGGGAACTTGAAGAAACCTTTTCATCCATCCAAATCCATGGATCTAAGATGCAAGGAATGAAGACCCTCTCTTTGGGTGATTAGCCTTTGCTTATGCAAAGAGGAATCTACAAAGGTATTGATTTCTCAACTCACTTTGTTTTGAGTTGAGTCTTGGTTCACCTATCTATTAGGCTTTGAATTTCATGGGTAAATGTTTTGTTTTTAAGTGCATACAAGCATGATTCCGCCTTTAATTGTTAATTGCATGCTATTGATGTTGCTTAAATGAACATGTTTTTCACAAATCTTCCTTCAATCTGAAAAGCCGAGATTTTATCTGAAAAGTCGAGATTGTGTCTGAAGAGAGTTGGCGAACTTTACGCAGGAAAATCCGGCTTTTAAGATTTGAAGAGTGGTGTCTCTTCAATTTTTTTTGAATCGGTGTTTGTGTCGCCTCTCCTTTTATAGAGGTATCGATCACCTCCAACATGCACACTTTGAAGATTGCCCATTCGTGAAAATCGTCTCCGGTGTATTTTGTCTTAACGGCCCTTTGAGATTTTACTCCATCCAACCCTTCTCTTTTAACATCTTTGAAAATGGCTAACCCATCTAACATTTGCTTAGATTTGAGTCTCAGCAATGATACGGGTGCACCGCGTCAGGGTAATATATGGTGCCCGTCTTTCTTATCTTCTAATGGCCCTCTTACAGGTGAAGACTCCGTGATGAATGATGCAATAACAACTATGATAGTAGCTAGGAACCTCCTCACTCCTAGAGATAGTAGGCTGCTTTCAGGACGGTCCGATGAGTTGGCCGTTCAAGAGTCCCTAGCTCTCAGTGTTCAGTGTGCGGGCTCTGTGTCCAACATGGGCCAACGCCTACTTGCTCGATCCCGTCAAGTTGAATCATTGATGGCGGAGGTGAAAAATCTTAAACAAGAGATCAAACAGCTTAAGCACGAGAATAGAGGTTTACACGTGCTTGTAAATAATTATTTGACGAGCATGAAGAGGAAGCTTGATCAGCTGCAAGAATCTGAAGGTCGAATTCAAAGTGACCGTCAAAGGCTTGCGGCTTTCTTCCAGAGGTACCTTTTTCCTTCGTCATTTAGCGTTCAACCAAGTATTGAGACCTCGAATGATCCATCTTCGATACCTCCCGCTCCTGAAGTTTTGCCAAGTAGTGGGGCTTCACGTGAACAACCTTTGTGAAAGCTCCATCTTTTTTTTTTTTTGTACGCACTTGTAATTTCTCGGAGATCAATAGACATGTTTTATTTTATTCAGTGTATTGTGCTAAATACAGATAAAACATATATATCACCAAGATGTGTTATTTCCTTTCTTTCTTTTTTTTTCTTTTTTCTTTTTTTCTTTTTTCTTTTTTCTTTTTTCTTTTTTTTTTCTCTTTTTTCTTTTTTCTTTTTTTTTCTCTTTTTTCTTCTTTCTTTTTTTTTCTCTTTTTTTTTTTCTTTTTTTTTTCCTTTTTTTTTCACTTTTGCAAGTGGTGCCGTGCACCTTCCTTCCCTTATTTTCTTCTTTGCAATAATTCTGTTGCCTTTTTTTTTTTTTTTTGGTGATTTTGATGATGATTTTGCCGTACACAGTTTATGCTCTTGCGGGCCAGGAGCGTTTGGTGCCATTTGCAGTTTCAACTCCTGTAGGCAAGGAGCGTTTGATGCCGTTTGCAGTTTCAGCTCGTGCAGGCAAGGAGCGTTTGGTGCCGTTTGCAGTTTCAGCTCGTGCAGACAAGGAGCGTTTGGTTGTCACCTTTTAGGCTCGTGCGAACGAGGAGCTTTGGTTGTTGTTGTGGATTTGTCAAGCGATCTGGGAGAGGCGTTCCTCGCAATCTTCATAGGAAGGAGCTTTGACCGAGTAATTGAAGAAGTCTTCTGGGAAGAGGTCGCACATTGTGATGGGGATGGACGATCTTTGTGTCGAAATTTCATTATCTCCAACACTTTCACATTGTTCTAGAGGTTGACAAGAGCTGTTTTGCCCCCTTTTCGTTTGATAAACTTGTGGACAAGATGGTTGCTGCTTGTCCAATTTCTTCGAAGCGATCTTCGAAAGGCATTCCTCACAATCTTCATATCAAGGAGCCTTGATCGAGAAATTGAATAAGTCTTCGAGGAAGAAAAGATCCCGCATGAACGATCTTTGTGTTGAAATTTTCTTATCTTCAACATTTTCACATTGCTTTGGAGGTTGGCGAAAGCTGCTTTCCCTCCTTTCTGATTGGTGCACTTGTGGAGAAGACATATGTTTCTCGTGTAGTTTCTTCGGAGTGACATGAGTCCATCCTTCAATTTCACTTGACTTGGAGCATGCCCCCAACAGTCGAGGTGAAGACTTTGAGTCGAAAGAGCCAGAAGTGACATCTTTCTTAGGGATTTCATCTTCAGTGCCGTCCTCTTGGGTTTGTTGGCATGAAGATTTGCCAGTGTAGACGATGATGCGCCTCCTTACCTTCAGTGGTCCTTTTTTGTCGACCTCTAGGATTGCTTGGCGCTTCATCCTTGAAGGAATCAAGCTTCGAACGTCGCCTTTTTCTGCTAACCCATCGAACTTTTCTTCCTTTGGTGTTGTCTTCCTCTTTCCAAAAGGCTTCTCATTATCTTCAAATCTTTCCGAAGCTGATCGTCGCAGAGGAGAGATAGCTGTGTTGCTTTGTTTCTTAGGCTTTAACAACCTTTCAAAAACAGAGCTTTGAGATGTTGGCGCGTTAAGCCTCTTGAAGACAGAGGTTCGGTCTTGACTACCAATGCGATTAAGCACTGAAATTCTGGAGCTTGAATGGCTCATCCTATCGAAGACCGACGTCCGAGAGGCGGGTTTAGGCTCTTTTTGGTCTTGTTCAATGCTCACACTGATGTGTTGAGCGCTAGCTTTCTTCACTTTGCTTGAAATCTTCACAGGTGCACTTGGTGTGAAGCCAAGTCCAGCTTTGTTGTTGTCAACTCCGTAACCATGCTCCTTCAACTTCTTTTGAGTTTTGGTGAGGTCACGATCTTTGTCGTTGACGGTGTTTGAAACCTTCTTTCCAAGATTTGAAGAGGAAGCAAAGTCATGCCTAGCCTTTGACATGAGTTCGTAGGCATTTGGGTTGAAGCCTTCTTCGGTTCTCTTAGTTGGAAGAGAGCTTGGTTTCACTATGACACCATGTTGCGTCTCCAGACGGTTGATGAGTCTGGCAGTTTGCAAGTTTTTCTCATCTGCAGTCTTTATCAGCCTTGCAATTGTTTCCTTCATCTGAACCAGCTGTTTTTCAATGGAAGTAGTGCTGATGGTCATGACTTGTTCTTTGTTTGAAGCCATGGAGTGTGCTTGAATATCTTGAACGGAGACAGAGATGAGAGGTAGAGATTGTCCCACCGGGCGTGCCAAATTTGTGAACACGAAAAATTCCTGAAAACAAGAAACAAGAATACGTGTACAAAATAATATTTTTGTGTTAAATGATTTTGGGGTTACGATCTCTTTGTAATTTGATCCTCTGATTCTATCTTCGTAGGGTGTAGGTTTGTGGATGAGTTGTTGATCCAAATGGCCGTCGGGGCTTGATCTAAGGATGAACAGTTGATGAATGGATCTTTGATAGGAGCATATTTATGCGCCTTAGTTAGCTAGTTCTTATGCATTTTTGTTATGTTTTCTTCCTTAAAGTAGTCTTTTAAGCTACTTTCATGTGTTTTCAGGTTTAAAGGACATATTACATGAAATGATGCAATTGGGAGCTTTTGGAGCAAAACTGAGCTGGAATGTGGTGTATGCAAATGGAGCACGAGGAATGAACGAGGTTGAAGGTCAAAGGAGCTTAAGAAATGAAGAAATGAAAGCGAAGAGCAAGGAAGTCGGAATTGGTAACCAAAGTTTCTAAAGTTGGAAGTTTCTATTCTTGGAGGTTTCCATTGTCGTGAGTTTCTATTCTTGGCTTTGGGCTTTTAGATGACCTAAACCCTAACCTTAGCCCATTTTAGAGCCATTGCCGTGGGCTTTAGCCCAAGTCCTTTCCCTTGCCATGCAAGGGGGGGCATTTTAGGCCCAAATCCATGCATTAAGCCCTTCACCCTAATTGGCCCAAATCCATGCATTAAGCCCTTCACCCTAATTCTTCCTCCTAATTAGTGCATCCCACCATTCCATTCCATAATTTCCATTAGTGCATCCCACCATTCCATTCCATAATTTCCATTAGTGCATCCCACCATTCCATTCACACTTAAATGCCCATTATCCCATTTTTTTTAGCTTTTAATTCCACACCATCTCATTATCCTTTACATCCACTAAACCATGCATCCACATTCACCTAAATAAACCCTAAATTACATCCACTAAACCATCCATCCACCATAATTCCCACCATCCACACCTTTTCCCATCCACCAAATACCTTAAACAAACATCCATTAACACCCATTCTCTTCCTATAAATACCCATTCATTCCATTCACCAAATCATCTCATTCACAACACAACAACACACCACAAACACATTCCTTTCTCCCTTAGAATCCAAAAACCATCTTCCATTTCCACCAATCCTCATCCATTTCCATAATTCCCCAACACTTCCATCCCCCCAACCAACCTATCCTTAAACCTTGTGCTACAACAACGAGGAAGAGAAGAGTGCCTAAACGTTCATACAATTCAAGTTTTGAGTTGTTGGAATGTTTAGGTGTATCTTTGATTTCAAAGTTTCATTTTAATTCTCTTTGTTTTGTACGTATGAGAAATGGAAGAGAAGGGTGCTTAAACGTTCATACAATTCAAGTTTTGAGTTGTTGGAATGTTTAGGTGTTTCTTTGATTTCAAAGTTATGAGGAACTAAACCCCCTTTAGTTAGGGGGTGATTCGAAACTATGTTTATGTTTGTAATATGATTTGATTACTTTTAATTACGTTTCATAAGTTGTGAATTCAATTTGTTTAACTGTTTGATTGATAACCTATTTATGTATGTTTATTAAGAATGAACGCTTAATTTTCATGCATGAATTTGACGCTAGAATATAAGTAAGTTTCACGTAATAGTTATGAACTTATATTCACAAGTAGTGGAGGTTGCTTATAAACAATCGCGTTAAACATATTCTTGGCATAAGTTTCATGCAATCATAGTAACGAATGCCTCGTCAACACTTATAGTTTTCATGATGCTTAATGATTCTTGCTTGTATCTCTATTATGCAATTCATGTAGGGAACTTGTGAGGAATGCTTTGGATTGTCGTATGCAATCATCCAATTCATTAACTTAAGGAAAACTTGACGGTTAATTTAAGCGGACCTAATTAACCCGGGGCGTTGAGAATTCATGGTTTATTGAAAAGCAATTAGACATCGTTTTGTATGCAAGTATAACATATGTGGAGATGAACCCCTTAGCTAGCTTCCCATCCATTCATTTCCGTCAAATCCATATTTACAATTTGTTTTGTTTCCAAGTTTCCATTTTTAGTTTAAAGTCGTCCAAATCCAATCCCCCTTTACTTTATTGTTCAATTTAGTTAGAAATCAATTTAGTTTGTGTTTTTAAAGCATTTTGAGTCTTTTGGTTTGTCTTAATGTTTTAAATTTTAGTTTTGCATTCTTTGAGTCTAGTTTAGTGTTTTATATTGTTTTTACGTTCTTAAGTCAATTTAGAAGGTTTTAGCAAGCCCTCCTAATCCCCGGTCTAGAACGATCCCTCACTTATCCATTCTACTACAATTGTCAAACGAGGGTTTAATTTGAGTTTCAAGTAATTTTCGCACCAAATTTTGGCGCCGTTGCCGGGGATTAGTTGGATTGTTTTATTTTCGTTTGTTTTTATTTTTCCAGATTCTTAAATTTGTTTTGTTTCTTGTTTTAGGTACTAGTTCATGACTCGGAGTTCTCATCCGATTCGTGAACATATCCTGGAGTGATTGGGTTCTTCGTCCGGCTGCAAGACGTAAAAGAAAGCGCTACTTGGGAGGCAACCCAATACAGTAAATAAAACTTTTGCTTGTTCATTGATTTTTTCGATAAATTACAATTGTATCTAAACATGGCAGAAAGATGGAGCCTTTACAAAGGTTGTGTACGTGAGGCCCCACTACGTGGCAACACTCTCGGAGCAAGAGGCATCGGAGCAGGAGGCATCAGAACAGGAGGTCTCGGAGCAGAAGGCATTGGAGCAAGAGGCATCGGAGCGGAAGGCATAGGAGCGGGAGGCACCGAAGATAGATCATTCAAGGCCCCAAACCTTGGTGGAACGCTGGATGACCCAGGAAAGAGGTGCCTCTGGAAGAAAGCTGCAAACCGTTGACGGTCATCAAGCTCATCAAGCTTCCTCTTCATGCCTGTTGAATAATTGTTGGCAAGCACGTGCAAACTTCGGTTCTCGTACTTAAGCTGTTTGATCTCCTGCTTAAGACTCTCCACCTCCGCCATCAAGGATTCAACCTGTCGGGAGCGAGCAAGAAGGCGTTGGCCCATGTTGGACACAGAGCCAGTGCACTGAACACTCAGAGCCAAGGATTCTTGAACGGCCAACTCATCGGACCGTCCTGAAAGCAGCTGACTGTCTTTGGGAGTGAGGAGGTTCCGAGCCACTATCGTAGCCGTTGTGGGATCCGTCATCACAGAGTCCTCATCTGTAAGAGGGCCATGGGAAGATAAGAAAGACGGGCACCATACCTTACCCTGACGAGACGCGACCGGATCACTGCTTAGACTCAAATCTAAGCAAAGGTTCGATGGGTTGGATGAGCTAGCCATTGTTCACGAAGTTAAAAGAGAAGGGGTGGACGGAGTAGATTTTCAAAAGGGCCGGAAACGAGTTTCAAGAATGGAAAATCTTCAGAGTGTGTAAGTTGGCGGTGATCGATAGCTCTATAAAAAGCCAAGGCAACGCATCCACCAATTCAAAAAGCCTCGGCTTTTCAAAAATCGCGTTCAACACGTGGAGGCCATCATCGCAACTACACGTCTTTAGCCGACAAACGCAAAGTTCGGCGACGCTTTATCTGCTTTTCAGAAAACGCGTGCAGCTTTATCGAAGAGGCGTCTTCAAAGATCGAAGAGTCGTCACTATTCCAAAAAGCCGAATTTGCGGGATCAAAATGTTTGTCGACAACGGTAAAAGAACAGTATCACCACTTGCTATTGAATTCTCTATATATGTCGACCTTCATTTTTTTTTTGGCAAGACAGAACTGAAGAAAATGCCCAACTCTTTCTCACCTCTGAAGGCGCACTCTCACCAAAGCCTTTCGAAATACTCTATTCTTTCTTCTTCCCCAAAGATGATACCAGATGCCTGGAGTACAGATGACCCAGGAGGAAACAGCACCACAAATACATGTGCTGATTCATTCACCGCTTCTTCAAAAGCAAAGGTATCTCATATCATCAAGGGCAAAAGCAAAGGTATCTCATATCATGCTCTTTCCCTGTCTTTTCCTTTGTCCTTGATATTACTTGCATGGCAAAGTGAAAGAAGCAATCAGCCGGCACTTGGAGTCTATCTGGACTCTATTCCCTGGTTGCTTACCTAGCTTTGCTGAGCTATCCTCTAACCCTCTTCAATACGAATTGGAGAGATTGAACAAAGAAACAGATAAAAGGAGGAAGCTCAGACCTTCGGGGGAGACCAAAGGAAGCCTACTACCCAGTTCAAGAGTAGCACAAAGGAAAATCAACGATGGGAGCAGCGCATTTCAAGAGTAAGCATGTGGAATCACTCAAGATGAAGCCTCACTGCAATCACCAAGGAGAAGATGGAATTTACACTCCATAACCAGATTTGCATCTCTAAAACTCTTCTCTTTGTTAGATACATTCTGCCATGTTTAGTATGTTTAGTGCTGTTTTATATGTTTTATTTTGTTTGGTGTGTTTTAAGCTTAAAACATTGAGGACAATGTTTGATTTAAGTGTGGGGGGGGTAACTAAGTATGTTGATGCAAAATTTGTTGGATTTTATCACCCATAACTTCAAGTGTTGTTCCTTGCTGTTTTAAAATGTTTTTAAACTATTTTAGTGTGTTTTGACTTAAAAATTCGAAAATCCCATAAAAATTTGAAAAAATTGTTTTGAAAAACCCAAAAAGAGTTGTTTTTGTGTGTTTGTGTCGTAGGTCACCTTCCAACACAATGATGAGGATTTGGTTTTTAATTGCATGATGGTTAAAGAAAGTTACAAACATGGATGGACGTTTGATATACTCTTTGGTTTATGCTTGGTTGTCGTTATAGTTTACGAATTCACATGTAATCACAAATGATAAAAATTAGTTTTTGTAACATGCTTGAAGGAAGGAACTTAAACAAACGATACATCCCTGTGAGACTTGAGCCTAGACGTTATTTGAAGAGTAATAATCTGTGCGTCATTGTTTTCTAAAGTCGTTGCATGATCTCATTATTCTTTGCTTGGTTACTACTTAGAAGGCGTTTCATCACTTAGTTCCAAATGCTAGAACTCATGCCCATTTCATTCAAAGCATGTCATTGATTTACATAACACATTTTCAAGATAAAGTTGTGTAGTGACCACCACAAAAGCCAAACAGCCATGTGCCCTTCACTCATTTTGTGTTTAAGTTTAACCCCCTTTGAGCCTTGTGTAACCTACTTTCTTTGTTAACCCACATTATCTTCACCTAGCCTAGATTAGGACCATCTGTACCTTTGTTCTTGAAGCATAGTAAGCATGAATGAATTCCCTTTGATTAATGTGTGCAGAAAATAAGTGTGGGGGAATTTGTATTCATGTGAGTTTTTGTGCCATAGGCACGGTTAGAAAAAAAAAAAAAAAAAAAATGAAAAAGAGTTCCAAAGTATTGGTTGTTGAAGTAAGGGCCCAAAACAATGAATTAGGCCCTAAGAGTTGTTTGAATCTCCCCTGTTTGTCTAAAAGTTGATTTCTGCATCCTAAGGGAATTCTAGGTCATAATTTCATTGCTTTACTTGCTATTGCTTAAAGAACTTTTGTTTATCCCTACCTTTCCTTGTTAGCCAACACCCCAAGCCCCGTTACAACCCTTGACTTCTATCTTGAGTGTTGTGCATTTCAATTGTGGAGTTTGAATTTGGTATGAGCATATGGTGTCACTAGTTCTCGCATCTAAGTAGTAGCATCCCATTCATGAGATCATATCCATACACGTTTAATTACTCCCGAAATTGCTTTCTTTGTATAACGTATGTGAGTACTAGTCTTTCATGTTTACATCAATCTTCTCACATATAACTAGTGTAGGGTGTGTAGTCAGAAAATTTGAGTAAAAATTGAGTGCATAACGAGTGAGGAATTAAGGGAATTCTCTAAGGCATGTTACTACATTCAAAATATGTTTTAATTGATTAAATGCGAACTAGTGAATGGTGACTATGATTAAGTATGTGCTTAAGGGGAAGTAAGACTAAAAGCTATGTGAGTAATGATTTTTGACATGTCATGTTTCATTGGAAATCCCTGAGGCAAACGTTGGAAGGTTTAGGTTATGTTTTCTTTGTTTTGTTTCGTTTTGTTTACTTTAGTTGTTTTGTTTTGCTCGAGGACTAGCAAAAGTTAAGTGTGGGGGAATTTGATAGGAGCATATTTATGCGCCTTAGTTAGCTAGTTCTTATGCATTTTTGTTATGTTTTCTTCCTTAAAGTAGTCTTTTAAGCTACTTTCATGTGTTTTCAGGTTTAAAGGACATATTACATGAAATGATGCAATTGGGAGCTTTTGGAGCAAAACTGAGCTGGAATGTGGTGTATGCAAATGGAGCACGAGGAATGAACGAGGTTGAAGGTCAAAGGAGCTTAAGAAATGAAGAAATGAAAGCGAAGAGCAAGGAAGTCGGAATTGGTAACCAAAGTTTCTAAAGTTGGAAGTTTCTATTCTTGGAGGTTTCCATTGTCGTGAGTTTCTATTCTTGGCTTTGGGCTTTTAGATGACCTAAACCCTAACCTTAGCCCATTTTAGAGCCATTGCCGTGGGCTTTAGCCCAAGTCCTTTCCCTTGCCATGCAAGGGGGGGCATTTTAGGCCCAAATCCATGCATTAAGCCCTTCACCCTAATTGGCCCAAATCCATGCATTAAGCCCTTCACCCTAATTCTTCCTCCTAATTAGTGCATCCCACCATTCCATTCCATAATTTCCATTAGTGCATCCCACCATTCCATTCCATAATTTCCATTAGTGCATCCCACCATTCCATTCACACTTAAATGCCCATTATCCCATTTTTTTTAGCTTTTAATTCCACACCATCTCATTATCCTTTACATCCACTAAACCATGCATCCACATTCACCTAAATAAACCCTAAATTACATCCACTAAACCATCCATCCACCATAATTCCCACCATCCACACCTTTTCCCATCCACCAAATACCTTAAACAAACATCCATTAACACCCATTCTCTTCCTATAAATACCCATTCATTCCATTCACCAAATCATCTCATTCACAACACAACAACACACCACAAACACATTCCTTTCTCCCTTAGAATCCAAAAACCATCTTCCATTTCCACCAATCCTCATCCATTTCCATAATTCCCCAACACTTCCATCCCCCCAACCAACCTATCCTTAAACCTTGTGCTACAACAACGAGGAAGAGAAGAGTGCCTAAACGTTCATACAATTCAAGTTTTGAGTTGTTGGAATGTTTAGGTGTATCTTTGATTTCAAAGTTTCATTTTAATTCTCTTTGTTTTGTACGTATGAGAAATGGAAGAGAAGGGTGCTTAAACGTTCATACAATTCAAGTTTTGAGTTGTTGGAATGTTTAGGTGTTTCTTTGATTTCAAAGTTATGAGGAACTAAACCCCCTTTAGTTAGGGGGTGATTCGAAACTATGTTTATGTTTGTAATATGATTTGATTACTTTTAATTACGTTTCATAAGTTGTGAATTCAATTTGTTTAACTGTTTGATTGATAACCTATTTATGTATGTTTATTAAGAATGAACGCTTAATTTTCATGCATGAATTTGACGCTAGAATATAAGTAAGTTTCACGTAATAGTTATGAACTTATATTCACAAGTAGTGGAGGTTGCTTATAAACAATCGCGTTAAACATATTCTTGGCATAAGTTTCATGCAATCATAGTAACGAATGCCTCGTCAACACTTATAGTTTTCATGATGCTTAATGATTCTTGCTTGTATCTCTATTATGCAATTCATGTAGGGAACTTGTGAGGAATGCTTTGGATTGTCGTATGCAATCATCCAATTCATTAACTTAAGGAAAACTTGACGGTTAATTTAAGCGGACCTAATTAACCCGGGGCGTTGAGAATTCATGGTTTATTGAAAAGCAATTAGACATCGTTTTGTATGCAAGTATAACATATGTGGAGATGAACCCCTTAGCTAGCTTCCCATCCATTCATTTCCGTCAAATCCATATTTACAATTTGTTTTGTTTCCAAGTTTCCATTTTTAGTTTAAAGTCGTCCAAATCCAATCCCCCTTTACTTTATTGTTCAATTTAGTTAGAAATCAATTTAGTTTGTGTTTTTAAAGCATTTTGAGTCTTTTGGTTTGTCTTAATGTTTTAAATTTTAGTTTTGCATTCTTTGAGTCTAGTTTAGTGTTTTATATTGTTTTTACGTTCTTAAGTCAATTTAGAAGGTTTTAGCAAGCCCTCCTAATCCCCGGTCTAGAACGATCCCTCACTTATCCATTCTACTACAATTGTCAAACGAGGGTTTAATTTGAGTGTCAAGTAATTTTCGCACCAATCTTCAAGGGGCGTTGGGCTTGATCTTGAAGAATGGGTGTATGGGTTTGTTGAGGTTGTTGATCCAAAGGGCCGTTGGGGCTTGATATTAGGATGAACGGATGAACGGATGATGAATGATGAACACTTTCTTCAAGGGGCCGTCGGGGCTTGATCTTGAAGGTTGATGGATGAGCGGATCTTCAAGAGCTTTTGGGCTTGATCTTGAAGAACGGTTAGATGTGTAGATTTGTTGATGTTGTTGATCCAAAGGGCCGTTGGGGCTTGATCTTAGGATGAACGAATGATGAACAATGAACATTTTCTTCAAGGGCCATCGGGGCTTGATCTTGAGTTGGTGGAAGTTCTTCAAGGGCCGTTGGGGCTTGATCTTGAAGGAGGATTTGACGAAGAACGAAGAGTGCTTTCTTGATCCTTCGGGATTTTCTTGAGAGCTTTAAAACTTTAAGGCTTCAAGGTTTTGGTGTGTGTGTTTGTCTTGATGGAGAAGCCTATTTATAGGCTTTGAGAGTGAATCACCACCACAAAATTTTCCCACCCAAGCACTATTACCTAATTTTCCCACTTAATGCAATATTGAAATTGAAGTGGTCTAACAAATGGCCTAATTTTCCACTTAATGCAATATTGAAATTGAAGTGGTCTTATTTATGGCCTAATTTCCCACTTAATACAATTTTAAACTTGAAATGTGCTTGTTTTGTCATTGCCCAAATGAGAAAAACTTGCTTTGATCCGTAATGAATTGAAATGTGCTTACCTTGTCATTGCCCAAATTGAGAAGAAAAACTTGTTTAATCATCCAAGGATATTTCTTCCTATTTTGTTGAGTCACATGCCATGTGTACAGTTTGTACGACACGTGGCGTATGTCATGTATGCCCTGACACGTCAAAACTTTAATACGTTGGTGAACATTTGTTTCACTGAAATTTCGATGTCTACAAAAACCTCCCACGTTAGTGGATGGTTTCATGTCATTAACTCATTTCTTCTTCTTTTTTTTTTAAATAATTTTTAAAAATATGTAAATTAATTATTTAAATAAAATATATATAAAAATGTTAATTGCCACACGCATAAAGCAAGAGGCTAGTAAGCCAATAAAAAGATTACATGTATAGTAATAAAAATCATTCGAATACAAATATGCAAGTGGCCGGTCCAGGTTGGTTTATAAAGGCTGAAAACCGTAACCAAAATAATTAATTATGATTAGATTCAATTTTTAAATTATGACATTTCTCTTGTCAAAACGAAATGAAACCGACCATTACTGCTTGCATCGGCCAGTTTGGTTGGTTGTTTCAGATTCACGTCCTTTTAAACTTTACATACCATTAATAAGTTTTCTAGCCATTAAGAAAGAAGGGAGCTTGGCTCTTTAAGATTAAGGAGTTGTTCCTCCTCAATTTATTTCGAGTTAGATTCATAAAATTACGTGTTTATCATAAGAATTATTTATATTATAAATTATTTTGTAAATATCATCTCTATAAATAAATTACTTAAAACTAAGTTTATTTTAACGGTAGAAAACAGATAAACGGTTCATAATACTTTTATCAAATCCGTCCATTTTTTTTTATATAATTTGATGACTAAACGATATAATATTTTACTTAAGTTTTGCAAAAATAATCTTTATAGAGTTATATATAATATTAATAATTCTAATTATAACTTCAAAATTCTATAAACCTACTACGAAGTGAATTGAAGAAAAACTCCACCTCAATAGCGCCAAGTTAATTCTTTCAATGAATGTTTAAAATTAGAAGAAGAGAAGTTGGTGAATTCGATACCGAATTAAACTGTTTATTGTATGACTTAGCCAAACTCCCTCTCCCTTAGTGTAAAAATATTGTTATACTAAAAAAAAAAGAGTGCTACTAGACCCACCCCATTGTCTTATTTCTTCATCCCATTATAATCTCACCCACTATAAAAATTAAAAAAAAAAATCAAAATCTTATTTTCCCACCCTTTGTTATTCCAAAAATAACCTTTATCACAACACTAGCAGCAAAACGCGTCAATTAGCCAACCCAAAATCCCAAAATCCAATACCATTTTCTCAATCTTGTCCACAAGCTATGTATTTCTAGATTTTGTACTACGGCAACAAGTCACTTGCACTTGTAGCAACTATCAAGCAATGAAGTTCGGGGTAATAAAAAAAACAAACTAAAAAGTTAATTACCGCCATGATGACGCTCTAAATCTCCACAATCATTCAAATTCAACGGAAATTGAAATTTAAGCCCCAAACGAGAAGTGACTTGCCCCCAGGGGAGAGGAGCACTCATCTTGCCCTTCCTCCACCACCACAACTTTGTCATGCTCCTCCTGAGCCTTCGTGCTTCCGGTCGTGGTGGTCAATGTAGAAGCCGAGAAAAGAGAGATGAAAAGGAACAGAGAAACAAGGACGGAGAGAGACGATGGAGTAGGGGTTTAAAAGTTTTTTTTATAAAATTATAAACATTTTATTATTACTTTTGAGATTTTTATTAAAATATAGATGAGAAAATAGGACAACAAGATGAGATTATTAGCACACAAAAAAAAAAAAATGAGAAAGAAGAGAAAAATGAAACTACATATTCACCCTCGACAGAATCCAATATTTACTCATGAGTCAAAACAATCCTCAATAATCCCCAAACCCAATCCCTTTACCTCCTCCCCTTTCCTGTCTCCACCCACAAAACAGACACCAAAAGCGAACACCGTTTCCACCACCACCACCAAAAGCCATGTTAACCTCGCCATCATCCTCCCTCCACCACTCTCCCCCCTTCCACTCTAAAACCCTAACCCTAACCCTCACCCCATCAACTCTCAAATTCCAACCAAACCCAAAACCCCAGTCCCATCTCCACATCACCAACAGCAGCAGCAGCCACTGTCTTGTCGGAAACCACTTCTTCCTCAGCGCCAAACGGTTCCCGTTCGTTGTCGCCGCGAGCAAATCCCCGGGAGTGGACGAGCAGAAGTTCAGCCAAGAAGGGTTGGTCACGGAGTCGCTCCCCAACGGTATGTTTCGAATCCGATTAGACAACGCCGACACTATCATCGGCTACATTTCTGGGAAAATCCGAAAGAAATTCATTCGAATTTTGATCGGAGACAGAGTTAAGGTTGAGGTCAGCCGGTACGACACCACTAGAGGTCGTATTGTTTTCAGGTATAAACAGGATGACGACCCAAGCAAAAGAAAGATGAAGAATTCCGAAATGAAAAATAAATCCAGGAAGGATCCTATGGACTCTCCCTAAACTAATATTTGTTTTTGGTTTTTTTTTTTTTTTTGTTGCGAGTGACACTGAAACATTTGTGTTTTGAATTGTGAATGCTGAGAATTTGTTTTGTGTTATGTAATTTGAGGTTGGTCACTGAAATCTCGATTTGGGTTGCGAATTCGAATGTAGATTCTTGTGTTTGTTATCCATGGTTTTGGTTTTGGTTGAGAAATTGTAGTGAGAATTGATCCTATGGAGAAATCTTGGTGTAAACAAGAGTGGTGTTGCAAATGTAGGTAAGGAGAGTAGTGTTAGATTTCTGCTTCTGTCCTCAATGACATCTTATTAGGCGAAAAATTTTCGATGTTGAGGGAGGGGGAATCGAGCACAGAAACTTGAGTGCATCCAAGAGTGCGAATGCATTTGTTTTGTGGGAACAGTGGCATGATTTTCTGGTTCAATCTTCTATTCATATGACAATAGAATGCATCTTTGAGAGGACTTGGATTCGTCGAGTTTTGGTCATTGTGTTCATCGGTCATTCTTCGATCAAAGGTCTCGGAATGGTTCAGTGAGTTACGGAGTAAGATGGTTGTCCCATCTCCCTCTGTTCTGTTTTACTTTGCATATTTTGGAATTCCAACAAAGCTCCTTAACAATTGTCGTTCATGAATTTTGAGCTCAAAACCCTTGTCAATAAAAATAGAGAAGTTTTCCTAGAAATCCTCCATTGAGGAGATTGAAGAGAATTATGTGCATCATGGTTTTATGTTTAATTCGTGTCATTTATCAAGGCTAGGACTCTTTTAACATTCATTTTTTTCTTTTGAATAAACGATATTGTGCATGTTAAGGGGATGGGGTGGGCTGAGTCTCACAATGAGCTAGCAATAATGTGGTTCAAATTCGTTTTTAGCGGGAATTGAACATAAGACCTTTCATAACATTCCTACACCAATTTTTGCACAAGACTTTTGAAATGCATAATCTAACCTTGTCTGGAAAGAAGTAGTCGTTAGGGTTGTAAGATGTGGGCCTTTGGTCCTGTGTACAGGCCTCTAAGGCTTAGGGCTTTCCCTTACTCCTGACTCTTGAGGCCATTTGAACCACTGGAATTATCATGAGTAGATTCATTCCTAAAGATACCATTCCGCGAACCTAAGGGGACAACGAGTACATAATTTTGGAAAAAAAAGTCACACAAAAATTATATTTGGCAATACTTGTACGTACGTAATACAATTGCCGTCTTGACTCGTGTCAATGAAGTCAATGATAGTTTTTGACAATTGTTACTAGTACTCCAAAATAGTCATCTTCCACATCAAACTCCCACACGATGTCAACAGATTAGTATCTGGTGTATTGAGCTACTTAGTTCCTTTTTATGATTTGACTTGCTTATCCATGGTTAAATCTTGGTTTATTTGCTTACGCTTCTGGTTTTTATGAAGTGGGATCTTTGGTTATGGTAAATGGATGATGGCTCGTTCGTTGTCTAGGATTAGGTTGGACTGGAAAAATCATAAAATTCAAGGTATATTTAAGGCTATATTAAATGCCTTTTCAGTCTGAACATATTAGAAGGGATCAAATATATATGTCACAAACTTATCTCTTGTAATCCTATTACATAATCAGAATGTTTCATTTATGAGTAATTAGTCTTTTACCTTCAACTCGACAAAATTTCTTGTCCAATCTTAAAAATGGAACGCAGGCATGCTATTATTTGATGGGATAAAAAAAAAAAAAAAAAAAAAGAAGTTTTCCTCTGGAAAATAGTCGGAAACTTGTTCATAAAACAACCACGTTTGAAATTTTGAGTAATTTATACAACTTGAATGTGAATTACAATGTCAGATATCTACAACAGAGTTTCGACAAATTGGGCAAGTTAGATGGTTCTTTAACCAATGATCAATACAGTCGGAATGAAACATGTGTTTGCACGCAAAAACACGACAGAACTCGCCGTCCACAAAATCCTCCAAGCAAATGGTACACCGGTCACTGCAGCAACTCGATGCTATGTCCCGGCCACCTTTGCAGTACGTCAAAGGCGGTGGGAGGGACTCTAGTGCATGAACTTGGAGAGCCTGAGGCCTTTGTTCTTGCCCTTCCTCCATCACCAAGTCCTCCCAAACTCTATCTAGCACTTCCATTAAAACCGTGTGGAACAATGTTACGATATCTTGTGCAGGTGCTTGTGGCAATGTGTCTTGATCATGGTGATGACGAAACCGGTCGTCTCCACCTTCAAATTCTTGATCGCTATGGCTTCTGTTTGGAAGCCAAGAAAGAATGGTTCCAACAATGTAATGCATCAAGGCAATGAGAAACAAAGCCGCAGTGCAGAGCGCTAAGTTGCGGATCCGAACTACAAGGCGGCTGAGAGTCGTTAATTTTGCTTGGCCTAGAAGAAACAAGAAGCTTGCAATTCCGAATGCAAAAATGCACGATAAAAAACTAAGAGGATTATGAGGAGATTGATGAAGAATTCTGCGATTAGAAATCATGGTGTTCATGATGAAGAACGTACCCTCGGTCGTAGTCCTGCAGTATTTTTGGTTTCTTGTTTGTTATTTGTTCATCGATGAAGTTGTTTTTCCAGAGCTGCCAAAACCCTTCTGGGAATTATTATTTTTGTTATGCAACTAATTAATTAACGTCAAGGTAGAGCAGGACACTAGAACCACAACTCTACTTTGTTCTGGATGCATTCCAAAAATAGGTGCACCTTTTTTTTTTTTTTTTTTAACTACCAAGGTAACGGCGGAGGTGAGATTTATTTTACCATGCCAGTAATGGCTTTGCAGTTGGGTACCGGCCGCCGCAACGGCAGTCGATCTGCATGTATGTTGCATGTTGTGAGGGGAAGTTACGCTATAACCAACACTTTTACTATTTAGTTTCCCGAGGGTTGTCTCAATTTCTTAATTTTATCATAAACCTAATTGGTTACTCCGGGTTACTTGGAATTACGTAACTAACCAAAGAATTAACAAGTGAAACTTGAGAGTTTAGGCAGGAACATAATTTATGACCTCAACTAATAGGAATCACGGGAATCGCAAACATTAGCCAAACTCGGTCGCTAGACGAAATGGAAACACCCAAATACGTACTACGTTTGTCTTGTGAAGTATAAATAAAGGTTATTTTATTGATACTTCACAACATTTTAGATGAAGTCTAAATAAGTGTTATTTTATTTAAATCTCGAAATTAGTCCAATTCTAAAATTCTGATTGAATAATATTTAGCTACTCAAAGATGAGTAGGAATTCCTACTTAAAATTTCTTAAAATTGTTCATTGTCAAATTATAGAATTTCGTATTTATAATCAAAACCGTTCATATTATAAATTACCATATAAAGATCACCTCTACAAAAAATCAATTAAAACTATGGTCGTTTAGTCATTAAACTATTTAAAAACAAATGAACGGTATTGGTAAAAGCATTATGAACCGTCTATGTATTGGCTACAATAGATTGACTAAACGACCTTAATTTTAATTAATTTTTTACAGAGATAATCTTTATAATATGATTTTGATCATAAGTACAAAGCTTCGTTACTAAAACACTAAGAATTTGAGTAGAAGTTCCTACTTATCTTTGAGTATCCAAGTACTGTTGATCTTGATTTCGGCATGCATTTATGAAATTCCATTTTTCAAAACTTTTTGAATTGGAGTTGGAAATATGTACTTTCTTGTCCAATTCAACACAAGATTAGGCCTGGTGTGAACTTAAAACTTAGTAAGCCAGCGTATACGTCAGTACTTACTACATGGGTATTATAAAGAATTCTCCCAAGCATCAATATAAAGAAACATTTTTCTAGTGAAATGTGAAAGAACAAAAGGTATTATATTTACAAGTAGATAATAATTGGGTACTCACTAGTGAGTACTTACGTCAAATAATAAATTAACACATATTTTATTATTTTAAAAAATAACAATGTATCATTAAATTTTGGAAGTACTTTTACTCAACACCATAACTATGGTATATACTCTTCATACACCTCATCATCTGACACATGTTTTTTCAACTTTGGTTAACTAATATTAAATGTTCCTTTTCCAATTTCAAACAAAAATTAGCTATGATTAAGTGAAAGATTACGTGTCAGATAATGAGATGTATGGTGAGCATACATTATAGTTTACGGTGATGAGCAAAAATACACCCTTAATTTTTCTTGAGCATTAAAACAAGGAACATGTGATATTTTTTTATTGGACCAAACCAAAAGGTGAGTACATATATAAAATATTCACTAGTGAGTATGTATGTATTATCCTTTTCAATTTACTTTTTCTACAAATAATATGGGATTGAAGATAAAATGTGCACATCCTTTTACGAAGCTGAGAAACCAATCAAGCATAATCAAGGGGAAAATCGAGCATAATCATACTCAAACACACTTAGTGCGTCATTTATGGGAAAGAGACTTGAATGAAAGAAACACTATTATTTGGCATTCCAAATCAATCACGTGTTGTTATGTATTGAAAATTTTTCATTTGTCAATAAGCAATAGATTTACGATGCCGGATCCTTTGTCTCCATTTCATGTAAGCCATGAGATGCAACCGAATGGACATCGTTTGAGACACAAAAGCTCCTTGAAAATTCATTTTCAAAAACTTCGCATGAGATTGAAGCACTATCCAACCCTGGATGAGAGCAATCCTCAATTCCTCAACATTATTTGACCGCCACCGTCATACTTAAGTGGCCTTGAAACTTGGGAACTTTGCTCGAACCACCTAAAACTTGTTACTAACAAACATCTAGTCCGTCCACCTGACCTCGCCGGAGAACCAAACCCCATCGCAACTTACTTTGACAAATCTATGTCCTCGACGTTGCCAATATTGGAGAGAGAACGGTACTCCACCTTGGTAGGCTCTTGCCGAATACGACAGTCCAACCAAAAATAATGATTAAAAAACGCCTTGTACAATATTTTCGCGTAGACACATGCCAGCCTCATAAATCCAACACACAATTACGACAAATCGGGCAAGTTAGGCTCTTCTTCAACCAAGTGTTCATGCAGTTGGAATGGAACGTATGATTGCATGAGGGAAAAACTTGACACAATTGATCGGTCTCAAAATCCTCCATGCAAATAACACAATCTTTACAGTTAATTTTAATTTCTTGGCTTCCATAAGCTATAGCTGGTGGCATTTTGCTCTCCAAAACTTGTTCCCTTTCTCGCTGCTGCCTCTCGTCTCTTCTTTCCTCCAATGCCTCAACAATCGAGTCCAAAATTTCCAAAACCCTTAAATTATGAAGGAGGGTTGCTTGATAAAATGTAGCTTGGTCGTTCCATTCCGAACCGTTGTTTAGTTGAAAAAATCGTTGTTGATCCCCGGCTTCAGAATCAGGGTTACTACTCCTCTCGTAAAAGGGCGTCCTGACGAACTCGCAGATGACATAAAAGAGGGCGATGACAATCAACGTAAGTATGATGGAGAATGCTATGATGCAGACATATACAAAAATCATCGTGCTGATGAAAGAAAGAAGAGAAAAAACAGAAGGTGGGATGACAAGCTTAAGGGCTTCAAACTTGTTCATGGTGACGACGAAAGAGAATGCTAACGTTTGCTCGATCAATGATCAATGAAGGCTTGGGAATCCGCCATGGATGCTTTGCTTTGCTTTGTATTTGTCTATGAAGTTGTTGAACGGCAAAACTGTTAGACCCATATTCGAGATTTTGCGGTTTAAACAAACTTTTTGAAGATCTATAGTTGATAACTTAGTTTTCTCTTTGCTACAGGTATAGACGTTGGAGATCGTTAAATTCGTTGTTCGGGTACAATTAATTTCTGTGTTTTTTTTTTCTTTTTTTTTTGAGAAAGTACGATATTCTATTAATTAGAATGTAACCGTACAACACTTGAAGATAGGGTGCATATAATAGGCCTCAACAAAAACCTTGCCCGGGCTTTCAACCCGGTTCAAGGGAAAAAGAGAGTCACACACTGCCAAATTAAGTAACAATACTATCCTCTAAAAGCAAATCAGAAACAACATCCGAAGGTTCTTCAAACCATGAAACTTGAGTGTTCAGCGATAAACCCAATCTCGCTAACCGATGTGCAACTTTATTTGTCTCTCGGCGCCCAAATGTTGCCTTCCAAGTCGTAAAGGACTCTAACATATGCCTTGCATCCTGTAAAATAATTACTCTAATTTTTTTCTTCATATAATACTAATTAAACTGCTTTAGCATGTCAAAATTCAATTTACTCGTGTTAGAAATGCATATTAATTTACTTGTGTTAGACACTATCGGGCACTTTATGTAAAGGGATTCTCATTTTTTGAAAAAAAATGAGAACTAGGTGTGAGGCCAACTCTACATCGAATTTCAACGATCCGAACGTTTATTTTGTAAGTCTCAATTCATAGATCATCCTTACAAAATTTCAATTCAATCCGAAACAATTTGCCTATTTAATTATCAAGATCAAATTTTATTATTTCTTATATAACAAAGTACTTGTTCATTTCTTTAAACCCAATTAGATGTCTTAAATATTTCCGATTTGGCTAATATTTTGTAAGGATGATCTATGAGGTACAACTTGAAAAAGAGATGGTTCGGATTGTTAAAGTTCAATGTGATGTGTACCCCACAACTAATCCCCATTTTTATAAAAAAAAAAAAATGGGAATTCCTTCCCTTAAAGATTTCCTAGAAACTACTATAAATAAAAGCACAATTAGGTGAGAAAATACATCTCAGAATTCTCTCTACTCCATGCCGCGCCCTCTTATCCATCTTTATATAACTCTCCAGTTAAATATGACTATGACACTACTTACTATTTAGTTATGTTGCACCATACTTATAATTTGGAAAAGTATTGGTATCCGATATCTACATCCCATGATACTCTCCGATATGTATCGGATACTTCAAATGGGATAACATTTACTTTTTGGTTATGTAGACTATTGGATACTGGTGAACGATGAAAAAATATTTTTGAAATTTATTGTATTGCGGTATCGTATAGTATTTTCTTCAATAACAAATACATAGAAAATAGCTGAATAGGGAAAAGAATACTGGATTCTCATAAGTCAATAACTCATAATATTGTTTTTAAGTAAATCCTCAAATAAATGAGATCATTCAATTGCTTGGATTGAAGTGCTAACAATTCGATTCATGTAAGGCATTTAACATATATTATGATACAATTGTTGATTGAATTTGCATAGTAAATTTAGGTGTTTTATGTTTGTATTGCTATTGTGAATTTGACTTGTGTGTTTCTTAATTGATCTTGAGATTTAGTTTTAAAGTTTGTGTTAGTTTTAATAATAAATTTGCTTATTGGCAGGTGATTTCACACACCATTTTTAGCTTTTTAGGCACTCCTTTTTATTTTTAGCCATCAAATTGGATAAATAAAACGGCTATAACGAACAAGATTAAATATAAGTGTCTAAGAGGCCAAAAATTATGTGTGTTTATCATTTCCCTTGTACAATGTCTAAAACAAAAATTAGTATTTTTTTTAACAAATATTAATACTTTCTTAAAAGATTATATTAAAGAGGGGACCATTTAAAATTTTCGCACAAGTCCCCTAAATTCGGATAGATGACCATGGCATTTCCAAGAAGGACCCCTTATATCTTATTCATTGTGTTAACTTTTATGTAAGAATTAGGGGTGCAACTTGGATAGAAATATCTGACTCTAATTGATTTTGAGCCGAAAAGTTTCAAAATATTGCATCCTATTCAAACTTGAAACTGAAATTTTGATTTTGAAAATATCATATATGAATTTGACTATATTTGAATATTTCGAATCTAATTAAAAATTCTTAAACTTGCCTAACTCTATTATTATATAAGGAAAACTAATGAAAATGACTTGAAAACTTTGAGTTTTAATGATAAGGACAAAATAAAGAGTAATGTAAATAGTACCAGGTTTGACTTTTTAGTGTAAAAATGTGGTTTTTTCTTTAAAGTGAACAGTACCGTGAGTTTTTCGTTAAAACTCCTTATATTATATAACCTAATTATGTACTCATCAATTTTTATATGTTCATTTTTTTTTTGTTATACAATATAGATTCTATTTTCTCAATTACAGCTCCCTTAAATATATTATATACAAAAAATGAAAACTAAAAAAAAAAATATATATATATACACACGCGCACGCACACACATGTAAATAGAGTCATGAATATGAAATGCTTTTGATCTTGGGATAGTGTGTATAGATGAAGTTATATGACTCCCATAATTTGTAAATTTTGAAATTAATTCAATTCTAAAAAATTTGATTTTGGCATGCATTTATGAAATTCCAATTTTCAAAACTTTTTAATTGGAGTTGGAAACATGTATTTTTGAACCAATTCGACAGAAGATCAAAATTAGTGTGACGTGAACTAAAAACTCAGTCAGCGTATACGTCAGTTGGACGAGTTCTCACAAACATCGATAAAAAAGTTTTTTTTTAGTGAAATTAATGTAAAAGAACAAAAGGTGTTACCTTTACAATTTTTTTTTATACAAATAATATGGGAATGAGATAAAATATGCACTCCCCTTTCAAAGCTGAGAAACTAATCAAGCACAATCAGGGAGGATCGAGCATAATCAAACTCAAACGCACTTAGCGCATCACTTCTAGGGGAGAGACTTACGCGAAAACAGACACTATGATCATTTGGCGTCCTAAATAATCACTTGTCGTTACATATTAAAAAAATTTCACTTGTCAATTCGTGACAGATTTAAGATGTCCAGGTCCAATGTCTCCATTTCATGTAAGTCATGAGATGCAACCAAATGGTCATCGTTTGAGACCAAAGTTCTAGAAGACGTTAGATGCTAGTTCGGCGGCGGACTCATCAGGCCTAGCGCCTAGGCGAGTCTTGACAGGTTTAAGTTAATTTATTATTTATTGTGTAAGTAAGTACTTGTTTATACTTCAAAAAATACATAATTGTATTAGGATACATAAATTGAAAAATAGAATGACATATAAATTATAAAATTTGATAGCATATTGAAAACATGAGGGATTCGTTAAACTATTCTACAAGCTATACAATTTATTAAAAAAAAATGTAAAATGAAAGTTATATGTCTTATGTCTAAATGAAAGTTGCAATCTAGGTGAGCGCCTAGGCGGGTCTATACAGGCTAAGCGGATGTCTAAGCAGGTGTAGGCACCATTTCTTAATTTTCAAACGTTTAGAAATTAATCGGGATATTGGCTAGCCGTCTAGCGCCTAGGTAGTGCTAGGCAAGGATTTTTAGCACAATGTTGAGGCACAAAAACTCCTTGAAAATTCATATTCAAAGCCTCGCATGTGATTGAAGCACTAATCACACCCCGGAAGAAAACAAGCCTCAATTCCTCAACAATGTGTGATCTCCACCGTGGTACTAACACTACTAGAATTATGCTCATTACACACCATTTTTTACCCACCCTTTGCAATTGGTGGCCATAGATATAAAGTTGCTACTCTTACTATTTTTTGGTGGCTTTACAATGGGATGCCACTGATATCAGTGGCCGTAAAAAATCAACCACCAATGATTGGTGTCTATTAACTAACTTTATTTCTTAAAATTACTTTTCTTCTACTTTTTTATTTCATTATTTATTTTGTTGGCGCCTAAGTGGTGCTGGTTAATATTTTTGTTTTCAAAGTTGGGACATATATTGCTTCTCAGGATCTACGAATGCAAGTCAAATACAAAAGGGAGACAGATAGGCCAAAACCCATAGAAGGACAGAGCCTTGGACCCTAATCGCATCTCTTGGCCATTATTGCTTCGATCAGTGATGAAGTCGAGTGGTTCCGCGAATGATTGGTGTCTGTTAAATAGCTTTATTTCTTAAAAATACTTTTTTGTGCATTTGTGAATTAAATTGTCACCATTGTCAAATTTTGGTGGCTTTAACCTTTCTAACATCCTTTATTGGTGGCTTTAACCTTTATAACACTTGTCAAACTTGTTGAAAATACTAGTGGGTAATGAATGCCCACAGTATTGAATACCTGCCACAACATTGAAAACGTTGCCAAAGGGTTGAAAACCTTGGCAAAATATTGATATGTGGAGATCATTTGTCAAAGATGTGTGCTTGGAGTTGCTCTATAAATAGAGCACTCCGTATGCTTCGAAAGGAGAGCAAAAAAAGAAAAAAAGGAAAGAGAGGAAGAGAAGAGGAGAGAATACATAGAGTTATCTTTGTACTCCTATTTATAATAAAAGCATCATTGCTGCCCGAGGACGTACTCCAGTCACACTGACTGTAGAGGAACCTCGTAAATTTTGTGTTTTGTTTTATTTATTCCACTGTACACACATCATCAATTTTACAACACGTTATCAGCACGAGAAGCTCTTATGTCAATGGAAAGCACAACGCCATAAATTCGATGAAGCACTATCCACATCTCACCTCCGTCATCTAAAATCTCACAGAATAAAAGGTATGTCCATTTTTCGTCTCTCCCACTGCGCCAGAAGCGCCCCACCGAATTCCGGTGAGAATTGAAATTTACGACCTGAAGTCGTCACGAGATGAGAAAACTCGTACTTGACAACTGGTTTCCAGAGATCCAGAAGAATCTCATCAGACTTGGAAACCCAGATCACGTTGTTTTCAACGAATCTTGAGAACTCCCATGAATACTTGGTTGTTTGAGATGGTGATGGCAAGAATGAATCCACACAGGCCTCCCTCTCTTGTGCCTCTGTCAACCCCACTGTCATCTATGTCTCTGTAAGGAAGTTCTTGCTTAACGATGACATGTTCCCTGGGTCATGCAAGAACAACGCCAGTCTCTTGTAGCCTTTTTGGATTGAATTGAATTTGGGCAACTTCCATAACTACCCAGCTGGCCCTGCGTTTTGAGACTGGCAGAGACAGAGAAAGAAGAAAAAAGGGATGTTGACTGCAACATAAGAAAAAATTATATATATATATATATATATATAAAGGATTTGAATGGTGCAGAATGGTGCATGACACCATTTAGTCAAAATGATATAAATGGTTTCTGTTGGTGCATGGCACCATGCTACAGAAATAAGAAAAGTAAAATTTGAATAAGTACTGACAAAAGAAAGAAAAATAATAAATAAAAGGAGGTATGATACTTCTTGTTATTTATGTGAATTTGTGTTAGTTTAAAACCCTTTCACAAGTTCTATTTACTTTAAAGTAATTTATTTATCATGGACGGTTTTACCGCCTACTGCTTTAAGTTTTGATTTATGTGAATGGTGCTGAATTAAAGCCCTTGTCACAAGCTTTATTTACTTAAATGCAATTTATTCATTATGGCTGGAATTACCGTCTATTGCTTTAATTTATTTATTGTACTTCTTTTTGTTACGATGAGTACATACTGGACCCGAAGTTCCTTGATCAGATCAGAACCTGCAGTTTCTTGATCCTCATCAAATAAAAATGATTGGACCTGAAGTTCCATCAAATAAAAAGATAGGGCATGAAGTCCCTTGATCCTCAAGATTAGGACATAAAGTTCCTTGATAAGTATCTTAAGTTTGAAGTGCCGCAGTGCCTCAACTTAATTGCAATAAAAGCCATAAGAGTCTCGGTCTGTAAGACTATTAAATAAGGACCAGAAGTTCCTTATGTCCATACTCAAAAATGGTTTAGCAGAAGCATTTATTAAGCGGATGAAATTAATTACCCGCGTTCTGCTGATGAAAATGAAATTGTCAAAGTTTCTACATGGGACATGTCATTTTACATGATGCATTATTAATTTGGTTGAGACCTGTTGACAACCATCAATACTTCTCAGTACAACTCGTGTTTGGGAACCAGCCAAACATTATATATTTACGAGTTTTTGGTTGTGTTATTTATGTGCCTATTGCACTGCCACAACATACTGAAATGAAGCATCATTACGGATTAGGCATTGATGTTAAATATCATCTATCATTCAATATTTAAAACCCTTGATTGGGGATACATTTACCGCGTGGTTTGCGGACTGTCATTTTGATAAGACAGTTTTCCTGCCGTTAGGGGGAGAAAATAACTTTGTTTCAGAAGAACGATGAGCAAATATCATTCCAGAAGAATGATGAGAAAAAACCGTTCTAGAAGAACGAAGAGAATTTGTCGTATTTTGATTCATGAAGCAATCAATATACAAAACAAAGTGAGAATAATTGAATGATGCAACGATATGCAAATCAAATGCCAGATGCATTTAATGATGCAACGAAAATGATAAAATCACATATACTTGCTGCAAGTGTGCCTACAAGAATTAATGTCCCTATTGGACAAAATAATATGGCAGCAAATGATTTATCTGTTGCACGCCTGAAGCGTGGCAGATCCTCAAACTCAAAAGGTTCAGTCCTTCGAAAGAAGAAGAATATGGCACTACTGAACTATTGCATAACTGTCACATGCCAAACGCATAACAGTTGTTGCAAGGATACTTGTCCCGAAAAGGTCACTCCGCGGACATGGGAATATTGATGTCTCATGCATGAAGCATGATAGATATATAGGTTCCAATGACTCAACTCCCGAAGTGGAGATTAAAAATCCAAGCTCTATAACGCTCAAGAGGAGGTTATGATCTGTATTCTCTAAATTATAACTATCCTGGAAGAGATAGTGTAATGCCTTTGAAGAGGCAAAGGATATCCCAAAAGAAATGAAAAGCTTTTATGCATGCGCATGCACATGAGAATATGGGATCACATATTGATGATAACCAATGGTAATTTTGGTTTTTACAAGTAGCTACTAAATTCATCAATGAGCTGTGGTGATATTGAGTCCCGTTCTTTTTCCATCAACAAAATTATGGGCTAAAAATGGATAAAGGCAAATCCATTACAATTTTGTAAGACCGTGGAAAAATAGACCTATATACTTGGATACAATACAAATAGCCAAAAGATGTTGAACCTAGAAGGTT
This sequence comes from Pyrus x bretschneideri, assembly GCF_019419815.1. Lineage (NCBI taxonomy): Eukaryota > Viridiplantae > Streptophyta > Magnoliopsida > Rosales > Rosaceae > Pyrus > Pyrus x bretschneideri. The sequence continues at coordinate 520,390 of NW_025999557.1, forward strand.
ACATATAGGCATTTGTAATACTGTGAAATACACTCACATGATATGACACAAGGTTGTAAAAGAGTTCATATGAATGGAGAATTATATACGAAGGGTTATGAGTCGCCCACATCATATCTCCATGAGTAAATCCCTCAAATATACATGGAAGCAAATTGCTCTGTATAAATTCTAAAGGAAAATGTGTCATGAAGTGTAGAAAATCCCTGAAGGATTCAAATTGCTTGAAGAAAACCCCATAAGGGTAAAGCATAAAATATGTACTCAATACCAATGGATGGTATAAATTGCCTTAGTGAGTATTTTCATTATGGTATTGTTGCAACATACTAAAATCTCTTGCAAGAGTTGATGATATTAAATTGGGACTCCTGAAGAGTCAAGAAAGAGTATAAAGTGTTGAGAGAAATATTGTCTCGAACTGCAGAATCGAACAATATGCCAACACGAATCTTATCCACGATGTTTATGACATTAAGAATCGTATGGATTAAAGATTATGAGTTGAATACTCAAATGATTTAGACACTAAGAATAATCATTTATCTTCGTGAGGGTAAAGATAAATTGATATTTGGTCCAGAAGTACCACATCTTAGTGCAATATATGCTTTATTGTATTTAACACAATACACTGAATGAAATAAAGCTTATATATTAATATCTCCGAGAAATTACATACACATGAGTTAAAACAAACAAACAGAAGGGAACCTTCACAAAGGTTACTCATGTGAAGCCTCAGTACTCGGAAGTACCCCAGAAGGGGAAAACACCAGAAGTTGATTATTTGGAGTCTCAATACTTGGTGGAACTCCAGACAACTAAGACAATGGATGTCTTTAGAATAAAGACTCGAACCCCCGATTGTCATTTTGAGTCCGACCTTCGGATTCTAGTAGCTGGTCGAGCTTTCTTTTCATGCTCGTAGAGTAATTATTTGTAAGCATGTGTAACACTCTATTCTCATGCTTGAGCCCTCTAATCTCTTTTTTAAGACTTGCCACCTCAGCCATTAATGATTCAACTTGGTGAGTTCGAGCAAGTAGGCGCTGTCCCATATTGGATACAGAGCCCGCACATTGAACACTGAGAGCCAACGAGTCTTGAACAGCCGCCTCATCAGACCGGTTTGAAAGGATTCTGTTGTCCTTTGGAGTGAGAAGATTTCTGGCTACCACTGTAGCAGTTATGTTATTCTTCATCACAGAGTCCCCAACCGTAAGAGGACCATTAGAAGTTGAGAAGGACGGGCGCCATATGTTATCCTGACGCTGCTCGTCTGTATCAATCCTGAGACTCAAATCTAAACAAATGTTAGATGGGCAAGCCATTTTCAGAAATGATGAAGGAAGTCAAATAAAATCTCAGAAGTGCAAGAAAGGGAAATTTCTGCAGGCAACAATTTTCTGAGTGTTACTGAACAAAATTGATATCTCTATAAAAGGAGGGACAACAGGACCACTTATTCAAAAATTGAAGAGACACCGATTTTCGAATCTCAAAAGCTGGATTTCCCTGCATGACGTCTGTCAACATTTCTCAGACGCAATCTCAGCTCTTGGATATCACGTGCAACTTTGTCAAAGATTTCTGATAAAGTTGAAAACGCGTGAATCTTACTGTTCTAATTACACCACAGTTGCTGACAAGAGTAAAGGCACAGCTTTACTACCTGCTATTGGAAAATCAATATATATGTCAACCTTTGTCTTCCACGGCAAGGCAGAACTGAAAAATATCTAACTCTTCCTCATCTCCGAGAATGCATCTTTCACAAAGTATCTCGAAATACTCAGTTTTCTTCCTCTCTGAGAATACCTCTACAAACAAGTCACACCAGAGTAAGAGTATCTCATATCATCAGGGACGAGAGCAAGAGTATCTCATATCATGCAATCTCCCTGTCCTTTCCTTTGTCCTTGTTCTTACCTGCCAAGACAAGGATAAAGAAAGCAATATGTCGGAACCTCCACTCAAACTTGCGCTGCCACCAAGAAGTGATGGTCCATTCAAATACAAGGTTTGCATTCCACTCCTGTATCAGATGACAAATACTACAAGAGAAGATGCCAAACCTGCATAAGGAAAATATCACTTCTGCAAGGAGAGCAAGTAAGGCAAGTGAAAATGATACATTGAAGCATGTGGAGACAAGCACAACAAACACATTTCAGTTCATCCCCGACAAAGTCTAAGATCATTTGTCACATGAAGCTCCTCATGATCCAATTTCATTCAAGATCAAGTGTAGACGGCCTTTGAAGAAATCACAAGTCCGATTCAAGATCAAGTGTCCACCACCCTTGAATCAAATTCAGCTCCAGATAAAATAGGTAAATTCAGACCTTTGGAGGAAGTCTAGCAGAAAGGCCCTCCAACCCAGTTCAAGAACAAGTCTGTGGAAAGTTAACAACAAGTGAAACACCTCATTCGGCAACTATCACCGCTAAAAGACTAAAGCAGCAGGATCAATGATCAGCTTAAATAATTTGAAATCAGGGGGAGATACTCATCAAGGGGGAGCATCCAAAATAGATCAAGATCTTAACGAGGCAACTCATGTTGATATGTGGGCATCCAAGGGGGAGTGTTGAAAATACTAGTGGGTAATGAATGCCCACAGTATTGAATACCTGCCACAACATTGAAAACGTTGCCAAAGGGTTGAAAACCTTGGCAAAATATTGATATGTGGAGATCATTTGTCAAAGATGTGTGCTTGGAGTTGCTCTATAAATAGAGCACTCCGTATGCTTCGAAAGGAGAGCAAAAAAAGAAAAAAAGGAAAGAGAGGAAGAGAAGAGGAGAGAATACATAGAGTTATCTTTGTACTCCTATTTATAATAAAAGCATCATTGCTGCCCGAGGACGTACTCCAGTCACACTGACTGTAGAGGAACCTCGTAAATTTTGTGTTTTGTTTTATTTATTCCACTGTACACACATCGTCAATTTTACAACAAAACTATAAATTTTTTGACACCAAAGACTTTTTACATGATTTTTTTAACTTTGGGACCTGTTTTCTTATTTCTTTTTCAGTCTTGTTCTCTTTTTTTTTCTGTCCAAAATATTATTTTTCTCATTTAATAATCTTATTCTACATTACTTTCACCCCCAAATAAATACAAAGTGGGACAACCCTATTTTCGACCCAGCCGTTCTCTCTCTCTCTCTCTCTCTCTCTCTCTCTCTCTCTCTCTCTCTCTCTCTCCTCCTTGAGCTTAACTCCTCGCCTCCTCCCTAACCCTAGCTCCCTAACCTTTTCGATGGGATCGACGGCTCAGTGTGGGATTTGGTGAGGGGAAGGCATGCGGCTGATAGAGAGTAAGAGAGATAGTGGGCGAGGGAGAGAGAAAGATAGGCATTCGATGAAGGGAAGGCATGCGGTTTGTCGAGAGGGCGGAGGGAGGGAGGAGAAGACGAAAATCAACTGCAAGAAGTTCATGGATAGGGTCTCAGCAATGAAGACCCTTCGGCAGTAGATTCAAGTCAATCTTGGTTTTCTGGCCGATTTGGAGTAGGTTTACACTAAAATTGAGAAAACACATATGAACGAAAAGGCTCGAGGATGTACGACAACTTGGAAAAGGTAACTCTCGAAGATGTCAGGTTTGAGAAGGTAAAAGGTAAAGTTTCGTACTTTAGTGTTTGATCCTGAAATTAATTTGTGTGTGAGTTCTGATCTCTGTAATTTTGTGTAAAATTCAATGACTTTACCTTTTCTAATGCCTTATTATTTTCTATTTTCTTTTTTTTTTCTTTGAGCTTCTGCTTTTTGGGCATTTTGGGTTCTATTTTTCGATTTCACAGTCGACTAGAAATATTAAGGGGAGGGAGAGAGAAATTGCTCTGTTATAACTACACTTCTATATTTCCTACGGGTTGGTATATTTGATAATTAGAAATGATAGCTTTACTTGATTGATGTTTTATTTTTCTGTATTCAATTTAGGGTACTATGAATTAGGACTCGACAATCCACCATAAGCTGCCAAGTTCTACAACTGTTGTGGGGCTGCACGACCAGTTTCCATGTTTCGTATGATGACGATTGATCCATGTAATATCTCTCTTTTAAGTTTCATCATTTCATTCAGTCTTGCTCCTGCACTCTAACCAAGCTTCTGTATCTCCAATAATTTCATCTCTTTTATATAAAAATGAAGTTGATGCGTAATTGGGTTTTTTTTCTCTTTAGTTATGTTTTTTTTTTCATTATCGAATTAATCTTTCCTGCTGTTGTTTATATAATTCTGAGGGAAGAGAGTTAATGGAATGGGGGTAACAAAAGAGGGGAAGGAAAGGGAAAGATGAGTGCACAGGTTGGCCTGTGTTTTTTTTAATTGGTTTAAGATTTTGTTTACGTTTGGGGTTCTTTTGCCCTAACACAATTTTGAATTCATATAGAATTTTGTTTATGTTTGGGGTTGTCATGTTCGTGTATTTAATTTGGTGTTTGGTAGTTTACGTCACAGTTGTCGTCGGTTTTCTTAAAGGATAAATCCAAGCGATAATGCCCTTTCTGATGTATGTGCAAATGTGAACACTTTGTAGTCATCAATTCTTCGTTGTGTTTATGTATTCTTTGAGTTGGTTGATACAATTAAATTTATCTCTGAATCAGTTTTGATAAATGTTTGCTAGACGCTCTAAGTGCTAGAGGAAAAATGAGAGTACTATAGAAGGCTGCTGCAAAAGGGTAAGAATAGCTACTGAGAGCTACTACAATTTTTGTTAATTAAGGGTCGACAACTTACTTTGGCATTTGTAATCATCAATTCTTGACTCGAGCATTACGTATGAAGAATGGAGTTGTATAACTTTTCGAGTTAACATTTTGAGAAATAGCTTTAAATTTTTGTTTTCATTTTGCTGATTTTCGAAGTGGTTGTAGGAAGCAGTTCTTTTGAACCAGATTAATTGTTTCACTGATTGCTTGTTGATTGTGTTTTTGAATTTTGGGAGTCAATCTTAAAATGTAGTGGCCTTTTAAGAGATTCGGGGTTTTTCCAAATCTGAATTTGGTACGTGTGTGTGTTGTGCTGAGGTTGAATTTGAATTTTGCTCATTGGTTTCTTATCGGCTCACTTCACCCATCTCTTGGTTATTTGAATTCTTTAGAGATGCTTGTATTGATTTGTGATTTTGTTGGATTTACTCTGGTGAAATTTGTTCATCTGCACTGGCTGATTTTAGGCCACGACTCCATTCTTGTTTATTATTAAGTCTTAATGGTATAGGGTATATGTAAATGAATTCAATTAGAACTCACTTTTTAATTTTCTGTTTTGTAGCTGCCTTGATCATTAGTTGGTGATGTTTGGGAGATTGAGAGTAGGATAGGATAATTTGTTCATCTGCGCTGGCACTGACTTCTATCCATTTTGAGAGGAAAGCAGATTTGGGTTCCAACTAATCCTCGAGGGACTGAAAGCCTAGCGCCTGGTATCATTGCATCTGAGTCGGATTTCTATCTTCGACGACTATGAGGTCTGCCCAGTGAGGTGTGCATCTACTACTCTTAACTTTAGTATGAATAACACGTCCTGTTTTGTTTAAGAATTGGATTATTTTTTCAAACCTGTTCACTAATCTTAGCCTTTTCTTTTTGAGGTGGAACTTGTAGGACTTACTTGTCAAGCCAAAGTATCTTGTAACCTTTACCCTAGGTTGTGCTCAGAAAAATAACGTTGATGCAGCAGTTAAATGGGTCAGTTCTCTCAACAATAGCGAAGTTCACTTGTAAGATTGGCATGACATGTTTAAGCTCTTTGGAAACAAAGTGTTCAAACACTTTTCAAAGTTTGAGTCCCAACATTTGTTCAAAATTGTATAAAAGATAAGTTATGCAAATTTGTAGTATATTCTTATATCAAAGATATTACAATTTGTTTCCTCACCAAAAACAAAAGAAAAATATTATATTCAAATCTGGATGCCCCCAGGGGCATCCTTTTTTTTTTAATATTATTTTTGAACTTTGCCACCAATGTGAATTAGGGTGGCATTGTTAGTCTCAAATCTAGCCACTAATAAGAGGACAATGAGAATTTTAGAAATAATTATAAAATATAAAACAGTTGTACTATTCACATACCCACCAATGCAATATTGGTAGCCATTGTTACAATAGAGTCCTCTACATATGCCACACTCTCTAGTTTAGTGGGTGCTTGGTGGCCATAGAGGTTTGCCACCAATTTGAGTGGCAACACTTGACAATAGCCACCAAATGAAAAGGGTGGCTTATAGCCAAATTTCTAGTAGTGTAAAGTGGCATTGAAACTTTGAAACTTTGCTCGAACCACCAAAAATCTGTTACTGACAACCATCCAGTCCGTCCACTTGACCTCGCCCGAGACCCAAGCCCCATGGTAATTTACTTTGTCAAATCTATATGGCCACGACGTTGCCAATATTGGAAAGAGAACGGTGCTCTCCACCATGGTAGGCTCTTGCGGAAGACGACAGTCCAACCAAAAATGATGATTACACGCCTTGTACAATATTTTCGCGTAGACCCATGCATGCCTCATAAATCCAACACACAATTACGACAAATCGGGCAAGTTAGGCTCTTCTTCAACCAAGTGTTCATGCAGTTGGAGTGGAACGTATGATTGCATGAGGGAAAAACTTGACACAATTGATCGGTCTCAAAATCCTCCATGCAAATAACACAATCTTTACAATTAATTTTAATTTCTTGGCTTCCATAAGCTATAGCTGGTGGCATTTTGCTCTCCATAACTTGTTCCCTTTCTCGCTGCTGCCTCTCGTCCCTTCTCTCCTCCAAAACATCAACAATCGAGTCCAAAATTTCCAAAACCCTGAAATTATGCAGGAGGGTTGCTTGATAAAATGTAGCTTGGTCATTCCATTCTGAACTGTTGTCTGGTCGAAACAGTCGTTGTTGATCCCCGGCTTCAGTATCAGGGTTACTACTCCTCTCGTAAGAGGGCGTCTGGATGAACTCGCAGATGACGTAAAAGAGGGCGATGACAATCAACGTAAGTATGATGGAGAACGCTATGATGCAGACGTATACGAAAATTATCGTGCTGATGAAAGAAAGAAGAGAAAAAACTGGAGGTGGGATGACAAGCTTAAGGGCTTCAAACATGTTCATGGTGACGAAGAATGAGAATGCTAACGTTATGATCAACGAAGGCTTGGGAATCCGACATGGATGCGCATGCTTTGCTTGGTATTTGTCTATGAAGAAGTTGTTGAACGGAAAAACTGTTAGACTCATATTCGAGATTTTTGCCGTTCAAATTAACAAACATTTTCAAGAAGATCTAGAGGTTGATGACATAAATATGAAAATCTGGTTCTACGCTTTCCTGGAGTGGTTTTAATTGTTTTATCCTTGTTACATGTATAGACGTTGGAGTCTTGGAGATCGTTAAATTTGTTGTTCGGGTAGAGTTTTCCTTTTTTTTTTTTTTTTTTTTTTTTTTGGAGTTCTTAGGTACGGTTAATTTCTAGGAGTTTTAACAAAACACTCTTGATACTATTCACTTTTAACGAAAAACCACATTTTTACCTTTCTATGGTACTATATATTCACTACATCTTTATTTATCAATTTTCATTAAAACTAAAAATTTTTTAAACTTTTCGATAATTTTCCTTAATTTCTATGTTAATTACCAGACATAAAAAAAGCCATTTTGGGACCTTATTTTATTTTATTGAAAGGTGGTATTCTAAAATACTAAATAAATTATGAGGAGGACGATGCAAACGTGAGTTTAGAAACTTTACAATTCTATTTACCCCAAATTGGTAGGATTAGGGCCTCGATCCCTAGCTAGATGATGATAAGGATAAAGAACGGTCACGATCCACTTACTATTAACCAAATTTTGCCAAAACATTATAATCGGAACCATCAATTCTCTTTATTATTATAAAAATGATCTTTAGATGATGACAAAGAGAAAAAACATGTTCAATTATTATGTTGGGACAATAAAAGTTCGTTAATCGTAAGGAAAAGGGGGATTCAAATATGGAACCCTGAGTGCAAGAGCATATACTCTTAACCAACTAAGTTACAAGAAAAAATCTTGAAAACTTTGAGTTTTAACAATAAGGACAAAATAAAGGGTAAAATGAATAGTACCAGGATTGACTTTTTAGTGTAAAAATATGATTTTTCGTCAAAGTGAACAGTACACATACTGATTTAGTATAACATGCTTGCACATGTAATTATTCTATAATTTTCTTTTCTTCACATAATATTAGTTAAACTGGTTTATCATGCGAAAATTCAATTTACTCGTGTTAGAAACTAACACACCATGCATATAAGCATATTAATTAATTGTGTTAACGTTCTTAACGAATACCATAATCCTAAAATTGAAAATAAATAAATAAATATGTTTTATCTTGATTGGTTCTATCATCGGGATTTTTTTTTTTTTTTTTGTGATGAAAACCTTACACATGTCTTATTGTTCATGTGGTAAGATTAGTGGTGCAATCAGAATTTTATAATAATGGAGTCATGATGAATAAACTTTCCCTTAAAAAAAAAAAAAAAAAAAAAACCTTAATGAATTAACCTGCTTATAGTTATAAGTATAAAAACATGTACCACTTAGTACTATGGTCTAGTGTTATTCCTCTTCACTTGTAAGTGAAAGGTCTTAGGTTTGAATCTCGTTAATGACTAGTTCGCAACCAATTCGTTTCCCTACCTATTATAAATCTATCGTTGTACTAAAAAAGTATAAATACATGTGATCAGTAGCTATGAGTCTTAGAAGAATATCAGAAGGCTCACATAGTATATCTTATGAGAGATTTTTCAGTGTGATCGGCACACGGGATGGTACACCATGTGCCACTATACAAATGGTGGGATGTTTGTGTTAAAAAATTAATAACTTAAAAAATAAAATTTCCCACCACTTATATAAAAACACGTGGTGTACCACCCATGTTTCCGTCACAATGAAAAATTTCTCATATCTTACAATACTCAATTATTAGTTCTATTCAATCAATTGAAAAGAAACCTAAAACCCCATCATTAATACTACATTTAATAATGATTGTATGAAATCTTAGATTTAACAATAAGATAGTTGTCTGAAACAATTAATGAGAGACGTAATTAAGTGAATTCTATAATATTCTAGTTCGCAAGTGAAGGATGAACATATGTAGTGCACAAAGTGGTCAAACAAAGACCAGCCCACATGAATGAGGAAGTAAAATTTGTATCGTCACTTAGTAATACGGTCTAGTGGCATTCCTCTTCACTTGTAAGTGAGAAGTCTTAGGTTTGATTTTTGCCAAAGATGAATTTGAACCATATTATTGTTGAAATCCCACATCAGCTAGAGAAATAATGAAAGAAGAGTTTAAATATCTTAATCCCACTCTGACTAATATCAAAGCCTTTTGTAATAAAACCTCACACCTGAGGGACTATGCAGGTGGTAATTAATAAGTTAGAGTCAATATCAGTGTTCTTGGAAGTGGGCATTTGGCCCGTCTCCCTAATAATTCTACATGGTATCAGAGTCAGGGAGGGGGCTCGTATTGTCACGTGGTGGGTGAGTCCCCTTTGCCCCGTGCAAAGATGGTGAGTCCTTTGGCCCCACGTGTAGGGTGAGTCCTTTTGGCTCCACATGGTTGCCGATGTATGGATCTCCCACATGTGACCCACTATTTGGATCCCACGTAACGAGGCGTGTTGAAATCTCACATCTGCTATAGAAATAAAGAAATAAGAGTTTAAATATCTTAATCCCACTCTAACTAATACCGAGGCATTTTGTAATTAAACCTCACATCTGAGTGACTGTGCAAGTAGTAATTAACAAGTTGAGGACAATATCGGTGTTGTTGGAAGTGGGCCTTTAGCCCGTCTCTCCGATAATTCTACAATTATTACTAGCCTATAATAAGGCATAGTTCACCTCCCCCCCTCCCCATACCTTAGTGTAGATAATATCATTGTTTCATAAAATAAAATTAAAGAAAATTGTACCACCAGTCTAAATGATAAAGCTAAATTCCAATTGAATGGTATGCAAAATATCTAGCACCGCTCCAACTACACCATCAAATTTATTCTTTTTTGAACAAATTATAAGGTTAAGACAAAAAATACGAGGAACATTGGGTTATTGGAGTCGTGAGCATCATTGCCCTTAGTGTAGCTCTGCTACTAAGATGCAAGTTGACCGATATTATAAGTATAATTAGTAATAAATCGCCTGCCTATCTTTATGAAATCTTGACCTAATATTAGAGGGGGTTGTTTGATTTGGCTTGTAACGAGCCCTATAATCCATGAGCCTTAACCCCTAGTTATCCTCCTCAAGGATATAATAACTTAGGAAGTAAAATATAATTCTTATAATTTTTTCCATTTTCATAATATGATGCCATGGTCGATATTTTGCGAGGCTTAGCATGACATTGGCATGCCATGGTCGACATTTTGTAAGGGTTTGCATGCCATGATGGACATTTTGCAAGGCATGGCATGTCAAGCCTCATGCCATGGTCGACATTTTGCTAGGCTTGGCATGACAAATGTCATGCCATGATGGACATTTTGTGAGGTTTGGCATGCCATGGTATAAAATTACATGATTGATATTTTGTGAGTCTTGGCTTGTCATTGGCATGTCAAAGACAAATCATGACACGCATTATGCTGACACTTTGCAAGTCTTGGCACGTCGCGACATACATTTTCCCGACATTACAAAGTCCAAGTCTCAACATGAGTTGGAAAAAGACATGCAGAGCTAGAAAATTTTTCTTGGGTGGGCTAGCTAAAATTATTAGCATGTAATCATATGATATTTCTTTTATCTACATAAAATTATATAATAATCTACATAAAAGTAAGAACATGAAGTACTAATCCAAATGAGTTTATTAATTACTTTCCAACTAATTTTTACACAAATAAAACATGCATACAAAAAACTGAAAAAACAATAGAAGGAGAACAAATATTATCACTTTTGTTGATAACAAGTACCCAAAAGAAAAAAAAGGTTAGGGGATACCAATTCAAGTTGTGTTGTAGATATCTGTAATGGAATTGAAATCTTTTGTTATTATCAGAATTGATATTGTCGTTGAGCCCTTTTTTATTAGTTACAAATACAAGAACCATGAAACATGGATTATTCCCAAAATCTTTGACCTTAATAGACAAATTCAAGGACTAAAAAAAAATAAAAAATTAACCTAACAATTGAATCAAGAAATAAGTTAAATGAAGAGATGAAAAGCATACTTGGTGTTGAATTTCATTAGAAAATAATTTGATGGTGATTCATAGTTTTTCTTTTCTTGGGAAAGCAACGCAGCTTTGTTGAGTAGGGTAGAGGGTTTTTTTTTGTTTTGAACGAATATGCATGGTAAAAAGCATGGAGAGTAGGAGAGGCCTAATTATGTATTAATTTACCATTTTTACTTTTGGCCTAAAAATAATATATAAGGTAATAAAAGTATTATTTGAAAAAAAAAAGTATTATTTATAAATTAAGAAACACATTAACTATTAGTTTTGACAAAATTTGGGTGGGCTATTATACTTACAATAAGCAACAACCTCATATATAAACTATTATAGCTGCAATTTGTTAAAATCCTCCCTTGGCTACAGCCCACTGTTGTGGTGGTTGTAGCTCCGCCAGTGATAATATGTACTTTTTTCTTCTTATTCTTCAACACTACCTCTAAATTTTCTACATCTCATATTTTGTATCCGATATATAACATGTAGGTGTTTCCACTTAAGAACGAAGGTTTATAATTTTTTTGGGAAAGCTTTAGTTTAAGAAAGAGTCGTCTCGTGTCGAGGCCTTGGGAATATAATTAATTTAAATTCGTTATATGGTTGCATACCAAGAATCGAATGTATGAACAAAGTTCCATTTAAACCCCAAAATTAGGGTAATTGCTTGGCTTAAAGTGTTTGCTAAAGTGGTTGCAAACTATTAACATGCCTTACAAAGAATGTTGGTAATTACAGGTGTTTGACAGATTCACAACATACAAATCTTAAAAACTAAAAAAATTAAAAAGATTTAAAAGTATTGGTCATACATCCATGATACAATTTCGACAAACTGGGCAAGTTGGCTTGTTCATCAACCAATGGTCGATGCAATTCGAATGGAACATGTGGTTGCAAAGTGAAAAAATTTGACACGAATCACCATCTGCAAAATCCTCCAAACAAATTGCACATGCAGTACACCTTGATGAACTCGTTGATCTTATTTCACAGCTTCCATAATTCAGTAATGGTGGCAGTTTCTTCAAAGCCCTAAGCCTCGGCCCTCTTCCTTCATCGAAATCCGGCATGACTCTCGTCATCACTCCCAGCCTCTGCGTATTTTGCACTATAGCTATCCGAAAGGGACTCGAATCGAGAATGTCAATTCGAGGCCCGTAAATGATGTCTCCCCCCTCAAGATCATGTTCTGGGATGACTCCTAGGAGCCAGGCAAGGGTCACATTGAGAATGTGGTTGCAAATCAAGAACAACAAGGTGACGATTGAGACGCATGCAATGATCTTAGCTGGAAGCTCTGGAGGATCGGGTTCCGAAACGAAGGCTTCACAAAAGATGTTGTACACGAGGACCATTCGTTGTGTGAACAAACTTTGATTGTCCATTGGGAGGTCATGTGGGGAAGCCATCGGAAAAGTTTGAACTCACGTTTTGTGTGTAGGGGTAGGTCCTTTCCGTCACTGAAGCTACATCCGTCGCCTCACGAGTTCATCAATATTGTGGTTAAACACAATTTTGGAAAATTTGTAGCAGCTTAATATATATGTGGTGCAGCAAAAGGAGTTGCACCAGCATTTGTTTTGGATTCTAATTTTAGAAGAATTGAAGTTAGGCAACTACTTGGAAGCCACTTTATGAAACATTGTTGCACACAACAAACAATGCTCATCTCTTGCAATAACCACCAATCGTACGGTTAGAAGTTAGAGACGTTGTGGTCAAGAATTTTGGGGATGTAGTTAAATTAGGTAATTAATGTTGTTTTATATTCCACACATGTTGACTGGCAAAAAGAATTTGTTTAATTAATGATCATTTTTTTTATTATAGGAAAACTAACGAAAACTTCAAATTTTTTTTTTTAATTTTAATGAAAAATGATAAATAAATTAAGGTGTAGTGAATAGTATCAGAGAAAGGTAAAAATATGATTTTTCGTTAAAAGTGAATAGTACCGAGAGTGTTTTATTAAAACTCCCTCTGTTTTTTTGGTAATAATATGTGTGGAATGGTTGTGTGTGTTTGACAAGGTGATGCCCTACTGATCAAGAACTTGTGACGTGCTTAATTTGACTTCAAGTGAATTTCTTATTTGTAATTACTTGCCTTGCATCACAAAACCAAGAGTTGTCTTGAATTATGACATTGTTTTGAAAATTAAACAAGAACATCATGAATAAATTAAGAAACTAATTTTGTATTTAACTTCATGTACAAGCCTTTTTTTTTGGATTGCTACTTAGTACTACGGTCTAGTTGTATTCTTCTTCACTTGTAAGTGAAAGCTCTTAAGTTCGATTTTCGCCAAAAGTGAAATTGAACCACATTATTGCTAGCCCATTGTGAGGCTAAGCAGACCCCCTCTGCCTTAGTGTAGATAATATCGTTTGTTAAAAAAAAATTATTTTTTTTGAGCTGGAAATAAAAGTAATTTAGGCTATATTTAGACAACCTAAGCTCCCTCGATGAGAGATTCTTATGTCTAGAACCCGGGCTATGACAAAGAGAAAGGAGGGTGAGACCAAAGAGTGGAGTTTGGTGAGCCTGAAAATCAGATGCAGTGGAGTAGGCGTAAATTTTTGTCAATGGGTCGTATGATTGAAGTGGTTCGGGCAACGAACGTAAGAATGTCTCCTCTTCAACAACAATTGAGGCCGCCCATCTCGAATGGTTAGTGAGTCGACTCTTTTATCTCGAGTGATACACTACTCATGTCCTATTTCTCGATGTGTACGGAGACGAATTTCCAAGTAGTTTCTAAAAGGGGTCCGGAAAGCTAGACAAAAAGCTATCCCAAAAATTTTAATGCAAATAAAACTAAAACTATGATTTTATTTTATTTCATTTTACTACAACTAAAACTATGAATTTAGTTGAACTATTTCTTCTGTAAAATTAAAGTAATTTTTTTAATAAACAACCTAGTAAGAAACTTTGTTATGACAGTCTATTATTCTAAAGACCGAAAAAATTTACAAAGATATTTCAGCTATGTTTGATCACCAACATATAATTCACCACCACAAGAATCAATGTTTGACCAACATTCTTTGGTCGCCTTTACAAATTCTCATATTTCCGTTAACAGAAATCATTGTTTGACCAGCATTCAAACAAGTAAAAAAGTGCAAAACCCTCCCAAGTTTCCCAAAAAAAAGGCATAAACTCTCACAAGTCACAACCCCGAATTCCTGTACCCGCCGTATCCGCCTCTGCAGTATGGAGGAGCCACCGACACAAAGCTTTTTCTACGAAACCTTACCCGCCCTCTCTCTTCCCACCCTCAACCAATCTCCGCCGCCGCCCGATGACCTCGAGCTCTACTCTGTTTTCTGCAACGAAATAACTCTCTCCACTCCCCAATGCGCTCCGGTCGACACCGCCGCCCCCGATTTCTTCTCCCTCGACGTCGCCGCCGACGAACCTGACCCAATTCTTTCCTCCTCGTCTTCTCTCCGCCTAGCGGAGCCATGGACGCCGCTTCACCAATCCGAGCCGACGACGCCGGCTCTTGAAGTCGAGCCGAAGCTCGAGAGCGGGTGGTTTCGTGGTCATTGTAAATTCAAAAGCCCTATGCTTCAGCTTCATAAAGGTACTTCCTCCACTTTTAACTGCATAGATACGTACACACACACACACACATATATATATATATATATATATTTTTTTTTTTTTCTTTTTTCTTTTACTTGTATTTGAATTCAATGTCTTTCTAGGGGAAAAAATTGTGTAATTGTAATGTGGTGTGTATGTGCAACTTCAAATTTGTGCATGTGTTATGGGTATTGCAGAGATTGTGGATTTTTGTGATTTTCTGTCTCCAACCCCAGAAGAACAAGAGTCACGCAGTGCAGCAGTACAACGTGTCTCTAACCTAATCAAATATATATTTCCTCGATCCAAGGTACTGTTTTTTTCCTACGTATGGGTGAGTGCGAATGTGCAGGTGTGTGATTTTAAGCACGAACAATGATATCGTGATCGTGACATAAGGTTTTTGGCAATATAGTTTGGGTTAATAAAACTAGAATGTATTGATGAGCATTGCCTGTGATAGGTTCAGCCTCAATTTTTTGCTCAATTAAGTATAATTTTATTTCTTCCTTCACAGTTTTGACATAGAAAGTGGACCAAAAGCTGCTGATTTTATTCAGGTTTGTTGCATATTCTAACATCTACTATGCGTTTGAAAGAATATTGTAATTTCTATAGATCAGAGCCTGGCCATGTGCCTTTGAACAGTGTTAACATTGTCGTTTGCAACTTTGTGCTCTTCATTGCATTGATCAAGGTTTAATATGTTTTCAGATGTAGTTACAGTATTTTGAACAATATTTATATAAGCATGTTGATAGTGAAAGAATATTACAGAGGGGTGAAAAGAAGTAATAAATGATAACTTGGTTAACTGTGAATTTGAAATTTAAAATTAATTTTGCTAAGTTAAACGTTGCAATGTCAGAAAATATTGAACAGCTTCCACCTAGTAAAGTGTTGTAGACACTCAAAAGAAAAACAGAAAACCATGTGAGGAGCCAGATGAAATGATATAGATTACATATAAAGCAAGGGACTTTAACTATTTTCAGTTCCCTTTGACACTATCTTGTGGTCTCTTTTCAGGATGCAGTATCTAAGTGGCCTCCTTTGCAGCCTTTATGTTTGATTTTGAAAGTCTTTTTACAACAGAGAGAGCTAAACGAGGTATGACTTTCCAGTCTAACAGATTAAGTTGTCTTTCTTTTTCTTTATTATCTTTCGAGTCAGCCTAATTCAACATTCTGATAACATATGCAGGTATACTCTGGTGGTTAGGTTCCTATGCCCTCCTTACAATGATCATGGCGATGTTGCATGTGAGTGATTCTTAAATATGCATTTTAACATTTGATGACTTCTTGCCTATGTATACACATTTAAATATTTGATGCCATTCTTTCTTGACTATGTCTTGTACTGTATACCTGTAATGCATGGCTCTTGTTTGGTTCTGTAAACTTGCTGCTTCATTGAGTCTTACAGCGGAAAGAAAATGAATCTACATAAGAGTGTGAATGAGATCCAAGGACAAGTTTCTACAATTAGAATGAACTAGATATATTGCTACACAAATATGATCTTTCGTTTGGATGATAGATAAGCAATTAACAACTTCTGTAATTGTGAAATTCAGATAAATGGATCAAATTCCTCATCATTAGTAAAGTCATTAGCCTGATTTACATAATGATTTTATGCTACAGAGCCTCAGGGAATGTCGAGCTATGGAACAAAACTTGGGAGTTCTTTTGGTAAGTTTTTCTAGATCGAGTAGAAGAGAACTTAGGATCTTTATTACTGCTTGGAGTTTCATTGTTTCACAAGTCAATTAACTTGCACTTCATCCTAGCAACCAGGATTTTGTTGTAAACTGTAAACAGGGTTTTGTGGACCATGGAAGTCACCTCATTGTTCTAGTTCTTAGCTTCATTATTAGAGTATAGGATTTGTTTAAAGGATATGAAGAAAAGTCGGTGGGTTGTGACTTATGTCTTCGTTTATCTATTTTGTTATTTAAATAGGTAAACTTCTTTGATTTTTATGGACGCAAATTGAACACTTCAGATGTTGGTGTATCGTGCAACGGAGCAGGCACCTTTTTTAAAAAGAGTGTTAAAGGTTAAAAAATAAATAGCCTTCTTGAGAAAGTGATGATATTCTCTCTGATTTTTAACGTACAATTTGATTATCTACTTTTGGTCAAAGTTTATGTAACTTATGAAATTGGTTTGTCCTCTCTTTGGTTCATAAGCAATGGACGACCTTTTCTTCTTGCCATTGAGGACCCCAGGTTTGTTGGAGACTGGAAAAAAACAAAGAACATAATCAATTATGCTATCTTCGTTCCTTGAAGTGCTGCTTGATTTTCCGTTTCCAGTTAAGTGTATATTTAAGTAATGCTAATCTGATATTCCCAAGCAGGCCTCTGAGATAGTTGACTTAATCCCTATTAACTATTTGCTTGGTTTGGCTCCCTCTCAAGGAAGTTGATTGACATGATGAAAAATAATAAATTTTAGTAGACATGCTGTTTTAGTGAATGACAGTCTTTCGCATCCCTGGGCCCTGTTTCAGAACAGTGTCGGGGATAAAAAAGAACTTAATTCAACAGGAGTGATGATCCATGCCTCCTAAAATTTCTTTCTTTCAGATATAATTGACCAATTTTTATGGTTTGTTATATAGGCGCCAGAAAATGACGTCGGGAAGAGCTCGTTCAACTATTTTCAGGTTGGTTGAATGATCTATGATCTCTCACCCTCCGCAAATCCGCCAAGTACCTTAATTTACATTTTATATAGTTTAATGATGTAAAGTGTATGGATTTGATGGACGAAATGGCTGTTTGGCTTGATTGGTGACTGGCTGTGGCTTAAGTAGTGTTGTTCAGTAGTAATTATCAAATAGATCCTTTGTGTGTGCATGATGTGCGCATGCAGTGACACGTAAAAAGTTCGTATACATTGCTCTTTAGCATTCATGTCTGTCAATACATGTCTGAGATGCCTGACTGCCATATGTATATGGCCTCACACGTGTACTAGTATTTTCATTAGCTTCAACCAGTTAGACTGTCTTGCAGCACTTGCAAATCCAATTCTTATAATTTGCTGATCTTTCTTCTACCTTACTCCACCTCGCATCATTCCGTCCCTCACGTCATTTCTTATATTTGTTGCAGATTAGATCAGCTTTTTCAATGGCTTACACTACATTGACAAACCCTAAGGTCATCATGTGCCTAGGGCCAAACAGGAGCATTCTCGGTACCATAATTAGGCCTGATTCAACATTGGTGGAACGCAAAGGATGGCCTGGAATGGTAACTTTTAATAGCTTGCTTCCTGGAGCAGGCGAGCCAGTTCAGCTAGAGCATGATGCGCAGGAGTTACCGGGCAATTGGCAGTTAGATGATGAAGATGATGCCCTGCCACGGGGACACGATTCTGCTGCAGGTGACAGTGGGCAATCATCAGGAAAGAAGAGGAAAGCTTCATTTAAAGAGAAGTCCAGTAAGGAGGGAAAAGAAAATGGGGAGGTGGGGAAGAAGATCAAATATGAAGAAAATGGCTCAAGGCGAGAGAAGAGCAGGCATGAGGAAAATGGCTCAAGGAAAGACAAGGGGAAAAAGAAGATGTGGAGGCGGAGACATTCCCAAGATAGTGCCAATAGTTTTGGTCCTTATGGTGGTGCATGGACTCGGTAGAATCCTTCTCGTGCTTGTAAGTTGCCATGTTCTTGAGGTGTCTGATTTTCTTTTCCACTGCTAGTGGAGGTCCGATGAGCATTGTCATTCACGGACCAAGGATACTGCACAACATGCTGCTGTTCACTCATAATAGAAATGCAGTACTAAGTTGAGGCTCTGTGCTGACATTGACTGCTCGTTTACTGCATTTACGTGCATAACAGGCGCGTGTTGAGCTAGCGATGAGTTACCGTCGCCTGTATGCAGCACATCAAAACGTGTTCTGCAAGGTGAGACTATTTAACCATTTTTGACTTGGTGCAGTGATCCGAGTGTTCGGCTCGGAAATGTAACAGAAACTTAACTTTATGTTGTTAATTGATTTAGTCACATCGTTCTCGATAGAAAGATAAATTAAACGTCGTTACTTCCTTGCCAACATGCTGTCATCTTCGGCACTAACCCGACTAGGTGACGCGGGTGTGGTGAAATTTTCTGCTTGTAAATTGGAGCCCAAATCTTGGACCTTAGACTTGACTCCTAAATTGCAGCCCAAGCGACTCTTTCTATGTCAACTAGTAGAAGAATGGAGGAGCTTGCTAAAAAAATACAGACTAAAATTGCACGATAAATCTAATTAGCCAAATCATTAGTAACATACTTCATTTTGTCAGTGCAGGATGTTCTTTTTCCCTTCATTCAGGTTTTCTTCCTAGGAAGGTTTTTGTTGAGGCTCATTGTTAGCACCTTTTTCCTTTAATTGTACATTGTTCCCTATTGAAATGAATATCGTACTTGATTTCAAGAAAAAACTTCATTTCTCGACAAATGTGTCACAAGACCAACTTCAGTGCATAAAATCACTACAATTAAGATCAAACTCCATATAGAATGATTACCAACTTAAGCATTTAGAATCAAGTGCACAGTGAGGAGGGATTTTTCAGTGTGCCTGGAATACGGGATGGTACATCATGTGTCATTATATAAGTGGTGAGATATTTGAGTTAAAAAATTAACAATTTGAAAGTAAAACTTTCTCCGCTTATACAATGACACGTGATGTATCATATGTGTTTCAGGCACAATGAAAAATTTCTCCACAGTGAGAGCCGAATCAGATTCAACCCAAATCTTCTTGAACCCCTTAATTGTTTCATTTTGAAAAACAAAAAAATAGTGAAAGAAAAGAAATGAGTAAAAATTTTCATAGGAGAACAAACGAAAAATCTAATTTTTTTTTAGTTTTAATGAAAAATAACAAATAAAGGTGTAGTGAATAGTATCAAGAAAAGATAAAAAGGAAAACTAATGAAAAAAACTTCAAAACTTTGGATTTTAATCAAAAACCATCTACAAACTTTATTTAATGGTAAGGACAATAAAAAGAAAAAGAAAAAAAAAGGCAAAAAAATAAATAAAAAAAAAACTACGAAAGGAAGCACGTGCATATATGTGAATTTGATCAATTCCTAACCAAATCCTCCTCGGATTTTAATCACTCACTCACACCAATCCCTAATTATTAATATAGTCTTATTGATTTGTGTAAATATATTCTTGACTACCTTCATTTTAAATTTCAATTGCCTACAGAATTGCCTCATGCATGTGAAGAGGATGAGGGTCGAGTTGTAATGGAGTTATTTGCTGATAAAAAAAACCCGAAAAATGCTTAAAATTTTCCTGCTCTTTGTACTGAAGACAAGGGGATTGAATTATCAGGGAAGCAGCTGCACTTTAAGGGCTTCACATTTCATCGCATTATTCCTATATAATTTCATGTATCAGGGTGGAGATTTCTCAAGAGGCAATGGGACTGGAGGAGAGTCGATTTATGGGGCGAAATTTGCAGATGAGAGCTTCAACTTGAAGCATATCGGCCCTGGAATATACTCCATGGCAAATTCTAGACCTAATACTAATGGTTCACAGTTCTTCATTTGCACTGCAATGACCCCATGGCTTGAAGGAAAGCACGTTGTGTTCGAAACAATTGTTGATGGATACAGTGTTGTTGAGAAAATGAATGTGGGTTCAAAGAGTGGGACTAAATTTTCATAAACAGTATAGTAAGTTTCATAAACAATGTCGTAAATTTTATAAACAGTGTACCGTGAGTCCACGCGTTAGACTTTTTGTCAATTTTATTAAAATTATGTCTTTTTCATTAAAATTTAAGTTATTTTGTCTTTTTTAATTAAAATTTAAAGATTTTTCATTAAAATTTAAATCTTTTTAATTAAATAAAGTTATAACATGATTTTTTTTTTATTAAAATAAATTTAGCCTAAACTATTTTCATGAAAAATTCCAAGATAAAAATATGATTTTTCGTTAAAAATAAACAATCTCGAAATGTTTCATTACAACTCTCAAATTTCATTGGGATCGCGGTCCACCCAGGTGAGTTCCAACTTCCAACTTCCAACTTCCATCTACCCCAAACCACCCGTTTCGAACGGGTGGAAAGTATAAATACCCATAAAATCTTACCAGAGAAAACGACAGTTGCTTTCACTCTGTTCAGTGAAATCAAACATCAACCCAATGTCGACGTGCTTGTCGTCCTCCTCCTCTGGATCTTGGAACAGCACAAAGGCATGGATCGTCCACGGAATCGTCGCCGGAGTTGCGGTTGCGGTGGCAATTGGGGCCCGGGTCTACTTGGGTCAGACTAAGAAGTTCCGGAGCCGGGTCGTCGGCATCATACCCGCCCGCTTTGCTTCTTCTCGTTTCCAGGGCAAGCCCCTCGTTCAGATCCTCGGAAAACCCATGATCCAGGTCCCTCAGTTTACCTTAAAAACATATAATTTAATGATGTTTTTTCTGAAATCTTTGTTTTGTAAGAAATGTTTCATATCTAATGTGAACTGGTATTGTCTAATTTTGAATTTTGACATCAATTTCAATGAAATTTGGGAGTTTTAAGCAGCATGGATCTACAGCAGGGTGTGTTAAAAATTAGAAAAAATTGGGATTTTGGTAAGTTGTAATCGGGCAACATTTGACATAATTTTTTCTTGCTATTTACAGAGAACATGGGAAAGGGCAAAACTTGCAAGTACACTGGATCGTGTTGGTATGTCTACTCATTTCTATGCGATTTTGGTTTTTTGTGTTTAATCTCAGATTTCTGAGGCATTTCATTAGATCTAGCGGTTTTTTAAGGCATCCAAAACCCCGTGCCGTCATTTGAATTTTAGGCAGCTTATCTCAACTTCTACCAGCTGATTCGATGTGGTACTTGTCCAATTCCCGTATCCACTACGGGAGTCTTAACGAAACACTCTTAATACTGTTCACGTTTAACGCTAATAACATTTTTACTCTAAAAAGTCACTCTTACTATTCACTTACAACACATTTTTGTCCTTTTGGTTAAAACTCAAAGTTTTCAAACCCTTTTCATTAGTTTTCCTATCCACTACAAGTAACATCCTTGACTTTGGTTGAAAGAGGAAGACTGGAGTCAGAAACCACTGGTCCGGCCTATTTTCGTAGCTTCAAGAGCTTGTTCCAGCTGAGACATTGTATTCCCCAAAGAATAATCACCTTTACAGAGATCTTCGATAACCAAAACAACCTCAAGTGACTTAGGTTGATTTAAATAGACCAGACGTGATAAGATTTGGTTCAATCTTCTATACTTTTAATACCTAAGTGACCTTTCGTTTTAGGCTTAACTAGGATTCATGCCCGCGCGATGCGACGGGTCGAAAACTTTGTCATGTAATTAACAAATACAAATAAAAAGGGTCAAGTAAAAGAGTCCATGAATTTCCATAGTGTAAATGTACTCCAACATGATCAGGTCAAAAGGAGATTCCTTCACTCTCAATATGGTTCATCAAAAGTAGTGTCTTATTTCTTCAAGTCAAACATGTAGGACAACACCAATCACAACTACAAATACTAACAACTGTGCAAAAGAATTATAAAAACACTCATGTACCATGTAAGAACAAACCTCACAATTGGTCTTAAGAATTGTTTTTCCAAAGAGACCCATTACAATGCGATATGAAAGAAAACAAAACATGAATAATATCAAGGAAAGTACATTCTCTGTCAAGTAAAATCTACGTCAGGTAATGAACAAAATACAAAGTTCTCAGCTTTAGTTTAATTATTATCAAATATTGAGGGAAATTAACAACTACCCATAAATGTTTGCTCAAAATTAATTGACAATATGAATAATTCAATTACACAACATTTACAAAACCCAAAGTTCTTAAGCTTAATTTGATCTTACCATTTAAGTGGAAGAAGTAAAAAATTACACATAAATGTTTACACACAATTAATTGATGAAACAACCAATTGGGTAATCAAAAATTTCAGATGAAGAAATCATACCAATGGGTTTCCATTAATTTCGATATTGAAGTTTAACTTTTTGAGTCACTTGCTCTAAATCGTTCTCCTGCCAAAAATGTAAACAAACCCCCAAAATAAGGAGCTCTGTTGGTTCCCAAATATTAACAACTGCTTCACGTGTACCTTTCATGAAACAGGTGGTGATTGCTGCTACTAAGCAGGATTGAAGATTGAGTATCTGATTATTATAGGAATTAGAAGTCATCTTCCAGACAAAATCAAATACACAGGGATAGGCAATCAAACTAATGGTGCAGTGAAGACAATAAAACACAACCTACTACTCCCTCCCTCTCTCTCTGTGCAAAGGCGGCATGGCTCTCATTCACCAAACCCTCATTGAATGACAGCCACCTAGACCCATCCCAATCCGTCCCAAAACCATAGGACAAAATTAACCTTCCTAACTTAGCATCATGACCGCTTCGGATCTAAAAACTTTTGGCACAGAAAGTGCACATGCATAATTTAAATTCACAGATCTAGTGCATGCAAGCGTACATTAGTAAAGGGAGCCAGAGATTATTACATTTTACCTTGGGTCCGAGATACTTAAGTTGTGTGCTCTCCATTTTCCAAACAGACTTGAGCGTTGCAGTAGCGTCCTGCAAAGAAATCATAGATACATTAGCTGGCACAGAGAATAGACAAATTTTTTTGTTTCAGACCGTAGATCCAAGAACCACACTTATTTCACCGATTATTGGCTATGGACAGAAAAGCGAAGCAAGGGATAGGATGTTTACCTTTGGAAATTTTGTACTCTCTAATGAAAGAGGGGAACCCAGAATGAAAAAAACCAAAGGGCAAACAATTAAATAGACGCCCAGAAAATCCCCCAACCGATTAAAAAAAATCACAATAAAATAACCAAAAACCATGCTGCCTAACCTAACAAAACCAGTACAAAAAAATTTGGAAATTTTTTTTTGGGCTTTTCAATCACCATATTCACGCAGATATAAATGCAAGAAACAATAAAAAAAAAAAACAGATTTTAGTACAAAATGTAATTGAAAAAGACACTTATCTGAGCATGCAATACAGTATGGACAATGAAGAGTGACTCCCGGACTAAGGGACCATACTCGCGCTTGTTCACCATCACCTCTCTCTCTGTGTTTCTCTCCCTGAAATCCCAATGATCCCCCTCTCTTTCACCGTCACACTCTCACTCACTGAATCAAAGATCGACACTGACATCCTCACCCCTCTCTCTCTCTCTCAGAAACAAACTAAATGAACAAAGTCCCTGACCCATCCCAATCCGTCCGAAACCCTATGGACAAAATTACCATCCAACCCCCTCTCTCATATCACCTGACGGCATGATCTGAACCCTTGACAAGGTAGTGTGGTCATTTTGACTCCCAAACTGTAGTGATCCCCTGCAAAAGAAACCGGCAAACAAAGAAAAAAGAACAAACGATGAGCAATAAAACTCACAGACCATAATACACAAAATTCCCTATAACGTAAATTGATAAAGCATTTTACCCAATCTAATTGAATTCCTGATCACAACACATAAGATAAACTAATAAACCATTTTATCTAAACAACCATTTAATTTTAAACATTTAAAACCGAAGAGAACCAAATGCGCATATTTGGGAAAAAATGGAGTGTTTTGAGCATCTAAATCTCACCCTCAACACTTTAAAAATGCAGCGGTCCCAATGGAAGGAGAACTTGCAAAACAGCGTCCCAGCACAAACACAACATATAAAACAAACAAACAAAGACAAATTTTTTTTTAAAAAACCGATAATGAACAATAAAATTAAAAAATCCTAGGATACAAAATCGCAAACGACATAAAAATTAGTAATAAAAATTATGAAAAAACAGACACCGCTTGACACCAAATGCTTGACGCCAATGACGACCCCAAAGGCAAGAAAAATCCCAAACCAGTTAAGAAAAAATTAAGAGTCCATTCCTCTGTCATATTCTTTTCCCCTGTTTTGCTACCCCTAATCCCAAATGTGTCTTCGATGCTCTTTGTCCCCTTTTTCTCTCACCCTAATATCTCACCTGCAAAATCTTAACGCTGCTGCCTTCCCCCACCAACAAACCCTCAACACCCTGTAATGCTATTTTCTTCCAAATCTATAACAAAAAATGCATGCATAAACACGATAGAAATTTGCAAAAACCCACAACACAACCTAACTAAAAATCTCACGGATTAAAAGTTTCACCCAAAAGAATACCCCATCTCTCTTATCAAATGAAAACTCCAAAAGCAATTCAATGGTTGATAACAACCCATTTAAAATTGAACCCTTCTCTCACATTGATTAGTCGTTCATTCTGCACCTGCATTTTTCTAGTTCTACGTTATGAGTTCTATGTACAACTCAAAAAAGCAGATTTTAACAACTAAAAGGATGGACAGTAACACCATATGACCATGTTATGATAAAAAATGATAAACAAAGATTCGCTCAAAAAGCAGAGCATAAAAAACTCCCAAAAACAAAGATCAGGATCTCTTCATCCGAATTATAAGTATTGTATATAAGTCTTCAAATACAGGACTAATGTGTTATAAGTATGGTGTGTGAAAAGTATTTACATAACGTTGTTCCAAATCAATAGTTGGACAGAATAACATGATAAACTTTATTTTGAGCAGGAACGTGAAAAACTATCTAGCAACACAATCTATCAAGAGATGTAAGTTCTCTATATACATATATATTTATACCAACTTGTCATATTTAATAAAACTAAAAGCATGACAATAAGGGAACCTTGGCTGCCATAAGTCATATCCGGCAGCTGCTTCAGCCACCCCCACTGGAATTCAGGGTTGAGTGCATTTCATTCGAAAATCCATCACCATGAAAAATGAAAACAAAAATTCAATTCAAATCCAACATATCCAACAACCCAAATATTATAATAATCTAATCAGACAATAAACAATTAGAGATGAAGCTCAATTACCATAAAGAAATGAGGGGTTGTCTAGTAGAAGCCAGTTGAAGCTTCATCAAATATATAGAGGATGATCAACCAATAAGAGACTAATCTCAATTACCTTTCCTGTTCCCGGAAAATCACTTCCAGGCCCGCTACGAAATATTAGAAGGTCCGTAAACTCATAAGGCTAATATATAAATTAAGTCTCCCTCTATCCCTTGCAACGCAAAGCAAAAGAAAGCCCCTCCTTTTCATAATCCCACACAGGTGAGGTTAACACTTGCAGAGAGGGAAAATGGCTTATCACTTATGCCATATCTATTGTCTAACATACCTTGAACTGCCAACTCCACCATTCCCCAGGCTAGCAGATGCCATACCGACGTCTGATCCCTTCACTACTGCAACACAGCAGATGATGATACTACTTCCCCTCTTCGCAACACTCTCTGCTCCTACATCCACTCCCATCCAAGCACCTATCTTTCTATTAAACAACATAAAAATTCAAATTTCTTTCCACAAAAGCAATAATTAAAATTAAAATTCATAAAACATAGAAATTGAGCTGAAATTGCTGAAACAAAATTCAAATGAAAATTTTTAAAAATTGCAGAGTCAGTTAATTACTTAATTTAGCTCGGATCCACACCAAACTCACTCCAATTTTTTACAAATACAAATACAAATTTAAAAACCACCACCGATCCTCCGAAATCAATCGGACTCCAACAAAACAATTAATTTTCGGCATTTTCAAACGCAATACATCCAAAAGTCAGAAATCGGTTCAGACGACTGACCTGCAAGCGTTTCGGGGAGGCCCGGAAGCAGAGCTCGCGCATTCCGCTCCGCTCCTGGAATTTTTTAGATTTGAGCAGAAAATTTGGGAAGGAGAAGAATTGGATCGGAGAGAGGGAAAATTCAATCTACTTCAGGATCAAACACTAAAGTACGAAACTTTACCTTTTCCCTTCTCAAATCTGACATCTTCAAGAGCTCCACCCTACTTTTGATGGTGGTATCTGAGTTCATTTGTGGGTGTCGGCGACTTGCAAGGATGATGGATCCACGAAATGGAGGTTGGTTCGTGGGCAGGAGGATAATTCGATATGGGTCGTGTGGAGGTGCATCGTTGATTGTTCAACGGATTTAACTGAGATGATGAAGAGGAATGGGGTGAGCAGCGCTGGGGCTAGGTTGAGAGAAATGGAGAGAGAAATCTCTCGAATTTGATAGGAACTGAGAGAGAAACGGTGCTAGGGTTTTAGGAAATGAGCTCAGAGTGAGAAAAGGAGAGGATGGGGGATTTGATGGATGGTTATCGAGAGAGCGTCGGGAGAGAAAGACGGAAAGAAAAGGCGGTGGTAATTTTGTAAATAAAGTGAAATTCGGCTAAACCTACGGACACAATTACCCCCTAACTTTTAAGAATTACCTTCCCAACCCAGCCCAGATCTGATGGTTTTTGTTGTAAATAGCGTGAAATTGAGGGGCAAACAATTGACTGTAGCCATGAACAGTGCCAATTCCCCTCCAACTTTAGAATAGATAACTAGGATTCATGCCCGCGCGATGCGACGGGTCGAAAACTTTGTCATGTAATTAACAAATACAAATAAAAAGGGTCAAGTAAAAGAGTCCATGAATTTCCATAGTGTAAATGTACTCCAACATGATCAGGTCAAAAGGAGATTCCTTCACTCTCAATATGGTTCATCAAAAGTAGTGTCTTATTTCTTCAAGTCAAACATGTAGGACAACACCAATCACAACTACAAATACTAACAACTGTGCAAAAGAATTATAAAAACACTCATGTACCATGTAAGAACAAACCTCACAATTGGTCTTAAGAATTGTTTTTCCAAAGAGACCCATTACAATGCGATATGAAAGAAAACAAAACATGAATAATATCAAGGAAAGTACATTCTCTGTCAAGTAAAATCTACGTCAGGTAATGAACAAAATACAAAGTTCTCAGCTTTAGTTTAATTATTATCAAATATTGAGGGAAATTAACAACTACCCATAAATGTTTGCTCAAAATTAATTGACAATATGAATAATTCAATTACACAACATTTACAAAACCCAAAGTTCTTAAGCTTAATTTGATCTTACCATTTAAGTGGAAGAAGTAAAAAATTACACATAAATGTTTACACACAATTAATTGATGAAACAACCAATTGGGTAATCAAAAATTTCAGATGAAGAAATCATACCAATGGGTTTCCATTAATTTCGATATTGAAGTTTAACTTTTTGAGTCACTTGCTCTAAATCGTTCTCCTGCCAAAAATGTAAACAAACCCCCAAAATAAGGAGCTCTGTTGGTTCCCAAATATTAACAACTGCTTCACGTGTACCTTTCATGAAACAGGTGGTGATTGCTGCTACTAAGCAGGATTGAAGATTGAGTATCTGATTATTATAGGAATTAGAAGTCATCTTCCAGACAAAATCAAATACACAGGGATAGGCAATCAAACTAATGGTGCAGTGAAGACAATAAAACACAACCTACTACTCCCTCCCTCTCTCTCTGTGCAAAGGCGGCATGGCTCTCATTCACCAAACCCTCATTGAATGACAGCCACCTAGACCCATCCCAATCCGTCCCAAAACCATAGGACAAAATTAACCTTCCTAACTTAGCATCATGACCGCTTCGGATCTAAAAACTTTTGGCACAGAAAGTGCACATGCATAATTTAAATTCACAGATCTAGTGCATGCAAGCGTACATTAGTAAAGGGAGCCAGAGATTATTACATTTTACCTTGGGTCCGAGATACTTAAGTTGTGTGCTCTCCATTTTCCAAACAGACTTGAGCGTTGCAGTAGCGTCCTGCAAAGAAATCATAGATACATTAGCTGGCACAGAGAATAGACAAATTTTTTTGTTTCAGACCGTAGATCCAAGAACCACACTTATTTCACCGATTATTGGCTATGGACAGAAAAGCGAAGCAAGGGATAGGATGTTTACCTTTGGAAATTTTGTACTCTCTAATGAAAGAGGGGAACCCAGAATGAAAAAAACCAAAGGGCAAACAATTAAATAGACGCCCAGAAAATCCCCCAACCGATTAAAAAAAATCACAATAAAATAACCAAAAACCATGCTGCCTAACCTAACAAAACCAGTACAAAAAAATTTGGAAATTTTTTTTTGGGCTTTTCAATCACCATATTCACGCAGATATAAATGCAAGAAACAATAAAAAAAAAAAACAGATTTTAGTACAAAATGTAATTGAAAAAGACACTTATCTGAGCATGCAATACAGTATGGACAATGAAGAGTGACTCCCGGACTAAGGGACCATACTCGCGCTTGTTCACCATCACCTCTCTCTCTGTGTTTCTCTCCCTGAAATCCCAATGATCCCCCTCTCTTTCACCGTCACACTCTCACTCACTGAATCAAAGATCGACACTGACATCCTCACCCCTCTCTCTCTCTCTCAGAAACAAACTAAATGAACAAAGTCCCTGACCCATCCCAATCCGTCCGAAACCCTATGGACAAAATTACCATCCAACCCCCTCTCTCATATCACCTGACGGCATGATCTGAACCCTTGACAAGGTAGTGTGGTCATTTTGACTCCCAAACTGTAGTGATCCCCTGCAAAAGAAACCGGCAAACAAAGAAAAAAGAACAAACGATGAGCAATAAAACTCACAGACCATAATACACAAAATTCCCTATAACGTAAATTGATAAAGCATTTTACCCAATCTAATTGAATTCCTGATCACAACACATAAGATAAACTAATAAACCATTTTATCTAAACAACCATTTAATTTTAAACATTTAAAACCGAAGAGAACCAAATGCGCATATTTGGGAAAAAATGGAGTGTTTTGAGCATCTAAATCTCACCCTCAACACTTTAAAAATGCAGCGGTCCCAATGGAAGGAGAACTTGCAAAACAGCGTCCCAGCACAAACACAACATATAAAACAAACAAACAAAGACAAATTTTTTTTTAAAAAACCGATAATGAACAATAAAATTAAAAAATCCTAGGATACAAAATCGCAAACGACATAAAAATTAGTAATAAAAATTATGAAAAAACAGACACCGCTTGACACCAAATGCTTGACGCCAATGACGACCCCAAAGGCAAGAAAAATCCCAAACCAGTTAAGAAAAAATTAAGAGTCCATTCCTCTGTCATATTCTTTTCCCCTGTTTTGCTACCCCTAATCCCAAATGTGTCTTCGATGCTCTTTGTCCCCTTTTTCTCTCACCCTAATATCTCACCTGCAAAATCTTAACGCTGCTGCCTTCCCCCACCAACAAACCCTCAACACCCTGTAATGCTATTTTCTTCCAAATCTATAACAAAAAATGCATGCATAAACACGATAGAAATTTGCAAAAACCCACAACACAACCTAACTAAAAATCTCACGGATTAAAAGTTTCACCCAAAAGAATACCCCATCTCTCTTATCAAATGAAAACTCCAAAAGCAATTCAATGGTTGATAACAACCCATTTAAAATTGAACCCTTCTCTCACATTGATTAGTCGTTCATTCTGCACCTGCATTTTTCTAGTTCTACGTTATGAGTTCTATGTACAACTCAAAAAAGCAGATTTTAACAACTAAAAGGATGGACAGTAACACCATATGACCATGTTATGATAAAAAATGATAAACAAAGATTCGCTCAAAAAGCAGAGCATAAAAAACTCCCAAAAACAAAGATCAGGATCTCTTCATCCGAATTATAAGTATTGTATATAAGTCTTCAAATACAGGACTAATGTGTTATAAGTATGGTGTGTGAAAAGTATTTACATAACGTTGTTCCAAATCAATAGTTGGACAGAATAACATGATAAACTTTATTTTGAGCAGGAACGTGAAAAACTATCTAGCAACACAATCTATCAAGAGATGTAAGTTCTCTATATACATATATATTTATACCAACTTGTCATATTTAATAAAACTAAAAGCATGACAATAAGGGAACCTTGGCTGCCATAAGTCATATCCGGCAGCTGCTTCAGCCACCCCCACTGGAATTCAGGGTTGAGTGCATTTCATTCGAAAATCCATCACCATGAAAAATGAAAACAAAAATTCAATTCAAATCCAACATATCCAACAACCCAAATATTATAATAATCTAATCAGACAATAAACAATTAGAGATGAAGCTCAATTACCATAAAGAAATGAGGGGTTGTCTAGTAGAAGCCAGTTGAAGCTTCATCAAATATATAGAGGATGATCAACCAATAAGAGACTAATCTCAATTACCTTTCCTGTTCCCGGAAAATCACTTCCAGGCCCGCTACGAAATATTAGAAGGTCCGTAAACTCATAAGGCTAATATATAAATTAAGTCTCCCTCTATCCCTTGCAACGCAAAGCAAAAGAAAGCCCCTCCTTTTCATAATCCCACACAGGTGAGGTTAACACTTGCAGAGAGGGAAAATGGCTTATCACTTATGCCATATCTATTGTCTAACATACCTTGAACTGCCAACTCCACCATTCCCCAGGCTAGCAGATGCCATACCGACGTCTGATCCCTTCACTACTGCAACACAGCAGATGATGATACTACTTCCCCTCTTCGCAACACTCTCTGCTCCTACATCCACTCCCATCCAAGCACCTATCTTTCTATTAAACAACATAAAAATTCAAATTTCTTTCCACAAAAGCAATAATTAAAATTAAAATTCATAAAACATAGAAATTGAGCTGAAATTGCTGAAACAAAATTCAAATGAAAATTTTTAAAAATTGCAGAGTCAGTTAATTACTTAATTTAGCTCGGATCCACACCAAACTCACTCCAATTTTTTACAAATACAAATACAAATTTAAAAACCACCACCGATCCTCCGAAATCAATCGGACTCCAACAAAACAATTAATTTTCGGCATTTTCAAACGCAATACATCCAAAAGTCAGAAATCGGTTCAGACGACTGACCTGCAAGCGTTTCGGGGAGGCCCGGAAGCAGAGCTCGCGCATTCCGCTCCGCTCCTGGAATTTTTTAGATTTGAGCAGAAAATTTGGGAAGGAGAAGAATTGGATCGGAGAGAGGGAAAATTCAATCTACTTCAGGATCAAACACTAAAGTACGAAACTTTACCTTTTCCCTTCTCAAATCTGACATCTTCAAGAGCTCCACCCTACTTTTGATGGTGGTATCTGAGTTCATTTGTGGGTGTCGGCGACTTGCAAGGATGATGGATCCACGAAATGGAGGTTGGTTCGTGGGCAGGAGGATAATTCGATATGGGTCGTGTGGAGGTGCATCGTTGATTGTTCAACGGATTTAACTGAGATGATGAAGAGGAATGGGGTGAGCAGCGCTGGGGCTAGGTTGAGAGAAATGGAGAGAGAAATCTCTCGAATTTGATAGGAACTGAGAGAGAAACGGTGCTAGGGTTTTAGGAAATGAGCTCAGAGTGAGAAAAGGAGAGGATGGGGGATTTGATGGATGGTTATCGAGAGAGCGTCGGGAGAGAAAGACGGAAAGAAAAGGCGGTGGTAATTTTGTAAATAAAGTGAAATTCGGCTAAACCTACGGACACAATTACCCCCTAACTTTTAAGAATTACCTTCCCAACCCAGCCCAGATCTGATGGTTTTTGTTGTAAATAGCGTGAAATTGAGGGGCAAACAATTGACTGTAGCCATGAACAGTGCCAATTCCCCTCCAACTTTAGAATAGATAATGCTTACATCCTCTTGATGTCATCAAGTTTTTCTTAATGCCGATGAGAGTGATAAAAAGGCTTCATGAAATTTTGTGACGTGAACTCTGTCTATGTATATGTGTGAAACCTTATTTTACCTTCCCTTGTGTAGTTGTGGCAACAGATGACGAGAGGATTCGAGAATGTTGTCACAGTTTTGGAGCTGATGTCGTAATGACCTCAGAATCCTGCCGGAACGGTATACACCTTTTTCAGATTAATTATATAATTGCTTTTTACGGTAGCTTATATTCTTTTTTATGAACTTAAAGGTACCGAGCGTTGTTCTGAAGCAATTGAGAAGCTCGAGAAGAAGTATGATATAGTTGTCAATATTCAAGGGGATGAGCCTCTTATTGAACCTGAGATAATAGACGGAATTGTTAAAGCTTTGCAGGTAACTAATTTCTCCTTTTTTTCCATGATTTTGCCCCTTCAGATGTGACTGCCACCATAGGAAGAATAAATTGACGTTGGCATTCTGCTATTTTCGATTTTCAACAATTCTTCCCCTTTAGCCGTTTAATTTCATTTCTAATGTGATGACGTATTTCGGTATTTAATGGATTTTTTAATCTTGTCAGGAAGCTCCAGATGCAGTGTTTAGCACTGCAGTCACGTCATTACAACTTGAAGATGCATGGGATCCAAATCGAGTGAAATGTGTGGTGGATAATAGTGGTTATGCCATCTATTTTTCCAGGGGGCTGATTCCATTTAACAAGTAAGCTTATGCTTATCTGTTTTTGTCTCTTGTGTTTATCGGTTTGCATACGAGATTTTCTTTTCTCATGAAACTATTTACATCGTGGTGAATGAAAAAAGTTAGAACTTGTTTT
The DNA here is from genome assembly GCF_019419815.1 of Pyrus x bretschneideri. Classification (NCBI taxonomy): domain Eukaryota; kingdom Viridiplantae; phylum Streptophyta; class Magnoliopsida; order Rosales; family Rosaceae; genus Pyrus; species Pyrus x bretschneideri. The sequence goes on from NW_025999557.1 coordinate 553,826, forward strand.
CTGGTTGTTAGCAAGACTTGACTAATTGTCCTCTGATAAAGGTCAGGAAAGGCAAATCCACAGTTTCCCTATTTGCTTCATCTAGGAATTCAGGTATTAAATTGACATTGTACTTTGATAAATTGTGCATGGTTATTTGTGGTTGTAAGTTATTTTATACCACTTGTATTGGCTTTTAACTTGTGAGCTTATTATTCTCCGTTCCTGTGTTTTCAGAGCTATGATACAAAGTTTCTAAAGATATATCCAGAACTTCAACCTACTCCTTTGCAACTAGAAGAGGATCTGGAGCAGCTTAAGGTCCTTGAAAATGGGTATAAGATGAAGGTACAAAAAGATCCGTTGTTCTTCCCTACTCGCATCTCATTGCAATGCTTTCTTGTTCTATTCTGTTGATCTTACTCGTCTTATCTTCTCGTTGTTTTGTGGTATGTTCATTCTGTTTGTATTCAAGTCATATTTGACATTGATTCAGTCATCAAAATTGATTTAATGAATTTAACCATGCCATTTCATGGGTACGAAGTCCTTTATCTTGGCGGCATGAGCATTAAACATCATACATGTAGCTTGCGATGATTTAATAAGCTAGTTCGTCAAAATGCTATCAATTTAATTTCATGGAACTCTCAAATACTACTAACTCAGTCCAATAGGAAAAAGAATTGCAATTTCATATATTTGCCTGAGGTAGTTGATCTCCTCAAATATGGGGTATAAAAATCAAACGTCCCAGGATGTAGAATACCTGGACGGGTTCTTTTGCTTAAATGTGGATGTCCAAATGTTCAAATGGTTCTACGTTTGCAGGTGATTAAAGTTGACCACGAGGCTCATGGTGTTGACGCCCCTGAAGATGTTGAGAAGATTGAATCTCTAATGCGCGAAATGAACTTGTCTTAGGAGTTCCTTGTTTGCAGCAGTAAATCAGACCACGGAAAAGAGTATGTCTTCTGTACACTCATAATTATTGTGATTGTAGCTGTTAAGTTTTCTAAGGGGTTTGCCGGCATGCTGCCGAGTTTTTGCAAATCTTTTTGTATATTAAGAGTGAATTATTACCAGTCATTCCTTGTGGATCTGTTTGTCTCTTCCACTGATAATTTGGTATCCATAGCCGAAAGTTTAGGATTCTTTATTGTTTATAAGTTATATTTTTATGATGTTTATCATATGAATTAGTGTGTATTACTATTATGTGACATAATTGAAGGATTAAATTTTGTTCACATCTCTCATTCTCTCCACCTTTTGCACTCTTTTTTTTCTTTAGAGCAAGTCCATCCCTAAAAAAATTCACCAGCATCTAGCCCATTTAATTCACTCAGTGAACATTAATAGACCCAAATGAATAGTAATAGGTCAGAGGAATCTTCACCTCTAAAAAATGCGCTGGCGTAAATGATCTATACCCTTACAAAATGTGGTGGCATCCAGTCCATTTAAAATATTATTAAATTTTTTATAAAATAATAAATAAATAGTTTTAATTTTTTAAGAAATTACATAAAGTACTAAAAATAAATAAGAAATTACATAAAGTACTAAAAATAAAGACGAAATTACATATTATCTATTCTAAAGTTGGAGGGGAATTGGCACTGTTCATGGCTACAGTCAATTGTTTGCCCCTCGATTTCACGTTATTTACAACAAAAACCATCAGATCTGGGCTGGGTTGGGAAGGTAATTCTTAAAAGTTAGGGGGTAATTGTGTCCGTAGGTTTAGCCGAATTTCACTTTATTTACAAAATTACCACCGCCTTTTCTTTCCGTCTTTCTCTCCCGACGCTTTCTCGATAACCATCCATCAAATCCCCCATCCTCTCCTTTTCTCACTCTGAGCTCATTTCCTAAAACCCTAGCACCGTTTCTCTCTCAGTTCCTATCAAATTCGAGAGATTTCTCTCTCCATTTCTCTCAACCTAGCCCCAGCGCTGCTCACCCCATTCCTCTTCATCATCTCAGTTAAATCCGTTGAACAATCAACGATGCACCTCCACACGAACCCATATCGAATTATCCTTCTGCCCACAAACCAACCTCCATTTCGTGGATCCATCATCCTTGCAAGTCGCCGACACCCACAAATGAACTCAGATACCACCATCAAAAGTAGGGTGGAGCTCTCGAAGATGTCAGATTTGAGAAGGGAAAAGGTAAAGTTTCGTGCTTTAGTGTTTGATCCTGAAGTAGATTGAATTTTCCCTCTCTCCGATCCAATTCTTCTCCTTCCCAAATTTTCTGCTCAAATCTAAAAAATTCCAGGAGCGGAGCGGAATGCGCGAGCTCTGCTTCCAAGCCTCCTCGAAACGCTTGCAGGTCAGTCGTCTGAACCGATTTCTGACTTTTGGATGTATTGCGTTTGAAAATGCCGAAAATTAATTGTTTTGTTGGAGTCCGATTGATTTCGGAGGATCGGTGGTGGTTTTTAAATTTGTATTTGTATTTGTAAAAAATTGGAGTGAGTTTGGTGTGGATCCGAGCTAAATTAAGTAATTAACTGACTCTGCAATTTTTAAAAATTTTCATTTGAATTTTGTTTCAGCAATTTCAGCTCAATTTCTATGTTTTATGAATTTTAATTTTAATTATTGCTTTTGTGGAAAGAAATTTGAATTTTTATGTTGTTTAATAGAAAGATAGGTGCTTGGATGGGAGTGGACGTAGGAGCAGGGAGTGTTGCGAGGAGGGGAAGTAGTATCATCATCTGCTGTGTTGCAGTAGTGAAGGGATCAGACGTCGGTATGGTATCTGCTAGCCTGGGGAATGGTGGAGTTGGCAGTTCAAGGTATGTTAGACAATAGATATGGCATAAGTGATAAGCCATTTTCCCTCTCTGCAAGTGTTAACCTCACCTGTGTGGGATTATGAAAAGGAGGGGCTTTCTTTTGCTTTGCGTTGCAAGGGATAGAGGGAGACTTAATTTATATATTAGCCTTATGAGTTTACGGACCTTCTAATATTTCGTAGCCGGCCTGGAAGTGATTTTCCGGGAACAGGAAAGGTAATTGAGATTAGTCTCTTATTGGTTGATCATCCTCTATATATTTGATGAAGCTTCAACTGGCTTCTACTAGACAACCCCTCATTTCTTTATGGTAATTGAGCTTCATCTCTAATTGTTTATTGTCTGATTAGATTATTATAATATTTGGGTCGTTGGATATGTTGGATTTGAATTGAATTTTTGTTTTCATTTTTCATGGTGATGGATTTTCGAATGAAATGCACTCAACCCTAAATTCCAGTGGGGGTGGCTGAAGCAGCTGCCGGATATGACTTATGGCAGCCAAGGTTCCCTTATTGTCATGCTTTTAGTTTTATTAAATATGACAAGTTGGTATAAATATATATGTATATAGAGAACTTACATCTCTTGATAGATTGTGTTGCTAGATAGTTTTTCACGTTCCTGCTCAAAATAAAGTTTATCATGTTATTCTGTCCAACTATTGATTTGGAACAACGTTATGTAAATACTTTTCACACACCATACTTATAACACATTAGTCCTGTATTTGAAGACTTATATACAATACTTATAATTCGGATGAAGAGATCCTGATCTTTGTTTTTGGGAGTTTTTTATGCTCTGCTTTTTGAGCGAATCTTTGTTTATCATTTTTTATCATAACATGGTCATATGGTGTTACTGTCCATCCTTTTAGTTGTTAAAATCTGCTTTTTTGAGTTGTACATAGAACTCATAACGTAGAACTAGAAAAATGCAGGTGCAGAATGAACGACTAATCAATGTGAGAGAAGGGTTCAATTTTAAATGGGTTGTTATCAACCATTGAATTGCTTTTGGAGTTTTCATTTGATAAGAGAGATGGGGGATTCTTTTGGGTGAAACTTTTAATCCGTGAGATTTTTAGTTAGGTTGTGTTGTGGGTTTTTGCAAATTTCTATCGTGTTTATGCATGCATTTTTTGTTATAGATTTGGAAGAAAATAGCATTACAGGGTGTTGAGGGTTTGTTAGTGGGGGAAGGCAGCAGCGTTAAGATTTTGCAGGTGAGATATTAGGGTGAGAGAAAAAGGGGACAAAGAGCATCGAAGACACATTTGGGATTAGGGGTAGCAAAACAGGGGAAAAGAATATGACAGAGGAATGGACTCTTAATTTTTTCTTAACTGGTTTGGGATTTTTCTTGCCTTTGGGGTTGTCATTGGCGTCAAGCATTTGGTGTCAAGCGGTGTCTGTTTTTTCATAAGTTTTATTACTAATTTTTATGTCGTTTGCGATTTTGTATCCTAGGATTTTTTAATTTTATTGTTCATTATCGGTTTTTTAAAAAAAAATTTGTCTTTGTTTGTTTGTTTTATATGTTGTGTTTGTGCTGGGACGCTGTTTTGCAAGTTCTCCTTCCATTGGGACCGCTGCATTTTTAAAGTGTTGAGGGTGAGATTTAGATGCTCAAAACACTCCATTTTTTCCCAAATATGCGCGTTTGGTTCTCTTCGGTTTTAAATGTTTAAAATTAAATGGTTGTTTAGATAAAATGGTTTATTAGTTTATCTTATGTGTTGTGATCAGGAATTCAATTAGATTGGGTAAAATGCTTTATCAATTTACGTTATAGGGAATTTTGTGTATTATGGTCTGTGAGTTTTATTGCTCATCGTTTGTTCTTTTTTCTTTGTTTGCCGGTTTCTTTTGCAAGGGATCACTACAGTTTGGGAGTCAAAATGACCACACTACCCCATCAAGGGTTCAGATCTTGCCGTCAGGTGATATGAGAGAGGGGGTTGGATGGTAATTTTGTCCATAGGGTTTCGGACGGATTGGGATGGGTCAGGCACTTTGTTCATTTAGTTTGTTTCTGAGAGAGAGAGAGAGAGGGGTGAGGATGTCAGTGTCGATCTTTGATTCAGTGAGTGAGAGTGTGACGGTGAAAGAGAGGGGGATCATCGGGATTTCAGGGAGAGAAACACAGAGAGAGGGGTGATGGTGAACAAGCGCGAGTATGGTCCCTTAGTCCGGGAGTCACTCTTCATTGTCCATACTGTATTGCATGCTCAGATAAGTGTCTTTTTCAATTACATTTTGTACTAAAATCTGTTTTTTTTTATTGTTTCTTGCATTTATATCTGCGTGAATATGGTGATTGAAAAGCCCAAAAAAAATTTTCCAAATTTTTTTGTACTGGTTTTGTTAGGTTAGGCAGCATGGTTTTTGATTATTTTATTGTTATTTTTTTTAATCGGTTGGGGGATTTTCTGGGCGTCTATTTAATTGTTTGCCCTTTGGTTTTTTTCATTCTGGGTTCCCCTCTTTCATTAGAGAGTACAAAATTTCCAAAGGTAAACATCCTATCCCTTGCTTCGCTTTTCTGTCCATAGCCAATAATCGGTGAAATAAGTGTGGTTCTTGGATCTGCGGTCTGAAACAAAAAAATTTGTCTATTCTCTGTGCCAGCTAATGTATCTATGATTTCTTTGCAGGACGCTACTGCAACGCTCAAGTCTGTTTGGAAAATGGAGAGCACACGACTTAAGTATCTCGGACCCAAGGTAAAATGTAATAATCTCTGGCTCCCTTTACTAATGTACGCTTGCATGCACTAGATCTGTGAATTTAAATTATGGATGTGCACTCTCTGTGCCAAAAGTTTTTAGATCCGAAGCGGTCAGGATGCTAAGTTAGGAAGGTTAATTTTGTCCTATGGTTTTGGGACGGATTGGGATGGGTCTAGGTGGCTGTCATTCAATGAGGGTTTGGTGAATGAGAGCCATGCCGCCTTTGCACAGAGAGAGAGGGAGGGAGTAGTAGGTTGTGTTTTATTGTCTTCACTGCACCATTAGTTTGATTGCCTATCCCTGTGTATTTGATTTTGTCTGGAAGATGACTTCTAATTCCTATAATAATCAGATACTCAATCTTCAATCCTGCTTAGTAGCAGCAATCACCACCTGTTTCATGAAAGGTACACGTGAAGCAGTTGTTAATATTTGGGAACCAACAGAGCTCCTTATTTTGGGGGTTTGTTTACATTTTTGGCAGGAGAACGATTTAGAGCAAGTGACTCAAAAAGTTAAACTTCAATATCGAAATTAATGGAAACCCATTGGTATGATTTCTTCATCTGAAATTTTTGATTACCGAATTGGTTGTTTCATCAATTAATTGTGTGTAAACATTTATGTGTAATTTTTTACTTCTTCCACTTAAATGGTAAGATCAAATTAAGCTTAAGAACTTTGGGTTTTGTAAATGTTGTGTAATTAAATTATTCATATTGTCAATTAATTTTTAGCAAACATTTATGGGTAGTTGTTAATTTCCCTCAATATTTGATAATAATTAAATTAAAGCTGAGAACTTTGTATTTTGTTCATTACCTGACGTAGATTTTACTTGACAGAGAATGTACTTTCCTTGATATTATTCATGTTTTGTTTTCTTTCATATCGCGTTGTAATGGGTCTCTTTGGAAAAACAATTCTTAAGACCAATTGTGAGGTTTGTTCTTACATGGTACATGAGTGTTTTTATAATTCTTTTGCACAGTTGTTAGTATTTGTAGTTGTGATTGGTGTTGTCCTAAATGTTTGACTTGAAGAAATAAGACACTACTTTTGATGAACCATATTGAGAGTGAAGGAATCTCCTTTTGACCTGATCATGTTGGAGTACATTTACACTACGGAAATTCATGGACTCTTTTACTTGCCCCTTTTTATTTGTATTTGTTAATTACATGACAAAGTTTTCGACCCGTCGCATCGCGCGGGCATGAATCCTAGTAAGAACTAAAAGTAAAGGCGAAATTAATTAAAGTACTACAAATAAATAAGAAATTATACGTAGTCTGTGGATCTAGGATATGTGGTGCTAGGATCTGTGTAGCTGGAACCCCCTCGACTTGTTTTCGCGTCTCTTGCACACCTACTTCGCACCATGTCTCCTTTTTTTGATGTCCAAAAATATTTTGAATTCGAAGACAGTCCTACTAGAGGCTTGTTCATAGTGTCATAATCTGCTTGAGCCATCCTTTATTCTTTAAGCATCTCATTTTCTCGATTAAGTGCTTCTTTAATCATCTCGTTTTCTCGATTAACTATTTATCTATGTCTCTCAGTCGCCACATCACGTCTTTCAGTAGCTGTTAATATTACTGCAATAATAGATGCTTTTTCCTCATCTCTAGCCGCTTCTTATGCCATGTTCAGTTCATCTTGACGAGCAAGTTCGTCCATGTATTTTGTGTAGTCATTTTTGGAAGAACTCTCTTTTTTCTTTGCCGCCTTTTTACCTTGAGGCCTAAGGGACTGACAAGTCGGCTGGGTTTCCATCACTTCTTCTGGCTTCCCTTTTGTCTTTTCAAATGTGCCGCCTTCTTGTTCAACCGTGTCTACTTCTGGCGAACTGTGTTAGACTCATGCAATGCATAACAACTTCTGGACCAGTTGCCACAAGTTTGTATTTGGGGCAATCTTTGACAATTTGCCAACATTCCCATTTGTTGAATGATTTGTTGTGATTCTTCGCATTGTAGAATGCTTGTGCTTGTAGTGTCTATAAATGTGGGATAAGACAGTGTTATAAAATGCAGAATAAATAAATTAAAATATTGATGTGGGTGGAATACATATAAATAAATAAAAATATTATCACCTGATCTGCTAAACTTGTCCCACAACGCAGATTACCGGAAGCATAAGAGATAGTGTTTTTCCAACAAGTAAATGATGCGTTAAGTTTTTTCCAATGACCTTGAATACTTATGGCGCCTTTTCCATGAGTAGTGTGAACCTAGCATTCACAAAACGTAACATCTTCGATAAGCTTCCAAAGTCATTTTTTATTCTCTCAAAAATTATATGAAAACTTTGGTAGAAAGTGTTGAAAATATTGAAATGTGGTGTAAGGTGGAAGATGTCACATCCCAGCTCAGGCCCCACCACATTCCGGGCCTGCTCTATCACCCCGACAACGCCCTTACAATTTTATTTCTGGGAATTCACACGAGAATTTCTTAGTGAATCACCCATCTTGGGATTGCTCTTGTGCGAACTCGCTTAACTTCGGAGTTCCCATGAAACCCGAAGTCAGTGAGCTCCCAAAAGGCCTCGTGATAGGTAGAGATGAGAATATAGATATAAGGCTTATAGGATCCACTTCCCCGGGCGATGTGGAATGTTACAATAATAAGATGTTAGCCAATAGCTCGTCAACATGCTAGCCAATAGCTCAATAACATGTTAGTCAATAGCTTATCAACATGCTAGCTAATAGCTCAATAAGTATACCTGCACACGAGTCAGAACCACCTAAAGTGGTCTGTATGACAGGACTGGGTGTAAATAAATACGCTCAAGTGCTACGATCACGTGAAGACTGTGCGAATAATCGCGGGTCTCCTATGAGTCGGAACCACCTATTGTGGTCTATACGACATGATTGTGCACCTACCTTGGATCCAAGGTGAACGTAAGGTGCGGGAGGTGAACATCACGTGAAGAACTGTACCCTGGCCACGGGCGGAAGCACTAATATCAGGGTGCAAGTTTATAAGCTCTCAATGCATCTTAACATAACATCTACGACTCGTAGGCAACCTGTACGATAGTGTTGGAGTTGCCTATCATTGCAACCTGTACGACAAGGTCGGAGTTGCCTAAAGTATAAATATAGTCATGCCATAACTCGATCAGTTCAAGTAACACCATAAACTTCCCTGAACTTACTTGCGTCATGCGTTTCTTTTCGCACTTCAAAGCATTCATAGTAATTCTTTACAGGTAGTATACATATGCATATGTCATGATGCAATCAAATACTCAACCATATTACAACATTTACCGGTGTATATATATATATATATAACATGACGAAATATGCATAGTCTGTAATACCTCACTCCCGAACTATTTATTTCGAGAATAATTATCGGGAACAAGTCCAACTAAATATTAGTTTAATTAACCATCATTATTTACGATTCTTTACTTCACTCTCTCAATGTCTCACACATTGATTTATAACCAACATTTAACCATAAAAAACATAAGGTTAAATCTCACATTTCCACCAACTTCCTTCACATTGCTCAATTTCCCAAATAAGGCTTTTGTCTCAAATATATTATGGCTACATCTAACGTCTCATTAGACTGTTTACGTACCCTAAACAGGGATCAAGCCATTCGTAGTTCATAATAGTACTTCAAGCATTCACATTAATTATATGAAGGTAATATACCTAAATCAATTTAAAAGTGTCGATTAAACTATCAATAATATGTACAATAAAAAGAAAAGATCCACTCACCTGAAGTACATGCTATAATTCTCTAGCCCACGCATCGAGATGTCCTAAATGATTAGCGCATGTGACCAATTATCGAATCACATCTCATAACTCTTATCAACAGAATACCTAATTCACGTAAAACACATCCTCAAGGACATTCTAAAATAGTTCGAGACCCATTGACCACAACTCAACCGTTGATCAAAGATCGACGGTAAGATCTATAACCCTGTATAACTCGACCTGGAAGATCCGCATATCAGCTTTCCAATCTGCAACTCCCAAAGATCCACAATATGCTTCTAGAATAACATATTAAAAATTCATTACGATCCAATGGTCGGATCTCCGCCAATTGCCCAAAACCAAGTGGCGGTTAACATTTATTTTACTAATTTACAAATCCAATTTGGGAAGATTTGTAAGTCGGATTCCCAATCCATAAATTCGTATAAACTTTAAATATTACGCATTATAATGTATCCAAATTTGGTGACGATTCAACGATCAGATCGGATCCTCTATTCACATTTTTATCAAGTAATGTAGCGTAACGAATTTAGGTTTCAACGATCAAGCTACGTCATTCAAATATCAAAACTGAATTCTAGACATTCGACATAGCCTAAAAATAGCATTGGCGGCCCACTGACCACGCGCCGTCGTGGGTGGCGGTTGGCTGCCCCGACTCGCCGAAAAATCTAACTATTTCCAAAAATTCTCAAACTTCGTAGAAATGAAGATCTCAATGAGTGAAGCAACTTTTATACCTGCCACGAAGTTCAAAAGTGGACGGAAGATGATCAATTTTATCTACAAAGCTAACGGTGACTAAAACTTCCCGGCGTCGATTCGTCGTCTACGATGGACCAACGAGGTTAAAGTTGGTTGGGATTTTCTCCTAGGATGATGGGCTACAAAGCCTAAGTGGTGGCATTGGTCATCGCTTTTCTGTTTTGCTGGAAAATAAAAAGGCTGGTCGGGGCATCGTGAGAACCATCAAATTTTGTGGCCTCAAACCGTCACATACAGAGGTTAATCAAAGTGATTCTTGGGTGGATTTTGTAGAGGGGAATGAGAGCTTCAAGATGGTGGTGGTGGCGTCAAAAAACTCTATCGAAGTTGGCCGGAATTGGCCTTGAAAGATGGGTGGTCGTGGAGCTGTACGGACGGAAAACCCATGGGAAAAGCTCCCAACTTTTTCTTTTTTTTTTTCTTTTTAATTTCGGATTGAGCTGCTGCCCTTTTCTTCCTTTTCATCTAATTGGTCATTCTTAAACTTTTAACTAACTCTCAATAATCAACTTCAAACATCCATAACTATATCGTTTTAATCCGGATTCGTAAACTGCTTTCGCCTATGTGTTCGCACCAACGAGTACTACAAGGATATGCTAAAAGAATAAGTCAAACGTTTCTCTAGACGATGGTCAAAGGTTTTGTTTCTAGAAACTCACAGGAGAACTTCCTAGCAGGTTACCTATCCTGGGATTGCTCTCGCGCGAACTTGCATAACTTCGGAGTTCCTATGGAATCCGAAGTCAGTGAGCTCCCAAAAGGCCTCGTGCTAGGTAGAGATGAGAATATACATATAAGGCTTACAAGATCCACTTCCCTGGACGATGTGGGTTGTTACAATCCACCCCTTTTAGGGGCTCGACGTCCTTGTCGGCACACCACGGCTTGGGTTAGGCTCTGATACCCATATCCCGGCCCGGGATCCACCACATCCCGGGCCCGCTCCACCGCTGTAGCACGATATTGACCGCTTTGGGCCCTGACCACGCCCTCACGGTTTTGTTTCTGGGAACTCACACGAGAACTTTCTAGTGGGTTATCTATCATGGGATTGCTTTCGCGCGAACTTGTTTAACTTCGAAATTCCCATGGAACTTGAAGCCAGTGAGCTCCCAAAAGGCCTCGTGCTAGGTAGATATGAGAATATACATATAAGGCTTACAGGATCCACTCCCCTGAACGATGTGGGATGTTACAATACGTTTGAAGTTGGTTATTGAGAGTTAGTTAAAAGTTTAAGAATGACCAATTAGATGAAAAAGAAGAAAATGATAGCAGCCTAATAAAAAATCAGAAAGAAAAAAAAAACAAAAAAAAAAAAAAAGGAAAAAAGCTGGGAGCTTCTCCTGTAGGTTTTTCGTCTGTACATCTCCATGACCACTCATCATCCAAGGCTGATTCCGATGGAGTTTTTCGACGCCACCATCATTATCTTGAAGCTCTCATTCGCCTCTACAAAATTCATCCAAAAACCACTTTGATTAAACTCTGTATATGGTGGTTTGAGGCCACGAAATTTGATGGTTTTCACGGTGCCTTGGCCACCCTTTTTTATTTTCCGGCAAAACGGCAAAGCGATGACCAATGCCACCACTTGGGCTTTGTAGCCCATCATCCAATTAGCAAATCCCAACCAATCTTGACCTCGTTGGTCCACCGTAAACGATGAATCGACACCGGGAAGTTTTAGTCACCACTGGCTTTGTGGGAAAAATTGACCATTTTCCGTCCACTTTTGGACTTCGTGGCAAGTATGAAAGTTGCTCCACTCACTGAGATTTTCATTTCTGTGAAATTTGAGAATTTTTGGAAATAATTGGATTTTCCGGCGAGTCGGGGCTGCCGACCGCCACCTACGGCAGCGAGTGGCCAGTGGGCCGCCAATTCTATTTTTAGGCTATGTCGAATGTCTTGAATTCAGTTTTAATATTTGAATAACGTAGGTTGATCGTTGAAACCTAAATTCGTTACGATATGTTACTTGATAAAAATGTGAATCGACGATCCAACCGTTGGATCGTCATCAAACTTAGATACATTATACTACGTAATATTTAAAGATCATAGGAATTTATGAATCGAGAATCCGACGTACGAATCTTCCCAAATTGGATTTGTAAGTTAGTAAAATAAATGTTAGCCGCCACTTGGTTTTGGGTAATTGACGAAGATCCGACCGTTGGATCGTAATGAATTTTTAATATGTTATTCTAGAAACATATTGTGGATCTTTGGTAGTTGCGGATTGAAAATATGATACGCGAATCTTCCGGGTCGAGTTATACAGGATTGTAGACCTTAGATCGACGGTTGACTTGTGGTCAATGGGTCTTGAATTATTTTAGAATGTCCTTGAGGATGTGTTTTACGTGAATTATGTATTCTATTGACAAGAGTTTTGAGATGTGATTCGATAATTGGTCACAGGAGCCAATCAGTCAGGACGCCTCGATGCGTGTGCTAGAGAATCATAGTGTGAACTCCAGGTGAGTGGATCTTCTCTTTTTATCGTACATATTATTGATAGTTTCATCGACACTTTTAAATTGATTTAGGTATATTACCTTCATATAATTAATGTGAATGCTTGAAGTACTATTATGAACTACGAATGGTTTGATCCCTGCTTAGGGTACGTAGGCAGTCTAACGAGACGTTAGATGCAGTCATAATATATTTGAGACAAAAGCCTTATTTGAGAAATTGAGCAATGTGAAGGAAGTTGGTGGAACGATGAGATTTAACCTTATGTTTTTTATGGTTAAATGTTGGTCATAAATCAATGTGTGTGATATGGTTGAGTATTAGATTGCATTATGACATATCCATATGTATACTACCTATAAGGAATTACTTTGAATGCTTTGAAGTGCAAAGAAGAACGTAGGACGCACAGGTAAGTTTATGGTGTTACTTGAAATGATCGAGTTATGGCATGACTATATTTATACTTTAGGCAACTCCAACCTTGTCGTACAGGTTGCAATGATAGGCAACTCCGACACTGTCGTACAGGTTATTTATGAGTCATACATGTTATGTTGAGATGCATTGAGAGCTCATAAACCTGCACCCCGTTATTAGTGCTTTTGTCCGTGGCCAGGGCACAGTCCTTCATGTGATGTTTACCTTCCGTACCTTACGCTCACCTTGGATCCAAGATAGGTGCACAATAATGTCGTACAGACCACAATAGGTGGTTCCGACTCGTAGGTGACTCGTGATTATTCGTATAGTCTTCACATAATCGTAGCACTTGAGCGTATTTATTCATACCCAGTCTTGTCGTACAGACCACTTTAAGTGGTTCTGACTCGTGTGCAAGTATACTTATTGAGCTATTGGCTAGCATGTTATTGAGCTATTGTCTAGCGTCTTATTGAGCTATTGGCTAATATGTTTGTAAACACGAATTTTTCCTGACGACAAACGAGACAAGAACACGTGTACAAAGTAATATTTTGTATTAATGATTTTGGGGTTACAATCTCTTTGTAATTTAGTCCTCTAATTTGATCTCCGTAAGATGTTGGTTTGTTGACGTGTTGTTGATCCAAAGGGTTGTCGAGGCTTGATATTGGATGAGCAGTTGGAAGTTTCTTCAAGGGGCAATCAGGGCTTGATCTTGAATAATGGTTGTGCGGATTTCTTCAAGGGTCTTCGGGCTTGATCTTGAAGGTTCATGGATTAGTAGATCTTTAAGGGCTTTTGGACTTGATCTTGAAGTGCGTTGGATGTGTGGATTTGTTGATGTTGTTGATCCAAATGGCCGTTGGGTCTTGATCTTGGAAAGAACAGATGATGAACGATGAACACTTTCTTCAAGGGCCGTCGGAGCTTGATCTTGAGTTGGTGGAAATTCTTCAAGGGCTATCGGGGTTTGATCTTGAAGGAGGATTTGACGAATAACGAAGAGGGCTATCTTGATCCTTCGGGATTTGCTTGAGAGCTTTAGAGTTTCAAAGCTTCAAAGTTTTGGTGTAATGTGAATTGGTGAAATGAAATTGGCTTCTATTTATAGAAAATTTTAAAGCTTAATTTTGAATATAATATTCAGATGAAATAAATCATTTCTGTCAGGTGTTGCCACATGTCCTATTTGATGACTTTTACGATTCATTTCAATTTTTCGTTGAGTCAAACACTACATGTAAAATTTATATGACACGTGAGCGTTGAAATTTAATTTATTGGTCAACATTCATTTCACCGAAATTTCGATGTCTACAATATTATTGAGTTGACTAGCATGTGATGAGCAATTCGTTAACATATTATTGAGCTATTGGCTAGTATCTTATTGTTGGCTAGCATGTTGATGAGCTATTAACTAGCATGTTATTGAGTTATTGGCTAGCAAGTTGATGGGCTATTGGTTAGCATGTTGATGAGCTATTGGCTAGCAGGTTGATGAGCTATTGGCTAGTATGTTGATGAGTTATTGGTTCAGCCGTACATGCCACAATATGTGGATCCGGCTGACATTCCATTTCATATTGATTTATTTCACCTGGGTTACTTAATTCTTGCTGTGATATTTGACACGGCATAGCTGTGAGATTGTTATTTTGGTTATGGTTTTGAGTTATAGTCACGCCTATTATTTTCTGGGAAATTATATAATGTTACGGCGAGGGATTACTGTCTTTGGTAATTGAAATTGATTTGATCGCTCACTCAAATTTTCTATTTTTGCACCTCTGCAGGTTCTAGCAGCTGAATTCCGTATGGACCAAGATTCGTGGCATTTTTCAGTACATATTTCTTCTTATGATGGTATAATCATTTTCTCACCTTATTATACTTTACCTATACTTTGTATCATGCGTGAAATGGGTCCAGACCCGCTCATCGCGCACTCGTGTACTTAAGCACTTTTAGGTTTTAATTTGTTCACATTTTATATACTATCACACTTTATAACTTCGTAACCTTCCTGGTGTCGGCCAGCATAGCTGGATTTAGGGTCCTAGTGGACATTCCGGGTTGTGGTGTATCAGTTTGGTATCAGAGCTTAACCCTGACCGTGGTGTGCCAACGAGGACGTCGGGCCCCTAAGGGGGGTGGATTGTAACATCCCACATCGTCTAGAGGAGTGGATCTTGTAAGCCTTATATGTATATTCTCATCTCTACCTAGCACGAGACCTTTTGGGAGCTCATTGGTTTTGGGTTCCATGAGAACTCCGAAGTTAAGCGAGTTCGCACGAGAGAAATCCCAGGATGGGTGACCCACTGGGAAGTTCTCGTGTGAGTTCCCAGAAACAAAACCGTGAGGACGTGGTCGGGGCCCAAAGTGGACAATATCGTGCTACGGTGGTGGAGTAGGCCCATGATGTGGTGGACCTCGGGCCGGGATGTGACAGAAGATGGGGGTTAGGCATTTATAGAAAAAAAATTAAAAATTTTAAATTTTTTCTATATTTTTTAACAAATTTTAATTAATTTTAATTTAGTTAATTAATCTGGACCGTTGGATTTGAAAAAATTCAAATCCAACAGCCTATATATGTTGACACATGGCCAACGTCATAATTCTGACTGATGTGCTTTTTATATATATAATTTTTTTTTTAGGGGGAAGGGGGGACATGGACTGTTGATCTCTGGATCGAACGGTCCAGATCAACCCACATCACTAGTCGTTAGATGTCAAATTCAAACATTTTTTACCATTAGAAATCCAACAATCTAGAAAACTTGTGAAATCTCATTCCTGGATTTCATTGTTATAATCTGCGTATTTGAATTATTGAGAATTTATATTAATTTATTTGAATTTAGATTTTAGTTAAACTAGTTACAAAGTTGAAGTTTAGAAATTAATTATTTAAAATTCGTAGACCTTTCGAGGTCACATTTTATATTTTTGAATAGACCTCGATCTCACGAACGCGTAAAAGTAAATTGTTCGTGAAATGGAGTTATAATGAAGGAGTTATTAACGTTTAAAGATAAAGACATTTTGGTAGTTTTCTTCAATTTGGAATGCTCCAGATTTCTGGAGCAAAGATCTGTGAAGCCACGTGTGTGGCTGGGATCGAAGAAAAGAAGAGAAAGGAGAAAGATGGACGGCTAGGATTAAAAAGAGAGGAGAGAAAATGAGGGATTGGGTGGCTGCCCAAGGAGAAAAGGGAGAAAGGAGGGGGAATGAGGGGGAGAGAAGGAGGGGATTATCCCCAACCCATTTCCCCTTTTTGCCGACCCGACCCGACCGACGGAAACAATGGTTTCCGATGCTTTCTCCGGCCGAATTTCGACTAATCATGCCGAGAAACCACCTGGAAACTATTCCACAATCCTTCCTTTTCCATATTCATCCAAAAATTGATGGGTTTTGGCCTTGATTTCTCCTAGAACATGCCAACGGTTCGTTGGGGGTGTGGCAGCAATCAACCAAATTTGTAGGTACCACCGTCGAGTACCACCATCATTCAACTCGCTTTGGTCCCAGGAACAAACCCTAAACATATTTTGGGGCGATGGAACACCGGAATGATCGAATTGAAGTGGACCATTTTTAGGGTTTCCAGCAGATCAAAGGACTTTCAGAGGGTTTCTCGGCCGAATTGGACTTCGACCCAGGTATAAAAGTTGTTCCTCTCATTGAACTTTACTTGCTTATAAAATTTGGTAATTTTTAGAGTTAGAAAAATTGGGTTTTCGTTCGCTGGAAACTGCCACCGGTGGCAGCGCGTGTGGTGGCGTGTGCGGTGGTGTGTGGCCAGTGGGTTGCTGATGTTATTTACGCAATTGATATCTGTATGATGTGGTTGATTGTTTGAACTTAGTTTCATTACGATGCATCACTTGATCATTGTATGAGTCGATGATCCGTGTCACCAAACTTTGATACACTATAGTATGTAATATTTGAGGATATTGGAACTGGCAGACCGAGAATCCGACAAACGGATCTTCCCGAATTGGATTTGTAAGTTCGTAAAATAAAACATTGACCTCCACTTGAATTTGTGATTGGCAGAGATCCGACTATCGAATTGTAGTGAGATTTTAGTATGTTATTCTAGAAGCATAATGTGGACCTTGGAAAGTTACGGATTAGAAAGATAAGTAGATCTTCCGATTTAGATATCTAGGGTTATGGACCCTGTTGTTGACCTTGATCGATGGTTGACTTTTCAATCAACTAGCATGAGTTCTTCTAGCGTGTTGCCGATTTTAGAGTGCGATTGAGATTTTATGGAGCTTGATGGGCTCATTGTGATGACGTGTTTCCTCGATTTACGTGTACCTTGATTTACGTAATGATGACATTATATGGTGATATGCTTGTTTATTTTATGTGATTTGACTTGTGTATTGAACTTCTTGTGGAATGTGTGGTTTGATTTGTATGATTGGCTTGATGTGATGAAATGTGAGGGCTAATAGTGGACCATTAACCCATTGTCATGGGGTTTGTTGCTTCGACACTTGTTTCCTTATTTCACTTTTGTTTCGTTCAACCCTTCTAAATTGAGTGCTTGGTTCTTGTATTGTTTCTTCGAGCCATTGTTATTTCCCTTTGGTATCCGCTAGGGTTCCGTTGAGTGATCCGAAACTGGGTATCCGCTACGGTTCCATTGAGAGGTTTGGTTCCTTGTTCCATCTAGATTCCATTGAGTGATGGTATGGAATCCCTTATACTCCGTGATTTCGTTGAGTGATGGTTCGGAATCGTACCTTGGATTTTATTGAGTGGTTTGTTATGCATTGTACTATGCGATTCCGTTGAGTGATGGTCCGGAATCGTATCCTGGTTAAGATTTCGTTGAGTGATGGTTTGGAATCCTTTCTATTTCGCGATTTCATTGAGTGATGGTCCGGAATTGTATTCAGCTTGTATTTCATTGAGTGGTTCTATATGCATTGTTCTCTGCGATCCGTTGAGTGATGGTTCGGAATCGTATCCACTCGGATTCCGTTGAGTGATGGTCTGGAATCATATCCTAGTTTGGATTCCGTTGAGTGGTCTGGAATCCCTTTAGTGTCTTGGTTCCATTGAGTGATCCGAAATCCAATGTTGATGAATTTCGTTGAGTGGTCCAAAATCGCATTATTTGACTCGTTGGTTTCTTGGATTTGATTTCAGCTTAAGAGATGTAGGCTTCGGCCGAACTGTGTTGCTCTAGCCTTGCATTTCAGTGTATTGTACGTGTTATTATTTGGTGTGATTATTGGATGATGTTGGATGTAATTGTTATGATTATGATAAACCGTTGACCAATGTGGCTATAGATTATTATTGTGCTTCATCGATTGTTCCTTGAGATGATGCATGCGCTGAATTGTGTATTATGTTGAGACATGGCAGTTTATGTGATGAATATTGCAGTGTAGTGAAATGATGAATTATGAATAGCTTGATCCCTGTTTAGGGTACGTATGCAGTCTAACGAGGAGGTTCGATGCAGCCATAAAGCATACAAAAAATTATTACGCAGTTGGATCTTGAGTTATGCCTTGTACATATCCCAGAGGCAGGATCTATTAGATATACGGATGTTAGATGACGTCACGCGTCAATCCTGGATGTATGTTGGGTTCGGGGCGCGACAAAACTAGCCGTTGGAAATCCAATGGCCCAAAACCAAACACGTGGCCTCCCCATCAGAGCCCTTAGTGCGCCTGGGCTGGTGGGCCACCCCATGTTTTCTTGTCAAGACTCACGGCCACCCGCGCGTGTTTCGCACGCATGTAGTGCAAAAAAAAAATTAAAATGCCCTGTGACGTCATGATGGCGTCAGCATGACGTCAATTGGATTGTCTCATAGCTCAGTCCATTTTGGGCTAGCCTAAAGACCAGCTTGGGTTGGGTGCCTCCTATCTACTGGGCTGGAAGGGATTGGCTTCGTGCCGAGCTATTTATTTTGCTGAGTGCCGGCCTAAAAATCCCTGGTAAACTTGCTCTTGGTTATTGGATCGAATAGTTCAAAATAGAATCAGCAGAGGACTTGAATGTCAACGGAGACTGCAGAAATCACTCTCCTATGCAATAGAATTTGGGAAAACAAGATAATGGAAAAATTAGGAAACATGGATCCAAGGGAGTGAGTAAACCAGGACGCAAACTTCCAAGTTAATAGTTTGATGGACAAGAGTAGGAGACAGTTAAGGACTAGTCAAACAAACAGAAGAAATTGACTAAAATATTGATTAATTAACAATTCTAATATAATATATATATATATATATATATATATATATATATATATAAACAAAGCCAGAAGAACGGAGATCAATTTTGGGAAGATGAGAGAGAGAGAGATACTACTTGGGAGTGGAGACGGATTTCTGAGCTGTCAATTCGTGTTTGCGTGTAGTTATATGGAATTTGCAGACTGAAATTGTCTCTCTCTAATCTTTCTTTACAGAATGTAATGGAAAAGACCCTTGATTTGGCTTCTCAATCAAACACCAAATCTCTCTCTCTTTCTTTCTCTCATAATCTTATATTGTGTACCTGCCTTACCGTGCAATCAAAATTTTCCAAAGAAAGTGGCCAATGTTATGATTTTACACATGTCATTCACGTGCTAATTCTGTCGAAAAATATAAAAAATCAAGTCATTATGCTTAAAATGAAAAGAATTTTAACGAAAAATTTCTAATACTGTTCACTTTAATGAAAAATCATATTTTTACATTAAAAAGTCAATTATGATACTATTTATTTTACCCTTTATTTTTGTCCTTATCGTTAAAACTCAAAATTTTCAAACTCTTTTTATTAGTTTCTCTTAAAATGAAAGGATGAGTAAACTACATGTTTAAAATTGCGAAATTAATATTTACATGAATGTCTTTCCTGAACTACATGGACTGAAAATTGGGAACTTTTTTGTTATTATATACAACCGATATTGGGGGATGACAGACGACAAGCTCCTCACCCAAAAAGTAAGAACTTTATATCCTAAGAAAAAACCCCCAAAATGAGCAAATTAAAGTTGATAAAAATTAAAGAGAGCCAATAATTAAGCACCCTTCTTCTTGTGTGCAAAGCTCAAAGATGATCACTACATGGTGTTGTTTTTTTTTTAAAGAAAAATAAAAGAAATGAAAATATATTGGTACATGCTAGTCAAGGTAGGAGAGTAATCACAACTAACACATATCGTGCGTCAACACAAAATTTTCAACAAAGACTCAAAGTTGAAGGCTTTGCTTCTTGTGGTAGTTGTGGTTCCGTGACCAACTGGACCTCCGTTTTGAAAAGAAGCACCGACAGCGAGTCGTCGACAGAGAAATACACGAACCCACCGGCTGAGTGAGTCACGAAGGATCCAAAACTCGTCCCTACCACGCAGTGCCACGCCGGTCCATACACCGAGTCAAACTCCTACAGTTAATTTTACTTTAAATTAATTAACCCAGATTAATTAAACAAATACAAACAATCTAGATTATAGAGAAGACTTATACAATGGTACGTCTAAATTTCTCCTACATGACCTTGTATTATTGGAACATAATGTTACATGACCGTGAACCGTTTACATGCAAGTTGTTCTCTAAAAACAGTGATTGAAAGTAAAGTATCATGCAGGTACCTTTTTGAGAGCTCGGGCAAGGTGAGTTGGGTTGGGACGAGTTTTGGGGTTTGGTGGTGGCTGTAGTGGTGAGTCGATGAGTGATCTGGTGTAGTGGAGAGCATGGTTCTGCATGTGGGCTGGCATGTCGGATGATCTCAAGCGTACGTTGAGGGTGATGGCAGTGGCAGCTAGCTTGATCTGGTCTTGTGGTTCTCGCTGTTGTTGTTTCTGGAATATTTGCATGGCTTGGCCTTGGCCTTGGCTTTGCTTCTCTTTGAGTTTCAGAGCTTTTTCCATGTCGTGTAATGAAGAAACGGAAGAAGAAGAAGTATTGGAGAATTTTTGAAGTTTGAGAAGGATAGACAAATGAGAAAGGAGGGGAAAAAGAGAGAGGGTTGATGGGGGTTTGAATTTTGACTGAATCTTATAACTGGGAACGAATATGAGAATTTTAGTTCAATGATGTACAAACTAAAGGAAATCAATGAAAATGAAATTAGGTAGATTTCGTTTGGAAATATTTTTAAAATGAATGAAAGTGTTATTTATGGAAATATTTTTGGAACTAATATTTAATAAAAATACATATGAATTCTGGAAAAACATTTAAAGTGCTTCTTATAAAAAGCACATAATTAATATTTCTTGCATGAAACACTTTAAGTGCTTTTGGAACAAATTTTTTTTTTCTCTAACAGCGTTTTTAGTCATTTTGAAAGCATTTCCAAATGAGTCTATAGTGTTTGGAGTGAAGATGATTAATCACACACATTATTTATTCGCTTACACATTTAATTTAATTTATTTTAATTAATTTGAACTAAAAAAAAAAGTAATGCTAGAAATACCAAATTTCGTAAATCAAATAATGCAGATGTTGATAATTAAATTATTACATAAGTGTTGATTAACATGCATTGCCGTTTTACTTATGATACTAACAAACAAAACTCCACACACCTTTTAAATTGTTTTTCACAAGCTTCGATAGGATTTGTAATTCAGCATGAGAAAAATAATTATTTATACTCCTCTTTATGCAATTCTTTTGTTGTTTTTATTCGCTAATTTTCTTGTTTTATTCCAAACAAAGAACATAACAAAAGAAAAGAATGCAAGTGGTATAAATTAGCGGCGAAAATCACTCTAAATAAATAAATACAATTATTTGGTTTGAAAATGTTAGGACAAGTCTCAAACTTCAGTGTTTATCTTCTTCATCCATGCTTATGAGACCCGTGAAGCACCCAACAAGCACAAATACAAGACTAATGCTGAAGTCAAAAGGACTATTGTTTTTATAAATTAAATCACTAATTGTGGTTACTTTGACAAGTCATGGACTGAGGGTCCTGCTGAATCTGCTATCTGAGAGTCCGTGTACAAATCTTTGACACAAGAAGAGGAAGGAATTAGTTTACAAGGTTCTTCTGTATATAATCTATTCTCCTTGATGGAAATTAAAAAATCAAAAAGTTTTCTCAATATTTATTGAATTTCCCAAAAAAGGCATTTGATTATAGGGAGATTTAACAAAACACTTTCGACACTGTTTACTTTTAACAAAAAATTATATTTATATATTTTCCTAGTACTATTCATTATACCTTTAAAAATGATTTTTCATTAAAAGAGAAGTTTTTTTGAACTTTTCGTTAGTTTTCTTTTGATTATATAAGTTAAAATAAAGGAAAACTAATGAAAAGAGCTTGAAAACTTTGAGTTTTAACGATAATGACAAAATAAAGGGTAAAGTGAATAGTATCAGAATTGACTTTTTAATTAAAAAAATGTGATTTTTCGTTAAAATAAACAATACCTAAAACTTTTCGTTAAAATTTTTTTAAAAGAATAATCATCGTTTAAAAGGACAGCACTACTATTTTTTTTTGTCAAGAAGGACAGCACTACTATTTTTTTTGTCAAGAAGGACAGCACTACTATGTCCCACAAATTAATATATTGATATTGACCATGAAACAATGAAAATACCACTAAAATCGATGATGATCTCTGCTTGGTTGAATGAGTTGTAACCTCAATGAGTTGGCTAACTAGTTGAGTTTTATACTTTAAGAAAATGATGTTTTGGTGTGTAATCATGTTCCAAGGAAACCCCCATAAACTATAAGCATTATCTACCATAGACTGGGGTGCAAACGGGCGGTTACCATCACTTTTAACACTCTTTGTCGTACTTCAAAATGCATGCTCTGATGAGAGAGAGTGAGAGAGAGAGAGAGAGAGAGAGAGAGAGAGAGAGAGCGTAATATTTTGGCGGAGTTGGTAAAAGGAATGTGTAAAATTATATTCTTGAAGTGGGGAACCCCGTTCAGCTGCCCAAATTGGAGCAAACTAGTTAGGTTTACATCCTCATTTGTTTATACGCAGGCGCAATGCAAGGGTGTAGCTAAAACCAGTTTTAGCTTCTCGAACTAAGTTTTCATATCGGAGACGCCGTAGGGATACAAAAACTAGTTAAACATAGAAATAACAATTGAACAAGTTATGTGAAATATGAGAAAGAAAGCAGTAGCTAAGAAATGGTTTCAAGGACTTCTTCAACTACTGCAGGCATTGCAGGTTCACTTGTACTAATTAATGCATCTTATTTGACAAATTCGACAATCCAACTCCTTAACCAAATCCCCAAAGTACCAAGATTACCAATAAGTTTCACTAAATATTTGTTCCATTCATTGCTCACCCCAACAACTGCTGTCCACGCCATACTAACAAAGTAACAATTTCTTTTTCTCGTGTGTAATCCTTTCCTTTCCTTACTACTATATCCATTGACTTGTTTTGAAGTAACAAAGTTTTGATTATCCTTAGTACATATCCATTTTGTCCTACCTACCATCTGAGTTTTCATTTTCCCACTTTGTTCGATGTTAAGTTTTTTTCAAACTCGAAATGCCTTATGTGTTATTAAGAACGAGACAACGGGATACATCAAGGAAAATCGAACGATAATTGTTTGCTAGAAAACAACTAGCAAACCCTAGAATTCACTAGGAAGAAAGAGAGAAAACACATGTTTATTGAATAATAGGCTTTGCTAGTTGTTTTCTAGCAAACGATTATATATGAAGGAAAATCGAACGATAATTGTTTATAGTATAATTGTTTTCTAGCAAATGATTATAAACAACTAGCAAACCCTAAACAGGTAGAATAAACAAATAACAAAATATAAAATCATTCTTAGAGTATTAAAATCCGAATTAAATATTGTTAACAACATCATTTGCTCAAATTCGAATTTGTGATAAATTTGTAGATTTCATCGTTTTCTTCGAATCCATATATTACGGGCCTAAAACAGACATACTAAACTAAAGTTGTGTCAATCTGGATAACACAAAAAGTCCAAACATTCACTTTTGGGATATGGCAACAACAAATAACCTATTAACACGTGAATTACCACTTTGCCATTCACTTTGTTTGATTGCTCACTGCTTCTTTTAAATTTATTGCTTGTGAAATAACCTAATCTATGTCCTACATCAGTATCTTAATCATTTGAGCTAAAATCACTTTTATGTGAAAATCTATCATGCCGACAGTTTTCTCTCTCCCATTAGTGATGAGGACAATGATATACATAATGATACGATATCTCTTATTTTTGAGTAAAACTTATGTGAAACACGTTCACCTCTACGTTGCATTCACATATAATAATGCATTGTCATGTTTAATTTTTTTTCTCTATATGACAATGTATGATTAATCCAAAAGCCAAGTTGACAATGAACCCATTCCATAGCTCTCCTTACCTTCCATGCACATCTCTTATATCTTAAATGTACAATTAGTAAAGAAAAAGACATGCAGTTGGATTTAACACAAAAAAAAAAAAAAAAAAAAATCAATACACAATGGAATTGACATTTTTTTTCAGACTTCTAATATTGAAATATAAGAGAATAACAACAAAATATGTTTGAAGGTACAATGAAAGAATGATGTGAAGGCATCAAGCAAAAGACAAGGAGCTATTTCCAACCTTAAATTGCTGCCATACTTTCCTTAGAAAAATTTTCTTTTTTCTGGCCAGAAATATGCAAACAAAAACAAACCTGCAAAAAATAGCTATCATTACATTTATTTATATAAAGGAAAATCGAACACTAATCTTTTCGCTAGAAAATAACTCGCAAATCTTAGAATTCACTATGAAGAAAGAGAGAAATTCATGTCTGTTGAATTAAAGTCGAAAAATCACAAAACTAAGGCCAATGTGACTTATTTATAATGTTCTTAACCCTAAAAACCCTATGCATCTAAATAGGAAAGGAAATAACAAATAACAAAATATAAATAAAAAAATCCTAAAATATTAAAATCCGAGTTAAGTATATTAAACAACATTTTCGCTCAAATTCCTTATAAGATTGTTGTTTGACAACTAATCTTGTAGATATCATCACTCTCTTTGAAATCTAAATATTATGTGCTCAAAACAAACATGTCAAACCAAACTTGCGTCAATATGGAAAACACGAAAAATTCAAAACATCCACTTTCGGGATATGATAGCAGCAAATAAATTATTGGCACATGAATTACCAGTTCTCCAATCACTTTTCTTATTTGCTTGCTGCTTGCTTCTTTTAATTTTATTGCCTATGAAATAATCTAATTTCTTTCCTACATTGGTACCTTAATCGCTTGAGCTAAAAGAACACTTCTACTATGAAATTTATCATGTCATTAGTTTTCTATCTCCTAGTAGTGTTAAGGACAACGATATCTCTCATTTTTGAAGAAAACTTACATTGAAAGGGTTCACCATTATGTGGCATGGCAATTCAATGATGCATTGTTATGTTTATGTTATCTTCCATATGACAATGCATAATTGATCGAAAACCACATTAGCAATGAACCCGTTCCATGGCTCTCCTCCTCTTCATGCACACCTCTTATATATTATATATGAAATTGATCAAGAAAAAGACATGCCGTTGGATTGAACACCAAAACAAATCAATAAACGTTGGAAATGACACATTTTTTCAGACTTCTAATTTTTGTAAATATGATAACAACACCAAAATACGTTTGAAATAAGCATGATGTGAAGGGATCAAGCGGAGACAAGGTGCTCTTTCCAACGTATTTTTAAGTATTAAATTGCTGCCATACTGTCCTTAGCAAAATTAGCTTTTTGCTTACCACAAATATGCCTAGAACAACAAACCCGCAAGGAAATAGCTACCATTACATTTTATTTATATCACATTTTGCACCTTTGGAGGTTTTGGGCGGGTCATGTTCTTCTTTTTCTTTCTTTTTAGATTTAGTAAAAGTAACATGTAAAATTATAAATTGTTAATTGTTAATTGTTAATCATCTCTTTGTCAAATTATTAAATTAATTGTTATTTTAATAAAACTAAGTTGGTGCTTTTGTTTGCGTGAGTCACTAATTTTGTTTTTAAAGAAAATTTGTATTTCTTGTTCATGTTGCACCTTTCTAATCCAGATATTATTATTTTAGCGTTATGTGACAATGAGTGTTGTCACATCCCGGCCCGGGGGGACCACTTTCCGGGCCTGCTCCACCACCGTAGCACGATATTATCCGCTTATTGTCCGCTTTGGGGCCCGATCACGCCCTCACGGTTTTGTTTTTGGGAACACACGAGCAACTTCCCAATGGGTCACCCATCATGGGATTGCTCTAGCCCCTTTCTCGCTTAACTTCAGAGTTCCTATGGAACCCGAAGTCAGTGAGCTCCCAAAAGGCCTCGTACTAGGTAGGGATGGGAATATACATTTAAGGATCACTCCCCTGAGCGATGTGGGATTTCACAATCCACCCCCTTAAGGGCCCGACATCCTCGTCGGCACACACGCGGCCAGGGTTAGGCTCTGATACCAAATTGTCACATCCTGGCCCGGGGGGGGGGACCACTTCCCGGGCCCGCTTCACCACCATAGCACGATATTGTCCTCTTTGGACCCCAACCACGCCCTCACGGTTTTGTTTTTGGGAACTCACGAGCAACTTCCCAGTGGGTCACCTATCATGAGATTGCTCTAACCCCCTTCTCGCTTAACTTCTGAGTTCCCGTGGAACCTGAAGCTAGTGAGCTCCCAAAAGGCCTCGCACTAGGTAGGGATGAGAATATACATTTAAGGATCACTCACTGGGCGATGTGGGATGTCACAAATGTTATGTCAAAAGGTAAAAATTTACTTCACATTAAGGATTTGTTTTCTCAAATTTTAGAATATAGATGCCAAAACTTCAAATATATGGTACAAAACACAACATGTAAGTAAACTTAACACCTATATATACAAACTGAGAGCACAAAATAATGATTTTTTAAATTCCCAAAAATACCCCTCCCTAGTTATGAATACCAAAATATAACAACTTAGGAGTAAAATAATAAATTAAACTGTATCATTTTGGAAATTTTCAAACAAACCACCCACTACTATGTGGGTGCTTGATCACTTTTTTATAATTTTTTTAATAACTGAATATTAAGTCAATTTTTTATTTTGATAAAAACTAATACTAATATGACACACCCCGAACGAGATCAGGGCGTGCTGGCCGTCACGCGAAGGTGACGTAACCATGTGCACAGTGCGGAAGCTAAAAAAAATAGTAACATAAAAGTACGAATAAATAAAAACTAGCATACATAAGATAAAAGTAATAAGTGCTAGCGTAAGTGAGACACAAGTTCAGAGCAGAAAGCCTAAAGCAGTCCAAACTAAAACGACGCTACAACAGTACACCCGAAGGTGGCCCTACGCTGGTGATCGTCTGTCAAAAATGCCTGGAAAGCCCTTTGGGAAACCACCGAACCTGCTAGGTAGCTAGAACCTGGAGGGGCGCAAAACAAAAGCGTGAGTGGGCCAAAAACAAAGCTTTTCGAAAACCATTTCAAAAACAAGATTCTAACCCCTCGCCGTAAAACCTGTATACTTCCCAGAAAATAAACATACGTACGTATATATAGAAATGCCAAACATGCTCAAGAATATGCCATGTCGGAACCTTATAATGAAATGCAAGTGCTCAGGTATAAATCATATCAATAACGTATAACTGGCAGCCAGAGTCACCTAAAGTGACCTGTACGGCTGAATCTAGAGCTCAAATCTCAATCACAATAACTAAACCTGCCCACGAGTCGGAACCACCTAAAGTGGTCTGTACGACAGGCCTGGGTGTAATACATATAAATGCTCTAGTGCTACGATCACGTGAAGGCTGTGTGAATAATCGCGGGTCACCTACGAGTCGGAACCACCTAAAATGGTCTGTACGACAGGACTGTGCACCTAACTTGGATCCAAGCTGAGCGTGTGGTGCGGGAGGTGAACAACACGTGAAGGACTGTGCCCTACTTTGGGCGGGAGCACTAACACCGGGGGTGCAGGTTATGAGCTCTCTAAGTATTTCGAATCACCATTTAAAAGTAAACATGAATAACACTTACCTGGCACTTACCTGTGCGTCCACAGCACCAAATATGCATATGTATATATAAATATATACGCCCAATAATGCAACTAATAATGCATAAATGACGATAATATAATGCATGACATATAACTAATAAACATTTAATTCAATTTCTGGGAAAATATAAGTATATAGGTATATACGGAAAACCAAAAGCCCACTCACTGATAAGTGGAAGGGTCGTAGCCCCCCTGCCTCGAGTGACCACGCTCGTCCTCGGGATACGTCTCACCTATATGCGAAAATACTATAAAAACGTTAATTTTAAAGCACATAACCTTCCTTTCGTAATAACTTCTCATACATTGCTCAAATTGGACAATTGAATATACCAACGTGCTCTACACAACCTCAGGATCACACCCAAATTTTTAGAAAAATTTTCCACCGCCGCACGCGCCCCCACGCGCCGGCCAAGGCACGGCCACACGCGCCGGCCACGCGCAGGCACGTGCCTGGCACGCTGACGGCGTCAACTGACGCCGTTAGGAATATTTCGTTAGTTCTAACGGATTCCATCAACGGCGTCAGGAATGTTCTGTCAAACTTGACGGAATATTCCGTCTCCTTCCCCGGCGACGTCGCCGGCGCCGGAAAACTGGAAAATTTTCAAACTTCGATATGTCGTTCGTTTTTCGTCCAAATTTCATGAAATTACTACCAAATTGAAGCTTAGACCTAGGAGAACACAAATATACCACTTTTAAGGGTTGAAAACCACGAGATCTCACCTGTCCAAACCACCCAACTTCGGCCAACTCCAAATACAGTGATCCCGACGTCCAATTTCTTCAAACGAACTACTCCGAGCCTCCTTGGGACCTCATCAAGCTATCTACAAGCTTCATTTTCCCTAAAACGTGAGAAATTACGTTTGCATGAATAGTACCCAAAATCGGACTTCGTGGAATCGACGTGAAAATGTTGATATTCTTACCTGAAACTGGTACGGTTGGGTTCCCACGAGCCTCATGAGCTCGAATATGGGTTTAGTTTCTTCGATCTGTGAGTGTTTAGTGTGCTTGTGTGTGTGTCCGTACGTTTATGGTGAAAGGGAAGGGAAATGGGGCTTGGGGAAATCGCAGGGAAAGGGACAGGGACAGGTGGGAAGTGTGGGACTGTGTGTGTGGCTCCACACATGACAACAAAGCTCACAACGACAATTAAACGTAAAGAAATCAAACTAGGGGCAATTTCGTCTTTTCACACGTACGTTAAAATGTTTTTGGGACGGGCTGTCACAAATATATAAAAATCATAGCTAATTTTAAAAAGGTAATGCTCGCCTGTTGGAGCGATTATGTATTTAAATTATATTTTATAAACCATATAACGTAGTTCTTAATTGGATTATTGTTTAAATGTTAAAGTTTTGTTTTTCATATTGGTGACACAATTTGCAATTTTAATTTAGAAAATTAGTTATCAAGTATTATTTTTATAAAAAAAATAAAAATATAATTAGTGCTGAGGTGTCACAGTATGATTGGTGACCTTACACAAGGCAGGGAGAATCTAATCAGAATATCGCCGCTCTCGCCCCCAGTAAATCGTCTCATCTATTGCCTTGGCTATCCACACTCCTCTCCCCAATCTACTAGCTGCTGCTTCCGCCATCCCCATCAACTACTCCGTCTCCATCATCTCTCTCTCTCTCTCTACTTTCTATCTGCAGAGCTCCGATCCTCTGCGGCCATGGCTACAGTCCTCGACTCCATCGTCGTTCCCCGATCCTCCGCTCTCCCTTCTTCTGCCGCGCTCTCTCGGATCCCGGCTCCCTCGTCGCTCTCGTCCTTGTCCGCCGGCCCTCGGTTGCCTCGCTGCAGAGGCCTCAAGGTCGGATCAGCTTTCCGAACTCGCTCCGTCGGATCGCTGAGTTACGGTCCCGCTTCCGGGCGAGCGAGCCGCCGTGGCGGGCTCGTCGTCTGCGAGGCTCAGGACACTGCCGTCGAAGGTCAGTCTCGTAATCTCTCCCTTCCAGTCAGGATTCAATTTTTTTATTTGTTTTGAAGTTTTTTTTATGTATTTTGAAGTTTCAAACTTTGTGTTTGGGAGCCTGGAAAATTGTCTGTTTAATTCTCCTTCAGTTTCTTAGCAATCAACAGAGGATTTGATTTTTTTTTGTGTAGAGATTGTTGTAAGATGGTAGATTTAGACTGTTTATTGAGTAAAGGTGGAACTTTTAGCGAAGAAAATAACTGTTTTTCTCTGTTTATTAGCTGCATCAATTGGGCTTTAAACTTTTTACCCATGTTCCGAATCTCGTATAAGTTGATGATATTGGTGGCATTGTTTGTAAAGAGTTGGGAAATGAAAGGTATCGATTGGGAAAGAAATTGTTGAAGAAAAATATTGGTTTTTGAAACATTTGAAAACTTGGGTTAACTCGTAAAAATTAGATTATTAGTAAGGGAAGATAGAAGGAACCGAGGATGAGCCCACCTAAGAAGCGTAATCAAATGGTTTGGAAGATGTACTTTAGATTCTTAGGCAAGTTTTATCTGGTGATTTCAAGTTGTGGTTACTTGTAATTGTTTGGTTATGCCGGTTGATGGCTGAAATAGACCTGCTGCTCGGTGGCTAAAGACAAGCCACGGTTGAGACTGTCAAGGGACTTAATTCACAGTGACTGACTAAAAATTCCAACATGAATGTTGGATTTCAGGTGAAATGTTGATTGAATGTGTGGTGACCGATCGTTAAAGACAGAAGAAACCTAGGGATGTGTGGATGAATCTTGGGTAATTCGGACATGTAATCAAAATTATGTATAGATATGGAACAGAAGTATTGTACTTATGAGAGTGTACAACGAAAGTATAAAAGTGGTTGAGAAAATATCAAAATTT
Organism: Pyrus x bretschneideri; assembly: GCF_019419815.1. Lineage (NCBI taxonomy): Eukaryota > Viridiplantae > Streptophyta > Magnoliopsida > Rosales > Rosaceae > Pyrus > Pyrus x bretschneideri. Next base: position 584,774 of record NW_025999557.1, read on the forward strand.
TTATTAGAAAAATTGAGTTTTGATCTACAAGGTGGTGCTTTTGGACTGATTCTTGCTTACTATGTAATCAATGTCCGAAGTATTAGAATGAGTTATGCAGTTCTGTGTTCACATATATTTGTCTATTAGTTTTTGGTAGTTCAACAAGTTTTATTTTTGATAGTATGTTCTCTTAAAAATTACAGTGGCTGCTGTTAGTGATGCAACATGGCAGTCACTTGTCCTAGATTCTGAATCCCCTGTTTTGGTTGAATTCTGGGCTCCGTGGTGCGGGCCTTGCCGTATGATCCACCCTATAATTGATGAACTGGCAAAGCAATATGCTGGGAAGCTCAAATGCTACAAAGTTAACACTGATGAGAGTGCTTCAATTGCAACCCGATATGGGATTCGAAGCATCCCAACTGTCATCATATTCAAAGGTGGCGAGAAGAAAGATGCCGTTATTGGTGCTGTTCCAAAATCTACATTAACCACCAGCATAGAGAAGTTCTTGTAGAGTGTGGTAAGTATTATTCAACTTGTTGGACCTAAGCTGTGCCTTGTATCTGTTTCTTCTCTTTCTAGATTATGATCTCTCAGATTTCGGATGCTTCTCTCCCAAAATAAACTCATGTCTGTTCCTGTATAGTTAGTTATCTGGATGAAGTTGTAACTATTTTTTTACTTTATGAGAATGTTAGTGACTTAGTAATTATTATTAATCGTGTGTGTGGGTTATCTTAGACGTACTTTCCATTGTTACAGAGTTCAGTTATGTTTCTTTATCTTTTGATTGAAGATCGTAGTCAGTGATGCAGGAACCTATGCATGTAGAATAACATAGAAAATATATGTTACGAGGTTGTAAGTGTTAGGTGGGATTTCCTGTGAGACCATTTCAAAGGGATGATGCAATGGATTGAAATTCATGTCAACTCCCCGGGTTCACCTTTAATTTTAGAGTGTCCTTAGGTTTAGCTAGTCAATTTTAAGACAACCTTCCATCTTAAGGTTGTCTTCTTGGTGGAGGAGCTGGTGGGGTAACTGCATAGGATGTTTAAAGGTGAGAGGAAGTTACTAGCTCAGAGCTCTAGGGCTATTTATATGCGTGCATTCTTCTTTTAAATGGCTAGCACCATTTGAGGCTGCATTAAGTAGGAAGTTTGACTCATAGTCCATGTACTCATAATTTCGAGTTCGTTTTCTCTAATCCGCACATTAGACATCTTTAATTGCCAAATATCACTCTCTACCATCGGCACAACAACAAAACCGTAAAAGAAAAGCCCTACACCATAAACTCTCCTACTGTTGGATGTAGCTATAGCTTTGGAAAGAAAGGCCTAGCTAATTTTTATATTAGGGAACAGGAGATTTGAACTCGGAACCTCGTGTGCAAGGTAAAATGCTTTTAATCAATTGATAATTCTTGTGGTTTTGAATAGTTTGAATACCAATTTAGAGAGGAGACTTTGATCCTCTATATGTAGAGATAAATTGTGCAGCTTTAGTTCGATATACTTTTTTTCTCTATGTGTTTGGTTCAATTTATAGTGCATTGTAGTGCATAACAATGTTCAACATGGATTGAATTTGGGTTTCAACTTCTAGCCATAGCCCACCAAATATCCAACACAATTAAATAATTTATCTAGTGTTGGGTCGTATATGGGAGTGCAAATTGGGTTGGACCAATTTAAATCTGTCCATGTCTAACCCAACTTTAAACCTGAACAAGCGGATTTTTTTATAGTGATAACCTGCCCGAATCCAATCCAATTTTAACCCGTTTATTAATTGGGTTGAGTTGGGTTGATTATTTGCTCATCCATCTCTAACCCAAACCAGCCCGATTAACCAAACCCAACTGTGGCCCATATCAATTAATACTCATATTACACCTAAGTGCCAAGTCCAAAAACCCACATCCTTTTAATAATTTTTTAATAAATTACCCCTTAAATCCATAATCCAATCCGTTTCATCATCTTCTTTCCTAATTGATTTCTTAATTGATTGTAAAGGATTTTGGGTTCGACCTGAAAAAAAATCTTTTCTTTTCATTAAAAAAAATAAAAAGAAGAAGAAAAGAATAAAAGGCTTTGATTTGTCAGCCCCATACTTGCACTCTTTAAACCCTAAAGCTATATATTAAATTGTTAGTCTCCAACCCTAAATTCTTTGTGTTTAGAAGCAATTGATCAGCAACTCAGCCTACCTCTTTCATTCTGCCTATACAAAACAGTAAGCCTTTTCTCCTTGATCAATGGACCTATTGGTTTAATCATATATATAATATACATATATATCACATAATATAATATAATATACACTAAAAGTTTGATTAGGGAGCTCTTTCGAACCAAATCACATGAAAGTGAAGAAAGAATTATAAAATTTAAAAAAAAAAAAAAGAAAAAAAAAAAAAAAGAAGAAGTGTTCTAGGTAATCATGCATGCATATCTGATAAAATCTCAATTACTAGTTCCTATACGAACTAAATTAAAATTTTGACATTTCTGTCTTATATGTTTATGTTACTTCCTATCAGCTATTTTTGTTGTCATAAGTTAATATTTTGTTTCATGTGTTAATTGTTCAGGTCCATTTGATTGTCATATATGGCAAAACATAATCAGACTACTCCAAGAGAGCCTTTGCCAGCTGCTCCTGTAGAGCCTCAAAATGCTACAATTAAACCTCAGGTACCATCTAAACGCAAAAGAGTATATGAACCCGTCTAAAGTTTGGGCACATTATGAAAGAGTTGGGCAACCTGAACCCAACCCAATTAAACCCAAGCCCAAATGAACTCGATGGAAATCCAATCTGAACCCAATCCTGAATTGTAAAAGTTGGATTAGGATTGGGTTGACCTTCCAACCTGCCCGAGTTGCACCCCTAGTCGTATACAGGTTAACAGGCTACAAAATAATATAAACATGTTCAAGTGTGTTATTTTCAGGTTAAACAGGTTGACGAGATCAACTGTTATTTAACCCTATCATGCAATTATGTTCAACTCAAACCCGTTTATTTCGTGTCATCTTCAAGTCAAGTAATCGTGTTCGTTTTCCAAATTATGAGTCCTAAATTAATGAGTTTGGGAGGGATGATTCGAGTCTCTTTTAATATTATCACATTCAATGTGAACTCAAAACGCTTTAGTAGCTGCTCAAGAGATTCATCATATCTGCAGTGTTGCCATACACAATTTGGGGACCTTCAATTCCTCCTACAAAAGGTAAGAGGGTGTGGATTAACCTCCAACCCGTTTGGTGGGCAGGATGAGATGAGTTATTTTTAGTTAATCTGTTTGGTGAGAAAAATTGTAACATAAACTGAATTGACTACAAATCCGAAATAGGAAAAATATGGTGGGCTACCAATCCAATCCTATACTTAAGACCAATCTCATCTAGTACACAAAACGGATCAAAATATTCCTATCCTAAGTGAACATATATAATGCCCCGAGTGCTAACTTTGAGGCTCTGACAGAAGCTGAGATTTGTGTTTAGTTTCAACTTTCAACTACAATCTCCCAAAAATCCAAATGGGGTCGGATCTGGATGGTCCAGGACATTGCCAATTATGGCAGTCTTGATAAAAATAGATGTTCCTCAAACGTACGTGTCAAACGTTATCCTTTTTAATGTTGTCTCCACTTGCTGCCCTTATTAACATTGCCCTAAACCTCGAGAACTTATATGCCACAAAATACCGTCACCGTAGCGTCTAGTAACATATGTACAATTAGTCGCCTAAATTCACAGGATAGAGCAGTGTCCTTATCCACCATCAGAGTTATGACTCATATTACTAAATATAGCCAGGTACACTTCAAAAGATAGGGCATGATGATTTTGAAAAGAGTTAGCATAAGAAGTAGTACCATCAAATGCTCTACATGGGTTGTTAGATTCACCGCACAATATGTATGCAAATAAATCAGCATTTTGTTTTTAAGTTTGATCCAACAGCATACCTCTTGACATGCTACGATGACGTATAAGTTTAAGTTTAACATACATTGTCGGTACATTGATAGGTTAAACTTTTAGGCTTAGTAGTAATTTAACATGATATCAGAATCTTATTTGTAATAGATCCTGAGTTTAACTGACATTCTCCACTATTTGTTGGTTTGGAAGATGCTGACTTTGCACATGAGAGTGGATCAACCTGATATACGTTATTATGAGAGTTGTAATTGATACTCCGCACTCTTTTGTATTGAAAGAAAATACATGAGAGAGGAGTCTTTTATTGCTAGAGAGGTCTTATTAGACTATTCATATTCAACGGTAGAAATTTCTTCCATGTGAAGGTTTTGTCCATTGGAATTAGCTCCTGATTATTTAGAAAATCCGACCGACCATGGGCCTCCTAATAAGAAGCCAAGCATCATTTTTCATCCTGAAGATTTGATTCTCTAGCGTATGCCAAGTGTCACATTACTGTTGCCGATGAAAGGAACACGTGGCTCTGTGTAAGATTCATGTGGCTTATTATATTTCATTGAAGCTACATGACCATCCGGACATGGGTTGCTCTTGGCACTAAATCACGTGACATATAAGACCATCTAATATCGAGAAGTAGATTAATTTTATTTTTCATAAACGTGTTTTTCATATTATCTGTATTACTATTACTTTGTCAACATTATAGCATCAATATATTGCGAATAGAACTCTTAGTGAAAAGTAAATGACGATATTTAACATTTCATTGGCCAGGCCGACCTTGAAAATTTGGACGCTCTAATCGAGTCTTTGAAGTAGCGTCTTAGAGTTCTTTGATCACGGCTTTGTACATTGATATGTATAAAAAAGAATTCTCAAAAACAAAAAACTCTATATCTTCATCATATATCATTAAAAATTAATATCAAAATAAGAAAGATGTACAAACCTGACCTAAATAACACGTCTCGTATTTTTAGACGCAAATGTACTAGTTAAGTGTACATAATTTAATTTTAAAATCAATTCTTTTTCAATTGATAAAATAGCTAACTCATTCAGTCTTTTCTTGTGATATAGTTGATCAAAGATAAGATATGAACAACTTTAATTTTGAAAAAACTTCTTTCTGGAGAGGCAATTGTAACTTGTATAACTAGTAAAGTTCTATTCTAAAAACCCAAACACTCAAAGTTTGTAAACTTCTTATGAATAGTCATAAAATTCGTAATATTAATTTATATGTAATATAATAAAATAAAAATTAGAGGCCCCTCAAAAGTGAAGGCCTTAAGCAGCCTGCCTCCTCCGACTATCCTCAAGACCAGCCTGTTTATTGGACAGTCGAATAAGATACTTGACCCGGATGCTGGCTTGCTTTATAATATCCCCCCAACATAGGGATAAGAGTCTAGTCAGCATGATAGAAAGTTCCAACTTCGATTGATTTCCGTTTTGATAAAATCCATCTCAGAAAGTCAAGAAGATTGCAAAGAAAAGGAACTCCATGTCATATTCTTCGGGATGATCAAACTTCATGATTTCGTTTTTGAACCTTAATTCCTTGACATATACCCCCACCGCGTTCGAACCTCATAACTTGCATGGAAAATATACATGAAATTAAAGAACACAAGTAGTGATCACATACACACGAGTACTTGTGTTCATGTAATGTAGTTGCCTGTTGACATTAACTTTCAGTACAGAAAAATATATGGGAAGTCCTTAATTATTTCCCATTCGGCATTAATTTAAAGGAAAAACTACATTTAAATGAATGCTCACGATTACGTGCATGAAAGCGCCATATATGAGATTAAATATGCACGAGTTCGTAAATGACCAAACAGGATAAACTACATCTTTAATTGAAATGCTGGATCAAAATTTGAACTAATCCTAAGGGTTGGTTTAGTGGAAGATGAGTAAAGGTTTCCAACTCTTAATCCAAGTTTGAACTTCCATGACGTATTTTTTGGGGCCACCAACTTTGGTTTGGTGTACTATTTGACCTGGATGTCGTCTGACATGTGGTACCAAAACTAGATGAGGAGGAATATTAGTTTGTCATCAATGTATCGTGAGAGACCTCCTATATTATAAAAAAAGTTATTGAGCATATACGATTTGCACTTGACAAAATAGAGTAATGCTAAGTAGACCAATTTTTCAGATCAATTTTGTAAATCATGTGATATGTCACCAATAGGAAATAAGCTTGTTAATCAACAGTTAAGTAATAATCCAATCATCAACGATCATGTCATACGGTTTAATTTGTTGATTTCGATAAGGTTGAATATTTGTATGCCGCATAAAGTGGGGATCATATAACATTTCGCCATCCCCATCTGGATTTGTCACAGCCATCAATTTTCACAATCTTGAATTTTCTTAGTGGCGAATGAATATTTTCCTTCAGGTATATTGTGCACTGCATGGGTCGAAAACCATAAAATAGAGTAAATGAAGGCATTTATGAATCCCACACGTCTTGCCAATGAGAATATATACAGTCAAGTGATACTTATCCTTCTGAGATTGAGATCTCCATTTGCTGAGAGAGAATGTTATTATTTATAGGGATACTCAAAAGTTGTTGTCAACATGGGTATAGATTTACACTTTGAAATTTCAATTTCGAGACAAAAATTCCGTTAAAGGTTAATTCATATTAAATACCAAGTTGGGCATATATTGTAAAAAAAAATTGAAGCCATTTTTAAGTATTTCAGAATACGCCACAAACATTATTGTACTTGAGCCTATGATTAAATAAAATATCTTGCCCTCAAGTTTGTTTCTTTTACGGATTTTATAAGGTCCCTTAGGGCCTGGGGTTGAGTATGATTGTTTAGCGTTTTAGAAGGTTTGTCAAGGTTTGAGGTTGATCATTTGGGTTTAGGGTTTTAGAATGTCCTTGGGAGGAGGTTAGGGCTTGGGGTGTAGTTTTCTTGTCTTGAGTGGAGCCTAAAACCAGGGAACTGTACCCTTCACCCTAAGCGATTAACGTAGTGAAATATGGTAGGGTGGGACATTATTTTCATTTAACTAGTAAATTAGTTCGACTTTTAAACTAGGATGTAAACTAAAATATGGTATTTTAACTTAAAAGTTATTTTGAATTTGATATTTAAACTAAAAGTTCCCTAAAGAATCAACTACTATTTTGTCAAAAAAAAAAAGAAAAAAAAAGAAAGGGGTTACATAGAAAATCAGGAGTTTAATAAAACTATAGGCTTGCAACAAAGTAAAACCAATCAATTAGATAGACATACACTTTGGTGGTTATGCTTGAAAGAATAGTAAACCAACCGAGTCTTGGTGTAGTTTTGCGTCATCGATGTAGTATAATATACATACATTTCTTTTGAACAAAACTGTGTATTTTAAATTTTGATTGAACCCTTTGAATTGTCATTTACGTGTCCAAGCATATCAAATTTTTCTTAGTCGCGAGATATTTTTCTGTCGTCCTAAGCTGGACTTATCACTCCCATAATTTCTATTTTGTTGAAGATCTTCTCATTAAAATATACTTTTGAAAAAGTTAAAGTACTACTCTCATGAAGGGAATCGGGTACCGAACTTTGATCAACCTCATCATAAAAAAATTACAAGGAATTGCAGAGGGTGGATATTAAAGACAGAAAAAGAAAAAGTTAGATGTGATTTGAGATCTTGATCTGAACAAAAATGGTTCTTTATTTGATCTCAAAATGATTTCTGGGATCCTGGATTATATGATACTCCTTTTGAATGGCATATTGGACTCTGCAGTGACCCTTTATATTTCTTAGGATGAAGTGCTGATTTAGTCTTTGAATTATCACCTCAGTGAAAATTAGGATCTTGAATTATTTTTTCGGTAAAATAAGTCCCTAAATTCATTAGAAATTGCTAATTTCATCCCTACTATTATGTTCAAAGCTATTTATCCAATTTTTCGTCAACTTAAATCATTTAACGCACTTTAGAGTGTAATACCATCATTTTCTCGTCTATAAGTGCTTAACATTTCATATAGGTTGCGAATTTAATGTCTAATTTACCCTCAAAAGTTAACTTACACTATTTCTTTATAAAAAAAAACTATCAATTTCTCTTCCAAAGTTAACTCCATACACTATTTCTTTATGAAAAACTACCAATCTACACTCCAATGTGTATCATATGCAAGTAACGTGACTTAAATTGACGGAAAATTGAATATAGTAGCTTTGAACATTAGAGATGTAATTGGCAGATTTTTATAATTCAAGGACTATTTTTTTGAAAAAAATAATTTAAGAATCTAATTTTCACTAAGATGATAATTTAGGAACTAAATTAGTAGTTTACCCTATTTCTTAATCGCACAAACAGAAACATGATTTGCAGGGACAAGACTGATGAGACTCACGCTAGAATTCTACAAGAATCTGATTCTTCACATCCACACGCTAGAATTCACATTAATCCTTTCATGATAGAAAAAGTAATTATTTTGTAAGAAATTGTTTTATTATATCCCCTTGGCCTTGATGTATTCCGAAGACTCACGTTCCATATGATAGTCATTTATAGAATTTGTTTAGCAAATAATGTGGAACACGCACAACGTATCATTACAAGAAGCGGCGGAGTTAGACTTTTAGAGGTTGGGAGCTTCACCTACTCTCTACTAAGGCGTTTGTTGCAACATTTTTTTTCAACTATTTTTTTTTTATGTTGTGAAAATGGGAGAGGAAATTGATGATTCTTGAACCCTTCTGGACCTAAGGTGGCTTCGTCATAATATAAGATGTGCTGTCAAAATGAATCTGAAGCACATGTTGAGGGAAAAAAACCACCGTAATCGCTTCTTTAAGCAATGGTTTGAAACTTCGAGAAGTCTTTGCATCTCAAAAACTTTGAACTCTAGTCACAAGAAACTTGTAGAATGGCGACCCACACAGCCAAAGGTTTAGGGCATCAAAACCGTGTCCGATAAGCAAACCACGTGCATAGGGCAACTACTCGTTTCTTGCTTCTCAAACCGTGTCCGATAAGCAAACCACGTGCATAGGGCAACTACTCGTTTCTTGCTTCCCAAAATAATTAATTAGTGGCTAAGTCCACCTCGTATGTGTAGAAACTAAGACTAATTAGTGTTTTTTTTAATTAATTAAAGGCTTAAATGTTGAAGTGGTCCTATGTTTTATCTCTCCAACTGATTTGGTTCCCTGTGTTTTCAATTTCGTTAATTTGATCACTGTGTTCAATTCAGTTAGTGATTGTGCTCTTTTCCGTCCAATTGTTGTTTACAAATTTACAAATATATTTTGAAATCGATTAAAAAATAATATAAAATAAGAAAAAAAAAAAAAAAAGAGAGAATAAAATATAAAAAAATCTCACAATAAAAGATTGAAAGCCTCCTGCCTCATACCTCCACGAGGCTCCACCCTAATCCTAGCCACCACCATCACCGAACTGACCCAAGCCAACACCCCAACCACCATGAATACCCTGAGCAACCAGCCATTCTACTTATTTTAAGAAATCTTCACAACACTGTCCCATATCTGCCATCGAGTTTTGTTTCATTTTCTCCATATATACGTCATCGTTGCCTCCATGGGTACGTCGCCCATACGTCGATCTCCACCTTCTTCTCCCCTGCGCCAGTGTTGACCCCATACGAGCCCTACCTTCACACTCTCATCGACCACCATGCAGTGTCAGTTCCTTTTTATTTTATTTTATTTAAATCGTATTTTTATTTTAAAATTGATCTTTTTCTATTTATTAAGTATTTAGAGTTTTAATTAATTTAAAATGAAAATCTTAACAGTAAATTAAACGAATGGACCATATTAACTAATAAAATAAAACACAAAGATTAAATTAGCCAAATTAAAAATCCTTAAACTGAATTGGCCAAACGAGCAAAGCACAATAACTATTTTGACATTTAAGACTTTACTAAAATGACTAATTAGAGATAAAGACAGTTGTAGATAGGGATTTTTGAACTTTAATCCTTGAAGTAGATTAAAATTTAATAAAAATCTACTGTTAGATTGGATATTGATTTTAGTCCTTCAAGTACTTAATTCAAATTCATATTATATTAATATTTTTAATATTTAATACATTAAATTTTAAATTTATTATACCGAAATGTCCATAGCTAAATATATTGTAGTGAATTAGTGGCACATAAAAAAATATGCAAAAACATAAGTGTACCGAAAATTTTGTACCTCAATTTATGATACTAAACTAGTGTACCAAAATGTCAGTACCTAAATATATTATATTAAACTAGTGTAACGAAATGATCGTACCTAAATATATTGTAATGAATTAGGAGGACATAAGAAAATATGCAAAAATATAAGTGTACCAAAAAATCTTTACTAAAATATTTTCTATATAAGATACTTACCATAATGAGAATTAAAATTTATAATTATGAACACCATAAATGTGACATCTCACATCGCCTAGGGGAGTGATCCTTAAATGTATATTCTTATCTCTACCTAGTATGAGGCTTTTTTGAGAGCTCACTGGCTTCGGGTTTCGTAGGAACTCCGAAGTTAAGTGAGTAGCGCACGAGAGCATTCCCAGGATGGATGACCCATCGGGAAGTTCTCGTGTGAGTTCCCAGAAACAAAACTGTGAGGGCGTGGTCGGGGCCCAGAGCGGACAATATCATGCTACGGTGGTGGAGCGGGCCCGGGAAGTGGTCCTCCCAGGGCGGGATGTGACAATAAAATTATAAATAAAAAAGGAGAGACATTGAATACATATGGTGGCATTAAATAGAGTTTAGAGACTAAAATCAAATTTTAATCTTGTATAATACATTTTTCTAAACGTCATCTTATTTAAGGATTAAAATCTAATTTTCTATTGTAGATATTAGACAGGTCTAGTCAGCATAATCACCAACCCTATATTTTTCATTAAGCTATAGTTAATTAGCTGGTCACATTCTTCTGGATGGTCAACGTGCAAAAGTAAAATCTCCATCGACTCCCTTAATCTTCATTAACTTCAAATTTTTACTTGCTTAATTTATTTGTTACAATTTTCCGCATTTCAAAAATTGTAAACAAATGAAAAGCTGATTTGGTCAAGAAAATGAGATGTCATGTTTACTGATTTAATCGTAGTTTCTAGTTGCACAGATTTTTGACACAAATGTGAATTTTGGTGCATGTGATGTAGCTATATATATGGAAAGTGGTTCTATTCATATATAACATTTTACCTCTCACACATCTTATGTTGATTTATGTCATTTGATTTTTTTCAATTCATTCGAGCCGAATGTCGGAAATTAAAAAAGTGTATAAGAGAAAAAAAGGGGTGTGTGAATATCATCACCTTATTTGTAAGGACGTACGTGGATCATATTTTGTTCTAATCCAAGAGGCACTATCCCATTTTCTTCTTAAGAAGAATGATGAGATTACTTGATAAACAAGACTTGTTCTAGAAAGGGCTTTTTGACTCATGTGCCCTTCCCCTTGCCTTTAGGGGGCTACTTCAGCTTGACAAGAAGTTAAGAGAGTTAGTAAGAAGTCAAGATATGAAATTTATTGAATTAAGTAATAATATACGTGTTTTTTTTTTATTGTAGTGCATCGTTGCATGAAATTTTTATTAAAAACATAATTGTCCTTTTTTGATTAATTAAGAAACAAAATTGTGTTATAATATGGCCGGTAAGTACTCTTTAGTATATGTTGTTTATTGATGCATATCGATATTGTATTCCTAGAAAGTATGCCAATGTGTTATATGACACTAAGTCTGCCATCTTTTAGGAATTGTTAGTTCTTAAGAACACATTAATGTAAACTATCACCATATGGAATTATAGGGAGAGGGATGAAGTGAAAGTCGACCACACAATCTTAGTAAGATGACGACCAATTGTATGACCAAAGGATTTCTCTAAAAGCAAATTTAGAGGAGTATGTGACTACAAGTTGGAATTATCTAGATGTTGCAGTCGGGGCATGCGGTATAGGCATTGGAAGGATTTCGAGGACGCCTGAAATGAAAATTTTGATGAGTCTCTATCTGATTGGTTGGTCGGATAAAAGATATAGGGGCCCTAGCAAGGTAACAAAGCTATAACAGATCTTCTTGTATGTAAAATTGTCAAACACATCAAGTTCGAATTTGTATAATATCTTGGCGTATAATGTGTAAAGTCATGGATTAAGTGTATCGAGGAAAGCCTCATGATTGGTTTAGGAGGAAGTACTTGATCGAAATTTCAATGCATTTCAAGTTGGACTTGGCTGAAGTCGCCATTAATACTAGGTATAGATGGTATTTTCTTGGAACAGTGTTATGGTACCATTTTACTTGAAAGATTAGTAAAATGGAGTCGCCAGTACAAGCGTAGTTAGTAATAGTGGTCAAAGCATGCACATTTATAAGCCGAACCACGGACTGAGGACAATTTACAAATATTTGTAAACTACAACTGGAAAGTTAAGAGTACATAGGATTTGATACCCGGTAATGATATCCAATCTGTGTAGCCAACAAGATTTTACATCTTCACAATCAAGTGGAAGATGTTAGAATATGATCACGATGATGTTGGCTTTAATACTATGTGTGTATTTGATGTATGAAGGTGCACCGTAAGATTGGTGTACTAATAACATTTAACCAAAAATGTGATAAGAAGTATGACTTATCATAAGGGTTATCTTGTATAAGTAATGTGTCTTATTATGAAAAAAAATCATAAGACCATTCAGAGAAATATCACAACTCTCTGGATTCCTCTAGACAAAGCATTCAACGTGAAACAAAATTCTCCTCTTCCCCTTGGTATGCTATTTCTCCCTTGGCACTACCACATACTAATCAATAGTAACGACATTAGAGTTTGATCCTGTGACATTCATGTGAAAGCATATCGAAGACTATCTATTTAAACCAAATTTATAGACCATATGATGTGGTTGTTGATGATTAGATTATTACTTAAGTGTTAATTAACGTGCTTATTTCATATTATTTTTTATTATTAAGATGCGCCGTCCAACCTGCAGTCAACTTATCAATTCAAAACACACTGGTCTGCTACTGCTAGGGCAACTACTCATTTTTTGCTTCTCAAAATAACCAGGCTGCTGATAATTAATCAGCAGCTAATTCCACCTGGCACGTATAGAAACTAAGACTAATTAGAGTTAATTAATTAATTTATTTGTTAAAATGACTAATTAAAGATAAAGACGGTTGCAGGCAACGGTCTAGTCAGCAAAACCTCCAACATCCAACCCTATATTTTTCATTAAAATATAATTAATTTGCAAGTCGCATTCTTCTGGATGGTCAATGCCCAAAAGTAAAATCTCCATCGACTCCCTTAATCTTCATCAACTTCAATTTTTCCCTTGCTTAGTTATAACCAATGAAAACCCTAATCAGCTTTGCTTACTTACCAGCCAAATATTTTTCTTCGGTCAAGAAAATGAGGTTCCGTTTTGACTGGTTTAGTCGTAGTTTCTAGTTGCTTCTTCTAAATTCATAGCCAGGAACCAGGAACGTTCCTCTGTTGTTGCTGGCCCTTGCCAAACACCAATAGCAAGGCTGCACAGGTTTTTGATCTAAATGTGAATTTATTGGTGCATGAGATGTAGCTATGTACGTAAGGACGTACGTGGATCATATTTTGTTCTAATCCAATTCAATGATCCGGTTCATAACAGATAATTCAGTTCAAGAAAAGAGACCTCCTAGACACTAGAGTTTGAAACTCTTTTCTAGTAAATAACAATAATTTTAAAATAAAACATTGTCTTGTTAATGTGGATGTAGTATTTTTCATCCTTAAAAAATAATTTTAGAGATTTGTATAGACTATATTCAAGATATTCATATCCAGTCCACAATAAAAAATCGTTAAGTAACTTTAATCAAATACACAAAAAGTGATTGTGACAAGACCACTTAAAACCGAGCTAATATATTGACAAAAAAAAAAAAAAAATAGAGCTAAGAAACTGATTTTATAAGGTTACCAAAAAAATAAGTAGTTTATTTTTTACACAAAGAATTTAAGATCTTATAAGCTTAAACACTTCACTGTAAGCTCGTTCTAATTTACCTTCTTGCCACATCAATCACACGTGGCAAGAAAACTCATTTCTAACCTCAATCAAACCCAGGTTTTTTACTGTAGTATTAGGAGATATTTTTCATGGTGAAGGGAATTTGGCTCAGTGTACTAAGTGTATTGGAAATTAAAAAAAAGTTTCAACCAATTATATTATTATATTAAGTGTACCAGAATGTGTTTATGACACATGGAAAAATTTCTCCTCTATTAGAAGACAAGCGATACACTATGTGTAATAATAAAGTGGAAGGACAATGAAAAAATATATCTTAAAAGTAGAGAACAACTAACCTGACACACGTACATTGCAAATGGCGTCCCTTGCCAACAAAACAAAGGCATGTGAATGCTAAGGAGACTCTTAAAGTAGGATTCTCTATAGATTCTCTATCACTTCACTGTTTAACGTTAATTCACATGCCAATATTATAAAATATTGTGCAAAAAATATGAGGTAACAGAAAGTCTATGAAGGGTCCTACTTTTTTGAGATTCTCTTAACATTTCTCTTATTTCAATGTTACAGAACATTACCATAACAATGTGATTATGTCATGTAAGTGTGTATCATCTTGTGCTCGGAATACATACAAAAATTCGTCCAAGCAAACAAAGAAAATAAAAGAGGGGTAAAGGAAAAAAAGGGATCATGGCGTTGAATTGAACTACCGTAATAAATCCATTCATACGTGGATTGAAGACCCGACGCGGTTGAACTCGTTGCAAATATATATATTCACATCTTGCACGACATTTGAGCACCAAAACAACATTACACCAAAAGACAATACTCAAAGATCTCTTTCTTGTTTTGTATTTATACAACCTACACCTCAACCCTTTCGCTCTCAACCATTTCACCTCTCCTCTCTGTCGCCAACAATCAAACCCACCACCTCTCTCTCCCCCCTCTGTTTCGTAACCTGTAAGATTTGGAGCTTGTTTTTGATTGCCACCCCGATCCCTTCCAGCTTTTTCTCTTCCTCGGTATGCATTATCTCTCCCTCTCGCTCTCTCTTAATTTTCTTTTTCATATTATTTGTTTCTGGACTTTGTCTGTGAAAGGTCTTGAATTTGTTGGTTTTATTTGATGGGTTTCTCTTTAATTTTGATTTCACGTTTAGAACAATGATGGGTTGGTTCCTTTTCTCCTCCTTTTTTCTGTGTTGGGGTTTCAATTGCCATGTTTTAATGTGATTTTATTATGTCTGTGATTTCTAATCCCTTGAAAATATAACTGTTTCATGTAGTCCTGGATAATTAGGAGTTTTTGTTTTATTTTTTCCCCATCTTCTGAGTTCTATTTGCTTGGGAGAAGTTGTTTCTGGAACCTAAGGTGGATATCTTTGCATGTGATTTTCCATAGAGGAATTTATTAATGGAAGTGAGTGGCGGTGGCAATTTCTGCCATTGTCTCTGTTCATGTAGGGAAAACCTTGTTTGTAATTCTCCCACTGGCGATTTTTCGGTTTCAACTGATTTACATCCTATACAAAAACATGTTTCAATTGCTAAACATTATCTGTTAGTGGATTGTTTGATCAATATTACAAAGAACTGGGAATTTTTCTTGAAGGAATGTGTAAATTTTTTGTTAGGCTTACTTTAGCTGCCCAGAATCCAAAAAATTGAGTATCTTACACTATGGTTCTTATGAAGGCCAATCTTCACAAATGATTAGGCATCCTTATGGTACTAATTTGTTCTCTTGAAATTAAATTGTCCTCTAGAATTCCCTCTGAATATCTATAAACCTGTTCCGTTTTGGAGACTAAGCTTTTGAGTTTTGCTATCCTTGCAAGCTTAGAAGCCTTCACCTTGCACCCAAGGTCCTGACTTCAATTCCCCCCTCCCCTCTATCGTTTGTAGAAAAAAAAGAAAGTTTTTGCTATTCTTTTCGCTTTGATTTGGCATGTGCGATTTCTGATTAATTTTGTGATCGTAAATCCCTTATAATTTCATAATCCACTCTTGCAACATTGTTTCTTCTTCCAAAACATTTTTCTTTTTTGTGGATACTTTTGGCTTGATTTGAAGTCCTGAATCAAGATCTGTAGGTTTTGGAACCTGGATTACTGAAATCTTTAATCTTGTAATCCTCTGGGGTTCTTAAGATCTGTTCTTGAGAGTTATTTTATTTATTATTGAATCGTCAAGAAACCGAAATTAAACATTGTAGGCTTAACAGTTAACATAGAGTTGTTTTGGAGGTGAGAGGTGAAAAAGGGGGGAGAACATGATCCTGGCATGTTAGTCATACTCGTCTTTTCAATTGTTTAGGATTAAGATGGGTAGAGGTCATTTATATTCTTCTTATACATGATTAGTGGGTTTAAAACCCTTGTTCTTTTCGTCCTCCAATAGAGGCTAAGTGATATTTCTGTATCCTTCTGTCTTTGTCGCTTTAAAGTTAACTAAACACTAAACACTATTTTCTATGTTGGTTCCTTTGTTTTATTCATTTGTGGTTTTTCTAAATGCTTAGTGTCTATTTAGATAGAATTCGGATTTGTTTTATTCATTTGTGGTTTTTCTAAATGCTTGGTGTCTATTTAGATAGAATTCGGATTGAGGAAGTTGTCAGTGGCATTGTTGAGATTGATTATAAAAGCTTTTAGTCGAGGTCATAAGATTTAGGGACAGTTTTTTTTGTACTATCAAAATTCCTTGCTTGTAGTGTTTATTAACGGAATCTCTCTTCTTTCTGTCAGATGCGCAAACATTTGCACGCACTTGAGTTGTTTTGTTTTACTGGTGTGTAATGGCAATTTATGCTTACTAATAAACAAACCCTTTTGTAACAGAACATATCGCTATGGAACAGAACTTTTATGAGCCTGAGACACACTTTGTTTCAGTTGGAGATGTTTCTGTCAAGAAGTGGAATTCAGTCTCATCCCCAACTACAGTCTCGGACAACGACACTGGCTGCTTTGAATGCAACATATGCTTAGATTCAGCACATGAACCTGTGGTGACTCTCTGCGGCCACCTGTACTGCTGGCCGTGCATTTACAAGTGGCTTCAGGTCCCAACTGCCTCTGATGAACAATCCCACCTGCAGCAAACTTGTCCTGTCTGTAAGGCTAACATCACCCCTTCTTCAGTGGTTCCCCTCTACGGTCGGGGCTTATCCTCTTCAGATTCTGACGGAAAGAAATCTCAGTTGGATCTGGTCGTACCACGTAGACCCCCACCGATTACTGCTACTACCGCCACATCAGTGCCAAGACAGCAACTTCATCCAAATTTTTTGCAAAGGCATTCAGAGTCTGTTCACGATCAGTACTATCCCGCTTATGGTGGTTATGCTGCGAACTCAGATTCAGCTTATCTCGGGGGTACAACGATGACAAATTTATCCAATCCAACGATTGGAATGGTTGGAGAGTTTGTGTTTGCAAGGATGTTTGGGAACTCAAACACTAATTTGTTTACTTACCCGTATCCGAATTCATACACCCCAAGTAGTCTTAGGATGAGAAGGCAGGAAGTAGAGCTGGACAGATCTCTCAATAGAGTAACCATCTTTCTTTTCTGCTGTTTTATGCTGTGCCTTCTCTTGTTCTGAACATATTCTTTATATAGATTCACTCTTGTACAGTTGTAAGAAATGACCATCATACAGAATATATACACCATATGCTGGTAGAGATTTTGTATTTTACTAGTATTATACAGTATATAGCCTTTTTGGTTTTTGGGTGCATCTAGGGGCCAGGCCCAAAACATCTTAGAGCTCTTTCGAAGTACTTTAATAAAAAACAATTTTGCTCGAAAGCACTTTCAATAAATACATTTTTATTAGAAGCACTTAGCATGTCTTGTATAAGGCACTACAGTTGCTATTTTTTAGTATGTAATCACTTTAAAAGATGGTTAAAAACACTTTTGGTGATCTGAAATTATTTTTAGTCATTTTAAAAGTAATTTTAACCAAACTTGCTAAATCAAACCGGGCGTAGAAACCAAATATATGTTCAATAAGCGCGTGATCAATCTGTTAAGCTTCTATACTAAGTGGTTGACAATAAGGGAGTTATGTGCGGGCTGGTTTAGGAGTTGTCCAACTTGATCGTATGGTTAAGGTTCAAAATTGGTGTTGTGTTACAAGTGGGTCGAAATGACCCATGAGACTCCTCAAAATGACTCGAACGATGGTATTGGTACTATTTGTTTTTTTTTTTTTTTCTTTTTTTCAAGTGGTAGAGAACGTTTATAAAAGAAAGTCCAAATGGGACAAAATACAACGTACGCAGTCCTCGAATGGTCGGCATAAAAAAATAAGAGCTACTTATACAAACAAAGCATGAGTAATGGTTCTTATTTACAACAATCTCAAGAGTACATAAAAGAAATAACATAAAAGAGTTTTACCCCCCAAAAAAGATTATCCACAGGGTCTCAAACAATAGAGGCCCAAAAGTGGCTAGTAGAGAGAAACTTAGAAGCCTAGATGAGGGATGACTTGTCGCAGCTACCCGAAATCAGAAGTGGCCGACAACCCACATTGTCAATTCCACACCATAAAATTATCCATCCATACATCGTACCGCATACAGACCTTTAATTGCCCCAATAAAAATCAATGGCAAACCACATACCAATAGCATCATAAAACCCTAAGCAAAACTGACAATTATCACCAATTAACTTGCAAGCCAAAAGAAGCAACCAAACCTCACTATATCCACCGCCCGGAGATCAGCAAGAACATAGTTCAAACTTCAGCGAAGTAGGACATGAATTCATAACCACAGAAGGAGGCAGGGCAAAACTTTGTGCCGAACTCAAATGTTTTTCGCATACCTTCAACTGAATAAGTGGCGATTCGCTCTAGCGTGGGCAATGGGCACAGGAACTCGGTCAGACTTCTCAATTGAAAACTAGTAAATTGATGGCAAAACAAACTCTTGAGGGTTGGATCTGTGGTATGGGTTAGGAAATTGAGGTTCATTTGGGGCTAAATGAAATTTGGCACATGTTGGAACCAAATTTGCACCGCCGTGAGTGGTGGCAGTGCACAAACATCGAGCAATCTGTAAAATAGTAAACAACCATGAGCAAGCTCGAGACTTGGGGAGGGGGTGTCAGCTAAAGGCTTTCCGACAGTCATATTAGTGAATAATTTTAGACTCAAGCAGTGGACAAGTGAATTGAAGTGTTTAGATTGCGTTACCAAATATGAACACCAAATAAGTGTATTTATACTGTGTGAAAGAGAGTTTTTTTAGGATATAATCTTTCTTCTAAGCTAGGAGAATCTTAGAGGATATTTAGGAGTAGATATTGCACCCTTTTGGAAGTTTGTGATTACTGGAAATCTAAGACTTATTCGATCTAATTAAGTTTATATCAAGATCAGCTCGTGTGTCTTGCGGAACAAGCATGATCATCCGACGGAATTGCTTGGACTCCATCTATTGCCCTGGAATAGGGTGATAATGTCCCCGGTACTATCCAGCTTCGCCCAAAATTGATGAATCCACGACCGTCATTGAAAGAATTTATGAATCCGCCACATAGTTAAAAAGAGAGTTCTGATAATTACAAAGATCAATATGAAAACAATGAGCAAAATATCAAACACATTGTTTGGGTTAATATTTGAATATTGGGCTTGAAAGAAATAAAGCCCAAAGATGCCAATTAAAGGAAACTTGCCTGAAGCCCAGCATCGAGCCTAAAGATGAATTGAAGCCTTATCAGCCAAGATACAAGCCACGTGCCTACAATTGAAGTGACAAGTGATAGAAACTAATTTACTATCAACCAAAGAACATTTTCCAGTGGCATTGCTAGTAAAAAGTTGATGACTCACTACCCTCCAAGGGCTTTCGGGCAAGAGCAAAAGTTACAACAGTCGGGTCAAATTGTCTATAAAAGGGAAGACAAGCCCTAAAGACAAAGGCACTCAACCAATCAAACAAACAAACATACAAACTCTACTCTCAAGCTAGATATGCATCCTAAAGCTGAAATCAACCTAGATTTAGTCATCTTAGCAATAATTCTTTAAAAAAGCTATCTCTTGTCTAGTTTAAAAGCTCTGCTATCTCCCTCGGTGGTGTAGTATCGATTCTTTTGTGTAAACTTATTTACCATCCATCCTTTTTTAGCATATAAACCCCTGTAAATTCAAAGAGAAGTAACTGCAAGAGGTTCAACTTTACCAGACAAGGTAAAATCTTGCCCCGAGTCTCTTTGTTTGTTCTCTAAATTAGTAGATCTACTGCTTAATGTACTTTTCAGCATATATTTAAGTCATTTCCACCTGTTTTGCTATTTTGAGAGTCATATTTGCATATGGATCTAATTAGCTTAATGTATTTGTCATCATTAAGAGTGATTTGAGACCAAACAAATGACTTAAGGGGCTATGGACTCCCTTCATTCAAACATACAAGATCATGAACTAAAAGTCCTTGTTTACAAGGCAAGAAAAAAAACTTAATACAGACTTAACCCATCTGTGGCAATCATTTGATAACAAGAAGTTTGAGTAACTTGGGGCGCAAGTAATCAACTTAAAACGCACTTGTTCTACATCTGCTATACTGAGATAGCAATAGTAGGCTTAGCACTTAGTTAGTTTTGATTGCGAGCCTCAAAGCCTACACCTAAGGCCCCACAAAGGCACTTTTTAGAACTAACTTTGTTATCTTTTTGTAGCATCTCAACAAGCAAGAGCTCGACTATACATCCAAAGTACCAATCCCTTGGGGAGTTGTGCTGAGGTCCAAGGAGCCTTCTCTAGAGAAATCTTTGCCCGAACATAGTTTTGGCACGCCCAGTGGGACTCCATTAATCTCGTATGCTAAGAAAGAAGAGGAATGAGAGAATCTTCTGGTGGAACACAGAAAATGGGCCACCCCAGTGTCTACCAAGATCAAGCATGACAGATTATCCAAAAGATTTCCCTTCCTTATGAGGACCATCTATTATAGAAAACCCGACTTCATCTGAGAAGTCAGGAGGGAAGGTGACCAATGAAGACTTGAAAGCCACCATGGTGCAAAATGTTGAAAAGTATGGAGAAGATCTCTCTGGAGACCAGAGGAGAAGTGAGGAGACTCTGCTCCTTAATAGGAAGTTTGCAGATAAGACTGGATCTGGAGTACTATACTTCAAAAGACAATTATGCTTAAGAAATGATGAGAGAGGCAAGTTCTGAGAATGAACTGGCTATTCCTTTATTTCTCTTACTCGACGAGGATAATGAAAAAGGAAATGAGAAAGTAGGGCCTATGGCCAGCTAGCTAATACTAGAAGAGATCCTGGAGACAGGGTTGCCCGACCCATTGTTGTCCTCACTAGATAGTAGGGGGCTGATTAAGCAAGACAGGAAGAAGTATGAGATGCCCCAATTAATCGGAGAATTCAGCCAAAAAGGCGAGCTCACAACTGCGGACAAACCTCCTCCTTATAAGTCACCATCATTGGCTAATAAGGGAGGAGGGGCCAGATGGAGGAAGCCCAACCCAAAAAAGGAAACTTTCTCGGGCAATGATCGTAACTCGAAGTGGGAACCTCCTTATACCCTACATAATAATACAACCAACTAGCAACTCAGAGATAAGTTAGCCGAGTTAACAAGAATAGTGCTCCAGAATGCTTAACCTCCGGCTTGCCCGCTGTTTAGGATCATCTACCAGAAGCCATATCCAGAGTATATTCATGAACATAATCCTTTTCCCTTCAACTTCAAGATGCCCGCATTTCCAACTGTTAGTGTAGAAGATGGCAATATGTCCTCTAGAGATCACATTTTCAAGTTCTCCAACTATTACGTGGCATTTGAAGACAATCATAACTATAAGTTAAGGTTGTTAGGGAACTCGTTGGTTGGTCTAGCATCTCAGTGGTACTCTCTGTTGCCCCCCCCTAATTCTATTGCTAACTGGGGGCAGATGGAGATGGCTTTTCATGAATAGTTCTATAGAATGGAGCTCGAGATAACTATTAATGATCTAGTGGAGGTGAAACAATATAAACATAAGTTTACATAATACTTCATGATGAGGTTTAGAAAGACAAGGATGAGGTGCCAATTCCCTATCAATCATGCCCAACTTATATCCATTGCTCAGAAGGCATTGAGGCTGCCTTTGAGAAAAAAGTTTTATGATGTATAGTTCAATGAACTGCAAGAGTTGGTAATTTCTAAAACAAAGTATGAGAATCTGTTGATTGAAGAATAATAAGTGAAACACTCATCTAAAGTACCTCATTTCTATAAAAATAAAGCTACAATTCACCAAGTAAAGTTTGAAGGAGCAGAGCCAGAAGAAAGTGATGGTCATGAGGGAGAGGGAATTGAAATGTATACATCAAAGATGATTAATTCTATTAAACCTTTAATGGTAAAATGGTTAGTCCAGCCAGTCAAGGATCAAAAAGTCGTGATGAATGATGGTGGATTTGTCCCTATGGAGCCCCCTAAATACCAAAGTTATTCTTTTGATTTGACCAAAGCCTCGGAAATCTATGAAGAGTTCGTGCGGGCAAGAGTAATTATGCCCGACAGCATAAAAAAGGTACCTAAACCAGAAGAATTAAGAGGAAAGAAGTATTGCAAGCTGCACTATATCTTCAACCATTCCATAACTAACTGTGTCCAATTCAGGGATTGGATACAAGACCTCATAGTCATAGGGATGTTGCTCTTGGAAAAACCTTAGGCTAATATGGTGATTGACATGGATCCTTCTAAAAAGCCCCAGTAAACATGATCAACCTAACTTGGGCAGAGAAGGGGAAGGGAAAAGCCGCCTGGGAAGTGGAAGCAGAAAGAAGGTAAATGGATAGACTTACAGAAGGAATTATCAAGTTGCCTGAGAAACCCAAAGCAAGAGCTATTATTGATCGGGAGTTGATCAGAAGAAGAGAGAAAAAAGAGCAAGAAGCCTGCAGAAAATCATACGGGCAACCGAGAATGAGACATCCAGAAATGTTTTCCAAAGGTTAGGAGGAGATTCTAAACCAACTTGTCCGAGGTATTCAGAAACCACGAAACCTCAGAAGAAGTGTATGATAAAGAAGCCAAAATACCAAGATGGGTGGAGGTTAGGCCTCCCTAGCCAAGTTATAAAGATGGTGATGTCAGGATGAAGGGAAGAACAAAGAACCCAGTTTCCCCAGTCACCAAGAATGATTTTGCCCGACTCTGGCAAAAATGGTATATAGTTGGAAATGGAAGACCTGTCAAGGAAATACGAGCTTCTATGATCAGGAGAGTCCAAAGGTAGCATAAAGCCCATATGAACTCACTAAAAATCCCTACTATATCAGAAACCTCTGAAAATGTGAAGTTTGAAAAAGTACCTCGTGGGGGAAGAAGTCAACTTCACTAAAAAGTAAAAAGGAGGTCGAAATGGCTAATAGCAAGACTGATGGGGTGGGAGATATGTGTTGCAAAACCTTCATCCTGGAAAATATAGAATCTTGAAGAGAGCTCAAGAGGATTAGTAACGATGCCAACCCCAAGATGGAGCCCAGAACCTATATGTTTTGGAACTATTTCTGCTGAGAGAGGAATGCTCTCACCTTTATTGGTTGATACTTTCTGTGAAAACCTAGAGCAGGTACAGAACTTTGGTATAACTTGGGATGAGAAGTTACCCAAACTAATGTTGCCAAAAAAAGGACATGCTTGGTTAGATGAATTTATGAACTATATTTGGGGCAAGAATGAGGATTTACTTGAACCTAGCAACTTCCACGTAAACATGACATATGTTCTATCTGCCATGTTTTGCGCTTAACTTGATCAACCTGCCATAATGAAGGGTGATTACTTGGCGACAGAACCTATAATGACACATATTAGTGTTGAGGAAATAGGAAAGGGAGGATCAGGCAGAATATGTTTGCCCGAGCTCACAAAGAAAGAGCCCAAGATAGTGTATTCAGATATGATGGTCTTCAGCCACCCAACTTTAGCCCTAGCTAACCATCTTAAGCCTATATATATAACTGCTTATTTGGAAAGAGTACCCTTTAAGAGTGTTTTGATTGATAGAGGAGCTACGGTCAATGTAATACCATTGAAACATGGGTAAAAGCGAGGGATATCTTATTCTACTGAGTTAATAGTCTTTAGCTTTTCTGGAGTTATCACCAAAACTCATGGGATATTGCCTCTGGAGGTTGACTTGGGTTCCAAGAAAATCATGTTAGCTTTCTTTATGGTGGACAGTAATTCTACTTATAGAGATTGGATTCATCAGAGTCTTTCTATATCGTCTACCTTGCATTAACAAATAACTGTTTACCACGAGGAACGGGTTATGGGACTTAGATTTTGGGAAATGGTGAAGGCTGAGTCACGGCAATTCTTTCCTACAATCAATGTTGCAGAAGCTAGTTTTTACAATCTTAGTATTGGGATTCTCCAATGCCTGGCAGCTGATGAGAACGGCCCCCCGACTAAGGTGACAGCCTAAAAGCTCGTGGAGCAAGGATTGCTTCTCACTAAGGAAGAATGGGACAAACCCTATATTGTCCCAACTCCCTAACATCAGTAATGTCAGAACAAAGAAGGAATGACCAAGTAGTTGCAGTCAAGTCTTTAATCAAGAGATTGTTGGTGTATGGGAGAGAGAGAAAGCAAGAAAGGGAGACTTCAGCTAAAGAAGAGTTCGAGTGGGGCAAGGAGGTCCCAAGCAACCAATATAGTAAAAAGTTTTTTGGAAAGGAGCTGGAAGCAGCCATACAAATGGCTGAATGTATATATGACTTGGATCGGCCAGAGGATATGCTCGAAAGTCAGTTGTTAGTTGAATTTTCTGTGTACAGAACCTGACAAGTCAGCACTAGAGGTACAAGACCCCTTAGAAACCATTGATTTAGGGACTAAGAAGGATCCAAGGCCTATACAGATTAGTGGCCTGTTAGAAGCTGAAGATCGGGCAAAGAAAGTCAACCTTCTGTATAAGTTTAAAGACTGCTTTGCTTGGCATTACGCTGAGATGCCAGGTTTAGTTCAACCTTAGTAGAACACATGATGCCTATTAAGGAGGGATATAAACCTGTAAAGCAAGCACCACGAAGAATGTCAAAAGAAATCGAAGAAGAAGTCAAAGAATTGATTCAAGGGCTAGTAAAGGCTGGATTTATTAGGCCTGCCAAGTATGTTAAGTGGTTGGCCAACATTGTACCTGTATTAAAGGCTATAACTAATGCAGTTCGATGTTGTGTTGACTATAAAAACATTAATGGAGCTACGCCTAAAGATGAATACCTCATGCCCATGACTGATCTATCCGTAGATGCAGTTGCAAAACATAAAGTGTTATCTTTCATGCATGGGAATGTTGGTTATAATCAGATAAAAAATGGCTAAAGAAGATATACATAAAACATCTTTTAGGTGCCCATGCCATGTTGGAGCATATGAGTACTTAGTTATGCCATTCGAGCTCAAAAATGTTGGTGCAACTTATCAAAGAGCAATGAATACCATTTTTCATGACTTGATTAGCCATAGCATGAAAGTATACATTGATGATATCTTAGTGAAGTCTAAAACTGAGGAACAACATTTAGTAGACCTCAGATAGGCTTTAACAAGAATGAGGATCCATAAGTTAAAGTTGAATACTAAGAAATGTTCTTTTAGAGTAAGATCGAGCAACTTTTTAGGATTCCTTGTTCACCAAAGAGAGGTAGAGGTCGAAAAAAATAAAGCTTGGGCAATAATGGAATCACCGCCTCTTACCAATAAAGTATAGTTGCAAAGGCTACTAGGAAAAATCAACTTCCTGAGGAGATTCATTGCTAACTTAGCAGGCAAGATTCAACCACTAACTCCTTTGTTAAGATTAAAAGATAAAGAAGAGTTTGAGTGAGGCCCACCACACTAAGAGGCATTTGACAGAATAAAGGGTTACTTGGCCTATCCACTAGTGCTCATGCCACCTCAGTAGAATTCTTACTGAGATAGAAACAAGATATACCCTAATGGAGAGGTTGTGTTTGGCTCTATACTTCACTGCCAGCAAGCTAAGGCATTACATGATGCCTTGCCACATCCATATTATTGCTAAGACAGATGTGATCAAATACATACTGTCAAAACCAATGCTAACTAGGAGGATTGGAAAATGGATTTTAGCACTATTAGAGTTCAGTTTTCAATATGTACCCCATAGAGCAATCAAGGGACAAGCAATTGCAGACTTTTTGGCTGAGCACCAAGAGGCTTATGAGGAGCTTATCAATATCTTAGGAACTCTGGAAGTGGCCAGTATGTGGATCCCACCAAGCAAAGCCTACTCGGGCAAAGAAGAATGGATCCAGCAAAAGATAAAAAGGATAGCCAAGCTCTGGATCACTTTGTGGAAGCTGTATTTTGATAGATCTTGCCCTCAAATTGTTGCCGAAGTCGGGATTGTTATCATTGATCCCAAGGGTACTCACCATTGTTATTCATTTTTCCTGGATTATCAAGATACTACCAACAATCGGGCAGAGTATGAGACACTGATAATTGGCCTGGAAATCTTAATAAAGTTAGGGGCAACTGAAGTTGAAGTATTTGGTGATTTAGAGTTGGTGATCAATTAGCTAAATGGGGAATACAAGTGCAAACATATTACCATGGTTGGTTATTACTAAGCAGTCACTCAATTGTTGGGTTATTAGGGCACTAAAATATCAGTCAACCATATTCCCAGAGAATCAAATGCAATGGCCAATGAGATGGCGCAATTGGCTTATAGAGCACAAATCCAAGAAAGAAGATTTGAGGTAAAGGTGGAAGTGCAAAGAAGAAATCTACCTTATATCTTTGAAAGAGAATTCACCTTGGAAGTAATGACTCAAAAGCCAGAAATAGAAGATTGGAGATCACCTATTACTTAGTACCTGAAAAATCCTTCTTTTCCCACAAGTAAGAAAAATAGACAACAAGTAACTAAGTATGTCGTATGGGAAGAGAATCTGCTAAGAAAAACTCTAGATGGACTTTTGTTAAAATGCTTAGGCCAAGAAGAGTCGATGAGAGTAATGGTTGAAATACATGAAAGAATCTGTAGAGCACATCAAGCTGGAACTAAGATGAGGTGGCTGCTTAGAAGATATGGTTACTTCTGGCTCGACATAGAGAAAGATTGCAAGGCCTATGCCCTAGGGTGTGAAGAGTGTTAAAAACATGGACCTCTCCAACATTTGCCCTCGGTACCCTTGAACCCTGTGGTTAAGCCTTGGCCCTTTAGAGGATGGGCAATGGACTTCATTGGGCAACTTCTAGCAAGGGGCATACATTCATAATTGTGGCAACAGATTACTTTACCAAGTGGGTAGAAGCTTCAGCTGTGAAGACTATCACCTCAACTGCTGTAAAAAAATTCATTGAAACCAAGATCTTACACAGGTGTGGGGTGCTCGAGACAATTGTTACTAACTGCGACCCATCTTTTATTTCCAAAGAGGTAGATGAATTTACAAGTAAGTTCAAGATAAAGATGATCCAATCTAGTCCTTACTACCCCCAATCAAATGGTCAAGTAGAAGCTATGAATAAGGTCTTGGTGAATATTATAAAGAGAATGGTGGCAGATAGTCTAGAGAAATGGCATGAGAAGTTGAGAGACACTTTGTGGGCTTACAGAACCTCTAAAAGGGCAGGAACTGAAACTACTCCTTATGCCTTAACCTTTGGGCAAGACACTGTACTCCCTAATGGAGATTCATATGAGTTCTGTTAGGATTCAAAACCAATTTGGGCTGCACAGTGAAGAATACATTCAGACTATGTGTAAAGGAGTTGAAGAGCTAGATGTAGCCCTAATTGAAGCTTTAAATAAAATTCAAGAAGGGAAGAGAGCTGTTGCCTGATCATACAACAAGAAGGTGAGATTAGAAACCTTCGAGGAAGGAGAATTAGTTTGGGAAGCAATTTTGCCTTTAGGAGCTCAAGTTAGAGGCTTTGGGAAGTTGAGCCCTACTTAAGAGGGTCATTTCATTATCAACCAAATGCTGGATAAGGGAGGATATTACTTGGCAGATTTAGAAGGGAACTTGCAAAGGTATCCGGTTAATGCTAAGTTTTTAAAGAAATACCATCCAACTTTATAGGATGCAAAAGATTGTTATATTGAGGAGATTTAAGCAAGTTGAGAAGGGTTGGAGTTAGGTTACAACATTTAAAAATTCAAAATGAGGTAAGGCAAGATAAAGATAAAGAAGAGATTCATTTCATTTCATAAAAAGAATTACAAAAGATCCTAGCCTAACAACCTTGCATCTTCGGCCAAGGCAGCTATTCTAGAATAATAAGTTTGCATAATGGTGAAAATTTTGCCTGGTTCTCCTAGATACATGTTGCTATTGGCAAGTTGGGTTTTTGAGTCATCAACTTCCTGAGAAATCTTCTCCATCTCTTCTACTTTCTTGAAAAGATGGTTGGTTAGGGTCATCTTCTCGGCTTTCAGTGAAAATAGCTGCTCCTCCAGTATCTGAATCTCAGAATCAACCATTGTGATCCTATCTTCCATAACCGATCATTCTTCCACCAACTATTGGAGAGTGGCTGAGGTCTTAATGTGTTTTTCTTAGATCATTTAACTCTATTAAATGCCCGCTTCGTCTTCTGATGCTGATCCTTTAGCGTCTGCAGATTTTCAAAGAAACTGAGAAATAACTCATATTGAGCATTTGACAGTAATTGAGCCTTGTAAAGCTTGGTGAGGGCCTTCTCAACATCATGAAGGCTCTTGAGATTGAAGGAAGTTGTGAAGTCCCTCATCATCCAATCCTCAAAGATTTGACGAGCATTTTGGAAAAGAGGAGACTTGGAAGAAGGTGAAGGAAATTGCAGCATGGTCTTGATATGCCCGAACTTCTTGACCAGCTCGGGCAAAGATGTTGCTAATGGAGTTGGGGGCATTTCTCCAGCACTTTCAACAGTAGCAGAAGGGATAACCTCGGTTGGCAGAGAAGAAGGGACTCAGAGGCATAAATGGAAGTCGCAGTTGTTCTCTTAGCTTTCTTCTTTGGTCAAGGAATGGGAATCCTCATGACCGCAGAAGCCAAGGGAGGCCTTGGAAGATTTGCCTTGCGCACCAAGGGTGGAGGAGATTTGACCGAGCTCTCTCCAGAACCATGTTACAAACCAAGAAAAAAAAAAGAGTTAGGAATGGATCATTTGAATAAAATTAGAGAAAGCTAGGGAAGGGAGTTGGTATACCTGAATGGAACCTGAAGCCTTGGATGGAGGTGGATGAGGAGTTGTGTCACTTGGTTACTGAGGTGGATCATCCTTGCTTGCTGGAGAAGGAGAAATGTTGCCCGAGCCCTCACCAGAAGCCTATAAGTATTAAGAGAAATACAAGTGTTAGTGAGTTGGTTTACAGAAAACAAAAAATAGAAAACTAAGTA
The DNA here is from genome assembly GCF_019419815.1 of Pyrus x bretschneideri. NCBI lineage: Eukaryota > Viridiplantae > Streptophyta > Magnoliopsida > Rosales > Rosaceae > Pyrus > Pyrus x bretschneideri. The sequence goes on from NW_025999557.1 coordinate 614,234, forward strand.
CTGATATACTTGAGGCAGGACTTGACAGGATTAGTGAGGCATTTTTGTTACAACAGCAGCCCGATAAGCCCGCGGGCTAGTCATCTCTGAGACCACAGAGATTTCAAGGACTATGGGCTCCCCAAATGCAGTTGTTATTGGTTGCTGTGACTCATGTGATGTGGAAGACTGGAAAAAGGCAAAAGCAAATGAGTATAAAAGAATAGGGAACGTTAAACATAAAATGTTAAAGTAACAATGCTCACCGCGTTATTGTTCTCCTTCACAAAATGCAGCATCTCCCTAGTACTTGGTTTGAATTGGAAGGTTGGAGTCACCACCAAGGCAGGATGAGGAATAGAAGACATAGGAGTTGAGCTTTACCCGATCGATGACGCAGGTTCCCCAACCTTGGCTTATAAATGAGCGAAAGTCAATCATTAGCTTTCAAAGTAATAAAGTTGCAAGTTTTAAACCAAGGGTAAGAAAAGTATACCTTGGAATATTTAGCCCAAGAAGGAGAAGCATGTACCATTCGGGTTGGGGTGAAGAAACCTCGAGGTGAGAGATCTTTTCCTCTTTTATACCTTGTTTCAGGCAATCATGCAAATAGTCAATAACAAAAAAAGAAGAGAAGAAAAAAAAGGAAACTTTGAAGGATTAACTTGAGATGCAGGTCATACCTCTAGATCCTTGAGGTTGTTCTTCGGGCTTTGACTTTGCAGATTCTACGACTGTTGCCTTTGTCCTTCGAGTTGCCCGAGATTCCACTACAGTCTTGACTTCATCTTCAGAAACTCCAAATAACTCAAAGACATCTCCGCCCTCTCCAGCGCCTTGCCTTGCCGCCTCAGCCTCAGCTTCTTGGAGGATAAAGGCATCCCCAGCCTCTTCATCTAGCCCGACATCCACCTCTTCAGTGTTGCCTTGGGTTACGAGTTCAAAGAAGGCAAAAAAAAAGGTGAGTAGAAGGCAGACTATAAAAAGAACATAAAATATAGGTTAAGAGAGTGAAAAATACATATTAGAAGAAGCTGGTTATTCTGGTGAATCATCTCCTTCCAAATCTCGAGCTCGCCCGAGCTAGGATAGGATTTGATTGATAGTTGCCCGAAGAGGCGGTCATGAGCTTCACGCAGATCTCCTTTATACTTCTTGGTCCATTTGGTCTCCCACCAGGTGGAGAAGCTTGAAGCACATTCAAAGTTTAGTGCCATGGGCTTTCAGGCAATTTTGCTCATGACCTCAAGATTGCGTCGGATAGCCCGAAATGTGACTTCTTGTGGAGAGCGAAGGCGGTAGGAGGTACCACAATGTACAAAATCAAAGAACGGGATTAGAATAGCTTGCCTAAAGCCTAGCTGCCTGCTGCAGAAGTTTGGATGATAAACTTCCAGCCCACGTTCATAGCGGTCGCTCCTTACTTCTTAGGCCAGATCTCTTGGTTGGATGTAGCTAATAAATTTCTCCTTACAAAAAGAGCTAGCGTCCTCCCTGAAGGCATTTTGAAAAGCTTGGTTGGAGAACCAATGATATCTTCTTAATACTGAAGCTCCTTACTCCAAGTCTGCTCGAGTCCTGCAAACTCTGAAGAAGCAGAGGTAGATGAATGTAGAATGATTAGTGGGAGAGGCTTCGGCTAGAATGCAGGCAGGAGCTACTTCTTCCGGGAACTCCAGGTTGAGTGCTTGAAGTTTGGGGAAGTACCATTGTAGCCATAACTGGACCATCTAGGTTGGCTTATTGAGGTTGGTTTCGAAGGGAGCGCCTCGGGTTATCTCATAATGAAGAAGATAAAGGTGAGCAAGGAGAAAAAGGCTCGTGGCCACGTCATCAAAATTGTGCAGAGCTTCCACCAAAAGGATCTACTCAACTTTTACTCCCTTGGACTTATTGGGGAAGACATGCTTGTTGAGCCAATACAACAAGAAGTACATGTGTTCTTGGTCTTTGTTGGGGTTAGAGGAGGAAGGGCCAAAATTCTTCTTAACAAACAAGATAAAACCCGTGAAGGAAGTCTCATAACTCTTGAAAGTATAAGAGTTGTAGTCCAGCTGAGTTATGGGATTAGAGGTGCTCGAGCTCTTAACAATTGGGCAGGAAGGAGAAGACCAGCCGTAAGTGACATCTACGACTCTGTCCTAAGACTTGAGCCATTTCGAGGATAGTTAGGGACATGGAACCCATCCTGAAATCGAAGGTATTGGTGCTCGAATTCCAGAAAATGAGAGCCGTAGTCAGCAGTTTAGGCTTGTCAATTACAGTAGTCTTGGATAACATAATTAGCTTGTATATGTTGTTGTTCATCCATTTCTGCTTGAAGGTAGGCTCGAGCTTGTTTATCTATTGCATCCAGCTTTCATCCTTCATCAAAGGAAAGCCGCGACGGTGGTTCGACCACTTGGTTGCTGAAATGCCAGCCTCAGCCAAAAATGGGTTCGTGGTGAACCAATTCGCCTTGGGCATGTTGCTTTCCATGGCAATATGGATCTTGGAGGTCCATACAGGTCCCAAGGAGTGCATTCTTCCTTCTTAAAAAAAAAAGTGAGGTCTGAAGGCCAGCCCGTGGGTGATAAAGGCCGTTGAGCAAACGATGCATAGTGGCAATCCCCTGACCAGTCTCGCTGGAAGAATGAGTTCGAGCAACTTTGGGTGCCATTAGATGATTTTAGGAAAGATAGAAGAAATTCGAAGGTAGAAAGCATAAAAGAGCAGAGAATAAGAGAGTACTGAGAAAGTTGGAAAATCTGGGAATTTCTGGAAATTCGAAGGTTCGAGATTGCTATGGTACTTGCCCGAGTCTCTTTGTTTGTTCTCTAAATTAGTAGATCTACTGCTTAATGCACTTTTCAACATATATTCAAGTCATTTCCACTTGTTTTGCTATTTTGAGAACCATATTTACATTTGGATCTGGTTAGCTTAATGGGTATGTCTTCATGAAGAGTGATTTGGGACCAAACAAAAGACTTAAGGGGCTATGGACTCCCTCCATTTGAACATACAAGATCATGAACTAAAAGTCCTTGTTTACAAGGCAAGAAAAAGAACTTAATAAAGACTTAACCCATCTGTGACAATCATTTGATAACAAGAAGTTTGAGTAATTTGGAGCGCAAGTAATCAACTTAAAACACACTTGTTCTACATCTGCTATATTGAGATAGCAGTGGCACGCCTAGCACTTAGTTAGTTTTGATTGGGAGCCTCAATGCCTACACCTAAGGTCCCACAAAGACACCTTTTAGAACTAACTTTGTTCTCTTCTTGTAGCATCTCAACAAGCAAGAGCCCGACTACACATCTAAAGTGCCAATCCCTTGAGAAGCTGTGCTGAGGTCCAAAGAGCCTTCTCTAGAGAAATCTTTGCCCAAACACACATATTAATTAACCCAACTCATTTGAAGTCGCCACCACCAAAACATATTCATATTGTTCGGTTTAGTAGTAGATCGATCGTGCCCATATTCGAGGTTGTATTAATTAATAATGGTAAACTCACATTTGCTAGCTTCATGCATATTTCGTATCATTGAATTTGATCACCGACAAAATCACCGACATGTTACGCTGAAAAAATAGAAGATCGCACAACTAGTTGTGATCACATGTATTTGCTCTATCATGTCTCAAAAAACGTCATTCCCTTACCGTACACTGTCTTTCCGTACTTCATAGGACGTGGGAAAACGCGTTTTGCAAATACTAATTTTGTAAAGTAAATACATATATATACGATACCATGCATGCATTAATGCTAATTTTCATTTTATTTTAATTTAGTCACCGACGATCCTGTTTTGATCAGTCTATAAAATACTAAATGGAAGCCTGCTTCTTCAAGAAAGTGAAAGAACTTGAGAGTTTGTCTGGTAACAAGTATAGAAAAATCGATCCGGGGGTTTAATTTACAGAGAAATTATAATGGTGCCTCTTTTCTGGCATCTTTTCTTGTTCGTTTGTATAGTTTTGGAGGGCATTATCCTCACCAATGTTGAAGCCGATGGATGGCTTAGTGGTCATGCAACTTTCTACGGGACCAACCAAGACCCAGCCACCCTTGGTAACTAACTTTTATTTTGATGAGAAAATAATGTTCCTTAACTTGTGTAACTTTACTACTTATTTCTTTATTATTTTTCCAAAGTTGTTTGTTGACGCTTTAAAAAAGTGATCATGCACTCCTCCATGAATGTTCTCTTTCATGCTTTCACAAATGAGGAGTGCAATATAACTTTTCAAGTGTGCCAATAATATGTTTTCTTATTAATTTCTAATTATGTATTCTAAAAATGTCATTCTGCCTCACATCTTTTCTTTTATATCCGTTTATATACCTAATATGTTATAGGACTGTCAATAACAAAGGCGTAAATTTTAGCGCACGTTATAATTTTTTTTTTTATTAACTTTTGTGTACTTGACATATGCTCGAATTGGTTGTTATGGGCGCCACCATTTTTCTTTTGTTTGTGCAATATGTGGTGACCATCACTTAAAATTTTCAATTAAAACTGAACATTAATAACATTGTCAATGATTGCTGGTCTAGTGACATGCAATCTTCCTTCACTTCATTGTAAGAGATTTTGATTCAAATCTCATATGTTATAGTTCTAAGTTTTAAAGAAACGATCTTAAGAACAATATTGTTGATTTACATCATGTGTACGTAGGTGGTGCTTGTGGTTACGATAATACCATCCATTCGGGGTTTGGAGTGAACACAGCTGCCGTGAGTAGCACACTTTTCAGAGGAGGTGAGGCGTGTGGGGCTTGTTACCAAGTAATGTGCAACTACAACACAGATCCAAAGTGGTGCCTTCGAGGTCGATCTGTGACGGTTTCCGCCACCAATTTCTGCCCCCCAAACAACAACGGAGGGTGGTGCAATTTTCCCCACCAACACTTTGACATGTCCATGCCTGCTTTTCTTCGCATTGCCCGACAAGGCAATGAAGGCATAGTTCCTGTCATTTACAGAAGGTAGCAACAATATTATATGGCTAAAATACATTATTACACAACATAACAATTCACGAGTTTATAGTCAGTGCCCATTCAAAAGTCCTAATATAGTAAATCCCAACATGCATGCACTATCTTTCCGGCCCGAACATATACTTGAGGTCTAATAAAGAAAATTTTATATATATGAAAAAGGAGACTCGAACTTGTGTAGTCTTAATTGTTGAATTATAATCTAATTTAATTTACATTATTGATCGATGTGTTGAATTGATATATTATGAAATCTGCTATTGGTAGTCCAAAAATGTTATTATACTGTACTTCTCTTTTATCAAAGCATAAGAGAGAAAATATACATGAATTAACGCATGATGACATTTTTAGACTATTAATAATTGCTCCCTATGTTATACATAATTAACTTTCAAGTAATTTTTGGTGTGACGGTAGTCTGAAACATTATAACAAACCTTGATCATCCTCTTTGCAATTAATGTGTTTATGGACTAAAGAGTGTCCTGCAAAAGAAGAGGCGGAGTCCGATTCACCTTGAAGGGACAGTCGAGCTTCAACATGGTGATGATCTCCAACGTCGGCGGAAGCGGGGACGTGAAGGCTGCATGGATTAGGGGGTCGAGGATGAGAAGAGGAACGTGGCTGGCCATGCACAGGAATTGGGGTGCAAATTGGCAAAGCAGCGTTGACCTTCGAAACCAGAGACTCTCTTTTAAGCTCACACTGGTTGATGGAAGAGCACTTGTATTTTCTAATGTGGTTCCTTCCACTTGGGGATTTGGACAAACATTTTCATCCCGCAACCAGTTCTGAACTTACGTACGACTAACTAATTCATCAAAACAAGTTGGGAAACATTATTGTATTTGTATGTTTATTCAACCATATTAATAAATATATTATTACAATTACATTTCTTCTTTTGAATTTTTATGTACAAAGTTGCAACATCAATGTTCACCTGGTTGTGGTTCACTATTTTACCATACAAATGTCATAAAATCGTATCCTATAAGTTGAATTTATATATGGAAAACAATAAACAATAGATATTTAGAGTTATCACATTCCATTTTAGCCTAAATACGGTAGTTATTATGACAATCATGACTTATCTGTTATGCATGAATCTGAACCATATCACTTCGTCGAATGTCTTTGAAATATGAATGCAGTGTATGGATCCTACTTAAAACTGGCCACCAAACCTCTTAATTTTCAAAAAGACAACATTCTATAAGGGGCATTGCCAAAAATAAAAATTCTAAAAATTGTTGTATTGTTGTTACTTCGATCCATTAGGCTTACTACCTTGCCCACAATTATTTGATCCCCTACAAAGTAAGTGCTAAAAAATTTCATGGTTGTTTGTTCAATGCTAGAACAAATTAGTGGAGGGACTTACGAAAAAATGAAACATTGTTTTTAACAAGAAAAATTTTAAATTATATACAACAAAACTTGGGCTCTATTCAGTTTGGAATCTGCCGTATGACTTTGTTGCGAAATATACATATTCCACTTTTAAAAGAGAAAGTCTTAAGTACAGCAGCAAACGCAAAAAATTATCTACCTCTCAATTAGTTTGCATTTGTAAATTCATTTTCAAGTTTTGTGGATGCAGATATGCGCTAAACAACATAACAAGTCTAAGATTTGGGAATAAGGATTGGATGTGATTAAGTTTGTTTGATAATAGTTGCATCTAGTTGTGTTGGTGGTAAGTCTTTTGAGTTTAGCGACACCTGTTGTTTTTTATTCATAATTTGCTTGTGTTTTTGTGACAAGGTACAAACTTTAAAGAAATCCTTAAACCAAAAATTAAGACTCAATAGAAAAAATCAAGGCCAACTTCGCTAATCTAATAGCTATCATATTGACAGATTTGTATGTGTGACAAGTAGGAGAAGAAACAAAAGAACCCGACCATATAATTCCAAAGCTAAAAGAACTTCAATTATGACAACTAGAAATTGAATTGGTTCATAACTCGATACATGGGGATAACGCACAAAACTGCAACATAACTAATTAAGGAACACTCTTTGAATACAAATGATGACTATCGAGTACTATATGAGATGGATCTAATTAAGTTGGTGGTAATTGCTGAAAATTTATTGACACTTAATGTAAAAATTAAATATTTATTTAAATTGGTACGGAAAAATCAACACTAAAGTATAATATGACCTTCATTAGTGAATAGAAACTTAGGTAAGTTTAGGAGAGAGAAGACTAGAAGAAAAGATCAATTTTTGGATGAAAAATTCAATTTTTATCATCTATTTGTACCATTATTTATACTATTTCCCTAAATGTAGAACATTTTTTTTTTCTAATTGATACAAGTGATATTAATGAGGATCCTCTCCGGATCCTCCTTGTGAGGATCTTGGGAATCCTCAAATCATATCGGTTCATGCGGTTATAAATTATTTTAAATATTTTTTTATTTAAAATTAAACATGAACAACGAAAACTGACTACATGATATACGATGAATGGATACGATTTGAGGATCTTCGGGATCCTCACAAAGAGAATTCGGAGAGGATCCTCATTCCAAGTGATATTAGAGAACAAGAAAATAAAACGCAAACGTTGACTCTTCATTGGGAACTTCTTTCACATAAAATTTATACGCCTTAGTTGGATGAGCACCATGTTGAACTGATCCACTCGGAGCACTTGTGCTCCCAGTGGGGAATCGAATGGGGTAGGGCTTGGACAACTAGCACTCACAGTAAAGGGATTGTTCTGTCCAAGAAGATGAGTTGCTCTCAAACGTAAAACTATTTAACCAAGTCAAGACCTGTAAAGGCTTGAATCTTTTCTCAAAACTTGTTGCTTCTTCCAGTTTCCTTTTTCTTGTATTGGACCTCATATGCCCCGCATGGCACTCCAGATTGCAAGCGTTTTGCCACACTCCGAAGCACTTACGCTCGCTCTCGAGTTGGGCCGGTGGTGATACCATTTTTATTGTTGTTGCTGTCTTCTTGTTATTGTTGCTGTCTTTTGCTGTTGTTGTCTTCTGCTGTTGTTGCTGTCTTTTGTTATTATTGTTGTTGTTGTCGTCGTCATTGTGGTGTTGCTCTCCTTAGCAGCAGGACGAGGGCTGATGATGATCTTCAGCTTGGTTGGTAGCAGTTGTTGGCCTTCTTCCAAAATTTATATTGGATGAGATCAATGATGGAAGTCTAAATCCAGTACTAGTCCTAGACACGACATGATTAGGACTAGTATTTGGAAGATGATTGGTTAGCGATGAACTTTGTGGACTGCTTAGGGTTGGTGGTTGAAATGTTAAAGGATTCTGATTTAGTGGTGTTGTATGGAAATAATGGGCGGGTTGATGGTACTTGAATTGGATTCGATGGATTTTGAGTTCCCCCTCCCAAGTGTTGAGGCAGCCCACGACCATCGAATATTCCAAAACCTGGAAAATGAGATGTGGTTGAAATATCGTTGTGGGGAGCACTGGTCTATATGGATAGGCCAGTACACCCCGACGTACATTTTTATTGATCGATGGTATCTCCGAAAGACACATTTTTGCTGGCATGATCTCACTGCAAGTCGATTGACGAGGCTAGCAGCTGGTTGTTGGTATTGAGTCCGTCGAGCATAGATGAGAGGGTTGTCATGGTACTAGTACTGAATGGGGGATGGCTAAGTGGAGATTGGTAAGGAGTTGGGTGAAAGAGACCTGAAAGAATGCGACTATGAAAGCATTAGCTACTAGCTATATGTGAGTATGACAGTATTGTGTGGCTAATGGTTTGTCCTATGAAGGTTTATATAGACTTGTGACGGGCCGTATAGTTTTTTCACGGGTCACGTGAACGTAAAATAACGCTCAAATGCATGAAGGAAAATCTGGTTATATTTTATAACTTAAGGTAATTTTTACCCTAGAGGAAATAGCTTTTGGCACAGCTCAAATGCATGTATGCGAATTTCATCTTCTTTGTGATGTTACCATCTATGCCCATATTTTTCACCGTAATTGGCAGATAAATATCCAAATAATAGATATTTCAACATTGAGCTTGTTTTGGCAAAAGCAGTTTGCATTCTTGGTAATGTTACCATCTATGCACAAATTTTATTGTCTTTTTCGTGATTATTGAAGTACATGTAAAGTAGTGACCAGTTAATAAGTTATATATAACGGTACTAACTACTTGTTGGAACTCATTTTACAGAGTTGTCTTATGATCCGAAGCGTTTTTTTTTTTTTTTTAGAACATCATTCAGAGATAACATTTGAAAAAAAAACGGTAGTCACACCACAAACCATATGACCATTCAGTTGTTCTTTTGAAATTTTTTACCTATACAAGATATTTGTATTCATAATTTGATTATCGTTGCATGACTAAATGTGTAGCTTGATATAGAATGTGGATATATACGAAGCGATTTTAGTTACTTTAAAAAAAAAAAAAAATTTACTGTCATAGAGAGAGGGAGAAAATTCGAAACTATTACAATAATTTAGGAAGAAGGGATTTTGAACTCGTGATGCATGAATAAAAATCCAATACTTTGTCTACTAACATATTGGACCACGCCATTTTTAGTTACATTCCATTTGAGGCTAGATACGATAACTATTACGACAATCATATGTACCTAGACATTATTTCAATTAATAAAAAAACCATTTCAATTACATTCCATTCGAGACTAGATACGATAATTATTACGGCTACCATGAAATTGTCCATTTTTTTTAAGAGTGCTACTAGACCCACTACAGTGTTTTATTTCCTCACCCACACTATAATCCCACCCACCACAAAAAGTTAAAAACTTAAAATGTTATCTTCCCACCAACTATTATTCCTAAAATAACCTTTATATTGAAATTCTTTTTATTTTTAGTTGTATTGAGTAAAACAAAATCTACAAAGACACGATTCAATTGATTAAGATGCAGGAGGATCACATCTATACAATACATTTTACACAATTCCAAGCGTCTTCTCCATCCTCCAGCACACCACTCACCCCGAGAACACCGTGTTCCACTTCATTTGCGCCTGCCATAACAATCGGTATGTGGATTGTGGACAGACAAGCCTTTATCTTAGTTTTCAAGGCTATTTGCTGGTACTGACAACAAAAACAAACAGATCAAACTAAAATAGGCAAAGGTACTGGGGACTTTATTTTTTGAAGATTTAGAGAGGTGGGTTGTTCTAGAAGATGGGGAAGAACGAATCTGTCAACCTAGACAGCAGGGATTTTTCTGTTCTTTGGTCTTAGATGTCATTTTACAAGAGAGTAAATTTGGTATTAATTTTTATTTATTTATTAAAAGGTGGGTGGGGAAATAAGACAATGGAATGAGTTTATCACCACTCTCTAAACAATAAAAATGAGAATTGCTATTAACATTCCAAAAATCTCATTTTGCACTCCAAACTTTCTATAATTAGAAAGAAAAATACGAGTGTAGAATGAGATTTTTATAATGCTAATAGTAGTTCCCATAAAAATACAACGTACCTATGCACTTCAATTACATTCCAAATACATTGTTTCAATTTGACAGCCTAATCTTGCTCGTCAAAATGAACCAAGAACATGATATATCTAGACATCAAAACCCTGACATATTCTTCGACATGAGTTGAAACTCTCAATACAAAGAGACACCAACCCGACATTGGCGGAGGAAAAGAACTAGCACTCACACGTTTTGACTCAAATTGCACGTTTACGTGGGCGTATAACTCCTTCAATCAATGTTTCTTACAGAATTACATGAACACATTGTTCTTAATGTCGAAACATTCCCAATGGAACACTGAACTGAACCAAAGAACATATGGACTATTAAGTTAGACAATTCAATAAAAGTTTCATCATGAATTTGATTCTAATTCTCCAACAATTGACACCTAACCAAATACTCAGTATTTAAGATCACTTACCCTTTCGGATGAATGTTGGTTGCAGCTGGGAGCACCTCCAGTACCATGTTTAGCTCTTTGTTGTGACCGAATGTGTCAATGATGAAGGCTGAGGTTATTTGTTGTGCATGAAAACCCCTTCCAAATTCACTTGAGAAAAGTATTAACTACACAAGATGTTTACATTATACAAGCAGCGTAAAACCAGGGAGAAAACTTCTATTTTCTCCAATACTCTACCTAGCTATGCATGCTGTTCAGTTCCATACTCTCAGTCCGCCACCATTTCCCTCTGTTTTTTGGGGAAATGAAGGATGTTGGAAACTTGATCTACAATCGTTTAGCAATGAAATGTTTGTTTTTTACACGAGCAGTGCAGTTTCTGCAATTGTTTTACAATATTTACTTATGCAGCATTGTTATTAAGAACAATTGAATTAAATCTTTGGGGAAGAAGAACTATTACCTAAAACCGATTACTACCAAGATACTAAGTCTTGGCTCTTCTTTTCTATAATTCCCTGTAACGGGAGATTTTTCCAAGCACCAGACCAGGTATACAAGCGATACTCCACATGTCATAATACAAGTGGAGGAAATGATACATGTTTCTGTGTCCCTCAACTTATTTTATGACACGTGGAGTACCCACTTGAATACCGGGTACTTCGAATACTTTCTCTCCCATTACCATCAAATCAATAACATTGCTTAAACAATTACTATGCTGTCGACTAGCCTTGGTATCTCTTTACCTATGAATTTAGAGGTAACCGGACGGTTATTTATGATCACTTTGTGTGCAATATACATACTGATGATATTGTCTTCAAAGGTGAAGGAATAAGTTATTTTCCAATACATTTACTTTGTTCGTAAGCCTATATTACGCATTTTGATACTGTTATGTATCACTAGTATTTCCAGAGACTAACTGAGATTATCTATTAGTCTTTATCAATTTTACTCAGATATCTGCTCAACAACATGCTAAATGTAAGAGTTGCATTAAAATTCAAGTTCTACTTTTACAAAATAGTATAGATGAGGGAAACTGAAAAGTACCCATAAAAAGCCCTCATGTTGTTTCAGCATTGCGTCTGTCTTAACCTATCAATTTCCTCATCGGCCTCTATTTGATCTTCTTTCATGCTCTGTAATAGCCCTTCTACTTCTTTCCCGCTTCTGATGTATGCCTTCATTAAGGTATGGTACATTTCACTATTTACTGGAATCACAGTCTTTATTAAGGTCACAAAAGCTTCTACATGTTCAATGTCTCCGTTATCTCCAATCCAATTCAATACATTTGAAACCAAACCAGATTTCGGATTCCATCCTGTGTTATTTGCCCGTACATGCAGAGCTTCCATCATGCACTCAAAAGCCTTCTGCATCTTCTGCTTGTCCACATACCCTGCAGCAAGAATAGACCAGCTATTTGGGATTGGAGTCTTGCCTCTTTTGACAATGTCTCGAAGAGTTTCTTCCGCTTGTTCAACCAATCCCTTTTGACAATATCCGATCAGGAGGACATTTGGCACTCGAAAATCATAACAGTGACAAGATGATTCCCACTCCTCTAGCAATTTTTTAGTTTCTTCAAGCTCACCAAGCTTCACAAGAGAACCAAGCATGGTTATATAGTCCCGGTTGATTTGCTTTTTGCACTTGGCTTTTTCGAGGTTCCACAACCTCATCATATGATCTTTATATCCAAGGCTTGCATAAAGAGTAATCAGATGGTTGTATCCAAGTGCATCTTTATTCACCTTCTCTTCACTCTTTCCCAGGTAGACCAACGCTTTGTCGGGCAGACCTGCTTTTATGTATAAATTGGCTACCATAGCATAGGTAATCCAATCCATGGAGATGAGTGGTTGGCTCTCCATTTCTTCCAAAACTTTCTCCACGCCACTTAGATCAGACCTCGCCCCATAAGAGCTCATGCAAATCCTGTAGCTAAAAGTGTCAGGAGAAACACCCTTCTCCTTCATCTCAAACATCACATCAGGGATTTTCTTGGGCTGGCCTGTACGCGTATATAGGCACATAATGTCATTGTATGTGAGAGTGGAAACATAGCCCAACTCTCCCATCTTCTGCATATGAGAAATAGACTTATCGACCAGGCCTTCTCTGACAAAACAATTTAGAAGTGCACCATAAACTTTGTCACTTTTTTCCTCATCGCTCAAGCTATTAAAGCGGCTCTCTGCAGCAACCAGACCGTGAACGTGACCAATGAGATCAAGCTGCACTGCGCAATCACCGGGTAAAAATTGGCACGAATCTTTACTACTCATCCATTCAGAAACCTGCACAACAACAAATGCAAGGCAGAAGTTGGAGTTACATACCACCTGAAAACTGTGGACAATATTAAATCTGCTTTATTGATCCTAAATTTCAAGGGAAAAAGAACACATATTTCGAATATCGAAACCTGAGCAATGAATTCTGTCAATTAGTCTCAACAAATACGAAAAAACAAAAGTAATACTCGTTTTGTGTCTGTAGTATTCAACATTTCTTTCACATCTCTCTTTCTCAGAAACCAAACAGGGCATTGGAGGTAAAACAATCATGCAATTGAAATTAATAAGCTCTTTCAAGTAAATTATAGGAAACCCAACAAAAAAACACAAGGAAAACAACCCCAAAAAGTTTCCTTTCATGCATTTTCTGAGCAACCAAAAGGGGAGCAGGGACCTTGCTCCTGGAATCGACTCACATCAAGGGCGTGCCGGAACCGCTTTCGGGCTCGCAGGTCTCGGACGATGCGGTGGAGCTCAAAGTAATTGACTTTCCGGCCCTGTTGAACCCACTCGTCGAGGACTGGGGCTACGCTGAGAGAAGGGTCACCCAGAGGACTGATTCTGGAGTAGAGGTTTCTTGTACTGGCAGTGTGCCTTAATCTGGAGAAATATTTTGTTGGGGTTGAATTTGAAGAGAGGCTTTGGTGCCTTTTCAGGAGTCTGAAGACTGCAGAAGCCATGGGAGGAACAAGTGAAGTGATGGAAAGGAATTTGGGGGGTTTAAGCGGGGGATGGAGATGGCAGTGGAAGTGTCGAGTTGTCAGTGCGGCATACCCATCCTTTGTCTCAACGCACCCAATTCTCAAAATTTCCAAAGTGCAAAATATATAGAGTTTTTATTTCAAATGGTCAATTATTTTAGTTCTTCACTTTCAAAATCACTTAATGTCGTTTTTGGCATCCATAAGCGTATATTAATTTGGTCATTTTATTTAGATTTCGTCAATTATTATGTTTGTTTGTATGAGAGGGACACACAAAATAACAGTTTTTATTGCAAATGATTCCTGACATTAATCCAACTCTTTATTTTAGTCCTTGAGTTTCAAAAATCGATAATTTAGTCTCTTATTTTCACTACCGCATATTAATTTAATCATTTTATTAAAATTGTCAATATTTTTTTATTAGTATGCTAATATAGTCTCAATAATCCAATCTTCAATTTTTTATTTATTTTATCAAACAATAAATTTATTAGATTAGAAAGCTGATAGATTTGTTTTTCTATTTGTTTACGATAATTTGAAGAGTAAAAATTGTTAATCAAAGCGTGCCCACTGGATTTTAACTTAGAGTGGGCTGCAGATCCGTAAATTGGGCCTGTAAGCCCATGTAAATCTCATCACTCATCAGAAGAAAACATAGAAACGTAACAACTGTATTAGCTCTCCACCTCCGTCATCATCTAAATTCGCTTCCTTCCCTCTCTCTCCCTGAACAGCAAAATGGGTAAAGATCGAAACGGCAGCGTTTCAGAGAAACGAAGCAGGAGCTCCGAGAAAGAGGAGAGACGAAGCAGAAGCTCCGAGAAAGAGGAAGAAACCGAAAGAAAATCCGAGAAAGCGCCACAAATTTCGGATTCCGAGACCGACGAAGACAGGAAGCGCAGTAAATCTAGGAGAAAAGGGCGGGAAATCTCGGAGTCCGACGGTGAAAAGCACGTGAAAGGAAGGAGGAGGAAGTCGCGGAGGCGGTACAGTAGCGAGGAGTATACGGATTCGGAGTCCGAGTCGGAATCGGAGGAGAGCGGCTCGGATTCGGAGTCGGAGAGTGATAGTGGTAGCGAGAGCGACGGCGACAGGAGACGGAAGAGGAGGAAAAGGAGAGAGAAAGATGATGATAGAGAAAGGAAGAGGAGGAAGAGAGAGAAGGAGAGGAAGAGGAGGAGGAGAGAGAAAGAGGAAGAGATGAAGAAGAAGAAGGAGAAGAGAAAGAAGAAGAGGAAGGAGAAGAAGGAGAAAGGAAAGGTAGGAGCGGTGACGAATTCGTGGGGGAAGTATGGGATCATCAGAGAAACTGACATGTGGTATGTTTGCTGAATTTTATACTGTTTTAGGGTTTTAAGTTTCTGTTTGGCTGCTGAGAAAATGTAGGAAAAAGAAGTTTACTTCTTCCACTTGAATTTGATGATTACTGTTGTGTATAGGAACAAACGACCAGAGTTCACAGCATGGTTACAGGAAGTAAAACAGGTAATTCCTTTTCCAACTATTTTACCATCCCATGAAACCATTAATTTGCAGAGTGGTTTATTTCAGTCATAAAGTTTCTAAGATTGTAGAGTTTACCTTTTGATTTGTATGTGTTTCGAAGCCGTGTGTTGATCCGTTTCCAAATTGCAGTCATCGATATGATAGTTCTAATGGTAATTGTGTTATCTTTCATTAGGTGAACCTGGAACATCTGGCAAATTGGGAAGAGAAGCAAATGTTCAAACAGTAAGTGGGTGTGTGGATGTGCGGATGCATTTAGTTTATTTTCTCCGAAAGCATCTATATAATGGCGATAACAGGAATTTGCTAGGTATTTTCCTTCGAACTTTTGTATCTTACAATCTGAGTAGAAATTTGTTTTGCATTTTAATAGGTTCATGGAAGATCACAATACAGCTACCTTCCCTTCGAAAAAGTAAGCTTCTATTCTATTGGCTTGGTCATTTCAATTTATTTGTCCAAAAAGAAAAAGTTACAAAGGTTTGTTCCTGCTGTTGTGGTGCTCACCTTTTAGGTAGAAATTTTATCTTAATGTGCTTAAACACCTGAATTACGCTAGGCCTAATGAAATGATATGCTATTTTATATAGATCAGTCTCGATATTTTTGAACCTGCGGTTGTGGTATAGACACTTTTCTCTTAGGATTTAGAGGAGAATGCAATGTGTGTTTGATTTAATTTTAGTTAAATATCCTTCTTGATTTGCCTGATTCTTTCAAGTGTTATCATAAATGTGTGATTGATCATAGTTTATAACCAATATACTAGACAGCCATTGTGTTGCCAGATTTTGAATCAATATGCGTGATTAGGTTTACTTGTGTCTGAATGTGCGATTTTGGCTCACAATTTGGCAGCAGAACATGCCAGTTTTGTGTTAATTAGAGATGGAAACAATGGGGGGATATTATCTGAAATTAAAAAGAATTGTGTGCTTTTAATTTTACACGCGTAACCTTTTCTCTGTTGGTTGTAAGGGTTCGTAAGGGTGAGAATGATTGTACATTCTCACTTTTTCTGGTTTTTTTTTACTTGTTAGATTCATCTTCAAGTAATATCACAGAATGACAAGTAATTACTTTAACCTTTGTGGTTGCAGGTACTACAGCCTTGATAATTATTACAGGAATAAGATGGAAAAGGAAATTAAAAGAGGTTTTAAGAAGGTTGCGCCAACAGAACGTATTGTATTCAACGATGAGGAACAGAAAAGGTATTGTTTTTATTGCTATCTGATTTCATTTTATGGACTAGTTTTGGCAACATTCAGTTTTAGTACATTCATATGATTTCCATTGATAGCTAACGTGTCAACCACTCACTCCACATTTTGTCTAATAACTATACTATGTACAATGAGAAAAAATTATATTTCACCTGGCTGTACTTATTTAATAGTATTTTGGAGACAAAAGGAAATAATGTTCGGGCAACTTTCTATATAGAGGATAGGAGAAACATAATACCATTTTGGATCTGTTAAACCATTTACATTCTTGGGTTTGGCTAATAATATTATATTTTATTATATATTGCTATTCAGACAAGAAATGATGCAAGTGCGTGAAAAGCAAAAGGAAGAAGAAGTAGAGGCTCTGAAGCGCTCTATGCAGAGTGGACTGGTACATTTCTGTTTCATTACTTATGAAAACGTTCAATTTGTTTATTGTACATAAACTCCGTCTGAAGTCAAAGTTGCACTTTGTCATCCTTTGATTCCATTAAAATTTCCAGGCACAAGCAATGAAAGAACAAGCTCAACTCCGAGAAGAGATGGCTTACCAGTACAAGATTGGAAACATGGAGGTGAGGATAAGTAACTGAGCTGTCTTGGTGTAATTCTTAAAAGTCATTTCTGGATTTTTGTTTACAGTATTACCCCTCTTATTTTCAGGCTGCCGCTGCTATTCAGAGAAGGTTGGACCCTGATGCTCCTGTGTGAAAAAGGTTCAGTGTAATTCTAGCATTTAATTCCGTTATTCCCCTAGTTTAAGAATCTTAAGTGCATACGGATTCATAGTTAGACTGAACAACTAAGGGTAGCCTTCTGTATCTGTTGTCCACTTTAGCCTCATTGTCATACATTCTAGGCTGTAATATTTCTTGTCGTTCGTTCTCCTCACCGGTTTAGCCATTTTTGCAGATGCATAGAAAAGGCTGTATTTTGTGACTGATTTCGTAGCAAATTGATTGATCATGAATCTAGAACACTCCTGTGCTTGGTTTTGCACTAAGTCTTCCCCGTTAACTCCAAGTACTACATATCTAGTCTCTTTCAAAGTCTTCCTAGGTGTTCCTCTGCCCCTTTTGTCTTGAGCCTTTGTCTCTTAGTCGCATATTCTAACCAGAACATATGTAGGTCTTCGGTTCATGTGTCCAAACAATCTTAGCCGATCTCTCATCTTATCTTCAATTGCCACTCATAACCTCGTTCTTAATCCTATCATTTCTCATGTGCCCATACATCTAACGAACATTCTTATCTCCGCTACCCTCATTTTTTGCATGTGTTGTTATGACCACCCAACATTCCGTGCTCTAAAACATTATTGACTTTATTACCGTCCTATAGAACTTTCCCTTGAGTTTTAGTGAAATGCAATGAACCATCCTATAGAACTTTCCCTTGAGTTTTAGTGGAATGCAACAAATGCAGAACGCATAACATGCTTGATGTGCTCATTCACTTCATTCATCCAGCTTGTATTTTGCGGCTGAGATAATAAAATTACAATTTTGATCTCCTATATGGCTAGGGCTGTAAAAGACTCGGATCCAAACTTGGTGCAAGCTCGAGCTGTTTCAAGCCGATTTACAGCCTTATATGTAACAGACTCGGAATTTGAGGAGTCGACAGATGAGCATGAATTTGAAAGATAATTGAACTTCAAATTTTCATTTTTTTTAAAGTTTAAATTATCTCCGCTAAACATGCTTCTGAAGCTCTTGGATATTCCAACGCTTCTCTGAGCCTCATCTCTAGTGTTGCTTTTTCTTGGACATGGATTGTAATTTTATGCGTGCAGAAAAAATGAGCTCCAAACGCGTAAGGAAAGGAAACTTCAACCCGAAATTTCTCGACCAGAGCTGCGTGTGCAATTTCTTCTACGTTGTCCAGTCTCGTAGAAATGGCTGACAGCCTTGACATGCAAAACATTCAAAAGTAACGAACATCGATAGTTACTAAATACCACATAAAAAGGGCCTTACGCCTTGTGAGGGTAAGCCTTGGCGTAATGGAAATGTTGTTCTTTTATAATCGAAAGGTCACAGGTTTGAGGTTTAGGCACATACTTTAAATCAAATAGGTTTAGGCTCTTACACGCTGTTTAGTAAGAGTGCGAGCCTTGACGGGAAGGTTGCACATTAGTAGCGGAAAGGTCACGGATATGAGGTTTACTCTCTTACATTAAATCAAATGGTAAATAGAACGTAATTATGACTAAATTTTGGTAATTTGGAGCTGGCAAGAGACTATTTTCGTAACTCAATTAACTCATACGAATATGAATAATATACCGTGATCTGCAGAAGGTTTTCCGATACGAATCTTCACATAATCAAGAACTTCAAATTCGCAGCGATTTTATACTTGGCCAAGAAACCATCGCAGAGCTCGAGGTTTTTATGGTTCGGGGCAAATCAACCACAAAGCTGCAACTCGATATCGCCATTAATATTATGCACCAGACATTCAATCTTTAACTCTTGAGTGTATTAGATTTCACCTTTAAACAACTTCCCTTTTCTGTTCAATATGTCGCCCTCTATGAACAAATCTTCAAGCACACGGCAGATGTGGAAAAAGCTTCTTCTTAAAACTAATATCATCTTCTCTACAAAACTTTATCCAGAGAACCTTGAGGCTCGGAAACCACATTTTATCCGGAGGAAAATCCAGCCGTAAGTTCCCATTTTGGTTTAATACGAGAAACGAAGTGCTGACATACAAAATTTGAGCAAATTCAATCGGGTTTTGTGTGTAAAAAATACCGATCTCTACCGCAACTGTAGTGGATGTGCATGCGCTAAGCAGCCAAGAATTTATGCAATTCAGATTGTTAGGGTTGGGGACTTGGAGCAACAGAATGCAAGTTTTCGTATGCATGGAAAGTTGATGAGGCGGAGCACGTTGATAACGAAGGTGGCAAATAGGGAAGCGTAGGTCATCAAGCTTTAGTTTTGTGAAGGAAGCAAAAGTTGCTATCTTTCAAATACTCTATCACCTCGGGATGTGTAATTGGCAAGAATGTGAGAATATGGCAGCAAATATCCTCCGGTAATCTCTGGTGATCATGTCTTCTTCTTCTAACTGGATGAAAAATTTGAGTTCTTACCCAATAGGAATCATGGAAAATACTTTAGGGTTCCTTCCTCAATAGGAACTGCGGCTTTAAAACTTGGTTAGCAAGTAATTACCTTTTAAGGGACTTTTAGTTTGATTCGTTTGTTGCCTGAATGAAGCTAGAATTTGCTCTGCTTACATGTTCCCTATATTCGTAATCCTCTATGTGTGATTGTTTGTTAGATTACTCCTAATTAATTCGTAATCCTTTATGTGATTGTAGCCTGTATTATAGGAATATAATTATCAATTGTAATCAGTGTAGGATTCCTACCTAAATAGGAGTTAATGTAAATATTGCAATATTTTCCACACGTTAGGAGTCATAATTCTGTCATAGTTAATCTAGAATCCTCTCCGTGATTGAAGGCGTATTATAGGAATTTAATTTCCAGTTGTAATTAGTGCAGCATTCCAATCTAAATAGGGATTAATATCGCCCTATATATATTGTAATACATTAACCCAAGAAGCCATAATTCTACAGTTTCTAGCTCAACCGTTGCAAAACTCATATAAATTGAGTCTTGTGCCAATAGTGCACACAAATACAAGCTATTAGTCATACATTAAGAACAATGCTCATGGGCCATTTTAAACATGAAGTTATTCATCCTCTGTTAGCTCCTCGTTAACATGGTAGAGCTAAACTCCAAAGCCAACGCTGAAAGGAACCGCATTCACCCCGGAGTCCTCGACCCATGCAAAAGACCGGGAGGGCCACATCTTGGTTGTAACGGTGACGTCAAAAGTCCACCCCAACCCGGGAACCCCTATAACCACGGTTGCTCAAAGATTTATCGGTGTCGCGGTGGTTATGATAAAGGTTCATACTCACAAGGGTTAATGACGATAAAGAAGCTGAGTTAGGTGGATGAAGATTGAGGGAAAACATTTATATATTTATGTTGCAACTATTACCTACTTTGTTTCTATTCTATAGTGAGAATAAGGGTGATAATCTTTTAGGGTATATTACTATTATGTGTATCATATAACAAAATATTGATCAAAGTATTTTAATTTTTTACATTGCCAGTAATATTTTTACTTATAAATTATTTATTAGGCTAATATCTAATTACTTAGTCCAATTGTGCATTCTCTTTTTAGAAAAAAATACACTAAGTATACTTTCAATACTTAATTATATATTGAGACAACACTTTTTAAACATTTTAAGAAAGGACATTTTTTTAAACCCGCGTAAGATGATGTCATGTCCGATTTTCCGTTAGAAACGGAGTTACGTATTTTATTAAATAGCAATCGGCGGTGATTCGAATAATTCAAATTATATTTTTGTTTCTCTGCTGTTTTTCTCTCTCTCTGAAGTTTATCTGTTCCGATTTATATTTCGTCATCTCCCTCAATTATCTCTCGCCATAATTTGTATTGGAATCATTCAAGTTTTCTTTGAAGGTAAGTGTTTCTTTCAAGTTTATCTCTCTGAATTTATATGTTCCAATTTAGATTTTCAAAGTGTTGTGTGTTTTTTAATTTATTTCTGTTTAGATTTTGAAAGAGTGTCTGATTTTTCAGTTTTTTATTGGTCGCATTGAGTTTTTTTGGATTGTTCTTGTTTTTTGCAGTCACGGTTTTTTAGTTTTGAAGATTTTGATTCGGTTTGACCTCATTTGATCAAGTGTTTGGCAAAGGTGATTTTTAGTTGTGATGTTTTTGTTTTTCATTAAAGTTCCTTTTGGTTTTTGCAGTATAGTTATCATATATATTTATTAGAATTAGAATGTATTACGAGTTAGTTTAGTATTTGACGAAAGTTATTAATATTTATGCAGCATCAGTTCATAGAATCGTGCAGAATCAGTTGACATAAGTTTTTGAAATGGGTGGGGGAGGTTGGGGGGGGGGACCCCCCACATAAACATTTAATAATTTTCAGCGAAATACTTGTGCATCATCAGTGTGCAGCATCAGTCTTATATAAACAATAATGTTCAACGTAATACTTGTGCAATATCAGCTCATAGAATGTCATTCCATGGTCAATAAGCAAACATAAGCAATAAAAGGCAACACTAAATATGAAAATAAGATAAATCCCTGGTCAATAAAAGCATATTTGATAGTTCATGAAAAGGGACCAAACATGTTCCTCATTTTGTAGCAATTCATTCACCAAGTTAGAGTACCTCCTTAAACAATCTCTCAAAATTATTGTACGATGATCCTCCAACATCAGTAGCTTCAATAGCTTTTTTCATCCATTCCTTTGCCTTTTCCCTCTTCTTTATCCCTCCTTCTCCTTCCATCATTTCCTTAACAAGTGCTTCTATTTCGTCGCGCTTCACATCGGGGCTCACCTCCATTCCAATCTCCCACGTTGTGCATGAGTACCGACAATTCGTTTGTTGCTCTGCAAAGAAAGGCCAGCAAATTACAGGCACACCGTGAGATATACTTTCAATGGTAGAATTCCAACCACTATGTGTTAGGAAAACCCCAACAGATGGATGAGCTAACACTTGGTCTTGTGCACACCAACCTGCAATATAACCCCTATCCTTAATCTCCTCAAAAAATTCATCAGGTAAAATTGGTGAGTCACCCTTTACCACGTCAGCCCTAACTATCCATAAAAATGGTTGTTTACTATTTGCCAGCCCCCATGCAAACTCGATTAAATGTTGGTCTGTCATCATCGTTATGCTGCCATAATTTACATACACAACTGTATTGGGTTTCTTTTTATCAAGCCATTCCGAACATTTTGCGTCTTCTTTCCATAAGCTTGAGTTAAGTGACTTGCTTTCGGGGAAATGCCTGCCCAGCAAATTAAGGGGGCCAAAGGTGTAAATGTTGGGAAACATTGTCGATATTACCTCTAACACTTCGTGTTCAAATTCGTCAAATGTGTTGAAGAGGATTGCAGAAGAGTTCAAACAGCTTCGTGCCTCGGATCCCAAGTAATTAAACAATATGTCGCTAAGATCAGTAACTCTAATGAAACTCGGGATGTCCTTGAGTCGAACATTTTTCATGCCTGGGATCCAATCAATTGGTGTATCAAGTGTGCCATCATGCATGAAATTCTCATCTGAAATCCATGGAAGGTGAAGCACGTGTGATGATATTTAATTATGCTCATGGTTATAAGAGTAAATTTCAAGATCTCAAATATCTACTTTATTTTGTAGTTGATAAAAAAAATGAGATATCATATTTTTACAGGTGCATGGTGCAAAATCCCTTGATAATTTATTCAACATTTACTTCAACTCAGTCAAGACTAACTCTTACAAAATGGAGACTGATTTTATTAAAACCAAGTGACCACTACAAATAGATTAATCTTCCCCAATAACATAGAAGAAATTTTTTCTAAATAAAAAAAATTAATAGAAAAGTCTAATTCCATTTAACACATCCAAAAGATCAAAATGCAAATTTCTCGCTCTTTCACATCTTTAATTACAAATGCTAGTAGTGGAACAAAATATACTTCGATGTGATGTTGGACTAGATCCAATGACACTGGAAAGACTAAAGAGTCCAAACTGGGTTATCTTATCATTTGGACATGCTGGAGTGCTGAGAGGGTAAGAGGGGAACAATGGAAAGACTAAAGGGTCAAATATGTCATGATAATTTATGTAAACAAAGGAACATATACTTGGAAGGGATGTGCATGATTTAATTCAAGTGTGTCATGATAATTTATGCATACAAAAATGTTCATATACATAATAAAGAAACTGATTAATTATATATGTGACCAAAGCGTAAAAAACAAAATCATCCAGAAATTAAAGAAGTACCTTTGAACGGAATCATGCCACGTTTGACGAGTTCGTTGTATTGCAAGTACCCCATGAAGCCACAAGCAGAGGCAGTCCATAACACAACCTCCGGAATGCCTAATTCTCTAGCAACTTTGCACCCAAAGGTCATGACACCATCTGCAACTATGCAAGTAACTTGTGGCACTTGAGATGAGGAATTGATCTTAGCCACTAGCTCTTTAAATGGACCAAAACAAGTTTTCTTAATGGAGTCACATAAAGCTGGAATATCTTGAGTCCCATCCTTATCTGAAGGAGGCAACCCATCCGGTATGGTCTCGAACACAAAGTCTGGTATACCTTTAACGGAGTCGGGACCGTTTGACCGGATTAAACGGTTGTGGTTGAACTCGGTGTTGACAAAGGTTATGTGGAAGCCCCTTGAATGAAGAAGCTTGGCTAACTGCATCATGGGGTTAACATGGCCTTGTGCTGGGTATGGGACAAAAACTGCATGCCCTTTTTTGGTTGCTTGTTCTACTGAACTCATCATCTCTCTTTCGTATTTGCCAGAAACTTGGAAAGAGCTCATTAGTTTTGAAGTCTTTAGTCTTTGTGTAGTGAAAGCTAACTTGACCTTGTGCTATTTATAGAAAATGCGGGGCAACCTTCTTTGAAAGAACTCAATTCAGTGTTTTTTTTTTTTTTTTTTTTCTCTCTTTTCATTTTATAGTATTCAAATTAAAAAAAAAATGATAAATACATGCATTTTTTTTTCCATCTTACACACCCTTCAATTTGATAGCTATAAATAAAAAAAAGCGCGTAAAAAGAATGATGATAAACCCACTTTACTGTTTTATTAATTCACCCTATTTTTTAATAAAAAATTTAGAGATGTTGGGTTCAGATTATCTCTTCATCATCCCTTCAGTTGAATTGAGAGATGTCGGATCAGATTATCTTGAAAAATGCACCGAAAATTGTGGAGAACGTGAATTTGATAATTGAACAAACTTTGATTGGAAAGGACCCAACATGGCATATTCTCAACTTGGAAAAAAAAATGAAACCAAAATGATGAGGAGTGAGAGAATCCGCTTTGGCTCTTCTCTAATCACACTAGTGGTCCCTTTCTTCCCTACCCTTTATTCTCTCCCTGGACTTTTCTCTACCTCTGTGTCACTTCTTTCTTCCTCCATCTATAACACCACCATTTCATTTATGTTCATGTCCTCTCTCTCTCTCTCTCTCTCTCTCCCCCTCTCAAATTTCACACTCGTTTTCGAAGGTGTCTAATCATTTGATTTTAGATTTTTGCAAGTGCAAGCAGAGGAGGAAGGGAGGATGAAGGGATATATTATAGCATATATATATATATATATATTAAAGGTTATTTTAGGAATAATAGTGGGTAGGAAAATAACATTTTAATTTTTCACCTTTCTGAGGTGGGTGAGATTATAATGTGAGTGGAAATATAAAACATTGAGTGGGTCTAGTCAGCTTCTTTTTCAAATGTCATAACAAGAAACTTTTGACAAATGTCTAATTTTTGCTGGAAATTATTTTATTCACACACCTTTCTATTTGTTTAATTATCCAAAAAAGAGTCTGTTAGACATGTTGCTTGCGGGAGAGTTTTTTGGAATTGGCATGGTTGATTTCTTGGTCGTTCTTGCGTGCTTGGATGACTTTGTCCCTCTTTGGTGGAATATGGTTCTTTTCATGTTTGTACCTCCTTGGCCTCTTAATTTGTACACACTTGTTAAAAGTTGCTTGGTAACTATTTTCTGTTTTAATTTTATATGAAACTTTGGAACGAATTTTTTCTTTTAAAGGTAAAATTGTCAAATTGAGGGTTATAGAATGAAATGGCATGTGCTTTGGTGAATTTTGAGATGGTTGGTCGTGAGGCTAGTTTCAGGGTTTGAATGCTCGAATCGGATCCATTGTCATTGCAAGATTCGAGCGACCGTGTCCATATCGGAAGCCCCAATATACAAGGTTTTGATATGGAAGTGCGGTGCATGTTTTGTTGCGTATGATTGATTAATATATGAGAAAGAAGAGAGAGAAACAATAAAAATAAAAACTAAAGGACGTGAATGTAGAGATTTAAAATTTGACATGATTTTAAAATTAGTAAAATGAAGACTTAAAATGGCTACGAAACAAGTTTCCTTTTAGCACAAGGGAAATTCAAAATAAAAAACTAAAAACAAAAAGATTATTAAAAGGTTGCCACTCATAGTACGGTCTGGTGGTATTCTTCCTCATTTTGAAGTGAGAGGTCTTAGGTTCAAATCTCGTGAATAACGAATTCAATACCAAATTAGGTTGCTCATAGTATGACTTAACTAAACTCCGTCTTCTCTTAGTGTAAAAATATCGATGTACTAATAAAAAGATTATCAAACGTTTGGATAGCTATATCAGGAGTAACTAACAGTCCTAAGGTCAAAACTCATCTCTACTTTTCTCTTATGTACTAATTAAAAATGCTTAGAAATTAAGAACTCCATTCATCTCATCTTCTTGTCTTCTCGTCTTGTCTTCTGGTCTTCTCGTCTTCCTATTCGCATAAGCCAAGTTTGGGACCAGCTCATCAATATTCATACCCTTATTGGCATATCGCTTTTCTCTTTTGTTTGTTTTGTACCCAAGATAATTATTGAATACAAATAATGAGAAATTCTATTCAAACTCACGTGTTCGTTGACGTTACGCATCTTTAGCACAACTGGAATCGATCATCACCCCAGCTCCACGTCTTTGCCTCTCTTTCTTTTCCTCTTTAATACACGGACATATCCCTCAGCTCCCACCACCGTCCCGATTGCGGTCTGCATGCAAGGTGCCTTTTTAACGTCCGCACCTTAGAAATGCCCTTGCCCTTTCACGTTCTGCCACAAGCCTATCCAGTTTTGACCCACCTCTTGTCCTGCGGCTTCTTCTCAGCGCCCAGGTCTCCGTGCCTAGATCATTTTACAGCTTAGGTCCGCATATGCTTCTGGGCACATGCCCATATCCAACAGTCAGGGTTAAAAGGCAACTCTTTTGCTTCTTTGTTTTTTACACTGTGCACATTTTATTTCAACATCTCATCATGAAGTCATAAAGTGTAGTGAGGTGAAAAATGTAAATAAATTTAAACTTAAAAGTGTCTAAATGGAAGAGTGCACATGCGAGTGAGATGAACCCAATTCACACATAATGTCAGAGCATAAGTAAAGTACAGTAAAGTATAATGAGAATTATATTGTCGGAGGTAATCACCTATACCAAGATTTGTCAAGAATCCTTATCGACACAAAAGCTTTGCTACTAAAACCTGGAGGGGCGGAAAACAAAGGTGAATGGACCTAAAAATAAAGTTTTGTAAAAATCTTTTTGAAAACGTAATAACCATTCGCCGTAAAACAAGTATAATTTCCACATATAACATACTACATATAGTATAAAATAACTTACCGTAGGCAGCAATATATCACGACATTTCGTAACTAAACATCTAACGTTTGGTAATCACATAATTTCGCATAAACAACATAACAGATCAAGTGCTCATCGATAACTTATTCACTGAATTCGTTAAATAAGTGAGCAAGTAGGTCCGTCTAAGTTAGTATTTTTATATATTATTTAATTATTTATTTATTGTTTGGGTTTGATCCAAAGATACTACACACATATCTTTGGAGTACGCGACACTACAAGTGCATAAGTGAAAAATCATTTCTATGTTCAATTTTGATTTCAATACAACTATTTTAAAGTTTACGTTATTATATACGTATTTTTGGCATTATGTTATTATATATATATATATATATATATCTATTTTTGACGTTATGTTATTGTGTTGAAGGAAAATGAAAGTTTGAGTTGGAGGCATGAAAGAAGAATCATTGCAATCCGATCGTGACGGAATAACATTTTCTTTTATGCAACTGTTCTAACTTGATTTCTTTCTCATATATATATATATTTTCTTCCTATCTTTTGAAGTATTTTATGTCTAAAAAATAAAAAGGCATGAACGTAGAGATTTCAAAAATTTGCTGGATTTTGAAATTATAAAAAATAATTTAAAAAAACTTAAAATGACTACCAGAAAAAATATATATATCAAACGGTTGGATAGCAACATGAGAAGTAAAGGCTACAGCAAACTCCATCACGGCATCATGCAGGAACTAACAGTCTCAAGAGTCAAAACTCCTCTCTACTCTTACGTACTAATTAAAAATGTACAGAAATTAAGAAATCCTTTCATCTCCAAAGTCCTATCTTCTTGTATTCCCTTTCGCAGAAGCTAAGATCCCGATCAGCTAATAAGTACTTATACCAGTACCGATAGGAACATCTTAACCAACAGTCCTCTCTGGACGTATTACATGGGGTGTGTCTCTACTGTTTTTTTATATCCAAGAAATTGATAAATACAACCAACAAGATAAGAACATGTAATTGACTTACATGGTCCTCATTGAAAGGTAGGCATTCGTAATATCACTTAAGCTACCTATGTTAATCATTGAAGATGGGTCAAGTACATACAGAGAACAAGTGGCTTGTACCAAAAAAAAAAAAACAAAAAAAAATAAACTAAAAGAGTTTGAGAATCATTTTGTTTTCAATTTTTTTTTTTTTAAAAAACTAAAACTTGTTACAAACATTGTATTTAAATGTGATTGTGTAAATCCTAGATTAGATTTGATACTAGTTATTATTCCCTATTAAGACTTGTATTCCTTGGAGGAGAAGGATTCTTCCCTCCCTTATTACTATAAATAAAGGCACTGGGGGGGGGGGAATAACACATCATCTACACAACCCTACAAACACATCTCTCTCTACTCTCTCTCTCTGCTGTGCCCCATCTCTCCCATGTCAGATTAAAATAAGCCACAACATGTTATCAGTAAGCTCCCACCACTGTGCTTAAGAATCTGGCATAGAAGTTTTATGTATCAAACCAGTTCATCAATATCATCACGCAATCATGTTATTCCAAAACAATGGTTTTTATCTCGATATTTTTGCAGCCCTGATAGCATGAACATTCACCATAATGCATGATCTAACTTTACATTTTTTGAATTTTAGATTCTACATAAAATACCTGCTCATGAATTAAATTATATGTTGAATATGCATTGAATTACAAAAAAAAAAAAAAAAAAAAAAAAAAAAAGCTTAGGGTTTCGTTGGAAACCCAACGTGCGACAACTGGAAGTTGTGTCGCTAGGCTTCTTTCCCCGAGCCAAGAAAACCAACCATAACCATGGAGCCATGGCTCTAAGCCCAAGCCCAAGCCCTAAACCCGACGCCTAGACGACATCACATCTATTGAACTGTCATGTAGCATGGCCTACAACCATACCCAGCCATTATAGCTACCTCCCCGACGCCTAGGGTTTTTAGAACGTTGAGAGTTTTTCACTCTCCGTTCAATTTTATGGTTGTCGTTGAACTCACGACCTTTGCCGTGATTTTTTGTGCCACAGCACGACCACCTGTAACAGTGGTGTTAGTCTACTTCTTTGGCGAGTTCATCCAGCTTGAGTTGAGGTGTCTAGTTCGAAACCTAAGCTCGTTTGGGCTTGGCTTGTTCTCGGTGAGCACTAGCCTTTTGGGCTTTGAAGCTCCTCTCGGCCTAACATCGACCTCCTTGGCCACAGTGTTCCCACCACACCTGATCCCAGCCGTATAATGGTTGTAGCATCATTGTACCATACTGCACAGGATTGGCACCCCTATTTTGGGCCTTTGCCATTTCGGACTGCATTTGCAGCCCACTTTTGTGCACACGGGCTTATTGCCCAAGCCTGGCCCCCAAACAACATCAACCCAAGTAGGCTTTGGTGTATCCCTGCCTCATGTCGCACCAAGCAGGCTTATCATATATATATTTGTTAGAATTGGAATGGATTATGAGTTAGTTTAGTATTTGGCGAATGTTATTAATATTTATGCAGCATTAGTTCATAGAATCGTGCAGAATCAGTTGTCATAAGTTTTGGGGGATGGGGGTTGGTCTGCCCTATAAACATTTAATAATTTTCAGCGTAATACTTGTGTAGTATCAGCTCATAGAATCTTGTAGAATTTGTTGGAATAAGTTTTGGGGTGTGAGGGGTTAGGGGGAACCCCCCTAAACATTTAATAACTTTCAACGTAATACTTGTGCAATATCAATTTTATATAATCACAAAGAACTACTGGTGTGAGAATTATAAGCACACAAATTAACCCTCTTTTTATCAGTTGTAGTGAAGTATGTAAGTAGGGATCGTTCTGGACCGGGGATTAGGAGGGATTGTTAATCACTTGGATTTGACTCAAAAACGTAAAAACACAAACTAAATTGATTTCTAACTAATTTGACACTCCAAGTAAAGGGGGATTTTGATTTTGACGAATTTGGAAACAAAACTTAATACTTTGTAAAACGAACAGATTTTAAAAACGAATTTGATGGAATTTAATGGATGGGAAGCTAGCTAAGGGGTTCATCTCCACACATGTTATACTTGCCCACAAAACGATTTCTAATTGCTTTTCAATAAACCATGAAATCTCAACGCCCCAGATTAACCGTGAATTGCACTAATTAACCCTAAGATTTTCCTAACGTTATTGAATTGGATGATTGCATACGACAACCCAAAACATTCCCCACAAGTCCCCTACATGATTGCATAATAGAGATACAAGCAAGAATCATTAAGTTCTTTGAAAACCATAAGCATTGACGAAGCACTTGTTACTATGATTGCATGAAACTTATGCCAAGAATTTACTTAACGCGATTGAGATCATCAACCTTTACTACTTGTGAATATAATTCCATAATGATTAGGTGAAATTTCCTTATATCCTAGCATCCAATTTATGCATGATAGTTAAGCGTGCACTCTCAACCAACACACACAAATCAATGTAATTCACAACGATAAGTAAATTGAATTCACAACTTATGAAACGCAATTAGAAGTAATCAAATCATATCGCAAGCATAAACATGTATTTCGAATCCCCCCCTAGCCAAGGGGGGGTTTAGTTCCTCATACGTACAAAACAAAGATAAGTAATTTTAACCATTGAAATCAAGGAGAGAAAACACCTAAAAATTCCAACAACTCAAACTTGAATTGTATGAACGTTTAGGCCCTCTTCTCCTCCTCTTTGTTGCGGCACAAGGTCTAAGGATAGGTTTTGGGGTGGTGTTTATATGTGGAATAGAGTGGGGAAAGGTTGGGTAGTGTTTTGGAGGGATGGGGAGTGGTGGAAATGGAAGAGGAAATGCTGGAAATGTAATGTTATGCACGGCTTTGATGTTGTTTGTTGGAGATTATGGAAGAATTTCTGTGGTGAATGGAGGTGTGGAATGGTGTGGATGTGTGATGGGATTGCATGGTTTTTTAGGGAGAGAATGGGAGAGAATGGGAGAGAATGTGAGAGAATGTGGCTGAATGATTAAGGAGGGAATGCATGTGGAATGACAGCTAGGTTGGTTGGTGGCTGCAATAATGAAGGGGGAAAGCTGGAATGTGGAGATGCACGGCAAAGGGATGGTTTTTGGGTGATGAATGGGAATGTGTGACAGCTTAAGGGGGGAATATATGCATGATGGTGGCTGCAATATGAAAAGAATGACTACTTAATGCATGTAGGGTGCAGCTAGGTTGGTGGAAAGCTGGAATGGAGTGGGAAAGCCACGGCAAACAAGGGAAAATATGGCTGCAATGATTTTGTAAGAATGATATTGAAATGGGAAAGTATGTGGCTGCCAACTAGGGTGAATGATTGAAGTGGGAATAGAAGAATGTGGCTGCAATGATGAAGTGGGAAGGCTGGAAAGTGGAAGGGGGAGCCACGGCAAACAAGGGAAGTTGCTGGAAATCCAATGTTATGCACGGCTAGGGGTTTGTGTGTAAGGGGGATGTTATTTATTTCTGAAATTATGCAAGAACTTTGGAATATAAAAGGGTATGTGAGTTATGGCTGAGCTTGATATGAAAAAGGAAGGTGTTTAAGTGGTTTAAAACAGGAAACAAGGCCCTTCCTTGCATGGCAAGGAAGGGAAACACCAAGGGACACACGGCAAGGGCTTTAATGTTGCAAGGGACATTGTTTTGTGACCTAGAATAGGTAGGAGTCCTTGATATTGCTCAAACATAAGATCTTTAGGTCTTCAATTTCGTCCATTCCTTTTGCTCCAAGCATATGCTATCCATTCCAAGCCCAATTTTGCTCCAATATGCACCTTTTTGCTTCTTTAGCCATATGAACCTAGAAACACACAAAAATGGCATAAAGGACTAAAATAACTAAAGAAACACAACGTAAATGCATGAGAACAAGCCAATTAAGTCGCATAAATATGCTCCTATCAAATTCCCCCACACTTAGCTTTTGCTAGTCCTCGAGCAAAACAAAAAAAACAAAACAAAACAAAACAAAACAAAACAAACAAAAGATAATCTAAACCTTCCAACGTTGCCTCAGGGATTTCCAATGCACATGACATGTTCAAAATTTATTATCTCCACAAATTTTAGTCATCTTCACACTTAAGTACATTCTTAATCATAGTCACCACATACTAGTTCACAATTAAGCATTTAAAACCATGTTTTGAATGTAGTAACATGCCTTAGAGAAATCACTTAATTCCTTACAAGATACTCTCTTATTTTCACACAGACTTTCTGATTACATACCCTACACTAAGTATATGTGAGAAGATTGATGTAAATATGAAACTAAACACTCACATATGTTTATAACAAGGAAAGCACTTTTCTGGAATGTATATGAATAAGATCTCATGAAAGGAATGCTACCAATTAGATGCGAGAACCAGGGACACCATATGCTTACATCAATTCCAAACTCCACATTATTGACAACATAATGATCAAGATTGAAGCATAAGGATTGTAACGGGGTAAGGGTGATTGGCTAACAATGAAAGGTAAGGATACCAAACGTTCTTTAAGCAATAGCAAGCAAAGTAATGAAATTTTACACTTAGAACCACTTATGATAGCAGAAACTCACTTAGACACAGAAGGGGAAAATTCACACAACTCTTAGGGCCATATTCAACGTTTTGGCCCCTTTCTTCAACTACCACAAACATGTGAGCTTATTTTCACTTATTTCATCCTCTTTTTCTTTTCTTTTTCTTTTTCCACGAATATTTTTTTTTTATTTTTTTTATGCCTTATTTCTTTTCGTGGTATATCAACACACACACACAAGTTCCCCCACACTTGTTGTTTTGCATATTCGAAAGGATTCCCTCTAAGTCATGCTTACTATGCTTCAAGAACAAGGGTATGGGTGGTCCTAATCTAGGCTAGGTGGGGATGATATGGGTCAACAAAGAACAAAGGCTAACAATGGCTCAATGGGGGTTATGACCTACAATATATATATAGTGCATGGGTTGGCTGTTTGGTTGATGGCTTCACTACACACTTCATCTTGATATATATTATGCAATCATGCTTTGACTGGAATGGATGCAAGTTCTAGCATTTGGAACTAAATGATGAAACGCCTTCTAATTAACAACCAAGCAAGAATAATGAGATCATGCAACGAGTTTGAAAACAAGAATCACAGATTAATACTCTCCAAAGAATGTTTAAAGCTCAAGTCTCTCAGGGTTGTAATGTTTGTTTGACTTCCTTCCTTCAAGCATGTTACAAAAACTAATTTTTTTTTTTTAGGATTGCATGTGAAGTCATACATTATAACCATAACCAAGCATATACCAAGAGTATATCAAACTTTTCTCCATGTTTATAACTCTTTCTTAACAGTCATGCAATTAAAAACCAAATCCTCATCATTGTGTTGAAAGGTACCCTAAGACACAAAAACACAAAAATGACTCAAAACACTCTTTTTAGGCTTTTCAAAACATGTTTTTCAAATTTTTATGTGATTTTCGGAGTTATAAAACAAAACACACTAAAACACTCCAAATCAGCTTAAAAACATTTTAAAACAGCAAGGAACAACACTTGAAGTTATAGGTGATAAAATCCAACGAATTTGCATCAACATACTTAGTTACCCCCCCCCACACTTCAATCAAACATTGTCCTCAATGTTTTAAGCCTAAATTCACACCAAACAAAAGTAAACACATAAACAGCAACTAAACATACTAAACATGGCAGAATGTAACTAACAAAGAGAAGAGTTTAGGGACGCAAATCTGGTTATGGATTGTAAATTCCATCTTCTCCTTGGTGATTGCATTGAGGCTTGATCTTGAGTTTGACTGGAAGATTTTCTGGTTTCCTCCAATCGTTGATTTTCCACAGGCTAATCTTGAACTGGGCTGGAGGATTCTGACACATGGCAGGGAAGCACGAGGTGGAGGTGATGACCTGTTTCTTTGTTCAATCTTTCCAATTCGTATTGAAGAGGGTTAGAGGATAACTCAGCATATGCAGTTGTTACGTTTACTGACTATCCACAAGATTGATGTTTCCTTGTCACTCGTCTTAGCTGTTCTCCAAGCAGATGTGGTCCCTTCTCTGGAAGTGTATCAACCGTTGAAGATGACTACTCGAGAGCAACGCTAGGTAAGCAACCAGGGAATAAATTCCAGATAGTCGGTTCCAGATCGGAAGACTGACTCCAAGTGCCGGCTGATTGTTCTCTTTCACTTTGCCATGCAAGTAATAACAAGGACAAAGGAAAAGACAAGGAAAGAGCATGATATGAGATACCTTTGCTTTCGCCCTTGATGATATGAGATACTTTTGCTTTTGAAGAAGCAGCGAATGAATCAGCACATATATTTGTTGCGCTTGTCTTCACATGCTTCGATCCACCTTTTCCTCCTGCCTCATCTGTACTCCAGGCATCTGGTATCTTCTTTGAGGGTACATCAATGGTTGAATAGGTGTTCTCAAGGGAAGAAGAAAACTGAGCATGTTGAGAGGTTTGGTTGCAGCTACATTCTCGGCCGAGAAGAAAAGTCATGCGTTTCTGGATGTACGCCTTGCCATGAATGTTGACGTATATAGGAATTGTAATGGCAAGTAGTAGTGCGGATGCGGCTTTGTCAGAGATCTTTTGACAAAGTTGCATGCTTTATCTGAAAAACCGAGATTTCGGCTTTTTCACCCACGCTTGTCGGCAAAAGTGTGTAGCTGGGATAATGACCTCCACGGTTTTCAACTTTGTCAGAGATCTTTTGACAAAGTTGCACGCTTTATCTGAAAAGCCGAGATTGTGTCTGAAGAGTTGGCGAACTTTACGCAGGAAAATCCGGCTTTGAAGAGTGGTGTCTCTTCAATTTTGAATTGGTGGTTGTGTCGCCTCTCCTTTTATAGAGGTATCGATCACCTCTAACATGCACACTTTGAAGATTGCCCATTCGTGAAAATCGTCTCCGGCCATTTGAGATTTTACTCCATCCAACCCTTCTCTTTTAACATCTTTGAAAATGGCTAACCCATCTAACATTTGCTTAGATTTGAGTCTTAGCAGTGATCCGGTTGCGCCGCGTCAGGGTAATGTATGGTGCCCGTCTTTCTTATCTTCTAATGGCCCTCTTACAGGTGAGGACTCCGTGATGACGGATGCAACAACAGCTACGATAGTAGCTAGGAACCTCCTCACTCCTAAAGATAGTAGGCTGCTTTCAGGATGGTCCGATGAGTTGGCCGTTCAAGAGTCCCTAGCTCTTAGTGTTCAGTGTGCGGGCTCTATGTCCAACATGGGCCAACGCCTACTTGCTCGATCCCGTCAAGTTGAATCATTGATGGGGGAGGTGGAAAATCTTAAGCAAGAGATCAAACAGCTTAAGCACGAGAATAGAGGTTTGCACGTGCTTGCAAATAACTATTCGACAAGCATGAAGAGGAAGCTTGATCAGCTGCAAGAATCTAAAGGTCGAATTCAAAGTGACCGTCAAAGGTTTGCGGCTTTCTTCCAGAGGCACATTTTTCCTGCGTCATCTAGCGTTCCACCAAGTATTGAGGCCTCGAATGATCTATCTTCGATGCCTCCCGCTCCGAGAGTTTTGCCACGTAGTGGGGCTTCACGTAAACAACCTTTGTGAAGGCTCCATCTTTCTTTTTTTTTTTTTTTTTTTTTTTTTTTTTCGCAATCACTTGAAATTTCTCGGAGATCAATGAACATGCTTTGTTTTATTTAGTGTATTGGGTTGCCTCCCAAGTAGCGCTTTCTTTTACGTCTTGTAGCCGGACGAAGAACCCAATCACTCCAGATTGGAGCCCACGGCACCCAAGGGGGTGTCATCCACGGTGTGCTCCACAAAGTTCTCATAATAGGGCTTCAAACGATGCCCGTTTACCTTAAATTCATGTTCCGTTTTCAAGCTTTGGATTTGGACTGCACCATGAACAAAAACATTAGTAATAACAAACGGTCCAATCCACTTGGAACGTAACTTACCGGGAAACAAACGTAAACAGGAATTGAACAATAGCACTTTCTGCCCAATTGAGAATGATTTCCCACGGATCATGTTGTCATGGAAAGCTTTGGTCTTTTGCTTGTAAATGCTTGAATTATCGTACGCCTCGTGCCTTATCTCATCAAGCTCATTTAATTGCAATCTCCTTTGACTTCCCGCTTCATCGAGGTTCATGTTAAACTTCTTGATGGCCCAAAGTGCTTTATGCTCCAATTCAACGGGAAGATGGCACGCCTTGCCATAGACAAGTCGAAAGGGTGACATCCCAATGGGGGTTTTGTACGCCGTACGATACGCCTAAAGTGCATCATCTAACCGTAAGCTCCAATCCTTCCTTGTTGGCCCAACGGTCTTCTGAAGTATTTGCTTGATCTCTCGGTTGGAAACCTCGGCTTGGCCATTCGTTTGAGGATGGTAAGGTGTAGAAACCTTATGGGTGACATGGTATTTCCTCAATAACGCTTCAATGGTCCGATTGCAAAAGTGTGACCCTCCATCACTAATGATCACTCGTGGCATTCCAAACCTTGCAAAAATGTTAGTTCTAATAAAATTTGCAACCACAAGCAACATTTAGGATAGAAACCTGCGGCATTTGGTCCCTTGCACTAATTCCACCCATTCGTTGGCATTTATCACATGTTAAGCAAAAAGTTTTAGCATCCTTAAAAATACTAGGCCAATAAAATCCACATTGTAACACTTTGAGGGCCGTGCGTTGTGTGCCAAAGTGCCCTCCACATGCATATGTATGACAAAAACTCAAAATTGAATGACATTCAGAATCATGCACACAACGACGCATAATCTGATCGGGACAAAATTTCCATAAGTACGGATCATCCCACACATAAAACCGTGCATCATGCCTAAGTTTATCACGTTGGTGCCTAGTGAACTCACTTGGAATACGTTTTGACACCAAAAAATTAACAATATCGGCATACCAAGGTGCACTAACCTTAATGGACAACAATTGTTCATCGGGGAATGTCTCGGCAATGGGTAGGGCCTCTTCATTGTGCACCATTCGGCTTAGGTGGTCAGCCACCACGTTTTCACTTCCCTTCTTGTCCCGAATCTCTATGTCGAACTCTTGAAGTAGCAACATCCATCGAATTAGCCGTGGCTTGGCCTCCTTTTTAGTGAACAAGTACTTCAGAGCTGCATGATCAGTGAAAACAATTACTTTAGTACCAATTAGATATGATCGAAATTTATCTAAAGCAAAGACAACGGCAAGAAGTTCTTTTTCCGTAGTGGAGTAGTTCAATTGTGCATCGTTCAATGTCTGTGAGGCGTAGTAGATGACATGCGGCCTCTTGTCCTTTCTTTGTCCTAAAACAGCTCCTAAAGCATAGTCGGACGCATCACACATGAGCTCGAAAGGTAGACTCCAATCCGGTGGAACAATGATGGGTGCCGTGGTCAACAACTCCTTAAGTTGGTTGAATGATGCCGTGCACTCCTTGGTGAATTCAAACGTCACGTCTTTTTGTAGGAGACGGCAAAGAGGTTGTGCAACCTTTGAGAAATCCTTGATAAACCTACGATAGAATCCTGCATGGCCAAGAAAAGAACGAACCTCTCTAACCGAAGTTGGAGAGGGTAAGTGACGTACAAGATCTATTTTCGACTTATCAACCTCAATACCGTTTTCAGAGACTATATGATCTAAAACTATGCCTTGTTTAACCATGAAATGGCATTTTTCCCAATTAAGAACAAGGTTAGTTTTAATGCAGCATTTTAAGATTAAACTAAGATTATGCAAGCAACCATCAAAAGAATCACCAAACACGCTAAAATCATCCATAAACACTTCAATGATTTTCTCAACATAATCAGAAAATATGCTCATCATGCATCGTTGAAATGTAGCAGGTGCATTACATAAACCAAAAGGCATGCGACGATATGCAAAAGTACCGAAGGGGCATGTAAAAGTGGTTTTTTCTTGATCTTCGGGTGTTATGACAATTTGATTATAACCAGAATAACCATCAAGAAAACAATAGAAAGCATAACCGGCTAACCTCTCAAGCATTTGGTCGATGAACGGCAATGGGAAGTGATCCTTCCTTGTTGCGGCGTTTAGCTTCTTATAATCGATGCACACCCTCCAACCGGTTTGAATGCGTAGAGGAACAAGTTCATTCTCGGCATTTGCAACCACAGTCACTCCAGATTTCTTCGGAACGCATTGAACGGGTGAGACCCACTTACTATCCGAGATTGGATAGATTACTCCACAATCTAAAAGCTTGATTACCTCCTTCTTCACAACTTCCATCATCGGAGGGTTTAGACGGCGTTGAGCCTCTCGGGATGTTTTGGACCCCTCCTCTAGAAGTATGCGATGCATGCATGTAGTAGGGCTAATTCCCTTGATGTCGGCCAAGGTCCATCCAATTGCCGTTTTGTACTCCTTAAGCACTAGCACCAATTTGCTCTCTTCTTGTGCCGTGAGTGAGGATGAAATAATGACGGGCAACGTGTCATCCTCGCCCAAGAAAACATACTTCAAATGACTAGGCAACGGCTTAAGTTTAAGTGTAGGTGGCTGCACAACTGAGGGAAGCATTTTATTAGCCGAAACTGAACTTAAAATAGGGTCCGAATACTTACCCGATTGTGTTGGCAATGACTCGAGGGCAGCCACCATCTCAATGACCTCATCATTAGGGGGCACGGCAAAAGAATGATCATGCATGCCGTAGGTTCCCATGGTTGTGGCTTTAATGTTTTGCTTGTCCATGCCTTGTGCAATGACCAATTCAAGCGCATCGTTGTTCAATTTGTCAAAATAGTCCTGCGATAAAGAGTTAATTACATCAATAGCAAAACATGAATGATTCTCACTAGGGTACTTCATAGAATCAGAAAGATTAAAATTAATAACTTCCCCATCAAATTCCATCGTCAACGTGCCATTATAGACGTCAATCTTTGTCCGAGCAGTTTTCATGAATGGCCTTCCGAGGAGGATGGGCAATGAAGGGGCATGGTCCGATTCATCCATCTCAAGTACGTAGAAGTCCGTCGGGAAGATCAAATGATTAACCTGCACTAACACATCTTCCAAAACTCCCTTTGGATAGGCATTAGAACTATCGGCTAATTGTATGATCACACCATCGTTTTTCAACGCTCCTAGGTTCATAGATGCATAAATTGAATATGGCATGACATTTATAGATACACCTAGGTCTAACATGGCAGATTCAAACCTAGAATTACCAATAACACACGGAATTGTAAAACTACCCGGATCTTTGCATTTTGGGGGCAGCTTGCGTTGTAAGATGGCTGAGACGTTTTCACCTACTTTGACCACCTCCTTGGTCGAAATCCTCCTCCTATTGGTGCAAAGTTCCTTCAAGAACTTGGCGTACCTCGGGACTTGCTTGATTGCATCCAAAAGGGGGATATTGACTTGAACTTTCCGAAACGTCTCCAAAATGTCCTTTTCCGCTTCTTCTTTCTTTGTTTGCTTAAACCTACTAGGAAAAGGAACATTCGCAGGAAAATCATTAGTAGGAACCGAACTTGACACGTTTTTACCTTTATTGGATGAATTGGACGACTTGGGATCACTTGGAACTTGCGGCACATTTGGTTCCACCTTGGCCGTGAGTGGCCTTTGCTCCTCCTCTTCAATTCTCAACTCGTCCTCCTCGTTGGAACGTGATTTGGATGGTTTGAGGTCAGATCCGACTTGCTTTCCACTTCGCAAATGCATAGCTTTTGCAGATTCAAATCCACCTTTCGGATTGACCACCGTTGAGCTAGGCAACCTTCCTTGCTCACGAAATTGCCCCATGAACTCGGCAATTTGTCCCACTTGCTTCTCCAAGTTGTCCACTCTCTTGTCTTGGATTTGCCTCTCTTTGTTTTGAGTTTGGACTTCCTGCGTCAAAGTAGTAAGTAATTGAAAAATCTTATCATTATCACTTGAATTACCTACATTGCTTTGGGTAGGTTGTGCTTGGGCTTGTGGTGGTGCCAACGGCTTTTGATAGAAACCCGGGGGTTGTTGCCTAAATCCGCTTTGTTGTTGACCTTGTTGGGGGTCTCGCTATTTGAAATTCGGATGATCACGCCAACCGGGATTGTAAGTATTAGAAAACGGATCACCACGTGATTGGTATTGGTTGCCATATCCCACGGCATTGAGTGTCTCCCACCCTCCATTCTCGATCAATTGTGGGCACGTGTCCGTAGGGTGTCCTTGCATGGAGCATACGCCACAAGAAGCTACGGTTTTGACTTTTGGACCTTCCACCACCTGAGAAAGCAACGTAGTAAGGTTAGCCATTTGATTTTGAAGTTCGGTTATGGCACTTACCTCATTGACTTGGTGTTGCCGTGGGGTACTCCTATGTCCAACGTCTTCGTATTGTTGAGCGTTCAATGCTCGATTAGCAATCAAGGTCTTTGCAGCCGTGGGGGTCTTGTCCACCAAGGCTCCTCCCGCTGAGGCATCTAGCATTTGACGTTCGATTGTAGAAGTCCCTCATAGAAGTATTGTAAGAGAAGTTCTTCCTTCATCTGATGCTGTGGACATGAAGCAACAAGAGATTTAAAACGTTCATAATAAGTAGGAAAAGATTCACCTTCATCTTGTTGAATTCCACTTATCCTTTTTCGTAGGAGGATGACTCGAGAAGTTGGGAAAAACTTCTCCAAGAAAGCCCGTTTCATGCTCTCCCAAGATGTGACAGTTCCGGGAACCAATTCATACAACCAATCTTTCGCTTTATCCATTAGAGAGAATGGAAAAGCTTTCATCTTCAAGTTGCTGGAAATCCAATGTTATGCACGGCTAGGGGTTTGTGTGTAAGGGGGATGTTATTTATTTCTGAAATTATGCAAGAACTTTGGAATATAAAAGGGTATGTGAGTTATGGCTGAGCTTGATATGAAAAAGGAAGGTGTTTAAGTGGTTTAAAACAGGAAACAAGGCCCTTCCTTGCACGACAAGGAAGGGAAACACCAAGGGACACACGGCAAGGGCTTTAATGTTGCAAGGGACATTGTTTTGTGACCTAGAATAGGTAGGAGTCCTTGATATTGCTCATACATAAGATCTTTAGGTCTTCAATTTCGTCCATTCCTTTTGCTCCAAGCATATGCTATCCATTCCAAGCCCAATTTTGCTCCAATATGCACCTTTTTGCTTCCTTAGCCATATGAACCTAGAAACACACGAAAATGGCATAAAGGACTAAAATAACTAAAGAAACACAACATAAATGCATGAGAACAAGCCAATTAAGTCGCATAAATATGCTCCTATCAACTGCTTAGGATTGGTTTATTGAAAGGACAATCGATTAGCAACCAGTTAATGGATTATTTAATCATTTTTGGCATTTTGTGTAGCATATGTGTTACAGATATTTGTGCAAGATCTGTGTTTATACATATTTGTGTAGCATCTAATTATTTATGCGCAACATCTGTTTAACTTTATGTTTTTATATTTTTTGGGTGTAGATCATGTCAATGTTGAAATGTGTATATGAAAATTGTGCAGTAGTTGTGCCACTTAATCCGCATACTAGTTATGAGGATTTGTGTGGGCAATTAACTTTTAGGTTTCCAAGTTTGTCATCAGGAGGCTTTCTATTGAAATACTCATTATACGGAAGCGAACCAAACTATTTATTAGAGTGCAATGAAGATATTCAGACTCTTCTATTGGTGAATAATTTGATTTCAAATCTAGTTGTTGATATTTATGTTCATGCTAAGGAGATGTATATTGTTTCTACTAGTAGTATGTTGTCTTGCCGAAGTGAAGCTACTAGTATTGGAGATGAGAACCAATATTTGGGTAAGTATGGCTCTTATGGACCTCACCATTATGCAACAAATGAGTGGCAAAGTTATGAAGATTGTGCAATTGAGTTTCGTAGAAAACTTACACAATACTCTATTGAGGTTGGGTTTGTTTTCAAGTTCAGTCAGAATGATTGGAAGCGTGTTACTGCTGTTTGCTCAAATAAACTGTCGGAGGGGTGTCAAAGGCGTGTTCATGCTGTTATGCAACAGTTGTTTTATCATTAAAAAATTAAATAATATTCATACTTGCACTCGACGTATTCGTCAAAAGAAGAATAAAAGGTTTGGCCCTTCTATTTTGTCCACTTTGTTGGCTGCCAAGATTTGTTCGAATCTGTCTATTAAGGCAAAAGATGTTATAAGATAAATTAAGGAGAGTTATGATCTTGATATTAAATACCAATGCAGCTTGGCGTGGCCAAAAGATTGCATATAATGAGGTTAATGGTGATGAGGTTCTCTCTTTTGGATTTTTGTCTTGGTACCTTCATGTGTTTGTGCGTGCCAATGATGGATCATTTTGTGCACTAGAACTTGATAATGATAGTAATCGGTTTGAAAAGTTATTCATATTTTTTTGGAGCTTTGTTAAAGGATTCCGATGGTGTAGACCAATGTTGTTCCTTAATAGTACCTTTTTTAAAAGAAGATATACCAGTATTCTTCTTGGTTGTTATGCTAAAAATGTAAATAATGGTAAGTTTTTTTAATTGTTATAAATTATAGATTTGTGAAATCGTTTTGAATTTCAATATTTGTATTTTTTGGAGAATCAAGTTATTCTTTTTGTGTAGATTTGTGTATTAAAGTGCAACATCAGTTTAATAGTATACATCATCTGTTTATTAATGTGGAATGGATTAGGAAGCAGTAAATGGTTTATGAATCAAGTTATGGGAGGGGTGGTTGCCCTCCCCCCGAATATACATCTAAGGATTTGAAGTTTTGATTAGCATTTGTGCATCATCAGTTTTTACAAAACTGATCAGCATCAGTTATTAATGTGTAGCATTAGTAATATCATGTGCATCATCAGTTTTTTTATATAACTAATTTTTTTTATTTTTTATACAGAGATTTTCCCTGTGTGGTATGGTATTGTTGATATAGAAAATGAAGACAATTAAACGTGGTTTGTTAAACATTTGGCTTGGATATTAAATTACCAAAGAAGGAAGATCACATTTATTACCGACCGACATCATGGGCTTTTGAATGCTATTTGAAAGTACTTTCTTACTACTTCTTATGGTTTCTGCATTATACATTTGAGGTAAAATTTAGAAAGGTGATGTGCAGGTAATAAGTTTTTGAAGGATCAGTTGAGTGAATATTTCAAAAATTGTGTATATGCATGTAGTGTTAAAGATTTTGATAAGAATATTGAGAAAATGAGAAGTGTTGGTGAATATATTTCTGATTCATTTTTAGATGATCTTCCAAAAAAAAATTATTCTATAATACATTTTCGAGGAAATTGGTGGGGTGAAATGAGTAATGCAACTGCAGAATCATTTAACGCAATGATTTCTGAAGAGCATCAAATGCCTATTCTTGATTTGATTGAATTAATTGGGGGGAGGTTGATGGTCATGATGTTCGATAGGATGCGTGTTTTAGAAAAATGGTTTTCTTTGTTATGTCAAAAAAAAAAAGATGATCTTAGAGGTTTTGTTCAAGAAGGTAGTCATTGGATTGTTAGTAGGTTATCTGATGATGTGTTTAAGGTTTGGGGGGGATATGAATTCTTTTGTTGTTATGTTAGATCAACACCAGTGTTTATGTGTTCAATGAAAGCATAAAGG
Organism: Pyrus x bretschneideri; assembly: GCF_019419815.1. NCBI lineage: Eukaryota > Viridiplantae > Streptophyta > Magnoliopsida > Rosales > Rosaceae > Pyrus > Pyrus x bretschneideri. The sequence goes on from NW_025999557.1 coordinate 657,879, forward strand.
ATTTCCTTGTGCTCATGTTTTGTAAGTTATTCTGCATGATCATCGTGATATTAAGGATTTTGTGGATGACTACTAGAAAGTTTCTTCTTACAAGCCCACTTTTGATCTACTAAATGCTCATGGTAAGCCCCCTCTTGCAAGAAGATCAGGTGGTAGATCATGTATTCATCGTTACAAGTCTAAAAATAAGACAAGATGTGTAAGATGTAGTCATTGTCATCAGATTTTACACCATAACAAGTAGACATGTCAGACTTTAATTTGATTTTGATTTTGATTTTGATTTTTTGGGTGTTGGATTGTTTTTGTATTATGGAAGTTTATTATCAGTTTAGTTTTTTGTTATTTTTTGTTTAGAATAAGTTTTTGATTTTATGCATAATCAAGTTATACGTTTTGTATGTAGCATCAGTTTTTTGTATTTTGCAATTTTTGGTCCCCCAATTTATGAAGAATCAATTTTTAGCAATTAAGTTCATGTTTTTATGGATATGAGACATAATATTTTTCAATGTAATACTTTTGCAACATCAGTTTTATACACTGTTCTAAAAATCCCCGCTTAGTGCTGCCTAGGCACTAGACGGATGGTCATTACCCCGATTAATGCCTAGGCGTTTGAAAATTAAGAAAGGGCGCCTAGACCTACTGAGGCGCCCGCCTAACCCGCCAAGACATGCCTAGGTTACAACTTACTTAGACAGAAAATAGATAACTTTCATTTTGTAATTTTTTTTTCTTCAATAAATTGTAAGAGACTTGTTGAATACTTAAATGAACACACATTATATGCTTGTTTCCCATGTTTTTCATTATGTTCTAATAGCTCATAATATACATTTTATTCTATTTTGTAGTTTATGATGAAATTATATATATTTTAAGTATAAATAGACACTTATTTACACGAAATATAATATATTTAATTAAATCCGACTAGTCCTCCTAGGCGCTAGGCCCCAGTCTGCCACCTGACTAGCGCTTAACATCTTTTAGAACCTTGGTTTTATATAATCAACGTAATACTTGTGTAGCATCTGTTTATATAATCAACGTAACACTTGTGCAACACCAGTTTTATATAATCAAATGTAATACTTGTGCAACATCAATTTTATATAATCAAATGTAATACTTGTGTAACATCAGTTTTATTAAACATTTATTTAAAGGACGATAGATTAGAAACCAGTTAATGGATTATTTAATCATTTTTAGCATTTTGTGTTGCATCTAACATATATTTTTGTCATTTTGTGTTATATACATGTTTTTTATAACAAGGAGTTATTGGGGAGAAACTTGCTGTTCTTAATTTTGCACATTTTATATCATGGAGAAAATAAATGAACAGATTGAAAAAGCTATGTGACATTTTTGAAATTGATAGATTAAAAAAGAAATGTAACATTCGAGAAACATAAACATATGTAAATTTTATTATTATTATTATTATTATTATTGCAAAAGTGAGTTATAATAATGTAATTTTAAACATCAAAGTTCATAACAATTGCAATGTTAGAAGTCCAGCTTTTTTTTTATTGGTTTAAGATGGTTTTTGTTTGTCTTTTACTTCAGTTGCTTGTTTTTGCTCCTCAAACTTCATGCTCTAGCTCAATTTATGATGCATTATTTCAAATGCAATATCACGGTGCACATAGTTGATTTCCTGTTTGGTTAAGCACTTTTTGATCTTTCCTCCTTTTGCTATATTTCGAATGTAGTACAGCACACATGCACCATAATCATCTCTGTAAAATAAGTTTGCACAATTAGCATACAGCATCAGTTAAAGCATATTGATGCAACATCAGTTAAAGCAGACTGATGCAACATCAGTTATGGAAGAATAAAATTAGCATGCAGCATCAGTTAAAGCAGACTAATTATACAACCTGAGTTATGGAAGAATATATTTTCAGTATGCAACATTAGTTGTAGTAGACTCATTCAATATGCATAATTATTATTTTATATGGAATGTAGTGATTGGTGTAGAATCATTTTATCATTGAACATTTATCACTAAGTATCAGTTATACCAGACTTAGTATGCAGCATCAATTATATCAGAATTAGTATGCAACATTAGTTATATCGAACTTAGTATGCAACATCATTTTACTATTTTATTCATTGAAAAAATTAGTTTAACTTTAAATATGTAACAAGAATAGAAATTCAATTAAAATAATCAAAATACACAATTATACTTACGATCCAAGCTGAATAAGACATTGTTTATCTTCATCCATCTCAAAAGTTGCATTTGTAGGGCTCATTTGGATGTAGTCATTTGTTGAACTTTTTCTTCATTTAATGGCAAATGAAATAATCTGTCTCTGTTGTTGTGCCATTCTTCAACCATTTTGACATATATACAAATTAAGCGTATTTTGAAAAATGTACTAGAAAGTCACTGAAAATATAAGCGATAATGAACTTAGACTTACCACTTTATATGCATTGTCATTATGGATGTTTGTTTCACCTTCTTGAAGGTTTTTTCTATTAGATTTGTAGAAATTGAAATGTCTCTCCTCTGTGTTGAACACAAGCAATGTGTAGTGTTTGTGATTTAGAAAATGTATAAAGATTTTTCGTGCAACTCCCATATCTTTGTTTAATCGTGCCTTAATTCTTTCATTTTGGATTTGTCATTTTCATAGTTGGTGAAGTTTATCTGTTTATTCAAAACATAATTAGTATATGGACAATCAGTATGCAGCATTAGTATGAATCATCAGTGTGGACATGTGTATGAAATAGTAGTATGCAACATCAGTATACATTTTCAATGACATTGAATATATTTTGTCTAAATTCAATATTTATAACTTACAAAGAGATTGGCCGATAAGTAAAAGTTTTGATGATCTAAATTGCTTTCTTGGTCCCTGAGAATGTAGTTGTGTGCATCAATCACAGTATTTGTAACTCTCTCATCTCCCAGGAATCAATCCATATCATCTTTCATCATAAAATTATCATAGCAACTGAACTCATTTGCAGTTGATAACCAATATATGTCTCTGAAATACAATAAACATAGAAATATGTTAATGCAAAATCAATATTTTGAAGTATAACAGAAATTATAGATTTAGTTGTAAGTTTTTCTTACATTGGTGCTTTTTCCCAAAAAAAGGTTAATGTTTTTTTTGTCTATTGTGGGTATGTGAATGTATGCTGGATGACCTTTCCACTCATTTGATTATCTTGTTTTCTCCATAACAGTGTAATAGAATTGCATCTTTTTTTTTTTCTTGATGCGCCTAACCATTGTTCGAGTTTGAGGTTGAACAAGTGTTTGAGATTTTGTTGGTACTTCTTCTGGAGTTTGCAGAATTTGTTTTGACCAGATATCTGCCTTTTGATCAGAGGCGATTACAATTTTGTCCCCACTTTTAATAGATTCGCCTTCAGTTGCATAATTAGTAGCAGAATCTTGATGAACAAGTTTATAAGTTTTCTCTTTTTTTTTGGTTCAACCTCATTGATGAAACCCAAGGTCTTGTTTAACTCAGAAATTTCTTCTTGTTGCTTCTTCACCAATTCTTCAAGAGAAATCTTCTCAGCTTTTAGAATTTGAAATTTCTCTCTTATTTTTTCCATTTTTTCCTTGTTTAATGCATTTAGCTCACACTACTTGTAGGATATTTCTTGCTGCCATTCAAGTTATTCTTCTTCAGCAGTCCCTTGTTCTTTTCTAGCAACTCATTTTTTTTTCTTCTTCCCGTTTTTTCTTTTGTTGCTCTAATGCAGTGTTCTTTTTCTCGAGTTCAGTTTTTTGTTTTTCCAATTTTTTTCTTCTCTTTTTCCAACTTCTTGTTTTCTTTTTGCAAGTTCTTATTATCGTTTTGCAAAGCATCATTCTCCTCAACTATTTTCTCAATAACATAATTTTTGAAGTGGCATGTGTTGATAGCATTATTCAACATTTGAAGCCGAAGTTTCACCTTCCTTTTCCAGCATCTGTTTGGCTTTGAGAAAGCTATTTTTGTGTTAACTCCTCTTCTGAATTTTCACATTCCCATTTTTCTTCACCTGTAAATGGAGCAAAAAGCCATTCATAGAATGTTTGTTGCTTCCTTGTCTTGATTGTTGACTCTTCAGGGTGAACTGGCAGTTGAGGAATAAATGTTGCATTTCCTTCTTGTTCGTTAGCTTTAACTGGCAGTGGAGGGACTGAGGTGCTTGGACCCACTATTTTCACTGCCTTTTCTTGCACTGTAGGAACTGATTCTTGGATTGAAGTACTTGGAGGCTTTTTTTGTACTGCCACTTCTTGCACTTGAGGAATTGATTCTTCAATTGAAGTACATAGAGCCTCTTTTTGTATTATCTCTTTTGCTTGAAAATTAACCACATTATTGATCACCTTATCAATTTCAGTCGCATCCATGTCTGTGGTGTCCGCATTTCTTTATTCATTTTCAACACTTTGATAGGCATAATCATGTGCAATATTTTGGTCATCTTGAACTTGCTCATTTGGAATTTGGGTGCCAAAGATATTCTAACTATCAACTGGTGTGTCAAAGTGATCTTTATTTTCATTTTGTTCTCCACCCTCTTCGTCCTGATTATATTCAAAATCAAGAATTAAATGACAAAGATTTAGTATGCAACATTAGTTATGAATTATAATGACAAAGCTTCAGTTATGAATTATTACTTATACAAAGATTTAGTATGCAACATTATTTATTGATTATAATGACAAAGTTTCAGTTTTATAACAGAATAATTATGTAGCATCAGTTATGGATTATAATCACAAAGCTAAAAACTTAGTATGCAACATCAGTTATACCAGACTTATATAAAATTTTAGCATACATTATTACTTATACAAGAATTAGTATGCAGCATCGGTTATACCAGAATTAGTATGCAACATCAGTTATACCAGAATTAGTATGTAGCAACAGTTATACTAGACGTATATAAGTTTTTAGCATGCATTATTACTTATACTAGAATTAGTATGCAGCATTAGTTATACTAGAATTAGTATGCAGCATCAGTTATACTAGAATTAGTATGCAGCATTAGTTTTATCAGACTTAGTATGGAACATCAGTTATACTGGACTTAGTATGCAGCATTAGTTATAATCGACTTAGTATGCAGCATCAGTTAGACCAGACTTAGTATAAGTTTTTAGCAGGCATTATTATTTATATAAGAATTAGTATCCACATCAGTTATATTAGACTTGGTATGCAACATCAGTTACTAGAATTAGTATGCAGAATCAGTTATACCAGATTTAGTATGCAACATCAGTTATACCAGAATAATTCAGTTGATGGCATTTTATTTTTTTAATAACAAACTCATGATTTTATATAAAATATAATCATAAATTTTAAGTAGAATTAGCTTGTTTGGATTTACCATTTTGTCTAATGGGTCATCATCTTGACTTTTTAGCTTATCTTGGCTCTTTGTTTTTATCATCTACGCAAACAGTGTCATTTGAAATTCTTCATCATCTGTTCGATCATTGCCTTTTTTCGACACATCTGACACAGTTCTTTCATCATCATCATCTTCTTGCCGTTGAACGTCAATCATCTCATCATCAGCATCACCTTTTAGAAGTTTAGGTGCCACTACGGCTTCATCATTATTGGCTACTTGCTCAGGTCGCACTACCGTTTCAACTTCTTTAGGACCTTCATGCTGAAGCACTAATTTTTTTTTACTCTTTAGCTTTTTTGGCTTTTGGTCCCTTCTTAGCTACTTGCTTTTCCAATTTCCTCTTTTTTGATGTAGGTGGAGGATCGACAAAGTCGTCATCATCATCTTTTGGGTGTTGTTCAACTAACTCCTCAATTTGTTTTGCATTGTCCATTTGTGAAAAGTTAAAGAGTTTTGTTTTTTGATATTTTGTTTGAAAACAACACACAACAGACACATGCATAATATTTTTTTCACATAAAATACATGTAGAATCATGTTTTACATAAAAGTATATGCAATATCAGTTTTACCTCCAAATTTTCATTTGCTTCTTTATAGATTTTTTTCATGTAGATTTGCCAAATCTCATTTCATTGTTGTTGGTGAGCTTTTCTCCTTTCCTTTTATTGGGTTGATGATTGTGGTTTGATCACAAATCCAATATTGTAGACAAAATAAAAGTTAGAGATTTGTATTTTTTTTTTAAATAAGACAAAAATTGATTTCTTTTTATTAGTTTTTGTTTGCTTACCAGTAAAAGTACAACATTGCCACTGACGGTTAATTGTTTGTCTCTTTTTCTCTTATGTGTCCTATCGATTGATTCCATCAAGTATCTTGCTGTTTCCTTAGCCTAGTTGTACTGATTTATGTTATCGATGAAGTTGCAATTCTTGACCAAACTCCAAGAAAGTTTCCCCACTGAGCTCCCAAACAGATTTGTGTTGAGCAAATACAGAATTATAAGACAGGTTGCATCTTGATCCCCTTCTGTTGTCCCAGCATCAAATGCAACTTGAATTACTTGTGCAATTTCTCTTCTACCAATTCTTGTCATGTCCGAGAAGTATTTATCAACGAATCTGTTTTCTTTCAGATTTCGGATTATTGAGACTCTTGTTGACTTAGGGGCTTCTCTGCCTCGGTTTAGGATCCCAAATATGCGTTAGACATCATCAGCATTTACTTTGCAATATCCATTTTTGAATTTGAACATTCCCTTTTCAGTGTCATACTAGTTTACCATATGTATGACATTCCAGTCCGATTTCTTCATTTGTAATTCACCTTTTATGTAAGCTTTCACTAGTTTGCCAAAAAGTGACTTATATATGAATGCCAAGACTTCTAGTTTTTTCTTCACGTTTTGGCTTGAGCTCTTGTATTAGTTCTACAAAGGCCAAGAGATTGAGTCTTATTTGAGCATAGTTGTTATCTGTTGCCCGATGCTTTACGGCAGGAGATTTTGGAGGTGATTTCTTTTTTATTGCAAAATGTTTTACTTTTGTAGTCATCTTCATAAAAAAATAAAAAAAAAACGATCATGAGTATAATAAATTATTAAATAATAAGAAGTCAAATAAATGACAAACTAGATGCAAATGGCAGATGCTTAGCAGACAAGCTATATGCAGCATCACTTAGGATGCAACCTATATGCAGCATCACTTAGCGCGCAAGATATATGCAACATCACTTAGCAAACAAGTAGATGCAGCATCACTTAGCATACAAGTAGATGTAGAAATGGTTGTTAACACACAATGTAAATGCATAATTGTTTTAACTCAAGCTTGATGCATATTCCATTTTCTTTTTCTCAACATATTTATGTGCAGAATCAATTTACAAACAGAAAGTAGAACCAGAATTAATTCACAAAGTGCAACATTAGTACATAGACTATATGCAGCATCACTAAGCACACAAGCTATATGTCGTTGGGCTAAGGTGGAGGAGGAAATCGGCGGAGAATGACATTGATCAATTAAGGATGAAAATATGGACTTCTAGAAAGTAGAAACGTAAGGGACCATTTAGTGATAAAATCTTATTCCAAATTCTACTTTTAATTCATATGGAATTAAAAAGTATATGAGTCTCACATTACATTTGGCAATCCATTACATTATAAAATAAGAATTAAGATTCGATTGAGTTGAGCGTATCTCATACTTATTCTTTCTCTCTCATATTCCTGAATACTCATATTCAGAACTTCCTCAATCCAAATTAATATTATGGCATGTTACTTAATAGGAATAGGGAAGTCGGAATCAAAGAACTTAAGAAATACAAGAAATAAGGAAAGGAAACCGATGAACGAGTCCCTCAGTTGATCTTTCTTTAATTTCAGGTATTGGATTACAAATCTTGATAAGGCAAACTCACACTATTTCTAGTTTAATATGTATTAGGTAAACACATAGTAAAGTTAAGAACTGAAGTGATTTTAATATCCATATTTAAGTTCTGAATCCATGTTTTAGTAAACGCAATGCACTCAAGAATCAAATTATACTAAATTTGTACATCAAATTTAGGTAAACACTAAGATATATTAGAAATCAATTCCTTCAAATCCCAAGATCCATGTCAAACCCTAGGCTTTTTTTAAAAAATAAATTTGCATATTATTGAATTAGAAGTCGACAATATTCATCAATGTATAGTCGTAAACCAAGTGAAACAGCCGTCCCAAATCCTTTTTATATATCCTTGTCCAGTAATTTGTGGCAAGATTCACCCGATGTTAGAAGTTGATGGCAACAATCTGCTGAGAACTTTTTTACCTCTAGTTAAATTGTAGAGTTAAAGATTTCGTTTTTACACTGATCAACTGTAATATTTCTTTTGCATGCCTCTGATTGGTTATCGTTGGATGGCGAAGGTGATAGGATTGCAAGTAGTGGCAGTACCATGATTACTGCTGCAGTCACGAAGAACCAAATTGTAATATAATTTGATAAATATTCAAACTTGCCATTGTGTTTAGGATTTTCTTAATTTTTCTTTTGATGGAAAATAATATTTAGGGGAATCGGAGAATAATTAACAAGAAAATGTTTATATATAGGCATGTGCACTGATGATTAAACAGTTTTGTTAAACAGTTTTACCATCATAACTCATAACTACGCGTTAAAATTGACTTTCTGCTATATATTAATGATGACGTGTCTTCATTCATGTGGGTTTCTTTCTTAAGTTTACTAACACCAACGTAAAAGAAAATCCAAACCATGCGAGCCATGCAAAACATTCAAAAGTAAGCGGAACGTAAAGGAGCAACTTTTCTGTTGCACCAAGGCTCGTCCACTTACTAAACAATGCAATGGCGGAGTTACTAACCCTTCTCAAGAGGGGCCTTTAAGACATATAAAAGAAACTAGACCAAATATAGCATATAATTAATTGGAGAAAATTTTAAGGTTTTTTTTGTTTTTTTTTTTTTATGGAAAATTATGAAACAAGAGTGATGAGGCTTCAAAAATTTTACAAAATGTATTAATGATTATATCATAAGGATAAAACTTTTTTATGAGCTTTAATAAAAAAGAAAGATTTGAACAAAAATGTAAGATCATAACTTAAAACTATTACCTTGAGATATTAATTTCAACATAATTAATTGAACTTTACTTTAACTTGTATAGAACTTGTCTTATATGAAGAGACTAAAAAAGGAATTGGCTTTTATATGGTGAAACAAAAGGCTAATTGTAAGGTTTAGTTTAAAAAACAAAACAAAAAGTTGTTTATTGCCAAACCTAGCAGACAATATATATGTATATATATATATATATATATATATATATATTAATAAAATTTTAGGATAGGCCTAGGTCTCACCTGGCCTCCATGTGGCTCCGCCCCTGAAACAATGCATGTAGTAATTAAATAAATGGTAAGCAGAACATAATTATGACTAAATTTTGGTAACTTGGACCTCATATTCAGGCAAGAATGAATCTACACAATCGTCTAAATTCATGGTCTAAAAAGTTTATTCACAAGTTAGCTGGCAAGAGAGTCTTTTCGTAACCCAATTAGCTGATATGAATATGAATAATATACCGTTAATGTAAAGCTCAAATGCACGATTTAAGTGGTTTACCTCGAAATAAAGCTCAAGTTCACCCTAATAAGCTGAAGGGTTTCCGATACAAATCTTTGCATACTCAAGGACCTTCAAATCCACAAACATTTTATACTTGGCCAAGAAATCATCGCAGGGCTCGAGGTTTTAAGGTTCGGGCAATCAACCACAAAGCTATACTCGATATCGCCATTAAAATTATGCACCAAACATTCAAACTTTAACTCGTGAGTGTATTTGATTTCACCTTTAAACGACTTCCCTTTTCTTGTTCAACATGTCACCCGCTATGAACAAATCTTCAAGCACACGGAAGATGTAGAAAAGCTTCTCCTTAAAACTAATGCCATCTTCTTTACAAACCTTTATCCAAACACATTAAGCCGGATGAAAATCCAGCCGTAAGTTCCCGGTTTAGTACGAGGAAGGAAGTGCTGATATACAAAATTTGAGGAAATTCAATCGGGTTTTCTGTGTAAGAAATCCTGATCTCTACCGCAACTGTATTGGATGTGCATGCGCTAAGCAACCAAGAATTTATGCAACTCAAACTGTTAGCGTTGGAGCAAAAGAATGTAGAGTTTTCGTATGCATGGAAAATTGATGAGGTGGCGCAAGTTGTACATGGTTTTGGAGCTTTCACGGAGAAGCAGCAACCGGTCATCAAGCTTTAGGTTTGTGAAGGAAGCAGAAGGTGCTATCTTCCGAATAATTTATCACCATGGGATGTGTAATTGGCAAGAATTTGAGAGTATGGCAGCAAATATCCTCCAGTAATAATCTGACGATCATGTCGTCTTCTTCTTCTTCTTCTAACTGGGTCAGAAATTTGAGTTCTTGGTTGTTCTCCGACGAATCATGGGAACTACTTTAGGGTTCCTTCCCCAATAGGAACTGCGGCGTTAAAACTTGGTTAGCAAGTAATTATGTAACCTTTTAAGGGACTTTTTGTTTAATTCGTTTGTTGCCTCAATAACGCTAGAATTTGCTCTGTGCTTACATGTTCCTTATATTCGTAACCTATATGTGATTGTCTGTTATATTACTCCTAGTTAATTCATAATCCTCTATGTGATTGTTGTGGAGCCAAAAATAATGACAAGGCGACACGTGGATTTTTGGGTAAAAGAGGACAAAAATACCCTTGAGGCATACCGGGATTCCTACGCACGAGCAGTGGACAATCATCCGTCAATTAAGTCAAAAGTGTCCAAAATAGGTAACCAATTCAAAGATATTCTCATCCATCCTCATCTTAGGTAATTATCTTATAACCTACATAACATTCCATTTAAGTGGAGGTTAATTGGCTAATTAATGGATTAATTCCTAATTAATCCATTAATCACCAATTAAATCACTCTTTACACCCCAAAAAATACCCAAGGGCCGGCCACTCTTTCTTCTAAAGAGGACTGGTCATGCCCTATATATTGGCTCCCATTTTCACCAAAACCTAGTTCCACACTCTTGCTAAAATTCTCCAAAACTCTCAAACACTTTTCTCTCTAAATTCTAACTTTGGCATGGGAGGCTTTTCAGCCAAAGCCCCCCATCATTCATCGTGGGCGCATGAGGCTCTTGGCCTTGACCTAAGGTGTTATTTGTTTTGTAGGTGCAATTTTGTCCAAGATCAAGGAGGAAGAAATTTGTATCCACAAATCGGTGCTTTCATTGAGAGTTGAGATCCATACTCGTAGAAGACTCTTGCGTAAAAAGGTTTTTTCTCTATTTTTTCTATTTTCTAGTCCCCTTGTATTTTTCATACGTTCTTATTATTAGAATTTTTTATTTGCAAAGATTCTTTGATAAAACGTAAAAGAGGAATATAATGGATAGAAATTTAGAAAATTCCACAAGTGAAAATTCCAATACTCAAGAAATGGGATCGCGACGATCTGCGAGGCTAAATGTGGTCATAGGTGGAGTGACACCACCACTACGAGGTTCCATCATGGCCCAAGCCGTGCCATCCAAGCTTGCATGGGCCCGAGCCTAATCCTCGCACTCACGTGCGCCACACGCCGAGCAGCCCACTCCCGTGGCCCAGCCTACTTCCTCCGAGCAGCCCACTACTGTGGCCCAGCCTGTTCCCGCAGAGTAGCCCACTCTCGTGGCCCAGCCTGCTCCTGCTGAGCAGCCCACTCCAGTGGCCCAGCCTGCTCACGTGGCCTTTTTAGCAGTCCAAATCAGTCCAAGATTAGTTCAGCCATTCCGGCTCTAAATTTCTGAACTGATGATCAAACTGGAAGCATTTTCACCACATTTTTCTACAGATTTGACATTTCCCAACTCAAATCTTGTGCCCAGAGTCTACCACACTTCCACTGGTCAAGGAGATATTCCTTCCAACAGACGACCCTGGTGAACTAGCTCTTGTAGCATACCGAGATACAATGTGCCCCAGACGAGGTGTCCCAAAGTAGGATAAGGGCAGGCGAAGAACCTTTCCAGCAGCATCCTGGCAAGCAGCCACTCGACCAGCCATGAACCGAGTGTTCGGGCAATGTACATTCCCGATTGGGCCCTCGAGATAGCGTATACTACTGTCTTAGCGTGCAGAAAAACGTGGAATATCAACTAGGCCCACGGACGAACATACATTCACGGTTAGGGTCACACTCCGTTAGTCAACATGAGCAACTTTCCAGGTGAAGTGTTCATTCGCGACTAAGCCCACAAGAAGCATCATCCACCTCACATCGGAGTAAGCAGAACGACGGATGAAGAGAAGTAGTCACTCAATCCGGCTCAAGTTCAACCGGCAGCCTGCGAAGAACTCGTTCGCCTGCTAGGAACGTACCACACTCACAGTATCCGCGGCATAAACGAGCCAAACACATGGGAGAGCAGCCTAGACTAGCAAGTCACGGTTGGAGGTAGCCGAGAGCTCCACTACCCCAACAAAGACAAATCCAGGAGAAAGTAGATAGACTATTGACTAAGTGATTGTGTGATTTTCAATGCAAAGAGGTCACCAACGAGGCACTACGACAGAACATGACCAACATAAGCATGTCATCGTTCACGGATGAGATCGAGCAGGCAGAGCCTCCACGCAAGTTCAACATGCCATATTTCACATTTTTCAAAGGGGATGAAGACCCGAAGAGACATTTAAAGAATCACCAAAGCACAATGATGTTCTATCGAAGAAACGACAATCTTATATGCAAGATATTCGCCACCACTCTACAAGGCAAGGCCCAAGATTGGTTCTACACCCTGCCACCATAATCCATCTGGAGTTTCTACGAACTTTCTTTGGTTTTCACCAAAGAATATTCATCATATCGCTCGATCAAAAAGAAGTCCGACCATTTGTTTCATGACAAGAAGAACCCAAAAAAGTCGCTTCGTGACTATATGAAGAGGTTCAAATCAGAGAAGGTAAGCATAGTCGGATGCAACGACTCGATAGCTAGAGCAGCCTTCCAAAAAGGACTTCCAGCAGACTATCCGCTATTCGGAAAATTAATCATGAAAAAAGATCTAACTCTGGCAGACTCTTTCACTCTAGCAGAGAAGCATGCACTTTGGGATGAGGTTCGCCAATGCACATTCAAGGACTTGAAGAAGTACCCGACATCACTTCCCAACTATCCAAACCAGAAGCAAAGGAAGACTGATTCACATGTTTGATGGTATCTGAAGCAGCAATAAACTCTACCATCATACGAGAGGAGCTGGGGCCTCGACTACCTGTATTCCATAGTTCAAAAGCTTTCCTCGATGCTATCAGAAATTCAAAAGCTAACTTTGGCGATAGTTGTTGTAACTCGAAAACTTAAGTTTTACCTTGAAACGCACACAGTTATCCTCATGACGCATTATTCCGCCTAATCCAAACGCGCGACGATAAAGGCGTAGACCCTGACGGATGCAAAGTTTTCTAACGAAGGCAACAACTAGGCCCAAAAGACATGCCATGTGCAGAAGAACATTGGAAGGACACATTCAGAAGCAAGTTTTGTCCTCGTCGCCCCAAAAGATTCTACATAGGAGCAACATGTACCGGCAGTTGAGCACTACCTCCTGCTGCACGTCACAGGACCCTAGCTGACCCTTGCTTCATTATTTAGCTCTAGAATGGTCCAATACAGGCAGTTGAGCATCTCCTGCTACGTGTAACATGGCCCCTGCTCCACAACTCCTTACCATGCACCAAGATGCTAAGTAGTTAGTACAAAAGTGCAACTGCTGCCAACACTACAAGCCGATACCAGCACTGCCTGCCAGCAAGCTACACCCGCATATGAGTCATTGTCCGTTCATATAGTGGGCAATCGACATGGTAGGACTTATGTCGCCTGCTACTTGAGGTAGATGCATGATGATTATGGCAACTAACTACTTCACCAAATGGGTAGAAGCAAAGCCCAAAAAGACCACGACTCAAATGGACATAGAGCACTTCATATGGAGGAACATCATTTGCCGATTTGGCATCCCATAATCCATCGTCACTAACAATGGCCCGCAATTCGTGGGCAAAGGTATGGCAAAGTTCTTTCAAAAGTATAACATTAAGCAGCACATGTCCACACTGAGATATCCTCAAGGTAATAGGCGAGCCGAAACATCCAACAAGATGATCCTCGAATGCCTCAAGAAATCCATCACCAACAAGAAGGGAAAAATGACAGACAAACTCCCCGGATGTCTACAGGCGTAACGCATCACTAAAAGACAAGCAACTGATGAGACTCCTCTTTTTGGCATTTGGCCTAGAAGCAATCATTCATCCCAATGTCATCAAGCCAAGTGTCACTGTTTTACTACCAAGCATTGAGCAAAACAGTAAAGAGATGGCCACAAGCTTAGATCTGGCAGAGGAGAAGCGCGAGCAGACCATCACCTGCATTGCAGCTTATCAGCAGCAGCTCATCTCCAACTACAACAAAAGGGCCAAGATCCGGCAGTTCCAGCATGAAGATCTAGTCCTGAGAAAAACCTTCATCATTTCCTATAAAAAAGGCTCTAAAAAATGAATCCCATATGGGAAAGTCCGTACAAGATCAGCAGAGTAGGCAACAAGAGTAATTACACCCTCGCCAGCATGAAATGACAAAAAAGATTGAAAAGCAGTGGGGTACCTATAATCTGAGGAAGTACCATGTGTGACCTGCCACTACATCAAAGCTCGAAGACTCAAACAGCTCGATGGGGACCACCTTACAAGCCGAGAACTATCCAGTTGTTATGCAGTTTCTACCTTACAACTAAGTTCTTGTTCGTTTCACTCGTTTTTCAATGAGGAATTTAGAAGTAATCACAACTTGGCTCGGCTGCATGCTTACAACAACTGATCATTCTTGCACTTCAAAAGAAGACCGTGCCTTTCTTAGGATTCATCGCAGGAATTGCGCCCCCCATAGGAATCAATTATGCTCTCCAGTGCGATAGGGTAAACCAATTCCCTGACACCCACATGGGTCAGCTCTCTAAGACAGGAGGATAAATTCTACACTTCGAATATCCAGACGTGGATGAGCCTGGTTGCTCTAGTATAACTATATACACAATGGCTTGAGCCGGGATTCCTAAAAGTAGCCACAATGGTCTATTTTAAGGCTTAGCTAATTAAAGGATTTTGGGTCTCTTGGCCTAATCTGTGGGGAACCGAGCCCTAGAGACGAATGGGGCACATTACGCAGTACATCCGATGGACAGCTGCCCTGGAACCCTAAAGCTGCTACCGAGTGTACTAAGGTAGCCTATAGTTTCAAGAAGACTGCTTACGGCTTACCTTTCGAGCAGTACAGCCATGCTAGACTTATACAACCACACATTCTTGTGAAAGGTTAAACAAGCTAGCATGTATATAAGAAGCTTTATCCATTGCCGATATGCTGCGTAGTCGATAAGCTTTACCTCTGCCAAGCGCGAAACAACTTACACCAAGTCCTAAAGTGTTGTGATACTTGCTACGCAACCTACGGAATTGGAGAAAGCCAAGGTTAACAGCCTAGTGGTTACGCGGATTTGTCTGCTTCTGTAAGTAAGGCATCCGGTTGTCAACCCTATGGCTAACAACTTTGCAAAGTTCTATACCAACACCTACGACTACATAGACTACGCGAGACTGTCTGCCTATAGAAAAGTAACATGCCTGTCATTGGTCTATAAAGTCTAAAGGTTAGGGCATGAACAAAAAAAGTGAAGATGAAGAAAGCGAAGGAAAAATGTTTATAAACAACTAGCAAAGGCCGAATGAGTTCAAGCAACAAGAGTTACAGGGAAAAACAAAGAAAATCCTAAAGGCTACCTAGAAGACTACACTTCAGCAGCTTGGACATCCTATGACTACACAGTCACCACACCTTCAGCAGCAGGGACGCTCTTAGCAGCGGCATCATCCAGCATTTCACCCCTGGCTGCTCTAACCTAGGCACCAACTTTTTCAACTACTTCACCAATGGAAGCCTCAAAAGTAAAAGCAAGCAAGTCTTCCGGAGAAATAGAAAAGGTCTCGAAACCTCGAGCCCATCATTCTCACCCTTCAGCTGCTCATTCTCCTCGAGCAGACAAACACGGACGCGCTGTAGCTCATCCACTTCCTTCTTCAAACTTTCATTGATCTTCAGTACACCTTGAAGTTCCAACACTTGGGGTTCAAGCTTATCGACGATTCTTTTGAAGTGGATTACTTGATTATAAGCAGCATTCGACTTTTCATCCTTTGCATAAGCAGCTAAATGAAGCTCAGAAATTGCAAACTCAAGATCTTAAATCTGAGGTATGTAACATCCAATGTCCTTCTCTGCACTTTTATACTTAACTTGGATCACGTCACGATCTCTTGGCAAGCGGTCTTAAGCTGCAGAGAAGTGAGGGCAGAAATATTAGACCCCTTCAAAGCAAGGAACTCAGAGTCCAACCTCTTGATCTCCTCGGACAAGGAATAATCTTCAGCTACCATAGGCTTCACCACCTCCTTGGCAACCTTGCTATATATGCATCATAGCAAGCAAAGCAGTCATTCTATATTGGGTCGTATGCTTCACAAAGGAACTTGGGCAAACAAACCTTTCTAACGCCATCAACAAACTTGGCATAACTGTCCATGTCTTCAAGCAGATCTGGTTTCAAGAGCACACATATCTCAGTAGCCTCCCTAGAAGTAGGCTTAGTGGATTTCTCACAGTTGCCCACGCGAGCAGTCTCCTCCTTCTCAACAGGCGAATTAGTCTCAGCAGCAGAGAGAGTAAGCCTTAGCGCCACTTCAGCAGCAGAGCCCACCTTATCATTCTTCATAATAGCAAGCCTTTCCGAATGAGAACCGGACTTAGCTCCCAACAGACGTCTTAGCATAGACCTCGGCACTAGGGGTATGACAAGACCTCTACAATGAGCAATATTATCAACAATTGAATTAGCCATTCTCGACATAGCAGGCGCACAGGCTCAGATTTAGCAGCCTCATTTTTCTTCCCATTGGAAGAAGTCATGTCAATCACAGGCCTCCCGACAGCAGGTGGACCCTCACTAGTAACGGAGGAAGTCTTCAGTTCTTTCTTAAGCAGCATCTCTTGAGCAGACGGGGAAGGTCTCTTCTTTCTACCTTCATTCACAGTAGGCTCCACAATAGCGATTAGACGAGCCAAAGTATACGCCTTGGTCCTCTTTACCTTATCTCGAGAGAGCAACCCACATTTCTCTCGGTAAAGAGAACTAAGTAGCCAACGATATTCACGGTACTCAGTAGGGGAACTCAACCCATATTGGTTTTTTCCTCATTTTTTCTCTTAGACCAGCAAGCAAAAAGCCTGCATGCCCAACATTTCAACAGCCCATGAGGCCCTCGACCTCCTCATCTCTCTCAATCGCCAGCATGGCCCGTGTCAAGTCCAAGATCCCAAAAGACATGAGCTACACAACTCGCCTAGCACTGCGCCCCAGCGCCACAATCTGTGACCACAGCCGCACAAACTGCCTTTTGCTCTAGCCAAGTCGAGCAGCCTAAAGTAGTGGTCCCTGCCACAACACCTCATCGGCCCATGTCGAGCCGATTCCTGGCCCCTGCCAGCCGACGTCCAGCACCACCCCGACGGCTGCCCCATGACAACACTATCCACGAAGAAGACAAGAAGAAATTAAGTTTTTATTACACTAGTGCGGCACGAAGAAGACGAAGAAAACAACGAAAGACGGTCCTTTGCACAGGCAAGATATAGAAGATTGCTAGAAGAGGGAGAACAAATATCCTCCAAGCTCTCTCTCGATTGTAGGGTAGAATAAATCACTCTCCAAAGTTGATTTAATAACCCACTTAAGGTGGACTTAAATAGGCTTTGAGAGAAATTTATTTCCCTTTCCTAGAAGGATCTAATTTCATATTAAAGAGGGAATCTACATCAAAATAGGAAGCAATCCTAAGTTTCCTAAAGCAAGAAGATCTCTACACATGCTGTCCTTTCTTACGTGCAGCTCAGCAGGTGTGGGGGCATTTGTGTAGCCAAAAATAATAACAAGGCGACACGTGGATTTTTGGGTAGAAGAGGACAAAAATACCCTTGAGGCATACCGAGATTCCTACGCGCGAGCAGTGGACAATCATTCGTCAATTAAGTCAAAAGTGTCCAAAATAGGTAACCAATTCAAAGATATTCTCATCCATCCTCATCTTAGGAAATTATTTTATAACCTACATAACATTCCATTTAAGTGGAGGTTAATTGGCTAATTAATGTATTAATTCCTAATTAATCCATTAATCACCAATTAAATTACTCATTACACCCCAAAAAATACCCAAGGGCCGGCCACTCTTTCTTCCAAAGAGGACTGGCCATGCCCTATATATTGGCTCCCATTTTCACCAAAACCTAGTTCCACAGTCTTGCTAAAATTCTCCAAAACTCTCAAACACTTTTCTCTCTAAATTCTAACTTTGGCATCAGAGGTTCTTCAGCCAAAGCCCCCATCATTCATTGTGGGTGTGTGAGGCTAGTATCTAATATCTAATTATATTTTTATTTATAAATGATTTATTAGGCTAATATCTAATTACTTAGTCCAATTGTGAATCGTCTATTTTATTGAGTAATTAAATATTCAAAATCACCCTGATATATTTCGTCGGGCTAAGCTGGAGGAGGAAAACGGTGGAGGATGACATTGATCAATTACGGATGAAAATATGGACTTTAGAAACGTCAGGAACCATTTGGTGATAAAACCTTATTCCAAATTCTGCCATGTTATGACGCATGAGTAAGTGACCAATGGCGAAAATTAAAAATATCCATGGTTTCCTGGTAGAATCCCATGTTGCTCAAGTTGGTGTGAAACTGGAAAAAAGAAGCGGCACTTGTTTTTGTGTTCACTAATTCATATGGAATTGCAAAGTATACGAGTCTCATATTACAATTTGTAACCCATTAGATTGTAAAATAGGAATTAAGATTTGATTGAGGTGAGGGTACTTGATCTCAAACCTAATCTCCCTCTCATATTCCTGAATACCCAGATTACTTCCCTCCATCCCAATTAGTATTATGGCATGTTACTTAATAGTAACAGGGAACTAAGAATCAAAGAACTTAAGAATACGCAAAATAAGGAAACAAAAATCGATTAATTAGTCTTTTCTTAGTTGACCTTTCTTTAATTTCACGTATTGGATTACAAATCTTAATAAGAAAACCCAAACTATTACTAATTTTTCATGTATTAGGGAAACACACAGAAAAGTTATGAATTGAAATAATTCTAAATTCATATTTAAGTTCCGAATCTATATTTTAACAAACGTAGTGCACTCAAGAATCAAATTATGCTAAATATATATGTACACCAAATTTAGGTAAACACAAAGATATTTAAACAGAATTCCTTCAAATTCCAAGATCCATATCGAACCCTAGGCTTTTTTAAATGAATTTGAATATTATGGAATTGGAAGTATACAATATTCATTAATGTATAGTCGGAAACCAAGTGAAACAACCATCCCAAATTCTTCTATCCTCATCCAGTAATTTGCGGAAAGATTCACCTGATGTCAAAAGTTGATGGCAACAATCTGCAGAGAACTTCTTTACCTCGGCTTGGATTGTGGAGTTGAATATTTCGTTTTTAAAGTCAATGGTAATATTTCTTTTGCATGCCTTTGATTGGTTATCGTTAGATGGCGAAGGTGATAGGGTTGCAGTCACTGGTAGTACCATGATTACTGCTACAGTCACGAAGAAAAAAATTGTAATATTAATTTGATAAATATTCAAACTTGCCATTGTTTTGAGGAGTTTCTTAACCTCTCTTTTGATGGAAAATAATATTGAGGGTAATCGGAGAATAAGAAGAAAATGTCTATATATAGGTTATGTGTATTGATCGATGAAGGTTAAACAGTTTAACCATCGTAACTCTTAACTAAATGTTAAATTAATTGCAGGGCTAGCTCAGACTCAGTGCAGGCAGGGCGACTGTCCAGGGCCCATAAAAAATTGAGGGCACCAAACTTATTAGGATAATATATTTATATATGTTTTCATAAAAGTATAAATTTATAAAATTTGGTTCAATAGTGGTTTTGTCATTTGAAAATAATGAGGTCTTTGG
Organism: Pyrus x bretschneideri; assembly: GCF_019419815.1. NCBI lineage: Eukaryota > Viridiplantae > Streptophyta > Magnoliopsida > Rosales > Rosaceae > Pyrus > Pyrus x bretschneideri. Next base: position 678,019 of record NW_025999557.1, read on the forward strand.
TTCAAAACACCACATGTGCTTATTTACTTATTAATTTTTACAAATTTCTTTTCATAAGAGTATAAATTTATAAAATTTGGTTCAAGGATGAAGAAGTTTAATTAGAAGCAATGGTTTTTGTTGTTTAAAATTAACGAGAGGTCCTAAGTTCGAAATGCTACGTGCATGTTTATTCTTTTCAATTTTTACAAATTTTTGTTTGGTTGTTAATTTATTTTTAGTTACTAGCTAGTAGCCATGTGGGTTGTTATTTTTAAATATTCATTTTAATTCAAGTCTAATCTTCAACAATGAGTAATACATAGACCAAATTTTTAGAGCAAATTTGCAAATTATATGATATGTCATCAAAAGGTTTAATTTAGTGCTTATTCATTTCTAATACATATCAATTAAAGACTCGAAAACATCATTACTTTTTTAGTCCCATATTGGCAAGGTTAGTAAATAAGAAAAAAAATCTCACGATTTATACCAAAACACTTTCAAAGTTCAGATGGAAAACAAAACTCATCATCTATCTACTTGTAAGCCCGGAGTTTTTTGGTTTTTTTTCTCTCGATACAAAATAAATTAGTCTTTCTATGTTTCTAAATTATTGAGTTTGAAGTGTTTTTCTAAGTATAATTTTATCGACGTCTTACGTGTGAAAATAAATAATAGGGCGCTTTTTTTAGCATCGTCCCGGGCCTAAAAAATCTCTAAGTATAATTATTGAGTTTGAAATGTTTTTCTAAGTATAATTTAACAATGAACCTTATTTGTAAGTGGTAGATTGTCATGATGGACAAAGACCTTCCGCTTCAATTCATTACGTTTCATGTTCAAATTCTCCATCTTCTCTTAATCTAACACTTAGAGCAGTAATATCACTTTATAATAAATAAAAAAACAATAAACCTTATTTATCTAATTTTTAATTAAAGGAGACACAGTTAACAACATAATTTATCCTTTAATTAGTGTGATAAAAATGCACTCAAAGCTGGAAATCATGGTTACGAATAAAATACAACGCTTGAAAAAGAAGCAGACGTACGGTCTCATTGAGATTTTTGAGTTGCTTGAGCTAACAACTTCTCTTTCATTATTGATGTGGGGAGGGGATTCAAAACTAAACTTTAAAGAATATCTAAATTGCTAGGAGTAGCATGTTCGATCTTGAGTGTATATATAAAGGGAGAATAAGTGCTCTAACTAATGTACGTCCAGTTTTACATTATTAATGTCACCATTGAATTTTTTTTAAGTATAATTAAGGGAGGCCGAAAGCCATCATGCCCAGATGCCTGGTGCAAGTACGATCCTCATTGATTTTTCCCTTCCCTTATGCTCAACGGTATTGCTCTACTAAAAAGAAAAAGGAAAACTAATGAAAATGACTTGAAAATTTTGAGTTTTAATGATAAAGACAAAATAAAGGGTAAAGTAAATAGTACCAGGATTGACTTTTTAATGTAAAAATATGATTTTTCGTTAAAGTGAACAATACTATGAATTTTTCGTTAAAACTCCCAAAAGAAAAAGGGAGGCTAAAGGAAAACTAGCCTTGACGTACATAACAAAAATCCCTCACTAAGATGTATATATAGTAAAATAAAAGTGTTTAGAGATTAAATTTTAATACTCCATATTTTTTTCTTTTCTAACCAAACGAACTAGCTTATCACACATATGCAATTTTTATACTCCACGTCAAAATCTCCTTTTTACTTTGTTCAAGTGATCAACCATGGAACTAATTATTATCCAAAATTATTTTTTCGAAGTTGGAAAACAACCTCTCCAAATATTCCAACTATTGATCTGAGCCTGCAATTTCTCGACTTTAGAAAGAGGAGCTTGAAGAGCTCTATCTACTAATGCTTTGTGGCAGTCATGCCCCATTTTTTGAAGACGACGGCAACAAGGTAAGCTCACTTGGTCTGCATCTCTGGGTTGGAAAATAGCATCATGTATTTCTTTTCCACACTTAACTGTGGTAAAATCTCTGCATATCATCCCACGGCGAAGGTGCTAAGGTTGCAAGTCCTGGTAAAATCATCGTCGACGTTGCGATCACAACCAATAAAATTGTAATATAAATGTTCGACCTAGCCATTATTTTTCAAAATCTTATTAAATTTTTTTATTTTTATTTTTTCTGAAAATGAATTGTCGGAGGGATCGATTTTTGACAATGATAAAGTTTCTATTTATACGTTTAGGGTTGATGAATTCATATGTTTTTTAAATGTTAAACGGTTTTGTCACATCCCGGCCCGGGTGGGACCACTTCCCGGGGCCCAAAGCGGACAATATCGTGCTACGGTGGTGGAGTGTGACATCCCACATCGCCCAGGGGATTGATCCTTAAATGTATATTCCCATCTCTACCTAGCACGAGGCCTTTTGGGAGCTCACTGGCTTCGGGTTCCATAGGAACTCCGAAGTTAAGCGAGTAGCGCGCGAGAGCATTCCCAGGATGGGTGACCCATCGGGAAGTTCTCGTGTGAGTTCCCAAAAACAAAACCGTGAGGGCGTGGTCGGGGCCCAAAGCGGACAATATCGTGCTACGGTGGTGGATCGGGCCCGGGTTGTGGTGGGGGCCCGGGCCGGGATGTGACATTGGTATCAGAGCCTAACCCTGGCCGCGAGTGTGCCGACGAGGACGTCGGGCCCCTAAGGGGGGTGGATTGTGACATCCCACATCGCCCAGGGGATTGATCCTTAAATGTATATTCCCATCTCTACCTAGCACGAGGCCTTTTGGGAGCTCACTGGCTTCGGGTTCCATAGGAACTCCGAAGTTAAGCGAGTAGCGCGCGAGAGCATTCCCAGGATGGGTGACCCATCGGGAAGTTCTCGTGTGAGTTCCCAAAAACAAAACCGTGAGGGCGTGGTCGGGGCCCAAAGCGGACAATATCGTGCTACGGTGGTGGATCGGGCCCGGGTTGTGGTGGGGGCCCGGGCCGGGATGTGACAGGTTTCGTGGTCATAACTGATTTTTTTTTTTTTTTTTACTTTTTTTTTTTTTTTCCAGTGGTCATAACTGATTAACTATACGTTAAATTAATTTATTCAATCATCTGTTAGATATTAATGATGAAGTTTCTTCCTCCTTTCTTTTTTTCTTCCTCCACTCATAACAATGTTGAGAACTATGTCATTAAGACAATTTACGTTATGCTATTGTGCTCATAGTTGATTAACACTTGTCTCATTTATCTCTTATCTTTAATTTAGACAAATTGGACACTATGAACGTCAATTTCTTGCTTCAATATACATTGAATCTAGTGGATTATCCAATACTATCCTAGACGCCAAACAAAATTGAGAACCACAATTTTGTTGAAATTTTTCAAACACCCGCGTATAATCTCTATCAATATACATAACATTCGCATGCTACGGTGAGGATGAATTATTTATAGATTGACAGACATAACGTCATCTATTCAAGAAAACAAAAAAAAGGCATCTCTTCAAATCTTGTATTTTTATTTGCTTTTTTATATGGGATGTGCTATCTACACATCTTATTTTACTTCTCACACACCATTTGATAGTTTCTATCCGTTGATCTTCTTCAATTCATTCGATCCGACGACCGAAAATTAAAAAAATGTGTGAGAAGTAAAATGAGATGTGTGAATATCGCATCCCTTTTTATATACATGATATCGAGAAAGATGAAACGAACCTAGTGACCTTGCATTATAGAATTAAATGCATTTAAGTATTTAAGCTAGTTATGATTGCTATCTTATTCATAAATAGTTACAACATATAAAAATATAAATTTCATTTAAAAATAATAATTTAATTCGACTTTTTGGAGAGTTGGAAGAATTTTAATTACTAAATTCAAGGGGAGGGAGGATGGAGATGAGCTGCTGCAGGGGGTGGTTTTTGGATATGGAGGTTATGGAAGTGTAGGAATGATAGGATTTTAAATGGGGTATGTTGGCATATCCATCTGATGCTCTCATTCTTTGGAACCGTAGCCTGGGTGAATATCGTGAAATGGAGATGCAAATAGAGGAAGAAGATGTGGGAGGGAAGGCGAAGAAAGCTGCTGATGCAGTGCAACCGAGTGGTCAGAAAAAATGGAAGAAACCTCCTTTCGGTACAGTGAAGATAAATTGTGATGCGGCGTGGAATGCCAAGAGAGGGACTGGTGCTGTGAGGTGGGTGATTCGTGACTTCGCGGGATTGCTGAAGGCGGCGGGAGGTACGACTTTGATTCAAGCATCTAATGCTCAGATGGCTGAGGCGGTGGCGGTAAGGGATGCGCTAGGGGGTTGCAGGAGAGAGGGATTTACAAAGGTAATTATCGAGTTAGATGCTCAGGTTAGGAACTTGTTCGTATGATTAATCGAAGAACGATTATTGATGCGCAACTGGAAGGTGTTTTGCATGATATTTGGCACCTTGCAATTGGTATGGAATTCGTGGAGTTCGTGTTTTTTCATCGAGAAATCAACATAATTGTTGCAACTTTCACGCAATTTGTAGGGGAAATTTTTATTTAGAATTGTATTGGTTCCAATTTTTTTTTTAATATTCTTGACGTAGATATAAACTTATCAATTAGACTTGATTGAATAAAATCTTTAGTTTGATATAAAAAAATTTGGGGCATGTTGAAAGAGAAGAGGTTGGAGTAAAAGGCTACATGGTCATTCATATCGGGATATGAGAGAGGGAACAAATCTAACGGCTGGCACAATGGGAACAACAAGAAATTTTTTATTATGATCGAAACACGGATGGTATACCACATGTTTTTATATAAATGATAAAAAAATTTATTTTTTAAGCTATTAAATTTTTAACATATATATTTTACTATTTACATAATGACACATAATATATCATTCTATGTTTCGATCATACTAAAAAAGATAATATTTTTTTTTCATACTAAAAAATATCTCGAGAACTAGACTATGCCGAGGAGCACCGCAATCGCGCGCACATATTTCCTTGTCAGTGTCTTTGTCATAGTTTATTAAATTATTATCCGCTAAGCGGCGGAATTACTGGATTTAAATATAATCAAAATTCTAATTAGATTATTTATTAAAACTTAAATATAATAATATAAATATACTCACCCAAGCTGGCTTGGTTTTGTGCAGCGGCTAGTAGTAGGAGCTGCTTAACTTTTAACGGCTCTTTATCTCTATGCTGCTTTTTCTTTTTCTGCTTTTTGACCAAATATAAAACAATGAAGAGTCACATATTAATGTTGAATCTCACTCCCACAAACTTTTTAAAATTTGAATTGGGAGAAATAGGAATTGATTTATTTGCAAAAGTTGATGATTTTTATTTTTTGTTTAACATGTCAAACTGATGTTAGATGAAGATTAACATTTTAATGGTTAGCGATGAAAAGTAGACACATATTTAGATCTGTTTGAGATGAGATCCGGCTCATCCAAACTTCCAATGTTTAATCTTCTAGACAAAGACTTGTATGAGACACACTAATAGCAGGTTCGTTGTATCGTGTGCCACCCACCCTAACACCCACCCTAACATTAACCTCACTCAATGAGTCTAACGCCGCATATGAAAAGGTTAATAGCAGCATGTCTTCATTAACTTTTATTTGATAGACGCGTTAAAGTATTTTGTGAGGAGTATGATAAGATACAATATAATTAAGAAAGTGAAATTCACACATCTTTTTTTCTCTCTTTATGAAGTGTTATTTATATTTGGTCATTAGATTAAAGAATCAAAAGATAATTAATAAACATAAATGAACAGAAATGTACAGAAAAAAAAAAAGTGCGAAAATCATTTTTTTAGAATTTTATCTTACCAAATTGCAATCATATACGATAAATTAGAAACTTATCAATGTAGATTATCACACCAAAAACTTAATTTTTTAGAACATTCATTTTTACACTGAAATTCTAAATTTAATTATCTTTCAATCGATATTCTATACGCATAAACATAAGAGACATGGGTTTCAAAAAAAAAACATAAGAGACATTAGTAGCCAATGAGCCGTAGTGTAAGGCTATAAGCCGAGCACTCGACAAAACTAGAACGAAAGTGATATCTTTGTCTTAAAGTCGGAAAAAGAGAGGAAGAAAGAGAGAGGACTTCATTAAACAATACTCCAAATCTTCAAAAACCCTCAGGGGACCTTCACACACTCCCAGCGACACTCCCTCCTCCTGCTGTCTTTTCATCTCTGTCTCTCCCTCGCTCTCATTGTTGAAGAAGTTTGACAGAGAGAAACAATCTCTCTGTGTCTGCGAGTGTGGTTTTCACTGAGAAAAATGAGGGGTCCTATGGGGGCAGTCATAGGGAGGTACCCCCCAAGTGATGGTAGTGCCCAAATGGGTTCAATCATTAGGCACAACAGGAAATGCAGGGATCTTGTCTTCCTCGTAATCTTCATAGCCTTCTGGGTTGCCATGATTGTTAACTCCAGCTTTGGATTCAACCAAGGAAACCCTTCAAGGTTAGAAACTTAGCCATACCCTTTCCATTTTTTTTTTTTTTGTTTGTTTGTTTGTTTGTTTGTTTGTTTTTTTGTGTGTTTTGTGATTTTTAAGGTAAGAATCATCGGCTCTCGAATGGGTTCCTCTTTTAGCTCAGAAATACGAGGTATTGCAAAATGGGTATTTATATTTTTGGGGTTGCCTCCATATACACACTGTTACTTATCTGTTGGAATAAAATGAAACCAGAAATTGCTTTATTATTTGGGCTTGGTCCCCAATTGTCTTTTTATTTATTTATTTTTATGTTTAATGCACCAAGGAACTACCTTAAACGTATGATGTTGTTTGGTGGTTGTGAGTTTTTAGCAACATTGGTATTTTTCTCAATTGGGTTTGTTCTTAGCAATAGCATCTTTGTTGGGTTTTCAGTTTCCCTCTGTTTTCCTTTTCTAGAGAGCTTTTGCTGCTGGAGGGAATTTTGGCAAGAAGCTGAACATGAAAGATTGAGTTTGTGTAATTTGTGATTTGTTTGTAGAAAAACTAGATGTCATTACTTTTTCGAAAGCGGAAATGCTGATTTAGTTTTGGTACATTTTCTTGTGGCAGTTTTCCTTCTTTATGTTTAGATAACCATTACCGCATCTTACTTGGTTTGGTCTTTCTTTTTGGATTTCGTTTAGTTTTTTGCAGTAGTTTTGTTTATATTTTGCTACATTGTATGTTTCCTATATGTTGGCTTCATTTTGCTACACTGAGGTTACATTTCTTTCTTGCATAGTTGAATTCTGTTTAGTTTTCCATTTCCTAGCAACACAAGGCATGTTATAAAGGTTTCATCATGGTCATTAATGGTGTTGTGGTTTATTAGGCTCACTTATGGACTGGACTACAAAGGAAATGTTTGTGGTGACAAGCATGCAAAACCTGGTCTTAAGGAGCTGGAACTCAAATATTGGTTAAATCCTAACCAGGTTTACCTTAGTGGTTTAAAAGACAATCAATTCAAGTTGGCCAATGCTCGAAGTATATGCTTATTGGATTGCCCTAGCCCTTATGAAGATTCACTAAGTTGGGTGTGTGATTATCCTGATGGAGATATCCGTCTCTCAATGGATGATTGGATCGACAGGAATTATGATTATTATGAGTTCCTTACACCAGAATTGAGAAACACCTCTCTTCAACTTCAGGGTCCTTGTTACCCTGTCATATTTCCCAGTATAAATGGTAAATGAACTCACTTCCGTTAGGAATTATTGAACTTTTTCATGTTTTGTATTTATTGCTTGCATATGTGATGTTTGTTGTTTACAATGTACATGTGTTTACTGGTGGGAGAAAACTTTTGACATACAATGACGACTTGGAGTCCCTGTATGCTTTCATTGCCTGTATCTTTTATTCTTTCATTGTAACATTACTGCAAATTCTTCCGTGTACAGTTTATTGGACTTGCCAATTTATTGCTCGTCCCTCCAACGTATCTTTGACGCATTGGCAGCAAATGGGTGGAGTGAAAATCAATGAGGACATTATTATAGACAAATCTATTCACAAGGCCATCAATTCTCGGTCATCTGTCTTAAAGGTCAGGCAACGTTTGTTAGTACTTTTACTTCTTTCTAACGAGGATAGTTCCTAAATTCTGTGAAAATGTATAAAGTTCTCTGCATTCGACTTTGTTTGCAATTGGCATACCAAATTAAAAAAGAGCATAATTCGTGGCTAAAATTAGTTTTTGATATACCATGTTGCATTTTCATTTATAAAATTAATTTAGTAGTTTGGTTGTTAGTGCTATTTTTGGTAGTTATTGCGAAAGAGCTATCTTCATTAACAGTACCTACGCGCATCTTTTTGTTAGTAGTACATTTACTGTTTTCATATTCTATAGCTCTAAAAGTTCATTGTTGACAGAGATACATGGCTGATATTGGAAAAGCATGGCCGGTGCTGATTGTTTGTGGAGGAATTTTGCCACTTTTTCTGTCAGTGATTTGGCTGCTTCTGATTCGTCATTTTGTTGCTGCAATGCCTTGGATTACAGTCGGTCTCTTTGACATTCTCATGATAGCAGTCACAATGTTCTTTTACTTAAAAGGTCAAGAGCTATCTCTCACTGTGCTTTATCCTCTTATTTGGTAAACCATGCTGTAAGGTTTAAAGTCGCAGTGACCTTGAGTCCTGCCTTCCTCACCCCTTCTCCCAGTTAGATCTTGTTCATGATTAGCTATCCATATTCATGTTGTTAGTTTGTTACAGATTTTGACAGCTCTTACATACGAAAAAGGTAGAGGGGAAGGGAAATTAGTATAGCTATGGTCATCAAACAGATTTTGTTGTGAACATGGGAAAGAATGTCTAGGACTGTGTTGTGTCAGTGTTAATAACTTTGTTCTCCATAATTTGGTATTGAAAAAGTCTTTCCCGAGTTTTCATACAAGTGCATCTTTTTGTTTCCTCTTACTCAGCATTATTGGGTCCTTCTGTTTCATCATATACATTGATACTTGTTCGAACTCAAGCATATTGCTTCACATATTCTAGTTGTCTACTTGTTTAGTTGAGTTTTATGCTTGTATGCGTGGATAATATTCAACAAAATACAATGATGAATTTTATTTTTCTTGCTTGGTTTTAGCTGGATGGATAGGAAATGATAGCATCTCCCCAATCATTGGTGAGCACGATCCATACATTCGCATAATTGGAAGGGTGTGTACCTTCATTAACTGAGCATTCCTAAACCTGGAAGCTGTCCGTATGTATCTTCAACTAACTCAATGGTTTCAATCTTTCAGGAATTACATCATCTCCGTGCTGTTGCTGTTATTATGACCTCTATTATGGTTGTTTCTATCCTTACATCAATTGCTATAGTCCGCCGCATCCTTATGGCAACGTCTGTCCTCAAGGCAAGTCATGTCCAATTAATCATTTGAAATTATATGAACATATATATGGTGAAAAGTTGATGATACTCAAAGTCATAGAGACCTTTTTGTTTGAAAACTGTTATGGTTTCTCTGATTTGAAAACTAAATACTCCAATTGGGTGGAGCTGCTCCAAGACGTTGTAGGTCATATTTAAAGTAAAAGTCTGATGCAGGATATTATGGGTATTAGCCCTTAAATTAGTTTAGACTACTGTTTCCCTCTGAATTTTTAGTTTTATGTTAAGAAGAAACATACAAAATGAAAGAAACATTATACAATGAATAATCAGCGACCTATATATACATTTAGACATTGATTAGGCATAAGATTTTTCTCATGGGTTGTGCTGCAAATCCACACTTGGAGTTGCATAAAGGTACTAACACTGGAAGCCCAAAGAATTTTCCACAAATCCATATTTATCTTTTGATGTCTTGAACTTGTTCAAGTTGTCAAATAAAGAAAAGTTATGATGGTCAGGAATTTGTATAAAGCAGAACTAAGAGTAGCTAATATGCATCAGAGGTTCGGTTGAGCCTTGTTTCCCATATTACAAAAAGACTTTATTAATTTCTGGAAGAATGCTGATTATTTAAGAAAGTGAAGTAATTACATATCATTTGTGCATATATTATTACCAAACTTTCACCTAAGCAAGTGCTGGTGTCGCCAGGAGCACACCCAACATGCGCACCCTTCCACATCTGGGAATACCAGCACTCACAACTTAGATTAACATAATACCGAATAGTATTCATCAGAAGTTTTTACTTAACTTTAATGGCTCTACACATTAATCTGTATGCAGGTTGCTGCAAAGGTCATAGGAGAAGCTCAGGCGCTCATAATATTCCCAGTCATTCCATATACCATCCTTGCAATTTTCTACATGTTCTGGTTTTCAGCTGCTTTCCATCTGTTCAGTTCTGGTCAGGTTGTCCAGAATGACTGCAATTTGAACTGCTGTGCTTATGATCTTGTGTCAAAACGAGTGAACTGTGATCGTTGTTGTGGTTATAGCATTCATTACACTCCTCATATTGGAGTTGCCATCCTTTTCCACCTATTTGGGGGTTACTGGGCTACCCAGTTTTTCATAGCATGCTCTTCCACAGTTATTGCGGGTGCTGTTGCTTCTTATTATTGGGCTCGTGGTGAAACTTCAGTAAGTTACTAAGCTGTATGCATAGGTTACCACAAAGTTGCTCGTAGGTCTCTGTTATAGGTCTGGATTTCATCATTGTATTTGGATTGCAAGAATGAACAATATAGGTATATAAACATGAGACTTAGTGTTGAAGGCTAGGTTTATATTATAGCATCAAATAGTTTAGTAATATTCTTATTTCATAAAACATAAGGTTCCATCGTTAGGTGACATGCGTGTCTATGTCTGCATGTGCTTATATGTTGAATTTATGTTCGGGAACTGTCAGCCCAAACATAGGTAATATCTGCTGGAGTCTGAATATTTTGGGTCTTGTTTTGTAACTTCCAAATCAAGTTACCCAAGATTTTCTTTCTGAGGACTAGTTTTTTATTTCACCATGTGCTAGTTTTTTTTTCCTTCAATTTCTCATTATCTTCTTCAATGCAGCCAGAAATTCCATTTCTTCCAGTCTTTGCCTCCATGAAACGCCTTGCACGCTATAACCTTGGGTCGGTTGCTCTCGGCTCCCTGATAGTGTCATTTGTGGAATCAATCCGCTTTATGCTTGAGTCAATTCGTCGCAGGCTAAAAGTGGCTGGAACCACACCCGATAACTGGTTTGGAAAGGCCGTGTACCATACTTCTAGATTTTTCCTGAGGTGTATTGAGTGGACAATCAAATCAGTCAATCGCAATGCCTACATTATGGTAATTTGACATAACTAGTACCCTTCATATTTTCATATATAGAGTTAATCATGTTTTTGTTCATATTCATTCATCCTGATATGGCGACTGCATGGAAGAGGAACTTATTTGTTGGCTTGAGAAGATTGTCAAATTCCTCGACCGGTTTCCTGTTTGACCAAGATGCTAGAAGCAGTGCCTATGGAACTACTTGGGACATTCATTCCTGAAGATTTTTTCATGATTGGATAATGTATCCCCAACATTGTTCTCAAGTCTGAAGCTTGTTTTGAGTACACAATGTCTGGGTTGTAGTGTGAGTTATATGCCATTATGGAACTCGTGTGTAGTTTAACATAACTGATTCTTGGCCACACGTAGTTGGAAAGGGTAAAAAATGAAGTAAAAACTCTGAGCAGCTTGAAAGAATAAAGAAGCGAGAAGGAACATGAAGGCTACCAAGTAGACCTCACTCATTTTGTTGTAACCTACAGGCTATAGTGCTACATTAGTGCTAAACACTAATGTAGTCCTTTACTTTCCTCTTTTTATGTGTTTATTTATTAGTTTTTGGTTCTCAAATCCCGGTGGCTGAGTTTGAACACCTTTTATTCTATATGGTTTGTTCATCTGATTTGTTTCTTGAAAATATGCTTGTTACTGTTGCAGATTGCTATAACGGGGAAAAGCTTCTGCAAGGCTTCTGCAATCGCAACAGATTTGATCATTAGTAACATTCTTCGGATAGGGAAGGTGAACGTGATCGGAGACATCATCCTATTCCTTGGAAAATTATGTGTCAGCCTCTCAACAGCCCTTTTTGCTTTCCTTATGTTGGATACCCACAAATACAAATCTGGCCACAACAAGATCACTTCTCCACTGTTTCCTGTGTTGGTATGTTTATGATCTAAGATGGTGCGTTTTGTGACTATTTTTCATTATCTGATGAAACTACTGAAATGAAGGAAAGTGGATAAACAAACCTCTTTCACCGACGAAGCTTCCCTTGTATTATTCCCCTAGTCTATGTTGAATGACATGAACCAGAGCACTATGGTCGGGTAGAGTATGTTCCGTCATTAATCTGCTCTTATATGTTTGTGCAGGTTTGCTGGGCTCTCGGTTATGTGGTTGCCACTCTTTTCTTTGCTGTGGTGGAGATGTCAATCGATACCATCATTCTTTCATTCTGCCAGGATTCTGAAGAGCACCAAGGGACTGCCCAGTATGCTCCGCCACTTCTGATCGAAACTCTAAATGACCAAAACGAGATGCAAAGACTCACCCAAGGACCCCAGTCAAATAGCTCAGATGTATAATTTTACTTTCGCAATCTTTGCTTCTTGATGGAATTTGAGAATCTTTTTGTAAGGTGCTAAATCCTGCCTCCCAGTACTTATCCTAGTCCTTGAATTTTTGTGTTCTACCTGTATATATTCAAGTGTTAGGCGAAACCGAGAGGGAAAACGGGTGCCTTTATACAAGTTTAGAATATTTGTTGTTGCATTTGAGATACATTTGAAAGAAATTATTGAAATTAGAGCAATTATGCAGTACTACAAATCTCTTGTGAAATTATTGAAATTGTCTTGCATCCTTGCGAAGTTTTTCTTCCACCATTGCGAAGCTTTGTCCGATGCAAATCCGAGGACCTCGTCCGAGAGGGAAGTACATAAATTGTTCTTTGTTGCCTTCTAAACGCCTTCGAAAAACGTCTGCGGATTGAAGGTACATCACTTTGGCAATTACACTTCAGTAACTGTGGGGACCTCATATTCAGACAACGATCTCAACTTTTGAGGAAGAATTAAACGACCGCCAAACTTCTGCTTCAAGTAATGATGCCGGCAGGCAGTAGACCTCCACCAGGTATAATTACATCCCAAGCAAAGGAGTACAAATCTGCTGTGGGACTTGCATAAATGTAAGAATTTCTGGTGAGAAAAGCGGTGACTTCGAGCCCTGTAAAGATCGTATGCGTGCGGGAGCACTCGAATGAAAGTCTTTCCAATGTAGGATGAAACTGAGCGAGCCTTTTGGTTGGAATTGCAGAACATGTCGAGCAGAATTTGAGACAGCAAAAAGCCATCCGAAACCAAGCCAGCATATGATTTCAAGGCAGGGAAGATTTTGATAATCTGAAACTGTGCCAAAATTCCTCCAGTCCATCAGTAGCGAAGCAGCTAACGCCCCTACAGTATATACTAGTAAAGCCACAACGAACGCCTTCTTCTCCATGACCCGGGAACAATTGAATGGCAATGAACAGAATATGAGATGTGATCATAAGGTGGAGGAGGCGATGAAACAGGATGAGAGAAGCTATTAGAATGTGGTGGATAAAAGGAAAAGGCGGCAAAAACGAAGAACATGAGAAGCTTCGGCAATGAGTACCACAGCTTTAAAGAGGTGGTAGCAGAAGACAGGTGCTTTCTTCATGAACATTGGGAGAAAGAGTTATGCTCCGGAATGTGAAACCAAAGAGAAAAAGGACTTATGACTTGGTATTCATAGACAGCTAGAACAAAACCCAGGACTGTGAAACCAAAGCTGCAGTCATGGGGGCAAAGAAATGGAAAATTGAGGAAATGATAAATGCACTTCAAAACAAGATTCTTATGCTCCGGATACTTTCGAACATGTAAAGACGGACTGAAAATAACAGTTTCCAACAGCATCTTTGTGACCACTGAAGTATGACAAAGGTAGCATCTATGGTTTAACCTTTTAGGCCAGTTCCATAGTGTAAATAGTAAATACAAATTTATATTAGTGCCTAAGTGAATGAACTTTGCAGGAAGCAATCTGAGGGGTGAGGACGAGGGCCCTTGTCAGTGAAGCTACAGCCTTTGGCCATGCCCGGAAGGTTGCACTGAGGTAGAGACGAACACAAAGACCTTGCTACAGGAAGAAAGTTCTTAACCAATGAAGGTACAAGCTCCTTTACCCAATCTTTTTGGTTACGGACAGTTTTGATGATTATTTAGAGGAACTTTTGTGTTGTCTAAAATTGCATCATATCTGCATATATAGGTTTTAGATCAGTTGGTTCAAATCTCTTTCCCGTTAAGAGTATATTAGAATACCGTTATATAAATGCGAGAAAAAAGTGAACAAAATTACCACTATTTAGAAAGGATGCAAAGAACTCTATGGAATGCTGCTGGTTCTGCAACTATTCTGCAGATTATTCTAAGCACTCTAAACTTCCGCTTCTTTCCTATCCATGTCTTTCACATTTTTCTAGCTAGTTTTCATTTTGTTTACTTATCGAAAATCTCTAGAATGTGTGCAGAAACACAGTTGAACAACAATTGAGTACTAAGTTTTATTGCATCCTCGAGACATATTTGCATTAACCTATCACACACCGATTTCACTCTCGTGACAGAAGCACATATTGTTTGTTATCTTAAAGAAAAGAAAAATGGAAGTGCACACATGATAGCTTACAAGTTCAACACATTACAAACGGAAAGCAAGATAAAAATAAGAAAAGCTAAAACTTGATACATACTAGTAAAAACTAGAGAAGATTAAATTACCCTTCAGTAGCAGTAGGGACCTTCTCATATTCACCCAACTCTATCAACTTTTGGGGGAGAATGCAACGGCCCCCAAACTTCTGCTGCAAGAAAATGACACCAGCAAACACTAAACCCCCAAAAGGAATTATGACATCACAAGCAGTGGAGTAAAAATCTGCTGCAGGGCTTGCATACAGGTACGACTCATTAAATTGGTGATGAGCAAAGTTGCGAGCCCTGTAAAGATCGTATGCATGTGGCAGCGCTCGAACAAAAGTAGTTCCTACATAGAACGAAATGGTCAGAGCATTTTCCTTTGATTTGCAGAACATGTTGAGCACAATTTGAGGCAGCAAAAAGCCGTCCAAAACCAAACCAGCATAAGATTTGAAGGCAATGCTAAAAATTGAGTGCTCCGCATAATAGCTCTTCTTCCAAATATGTTCATGCAGAAGCAAAGCTGTGAAAGCCCCTGCAACATATAGTAGTAAGGCCACAAAGAGAGTCTTTTTCTCCATGAGCCAGAGCTTGTTGCGATTTCCATTTTTTGATCTTGCTGACCAAGTTAGCTGCAGAAGACGGATTTGCAGCAAGAACGCTACCATTGTTATCACCCTCACAATTACCTCATTAACTTCAAGCCATCCTCCGGTTCCAAGGAACACATTTTGGCGGTTGGTGCTACTCATGAATATGGCTTCGAAGTTTAGCATAAGTGGTATCATGTAGCCAAGACTTAGAATTAGTAGCATGAAAATGGAAATGGAGGGAAGAACATCTGGATACTTTTTCACATGGAAGAGTTGTCGTGCCACAAAGAAGCACGCCAGCGTGGTGGATATAAGAACCAATATGATCTCCACATCCATCCTCCAAATGGACCGCCTTTCTTTGAAGAGGGTGAAGGAAGCTGAGGTTAAAACCCAAGTTTCAAAATGAAGAGGGTCTGACGTTTCTCGTGTGCTTTTTATGCTGCCCTTGATGAATCCCGAATTGTTGTTTGGATACGTTGGAGGGAACAGAAAATTGACAGCAATTTCGCAATCTACAGAATCATTTGTTGGCTGCTGACCCTTTGAGACCAGTTTTCTGCAGCCTATCATGCACAGGCTGCCTTCGGTTTCATCATAGATCCCTTCGGCAAAGATCTGCATTTCATTTAAAACTGATGTATTTCCAAACTTTGCATCAGATAGCCGGTGGGTGCTTATTTTGTAGCTAATATTGAACGGATTGCTGTGGTTGAAGCTGTATCTCACAGGAGAGCTGTCAGGAGCTACAGATTCAGATTCAGATTCAGTGCTTGCCATCGAATTCACATCTTGCATCGAATACCAATATGCCCGATAAAATTGATTGCCAACAGAAATCGGGACAGAATTACCCCACGCAGCTTGTCGTTTAGAATTCTTAGCTGACATATCAAAACTCATGTCATAAGAAAACGGACTTGGGTATACGTTGGTCTTGCGATGAGCAGTCTTCTTTTTTGGGCACAAATTGCTTACTTGTTTGGTTTTGGTGTACTCATACTTCACACCAGGAATCAGAACCCTTCCAATGTCATCCTGAGGACTTTCGAACATGATCTTCTCAAAGTAACCCGACTCTGTCACACTTTTGTTGCTCCAAATCTCCCCTGCCATGCTACTTGTCTTTCCGATTGTCCATACTGCAGGAAACCTCAAGGTAATTCTTGTTGAACAATCACCAACATGAGTATTGTTCCAAGAACCTGCTGCATCCAAGAATCGGCATGCAACACAAGACAGCTGATTTTTCTCTGCATCCCATGAGCCTTCTCCAGTCAAAGTTGTATTTGGATCGAATGGCCTTCGATACCAGACGTTGCTGCTGTCTACAAATTCCACCAGAAATCTCAACCTTTTCGCATCTTTCAGACACTCGATAGGCTTCAACGAAACAACACGAGCCAAACCAGATGCAATCAAAGGAGTGCAGTTCTTGGCAGGAGAGCACCGGCTTGAGTATTTGAGATCAAATGCATGATTTCGCACTTCTCTTGAGAGTACAGAACAAAATCTCTTTATATTCAAGGAACTTGTGGGATTGGAATTATCACTTCCACCAGAAGTACTTATGTTTTCAGAACTATTTGAAATCAGAGTGTACTGGTAGTTCATACCAGGAAGCATCAAAATAGAGATAGGTTCAAAATAATCTGGATCATTCTTGGAACTGATCATGTTCCCCAAAGTTCCGGTAATCAAACTCGTGACACTAGTGGAATTCATGAAGTTGTAGAGCTTAAAAATAGGATGAATGTTGAGCAAATAACTTCGTCCTTTTGAGTTACCATAACCGAAACCAACCATACAAATCTGCCCGGAAGATTGTAACCAGAACCCACCAAGTTTAAAACGTATTGATCTTCCTGGACGAGGAACTGAACCAGATGAGAAACTGTTCCTTGTGGTGGAAGAATTCCCCACAAAGTAATATGTACCCGGAAATAGTAAAGTCCCTTGAATCTTGATCAAGCCTGGAACATCAGTTTCTCTAGTCTTCAAGATAAAGAATTGAACAGAGTTTTCACTATGATTGTACGATGAGATAGGACTTAGAATGCCACTGCCACCGCCACCGGTGTAGTAACCTGTGAGGAGGTGTTCGTAGGGCGGTCCTAGCGCAAAACCTTTCGGGAAAGACTGGGGAACAAATGAAGCACAGTGATCAGCGTAAGCGGTTTGGTGATCGTATTTAGAGGAAGCTGCAGAAGAGGTGGTGAAGAAAAGAAAGACGAACATAAGAAGATTTGGTAAAAAGATGATCATGGAGATAGCCATGGATTCTTTGGTCATGGACTAGATAAGTGGAGTTCGAGAAAGATGATCAAGGAGACGATATTTTTATGCAGTACTAGCAGTACCAGGTCAACCGTTAGCATTGGGATAGTCCTCTAGCGGTCCTACTGCTATGTAAGGAAGGACACTGTGCGGCCTGCAATCTGCATTGGAGTTGGCTTCAGTTGAATGTCCCATTTTCTTATTGAACAGTACAAATGCTTTGACAGTTAAGTTGAAAAAATAAACAATATAATCAATTTTTAATGGAAAAAAATTTGGAATTAGAAGAAATAAAAGATAATTATTGATGCTGTAAACTTGACAATTTCCACCCTTGCACACCTCCACTTGGTGTATAATATTCAAAAGTTGAATTGCAAACTTCAGATATATTGTTTTATGATATTTCCTATGAAGCTAACTTTGTCGCAGACGCGTTTGCTAGTGTGGGTCAGTTGTTTTTTTAGTATGGTTTGGTGAGAAACTTTTCCTGCTGAGGCAAGACAACAAAGTGAGGAAGAAATGAGTAACAAAAAGTTAGATAAGACTGCATAAAAATACATCTACATATGACCATTACGATGACATATGAAAAGAATTTACAAATGACTGTTTGGAAGATGTCATTTACAAATTTCTTTTACATATTTTCATAATGCTCATGTGGTGCATTGCTAATTCCTCTTATTTAATTTTTTGTGATCTATTTTATTCACCATTAATTATCTCAAAACCGCTTTGAAATTTGAAAATTCTTCATCTAAACGTACCCTTAACGGTCCGACTCATTTCCTCCTCATGCAATTGGTTGTAAACATACTAGTAGACGAAAATATTGTCATAAAGAAAAATAAATAAAAATTATGACCATAACAAATTTACTACATCATCAATTTGACAAAGTATTAGACCGTCAAGAAGATGAAAGACATCAAGATAAAAACAAAAATGAAAAACAGATTAAAGATAGAGATTGATGCGATTCCAAAAATCCAAGATACAATTTGTAAAAGTTAAAACCCTACGGCCCATTTTAAAAAGATAATTTTAACGAAAAGTTTCCGGTATTATTCACTTTAATGAAAAATCATATTTTTACACTAAAAAGTCAATTCTGGTACAATTCACTTTACCTTTTATTTTGTACTTATTGTTAAAACTCAAAGTTTTGAAACTCTTTTCATTAGTTTTCCTTTTTAAAAATTGCCTAAAACGTGAAGTGTAAAATGGAGTCAACTCTTTTTATTTTTATACACATTATTATTATTATTATTATTATTATTATGGAAGTATTATTGGAACTCCAAAAATCTCATTTTACACTCCTCACAAGTGTATTTTTCTTTCTTAATATAGAAAATTTGAAGTGTTGAATAAGATTTTTGGAATGCTAATAACAATTCTCATTGTTATTATTATTTTATTAATATATACACATTATTATTATTACACTGATAAAACACTGCTAGAATAGTAACTACAGCCACACAGAGAAGAGCGGTTAAAAATAACATTCTCGGCTCGAGGGCATGTAGTTAAAAGAGTTAAGAACATCGATTCTACACCCGAGATCCTAGGTTTAATTTCCCCAATCCTCGAATAGTAACTACAGCCACTATTCTGCAGATATCCAACATTCAAAATTTATTCCAAGCATTAAAACTGAGGTGTTCGACAAAATCGAAAAAAGAAACAAAGAAATAAAAAGCAAGACCATACAACTTTTCTTTCTTTTCTGAACTCCTCCTACATGCTTAAAGTTCCAAAACAAAGAACATTGCAGCTGATAGTTGAATGTCCAATCCTCTCTACAGTCTGCATTCACTGTAACAGAAACCTCCACCGATAACGGAGGGCTACACCGGGTCACTTTGCTCATTACCCTTCAGTTTCGGCGACAGTCGAAACCTTCTCATATGCAACAAAATCTCTCAACTTTGGAGGAAGAACGCAAAGACCCCCAAACTTCTGCTGCAAGGAAATGATGCCGGCAAACAGCAGACCTCCGAACGGAATAAGGACATCCCAAGCAGTGGAGTAAAAGTCTACAGCAGAACCTGCATAAATGTGCGACTGATTCCATTGGCGAAGAGCAGAGTTGTGAGCCCTGTACAGATCATATGCATGTGGCAGACCTCGAACAAAAGTTGTTCCGATGTAGAACCAAACAGACAGAGCCTTTTCCTTCGATTCACACAACATGTTGAGCAGTATCTGAGGTAGCAGAAAACCATCCATCACTAAACCGGCATAAGACTTCAAGGCAGTACCCAAAATTGAATGGTCTGGATGGGAAGTTGCGGCGCTAATTTTGTGGCTTTTGGTCCAATTCTGTCTATGCAGAAGGAAAGCAGCTAAAGCCCCTGCGGCATATACAGGTAAAACCACAAAGAGAGATTTCCTTTCCTTGAGCCAGAGCTCCTTTCGGGTTCCATTTTGTGATCTTTCTGCCAATGTTAGCTGCAGAAGACGGATTTGCAACAAAAAAGCTACCATTGTTACTACTCTTACAATTTCCTCGTTAGCTTCAAGCCATCCACCGCCTCCAAGGAGCACATGTTGAACGTTGGTGTTATTCGCGAACATGGCTTTCAAGTTTAGCATAAGAGGTATCATGTAGCCCAGACTTAGAATTAGTAGCATGAAAGTGGAAATGGAGGGAAGCACGTCGGGATGTTTTTTCACATGGAAGAGTTGTAATGCCACAAATACACATGCAAGTGTGGTGGATATCAGAACCAAGGTAATCTCCGCATCCATCCTCCAAATGGATCGCTCTGCTACAACTACAGTAATAGAATCTGAAGACAAACCCCAACTTCCGAAATGAAGAGGATCGGACTCTTTCCGTGTGCTTTCAATGCTGCCCTTGATAACATCTGCATTCTTTTTGTTTGTTGGAGGGAACTGAAATTTGACAAGAATCTCACAATCTACAGAATCATCTGCTTCTTGTTGACTGTCTGGGCCCAGATTTCGGCATCCTACCATACACAGGCATCCATCAGTAGAATCGTAAATCCCTTCAGCATAAATTTTCACTTCACTTGAATTTGAAGATCTTTTCAGTTTAGAAATTACATTTCCCAACGGATTGAAATTGATGCTTATTTGGTAGCTGATATTGACAGGGATGTCGTTGTAGCTGTAGCTCACAGGAGGTACAAAGCGTTCCCTGCTTGCACCATTTAAATATCCATAACGATGGTAAAACCTGTTTCCGATGGAGACAGGAGCGGCACTGCCCCATGCAACCTCCCCTTCGTATTTGACTTGCATGCCAAATCGCATGTCATAAGAAAGCGGTTTTGGATATTTGTAGGTCTTGCGATGAGCAGCCTTCTTTCTCGGGCACATCTTGGTTACTTTGTCAAGTTTAGTATACTCATATTTCAAGCCTGGAGGTAGAAACCTTCCAATATAATTCTGAGGACTTTCAAATGTGATGCTTTCAAAGTAACCCAACTCTGTCGCATTTTTGTTGCTCCAAATATGGCCCACAGTGCTACTTGTCTTTCCGATCGTCCATATTGCAGGAAACCTCAAGCTCAATCTTGTTGAACAATCGTCCACATGAGTACTATTAGTGATAGAATCTGTTGCATTCAAGATTCGACAAGCAACAACACATAGCTGATTGTTCTTTGCATCCCATGACGCTTCCCCAACCAATGTTGTATTGGGATAAAAGGGCCTCCGGTACCAGGGATTGCTACTGTCTCCAAATTCGACTTGAACTCTCATCCTTTTTGTGTTCTCCGAACACTCAATAGCCTTCAACGACACAATGCGAGGTAAATCAGAAGCAGCAACCGGAGAGCAGTTCTTTGCAGAAAGGCAATGACTTGAGTATTTGAGCTCAAACTCATGTCTTCTTACTCTTGAAAGTACTGAACAAACTGGCTCTATCGGCAAAGAACTCAGGTGAATATTTCTTCCACCAGAACAACTGTTATCAGATTTATTTGACACCAAAGAGTACTCATAATTTATACGAGGAATTATCAAAATTGAGACTGGTTCAAAATACTGTGGATTGCTCTTAAATTTCATCGAGCTCTCTAAGGTTCCACTAATCAAACTAGTAACATTAGTGGAATTCATGACATTATAAAGCTTAAGAACAGCAGGATAATAAAGCCAACGACCATGTCCCAAGTAATTAGAACTTGATCCAACCATGCAAATCTTCCCAGAAGATTCTGACCAGAATCCACTTAGTTTAAAGCTTACCGAACTTGGTCGATGACTTTTTGAGACATTTCCCACATAGTAAGACACACTGCTTCTTGGAAATAGAAGACTTCCTTCAATCGTGAACAAGCCTGGTACATAAGTTGTTTGAACACTCCAGAAGTTGAACTGAATTGAATCTTCGGGCTCATGAAAAGGCAGAAATGATGATTTTTGACTAAGAATTCCACTTCCACCAGTGTAGTAACCTGTATGGCGGTTGAGGATTTGAGAACCTACATATATTCTTGGTTTTGACCAGCGAACAATTGAGTCACAGTGATCAGAATAAGAGCTTTGATCATAAGGTGGAGAAGCCGATGAAACTGGATAAGAGAACTGATTAGAAGGTGGTGGGTAAGACGATGAAATGGAGGGAAAAGAAAGGGCGGCAAAAACAAAGAAGAACATGAGAAGCTTTGGCAATGAGTACCACATCTTCAAAGAGGTGGTAGCAGAAGACAGGTGTTTCTTCTTCATGATCATTGGGAGAAAGATGAACAAGAAGAACGAAAAGAAATTCAATGTGAAAGTGCTGCAATGTTTCGATTGTTTTATGCACTTTCCATAGTCTGTATTCTACTGCAAAATACGGATTATATATCAAATTCGTTGTCGTGACAATTTCAAAGAGAGAAAGGAGCTGATTACTTTGTTTTAACAGACAACCAGAACAAGCCAAACCGAGGACTGTGAAATCAAAGCTACATTTTGCTTTTGTGAATACCTAAGAGGACAAAAAGGACAAAGAAGTTGAAAATTGAGGAAATGATAAATGCATGCCAAAACAAGATTCTTATGCTCCGAATAGTTTCGACCATGAAATGAAAGACGACATGGAACTAGTTTTGGTGTGCAAATAACAGTTTCTGACATCTAGGGCTTATGAGCTTAGGGGTTAGAACCATATTTTGGCCTGGTGGGCCCTAACATGATTCTCTTAAGGTTTTTCCTTAACTGGGTTCTGTGCTTTTCTCTTTCGTTTCAAGATTCGGTTAAAAAAACAATGCATGCACTCAAGGTTTTGTTCGGAGTCTTTTGAGTTTCAGAACTTTACTCTCTGGTTTTCTAATTATTTAACTGGATTATGCTTACCAATTTCCTTTGAGATTTGTGCGTGTGTATTTGTTAATGCTCTGTTTCTTAGTTTTTTAGAGGAGAAATTTTTTATTGTGACTGGAACACAGGTATACCACGTGTTTTATATATATGGTAGGAAATTTTATTTTTTAAGTTATTAATATTTTAACACACATATCTCATCATTTGTATAATAATACGTGGTATACGGATCATTTGTATAATGATACGTGTTATACCACTCCGTATATCAGTCACATTGATACGTGCATAATGATTTGTGTGTGTTAAAAGGTTAATAACTTAAAAATTAAAATTTTCCACCATTTACATAAAAATACGTGATGTATCATTCATATTCCTGTCACAACTAAAAATTTCTTGCTAGTGTGGGCCAGTTTGCTATTTCTAGTGTAGCTTGTTGGGAAACTCGAGGCCAAACAACTGGCTTTCCGATTTCTGTCAATTTAGTTGCTCAAAAGTCTTCTCGTTTTAACCTTTCCTACAAAGTTGAAGCATCACCCTGATCTATGAATAACGAAACCATTTAGCAATGAAGATCCAACTCTTTATAAATCCTTGCAAAGTTCTTTAACTTTTCGATTCATATCCTTCTCTTGTTCTTCGTTGCAACATATTAGCTGATGAAAAAATTGTCATAAAAAAGAAGAAATAAATCAAAATTATGACCAAATTATTTCAATTTACGATCAAATTATATTTTACTTTTACTTTTGTTTATCACTAGAAAAAATGTTCGCGCAATGCTGCGGGACTTGAATGCATCACCTTGAACTGTATTGTATTGTATAATTAACAGGACGAAACAGAACATTTTGGTTCCCTAATAAATAGAAGAAATAAAAGTAACATATAGTTTAGAGAAATGTTGCCCTTGTAGTCAAGGTGATAAAATATATATCTTCTGGGTTAGCTACATGTTGTAGTTGACAAAAAACATAAAAACTGTTTTGTTTTTATTCTAGCATCTAAGTTTCCAAGCACGAATGTGCAAAAAACACATAGTTGTTGAAGCAAAAATGTTGATAGCCAAAAAGATGTAGAACTGCCTGCAGCAGTCGATTACAGAGATTGCATTGTTCATTTTTTTTTAGATTGGATATCTTCCGCACTACAGCAAAAAATATAAATCATAGTTTAAGAAACTCGACCATAATGTTTTGCGTGTAGGCGTCCATATGAAAGAAACGAAAAAGAACAAAATCACCCATATATATAATACTTTAAGTTTAAATGCATCCCAATTGTGGGTTCCAACATCACAGAAAGAATGTCTTATACATAATTAACAGTACACCCGGCATCGGTTCATCCTTTCATATTAATAGTTATTGTTTGCAGAAACCTCAATTACCTTACAATCTATCATCATTGACATATAGTTCATACAAAATGGGACATCATAACCTGTCTTTGGCCAACAACAGTTTTTCCAAAATGAAATCAACTATTACTGCATTAATTATGAGTCCATCTAGGCAATTCATTGAATTCACAGAGCCGAAAATTTCTCAAATTCGCTGAATTTACATACAAATGGGACAAACAATAAAACATACCATAATTTTGATGATAATCATATTAATCATCCTTAATAGTATAAATAATTCAACAATATGAAAAATTTAGGTCATGTAGAATAGAACAATCAAAGTTCTCTAGTTTGATTAGAAAAATAATGGTCAAAATTTTAAAGAGACATAGCCTTTTATAGTAAATTTTATATCCAAAAACTCAAAAACAAACATGTTCAATTAGCAAGAAATTCTCTACATGATACTTGAACCAAAACCGATGAATTTTAGTTATATGTATCATAAATAGAAACGATGGCATCCAAATTCCATTAGTTTAATATTTAGAAACACTTAGTCATTAAGTACATATACTTGCCAAAACTCATTCAGACAATATCAATTTATGAATTACACGTGCAGTCAAATTGATTATGCGTCCTTACCCTTTCCTTACCCCTACGCTTTAACCCTTGCATAAAATCCTCCATTCTCTCGCTCACCTTTGTTCTATCTATATGTGCGTGTAAATCACAAAATTGAGATTGGTTCAAAATACCGTGGACAGCTACATCATTAGAATTAATTAGATTTTTAAATTTAATTCATTATTTAATAAACTAATAATTAAGAAAAACTAGTTAATTAAATGATAATTGTGGTATACGAGAAGTCTTTCTCCTTCATTTTCTTGGGTTTTGCAAATTTTTCAAATGATATGGTTGTCCATATCAGATGCCACCTAAGGTGGTATAGAAATGTGGTATAAAAATATGGTATGAATAGCATTACTCTTTAAACTAAATTCACAAACCAAATGATGTAAGTTACAAATGATTAGATTATTAATTAAGTATCGATTAACTTGCTTATTTTTTTATTGGTGACACGGTATTTGGTATGCAAATATGGTCTCATTGTCCTTAAGAAATAGTCAATGTTTAGTTTAAAAAATATTTAATTTAAGAAAGTGTAGTACCTGTGTTCAGTTTAAGAAATAGTCAGTGTTCAGTGCAAGAAATAGTTATAGAGTGTTGAGTTTAATAAATAATGATGGTATCAATGTTCAGTTTTCAGAAATAGCCATTGTTTAGTTTAAGAAATAGTATAGTATCCACATTCAGTTTAAGAAATAATGTAGTACTCATATTCAGTTTTAGAAAAAGTCAGTTTAAAAAATATTTGTGTTCAATTTAAGAAAGATTGTTAAAATTTAAGTCCCTTAAAAATAAAAAAACAAAAAGTCCCTTTCGTTAAAATTTAAATCTTTCTCATTAAATAAAGTTGATTTTTATTGTCTCTATATATAATGCTCCTTAAAAACAAAAAAACAAAAAGTCCCTTTCGTTTTCTCCTTATACTTTTCTACGTTTTCTTATATTGAAAACTATAAACGAAAAATGAAGTGGTTATCGAATGAACCCTTAGAATATTGCTTTGTCAAAAAGGTTAGATACCAATTATTAGGCCTAAGTGAACTGAACTTTGTAGGAAGCAATCTGAGGGGTGAGGACGTGTGCCCATGTCAATGAAACTAGAGCCTTTGGCCATGCTCGGAGGGTTCTGAGTAAAAGGGTTGCATTGAGGCGGAGACGAACACAAAGAGCTCGGTGCAGGAAGAAAGTTCTTAACCAATGAAGTTACAAGCTCCTTCACTCAATCTTTTTGGTTACGGACAGTTTTGATGATTATTTATAGGAACGTTTGTGTTGTCTAAAATTGCATCAAATCTGCATGTGTAGGTTTGAGATCAGTTGATTTCAATCTCTTCCCCGTTAAATAGAGTATATTAGAATACCGCTTTGTAAAAGAAAAATAAAGTGACAAAAATGAACACTATTCAGAAAGGATGCAAAAAACTCTGTGGAATTCTGCTGGTTCTGCAACTATTCTGCAGACGTCTCGCATCAAAAATTTATTCTAAGCACCTCTAAACTTGCGCTTCTCTCTTTCTCCATGTCTTTCACGTTTTTCTCGCTAGTTTTGTTTTCGTTTTCTTATCGAAAATCTCTAGAATGTGTGCGCAAACATGATCAAAAACCTGTGACGAAGCAAATATTGTTTTCTAATATTATAGAAAAGAAAAATGAAAATGCACACATTATAGCTTACAAGTTCAACATATTACAAACAGAAAGAAAGATAAGGAAAAAAAGTAAAAAAACACTAAAACATGATAACATACTCAAAAGTACAGACGAGAGAAGATTAAATTACCCTATGCTAACAGTAGGGACCTTTTCATATTCACCCAACTCTATCAACTTTTTGGGGAGAAAGCAACGACCCCCAAACTTCTGCTGCAAGAAAATGACACCAGCAAACACTAAACCCCCAAAAGGAATTATGACATCCCAAGAAGTGGAGTAAAAATCTGCTGCAGGGCTTGCATACAGGTACGACTCGTTGAATTGGGGATGAGCAAAGTTGTGAGCCCTGTAAAGATCGTATGCATGTGGCAGCGCTCGAACAAAAGTCATTCCTACGTAGAACGAAATGGATAGAGCATTTTCCTTTGACTTGCAGAACATGTTGAGCACAATTTGAGGCAGCAAAAAACCGTCCATAACCAAACCGGAGTAAGATTTGAAGGCAATGCTTAAAATTGAGCGCTCGGCGTAGTTGCCCTTCTTCCAAATCTGTTTATGGAGAAGCAAAATGGCGAAAGCCCCTCCAACATATAGTAGTAAGACCACAAAGTGAGTCTTTTTCTCCATGAGCCAGAGCTTGTTGCGATTTCCATTTTTTGATCTTGCTGACCAAGTTAGCTGCAGAAGATGGATTTGCAGCGAGAAAGCTACCAGTACCATTGTTATCACCCTCACAATTACCTCATTAACTTCAAGCCATCCTCCGGTTCCAAGGAACACATTTTGGCGGTTGGTGCTACTCATGAATATGGCTTCGAAGTTTAGCATAAGTGGTATCATGTAGCCAAGACTTAGAATTAGTAGCATGAAAATGGAAATGGAGGGAAGAACATCTGGATACTTTTTCACATGGAAGAGTTGTCGCGCCACAAAGAAACACGTCAGCGTGGTGGATATAAAAACCAATATGATCTCCACATCCATCCTCCAAATGGACCGCCTTTCTTCGAAGAGGGTGGCCGAAGTTGAGGTTAAATCCCAAGTTTCAAAATGAAGAGGGTCGGACTTTTTTCGTGTGCTTTTTATGCTGCCCTTGATGAAACCCGAATTCTTGGTTGGATTTGTTGAAGGGAACAGAAAATTGACAGCAATTTCGCAATCTACAGAATCATTTGTTGGCTGCTGACCCTTTGAGGCCAGTATTCTGCAGCCTACCATGCACAGGCTGCCTTCGGTTTCATCATAGATCCCTTCGGCAAAGATCTGCATTTCGTTTAAAACTGATGTATTTCCAAACTTTGCATCAGATAGCCGGTCGATGCTTATTTTGTAGCTAATATTGTACGCTTTGCTGTGGTTGTAGCTGTATCTCTCAGGAGCGGTAGATTCATCTTCATCTTCAGCGCTTGCAATCGAATACCGATACGCCTGATGAAATTGATCCCCAACAGAAATCGGGACGGAACCGCCCCATGCAACTTGTCCTTCAGAATTCTTAGCTGACATACCAAATCTCATTTCATAAGAAAACGGATCCGCGTACACATTGGTCTTGCCACGAGCGGTCTCCTTTTTCGGGCACAACTTGTTTACGGTGTTGATTTTCGTGTACTCATACTTCGCGCCTGGAATCGAAATCCTTCCATTGCCATCCTCAAGACTTTCGAACGTGATCTTTTCGAAGTAACCCAACTCTGTCACAGTTTTGTTGCTCCAAATCTTCCCCACCATGCTACTACTGTTTCCGATTGTCCATACAGCTGGAAATCGCAAGCTCAATCTTGTTGAACAATCACCGACGCTAGTATTGTTCCAAGAGCCTGCCGCAACCAAGAATCGACATGCAACAAAAGACAGCTGATTTGTCTCTGCATCCCATGAGCCTTCCCCAGCCAGTGTTGTATTGGGATCGAACCTTCGATACCAGAAGTTGCTGCTGTCTTCAAATTCCATCAGGACTTTCAACCTTCGTGTGTTCTCCGAACATTCAATAAGCTTCAAGAACATAAACCGAGGAAAACTAGACGCAGCAACTGGGGTGCAGTTTTTCGCAGATACGCAACGGCTTGAGTATTTGAGATCAAATGCATGGTATCGCACTTCCCTTGAGAGTACAGAACAAAATCTCTTTATATTCAAGGAACTTGTGGGATTGGAACTATCTGTTCCACCAGAATTACTGATGGTCTCGGATTTATTTGAAATCAGAGTGTACTGGTAGTTCATGCTAGGAAGCATCAAAATAGAGATTGGTTCGAAATAATCTGCATCATTCTCCGAACTGGTCATGCTCTCCAAGGTTCCGCTAATCAAACTTGTGACATTAGCGGAGTTCGTGAAATTGTGGAGCTTAAGAACAGAATGAATGTGATGCAAATAACTTCGTCCTTCCAAGTAATCATAACCCGAACCAACCATACAAAGCTTCCCGGAAGATTGTGACCAGAACCCACCAAGTGTAACACGTATTGATCTTCTTGGACGAAGAACTGATCGAGATGAGGACCCGTTACTTGTGGTGTAAGTACTTCCCACAAAGTAAAACGCATCTCTCGGAAATATCAAACTCCCTTGAAGCTTGATCAGGCCTTGAACATCAGTTTCTCCAATGCTCTGGATAACGAATTGAACAGAGTTTTCGTTAGGATAATACAATGGGCTAGGACTAAGAACTCCACTGCCACCGCCACGGGTGTAGTAACCTGTGTGGTAGTGTTGGTCGGGCGGTCCTTGCGCGTCTCCTTTCGGGGAAGACTGGGGAACAAATGAGGCACAGTGATCAGGGTAAGCTGTATGGAGATCGAATTTAGAAGAGGCTGCAGAAGAGGTGGCGAAGAAAAGAAAGAAGAACATAATAAAGACAGCCATGGATTCTTTGGTCATGGACTAAATGAGTGGATTTGGAGAAAGACGATGAGGAACAAGAACGAAAGGGGATGCGATTGGTATATCTGATCGATGTGGAAATAGTGTGAAGATATTACTAGTAGGACTAATGTGATGGTACATTATGTGTTCTTATATAAATAGTGGAATATGTGTGTTAAAAGGTTAATAACTTAAAAACTAAAATTTTTCACCATTTACATAAAAACACGTAATATATCATTCATATTCCTATCACAACTAAAAATTTCTTGCCAGTATGGGTCAGTTTGCTGTTTCTAATGTAGTTTGTTGGGAAACTCGAGGCCAAACAGCTGGCTTTTCGATTTCTGTCAATTTAGTTGCCCAAAAGTCTTCTCGTTGTAACCTTTCCTACAATAATACCAGAAATAAGGTTGAAGCATCACCCTGATCTATGAAACCATTTAGCAATGAAGATCCAACTCTTTATAAATCCTTGCAAAAGTCTTTTAACTTGTCATAACATATTAGCTGACGAAAAAATTGTCATAAAAAAGAAGAAATAAATCAAAATTATGACCAAATTATTTGAATTTGCGATCAAAATTATATTTTACGTTGACGTTTGTTTATCATTTTTTGTCCAATCAATTGTTGTTAGCCTTCATTGACTTGGAAAATGTAGCATTGCAAGACTTCCCAGTCTGTCTCATGAGTCATGACGATAAGACGATGTTGACATTTAGCTTTTAATTGGTAGAGAGGGACCAATTTAAAAGGAAGGACTCGGCAAGGAGACAAAGCCATAACTCCACTAAGTCAAGGTCAACCTACACTTGGAAAAATGAACCAAACCAAAGAACAAAATAAAGCAAGAACAGGAGGAAAATGATACGGATGATCGTAAGATATATGATGGATAGTTTAGATTACGGAATCTTTAGGATTTTTAAGATCGGATTGGTAGAAAATTACTTGCGAGTTATCAGTCCACTAATACTTCTCTTATTTATCACAAAACAGGT
This sequence comes from Pyrus x bretschneideri, assembly GCF_019419815.1. Classification (NCBI taxonomy): domain Eukaryota; kingdom Viridiplantae; phylum Streptophyta; class Magnoliopsida; order Rosales; family Rosaceae; genus Pyrus; species Pyrus x bretschneideri. The sequence continues at coordinate 708,398 of NW_025999557.1, forward strand.
TCTAAATTCGCTTTTCATTTTCCAGATCGATGAGAAAACAAGAAAACTTGTTGTGTTGTGCACACCCCATTTGTCATCATAATTCACAGGGAGCATGAACTTCAACTTGAGAACATATAATTTCACCATGGCAATAATCTTAATTAAGACTAAGACCTACCAAAATTCATATTAATAGATTCGTGGGTTTACTATATATACTGAGTCTTCGTCAATCTAAAGTGCATGTATCCCACCACAAAAGTGAATAAGAATAAAAACTTTCAGGGTTAGCTCAAGTGATCAAGTGAGGAGAAATAATGGAGTAATCATTTCACTGTAGAGAACTCAAAGATGAGCGGCACAATCAATTAGAATAAGTTAAAGGCATTATTTCGAAGTAAGAGATATAGGTCGGGATCAAAACCCAATAAAAAAACAAGTCCAAAGTGCATGCCAACACGTATTTGGTTTCAGAATTAATATTCGTGGTCACTTTTAAAAACTGTCAGTATAAGAATAATGTAGTACCAATGTTTAATTTGTACCATGTTTTTGTACAATATTTTCATACCATCTTAGGTGATATTTGATGTGGACAGCTATATCATTTAAAATAATTAGATTTTTAAATTTAATTCATTATTTAATAAACTAATAATTAAGAAAAACTAGTTAATTAAATGATAATTGTGGTATACGAGAAGTCCTTCTCCTTCATTTCCTTGGGTTTTGCAAATTTTTCAAATGATGTGGTCGTCCATATCATATGTCACTTAAAGTGGTATAGAAATGTGGTATAAAAATATGGTATGAATAGAATTACTCTTTAAACTAAATTCACAAACCAAATGATGTAAGTTACAAATGATTAGATTATTAATTAAGTATCGATTAACTTGCTTATTTTTTTATTGGTGACACGGTATTTGGTATGCAAATATGGTCTCATTATCCTTAAGAAATAGTCAATGTTTAGTTTAAAAAATAGTCAATTTAAGAAAGTGTAGTACTTGTGTTCAGTTTAAGAAATAGTCAGTATTCAATGCAAGAAATAGTTATAGAGTGTTGAGTTTAATAAATAATGATGGTACCAATGTTCAGTTTTTAGAAATAGTCATTGTTTAGTTTAAGAAATAGTATAGTATCCGCATTCAGTTTAAGAAATAATGTAGTACTCATATTCAGTTTTAGAAAAAGTCAGTTTAAAAAATATCTGTGTTCAGTTTAAGAAAGATTGTTAAAATTTAAGTCCCTTAAAAACTAAAAATAAAAAGTCCCTTTCGTTAAAGTTTAAATCTTCTCATTAAATAAAGTTGATTTTTATTGTCTCTATATATAATGCTTCTTAAAAACAAAAAACAAAAAGTCCCTTTCGTTTTCTCCTTATACTTTTTTACGTTTTCGTATATTGAAAACTACAAACGAAAAACAAAGTGGTTATTGAATGAGCTCTTAGAATATTGCTTTGTCAAAAAAGGTTAGATACCAATTATTAGGCCCAACTGAATTGAACTTTGTAGGAAGCAACCTGAGGGGTGAGGACGTGTGCCCATGTCAATGAAACTAGAGCCTTTGGCCATGCTTGGAGGGTTCTGAGTAAAAGGGTTGCATTTTGGCGGAGACGAACACAAAGAGCTCGGTGCAGGAAGAAAGTTCTTAACCAATGAAGTTACAAGCTCCTTCACTCAATCTTTTTGGTTACGGACAGTTTTGATGATTATTTATAGGAACTTTTGTGTTGTCTAAAATTGCATCAAATCTGCATGTGTAGGTTTTAGATCAGTTGGTTTGAATCTCTTCCCCGTTAACTAGAGTATATTAGAATACCACTTTGTAAAAGAAAAATAAGGTGACAAAAATGAACACTATTTAGAAAGGATGCAAAGAACTCCGTGGAATGCTGCTGGTTCTGCAACGATTCTGCAGATGTCTCGCATCCAAAATTTATTCTAAGCACCTCTAAACTTGCGCTTCTCTCTTTCTCCATGTCTTTCACGTTTTTCTCGCTAGTTTTGTTTTTGTTTTCTTATCGAAAATCTCTAGAATGTGTGCGCAAACATGATCAAAAACCTGTGACGAAGCAAATATTGTTTTCTAATATTATAGAAAAGAAAAATGAAAATGCACACATTATAGCTTACAAGTTCAACATATTACAAACAGAAAGAAAGATAAGGAAAAAAAGTAAAAAAAACACTAAAACATGATAACATACTCAAAAGTACAGACGTGAGAAGATTAAATTACCCTATGGTAACAGTAGGGACCTTTTCATATTCACCCAACTCTATCAACTTTTTGGGGAGAAAGCAACGACCCCCAAACTTCTGCTGCAAGAAAATGACACCAGCAAACACTAAACCTCCAAAAGGAATTATGACATCCCAAGAAGTGGAGTAAAAATCTGCTGCAGGGCTTGCATACAGGTACGACTCGTTGAATTGGGGATGAGCAAAGTTGTGAGCCCTGTAAAGATCGTATGCATGTGGCAGCGCTCGAACAAAAGTCGTTCCTACGTAGAACGAAATGGATAGAGCATTTTCCTTTGACTTGCAGAACATGTTGAGCACAATTTGAGGCAGCAAAAAACCGTCCATAACCAAACCAGAGTAAGATTTGAAGGCAATGCTTAAAATTGAGCGCTCGGCGTAGTTGCTCTTCTTCCAAATCTGATTATGCAGAAGAAAAATGGCGAAAGCCCCTGCAACATATAGTAGTAAGGCCACAAAGAGAGTCTTCTTCTCCATGAGCCAGAGCTCATTGCGATTTTCATTTTTTGATCTTGCTGACCAAGTTAGCTGCAGAAGACGGAATTGCAGCAGGAACGCTACCATTGTTATCACCCTCACAATTACCTCATTTACTTTAAGCCATCCTCCGGTTCCAAGGAACACGTTTTCGCGGTTGGTGCTATTCATGAACATGGCTTCGAAGTTTAGCATAAGGGGTATCATGTAGCCAAGAGTTAGAATTAGTAGCATGAAAATGGAAATGGAGGGAAGAACATCTGGATACTTCTTCACATGGAAGAGTTGTCGCACCACAAAGAAGCATGCCAGCGTGGTGGATATAAGAACCAATATGATCTCCACATCCATCCTCCAAATGGACCGCCTTTCTTCGAAGAGGGTGACGGAAGCTGAGGTTAAATCCCAAGTTTCAAAATGAAGAGGGTCGGACTTTTTTCGTGTGCTTTTTACGCTGCCCTTGATGAGACCCGAACTCTTGGTTGGGTTTGTTGTAGGGAACTGAAAGTTGACTGCAATCTCGCAATCTACAGAATCATCTGTTGGCTGCTTACCCTTTGAGGCCAGTTTTCTGCAGCCTACCATGCACAGGCTGCCATCGGTTTCATCATAGATCCCTTCGGCAAAGATCTGCATTTCGTTTAAAACTGATGTATTTCCAAACTTTGCATCAGGTAGCCAGTCGATGCTTATTTTGTAGCTAATATTGTACGCTCTGCTGTGGTTGAGGCTGTATCTCTCAGGAGCTGTAGATTCATCTTCATCTTCAGCGCTTGCAATCGAATACCGATTCGCCTGATAAAATTGATCCCCAACAGAAATCGGAACAGAACTGCCCCATGCAACTTGTCCTTCAGAATTCTTAGCTGACACATCAAATCTCATTTCATAAGAAAACGGATCCGCGTACACATTGGTCTTGCCACGAGCAGTCTCCTTTTTCGGGCACAACTTGTTTACGGTGTTGATTTTCGTGTACTTATACTTCGCGCCTGGAATCAGAATCCTTCCAATGTCATCCCCAAGACTTTCGAACGTGATCTTTTCAAAGTAACCTGACTCCGTCACAGTTTTGTTGCTCCAAATCTTCCCCACCATGCTACTACTGTTTCCGATTGTCCATACAGCTGGAAATCGCAAGCTCAATCTTGTTGAACAATCACCGACGCTAGTATTGTTCCAAGAGCCTGCTGCAACCAAGAATCGACATGCAACCAAAGACAGCTGATTTTTCTCTGCATCCCATGAACCTTCCCCAGCCAGTGTTGTATTGGGATCGAACCTTCGATACCAGAAGTTGCTGCTGTCTTCAAATTCCACCAGGACTCTCAACCTTTGTGTATTCTCCGAACATTCAATAAGCTTCAAGAACATAAACCGAGGAAAACTAGACGCAGCAACTGGAGTGCAGTTTTTCGCAGATACGCAACGGCTTTAGTATTTGAGATCAAATGCATGGTATCGCACTTCCCTTGAGAGTACAGAACAAAATCTCTTTATATTCAAGGAACTTGTGGGATTGGAACCATCAGCTCCACCAGAAGCACTGATGGCCTCGGATTTATTTGAAATCAGGGTGTACTGGTAGTTCATGCTAGGAAGCATCAAAATAGAGATTGGTTCGAAATAATCTGCATCATTCTCGGAACTGGTCATGCTCTCCAAGGTTCCGCTAATCAAACTTGTGACATTAGCGGAGTTCGTGAAATTGTGGAGCTTAAGAACAGAATGAATGTGATGCAAATAACTTCGTCCTTCCAAGTAATCATAACCCGAACCAACCATACAAAGCTTCCCGGAAGATTGTGACCAGAACCCACCAAGTGTAACACGTATTGAACTTCTTGGACGAAGAACTGATCGAGATGAGGACCCGCTACTTGTGGTGGAAGTACTTCCCACAAAGTAAAACGCATCTCTCGGAAATATCAAACTCCCTTGAAGCTTGATCAGGCCTTGAACATCAGTTTCTCCAATGCTCTGGATAACGAATTGAACAGAGTTGTCGTTAGGATAATACAATGGGCTAGGACTAAGAACGCCACTGCCACCGCCACGGGTGTAGTAACCTGTGTGGTAGTTTTGGTCTGGCGGTCCTTGCGCGTCTCCTTTCGGGGAAGACTGGGGAACAAATGAAGCACAGTGATCAGGGTAAGCTTTTTGGAGATCGAATTTAGAAGAGGCTGCAGAAGAGGTGGCGAAGAAAAGAAAGAAGAACATGAGAAAGACAGCCATGGATTCTTTGGTCATGGACTAAATGAGTGGATTTGGAGAAAGACGATGAGGAACAAGAACGAAAGGGGATGCGATTGGTATATATGATCGATGTGGAAATGGTGTGAAGATATTTCTACGTAGGACTAATGTGTACCAGGTCAACCATTAGCATTGGGATAGTTCTCTAGTGGTGGAAGCTAAATGTGACCGTCACACGAGATGATATTTTATGTGTCCTTATATAAATAGTGGAATACAGGCTTTTTAAGGGAAGGGATTCCCATTTTTCAAATAGAATGGGATACCCTTCTTGACCGTTAGATTTAACTTTAATGAAATTATGTGGTTGAGATTAAATCACAAGCCACAAAATTTCAATCATAAGATTTCATTAAAGTCAAATCTAATTGTCAGGAGGACGTCCCTTTTTTTTTTTTTTTTGAAAAATGGGAATCCCTTCCCTTAAAAGCTTCCAGTGGAACATGCCCTTAAGGGAAGGGATTCCCATTTTTCAAAACAAATGGGGATACCCCTCTTAACCGTTAGATTTGACTTTAATGAAATTTTGTGGTTGAGATTAAATCACATGCCACTTAATTTCAACCATATAATTTCATTAAAGTCAAATCTAACTGTCAAGAGGACGTCCCTTTTTTTTTTTTTTGAAAAATGGGATGCATTCCCTTAAAGGCTTCCTAGTGGAACAGACCCTTTAAGGGAAGGGATCCCCATTTTTCAAAAAAAAAATGGGAATACCTTTCTTGACCGTTAGATTTGACTTTAATGAAATTTTGTGGTTAAGATTAAATCATAAGCCACAAAATCTCAACCATAGCATTTCATTAAAGTCAAATCTAACTGTCAGGAAGACGTCCCCATTTTTTTTTTAAATGGAGATCCATTCCCTTAAAGGCTTCCTAGTGGAACAGACCCTTTAAGGGAAAGGATCCCTATTTTTCAAAAAAAAAATGGGAATACCCCTCTTGACCGTTAGATTTGACTTTAATGAAATTCTGTGATTGAGATTAAATTACAGGCCACAAAATCTCACCCATAAAATTTCATTAAAGTCAAATCTAACTGTCAGGAGGACGTCCCTATTTTTTTGTGTGTGTTAAAAGGTTAATAACTTAAAAATTAAAATTTTTTACCATTTACATAAAAACATATAACTATAAATTTCTTGCTAGTGTGGGCCAGTTTGCTATTTCTAGTGTAGTTTATTAGGATACTCGAGGCCAAACAGCTGGCTTTCCGATTTCTGTCAATTTAGTTGCTCAAAAGTCTTCTCGATGTAACCTTTCCTACAATAATACCAGAAATAAAGTTGAAGCATCACCCTGATTTATGAATCCATTTAGCAATGAAGATCCAACTCTTTATAAATCCTTGAAAAGTTCTTTTAACTTTTCAATTCATATCCTTCTCATGTTCTTCGTTGCAACATATTAGCGGACGTAAAAATTGTCATAAAAAGAAGAAATAAATCAAAATTATGACCAAATTATTTCAATTTACGATCAAAATTATATTTTACGTTTACGTTTGTTTATCATTTTTTATCCAATCAATTGTTGTGAGCCTTCATTGACTTGGAAAATAAGCATTGCAAGACTTCCAAGCCTGTCTCGTGAGTCATGACGATAAGACGATGTTGACAGTTAGTTAGCTTTTAATTGGTAGAGGGGGACCAATTTAATGAGGTGGATGGTGTGTCTTTTCATTTTTATATTCTACTCATACCTTTCTGTAATGTGTGATCATGATTAAGCCATTTTAATATTTTATATTAATTTTTTATAAAAATAATAAAACAAAAAATAATAAGAATATAAAATATTAACAGAACTTAACCGTAACTATCCAAAAAGAAGAGCATGAAAAAAGTATAAAAATAAGAGGACAGACAATCTATCTCCCCCAATTTAAAAGGAAGGACTTGGTAAGGTGACAAAGTCGTAACTCCACTAAGTCAAGGTCAACCTACACTTGGAAAAATGAACCAAACCAAAGAACACGATGAAGCAAGGACAGGTAGAAAAGGAAATGGATGATATGATAGATAGTCCAGATTACGAAATCTTTAGAATCTCCTCGGATTTTTTTTTGGTAGAAAATTACTTGCGAACTATCAGTCTGTTAATATTTCTCTTATTTATCATAAAACAGGTTCTAAATTCGCATTTCATTTTCCAGATCGATGAGAAAACAAGAAAACTTGTTGTGTTAGGGGGCATGAACTTCAACTTGAGAACATATAATTTCACCATAGCAATAATCTCAATTAAGACTAAGACCTACCAAAATTCATATTAGTAGATTCGTGGGTTTACTATATATAATGAGTCTTCGTCAATCCAAAGTGCATGAATCCTACCACAAAAGTGAATAAGAATAAAAACTTTCAGGGTTAGCTCAAGTGATCAAGTGAGGAGAAATAATGGAGTAATTATTTCATGATAGAGAACTCAGAGATGAGCGACATTGTCAATTAGAATAAGTTAAAGGCCTTATTTCGAAGTACGAGAGATAGGTCGGGATCAAAACCTAATAAAAAAACATGTCCAAAGCGCATGTCAACATGTATTTGGTTTCAGTAATGTTCGTGTTTAGCTTTAAAAATTGTCAGTATAAAAAATAATGTAGTACCAGTGTTCAATTTATGGCATGTTTTTGTACCATATTTTCATATCACTTTAGATGCCATTTGATGTGTACAACCACATCATTTGAATTGATTAGATTTTTAAATTTAGTTCATTATTTAATAAACTAATAATTAAGAAAAACTAATTAACTAAATGATGATTATGGTATACGAGAAGTCTTTCTCCTTCATTTCCTTGGGTTTTGCAAATTTTTCAAATGATGTGGTTGTCCACATCAGATGCCACCTAAGGTGGTATAGAAATGTGGTATAAAAACATGGTATGAATAACATTACTCTTTAAGAATAGATAATGTTAGGGAGACTAAATTTTTTAAACTAAATTCACAAACCAAATGATGTAAGTTACAAATAATTAGATTATTAATTAAATATCGATTAACTTACTTTTTTTTTTATTGGTGACACGGTATTTGGTTTGCAAATATGGTCTCATTATCCTTAAGAAATAGTCAATGTTTGGTTTAAAAAATATTCAATTTAAGAAAGTGTAGTACCCGTGTTCAGTTTAAGAAATAGTCAGTGTTCAGTTTAATAAATAATGATAGTACCAATGTTCAGTTTTCAGAAATAGTCATTGTTTAGTTTAAGAAATAATATACTATCTGCATTCAGTTTAAGAAATAATATAGTACTCGTATTCAGCTTTAGAAAAAATCAGTTTAAAAATATCAGTGTTCAGTTTAAGAAAGATTCGTTAAAATTTAAGTTCCTTAAAAACCAAAAAAAAAAGTCCTTTTCGTTAAAGTTTAAACCTTTCTCATTAAATAAAGTTCATTTTTATTGTCTCTATATATAATGCTCCTTAAAATAAACCTAGCCCAAAATATTTTTCATTAAACCTCCCGTAAAGACTAATTGGACAAGTAGACAAAAGAGGCGGTCTATTTTCCAAAACCTACAACTGATGACTTGTAATGAGTTTAAGAGAAAGTTTCCTCCTTGTTTTTTGACTCCATAATTTATGTTTCTTTGAATTCCAACTGCAAAACGTCATCCATATTCCATAAAGTTACAAATTCAGTCATCAAGAATTAGACAGTCTTAATTAGGATGCTGAAATATTCAACTGATAATGTAGTATCAGTGTTCAATTTAAGAATGGATAATTAAGTATCGATTAATTTTTTAAACTAAATTCACAAATCAAATGATATAAGTTACAAATGATTGAATTATTAATTAAGTATCGATTAACGTGTTTAATTTGTTATTGGTAACATGATATTTAATTTGCAAATTTGATCTCTCTAACATTATCTTTAAGAAATAGCTAGTGTTTAGTTTAAAAAATAGTCAGTTTAAGAAAGTACAGTACCTGTGTTCAGTTTAAGAAGTAGTCAATGTTCAGTGCAAGAAATAGTTATAGAGTGTTCAGTTTAAGAAATAATGATCGTACCAATGTTCAGTTTTCAAAAATAGTCATAGTTCAATTTGAGAAATAGTGTAGCACCAGTATTCAGTTTAAGAAATAATGTTGTACCCGTATTCAGTTTCAGAAAAGTCAATTTAAAAAATATCAATGTTCAATTTAAGAAATCTTCATTAAAATTTAAGTCCCTTAAAAAGAAAAAGTCCCATTCGTTAAAGTTTAAGCATTTCTCGTTAAATAAAGTTGTTTTTTATTGCCTCTATATATAAAACTCTCTAAAATAAACCTAGCCCAAAATCTTTTTCATTAAAGCTTCCGTAAAGACTAATTGGACAAGCGGACAAAAGAGGTGGTCTATTTTCCAAAACCTACTTCTGACTTGTAATGAGTTTAAGAGAAAGTTTCCTCCTTGTTTTTTGACTCCATAATTTACGTTTCTTTGAATTCCAACTGCAAAACGTCATCCATGTTCCATAAAGTTACAAATTCAGTCACCAAGAATCAGACAGTCTCCATTAGGATAGAGGTGGTTTGATATGGGATCTCAAATTGAGAATGAGACTTCGAATCTCAAATCGAAAATTTTTGGTAAGAGATTTGAAGACTAATCCTAAACTAAAATTTTGGTATTTCCATTTTTCAGGATTTTCGAAATTTTTTCGGTATTTCAGGATGGTTTCGTATTCCCAAATTTCATACAAATTGAAATAGCAATCATTCATACTTAAGTTAAATTAAGGAGAAATTAGGTTCATATCTCTATTTTTTTCTACTTCATTGATTAAAATCTTATTCGTTTTCAATTTTTGATCAAGATCCTTGGGTTTTAATAACCATCATTAATTATTTTAAAAATAAACTATTTACATGTCAAGTTAATTAAGTTTATTTTTAAATATATTCATTTATTGTTAGAACCGTTTCATTTGGTATATTTATATTACTGGCTAAACTTTTTATCATATATTTATATTTCTAGTTTGTACCCATTTTTAGTTTGCAACCTTTTTTTTTTTTTTTAAATTGTACCAATTTTCTTTTAAATTTTAATTTGTACCCATATATTAATTTCTTTTTGTCCCTAATTTTTTATACTTTTATTTGTACTCATAATATTTTTAACCTTTTATTTCTACCCATGATTTATTTATAATGTACCCATTATTCTTTACACATGTACCACTTTCTTACATGGAAAATGCATCCTTTTTTTTTGTAAGTACCATTTTTTATGTAAAATGCACCCATTTTTTTAATGTAAAATGCAACATCCCACATCACCCAAAGAAGTGGATCTTGTAAGCCTTATATGTATATTCTCATCTTTACCTAGCACGAGACATTTTGACGGCTCACTGGCTTCGGATTCCATAGAAACTCCGAAGTTAAGCAAGTTCGAGCGAGAGTAATCCCAAGATGGGTGACCCACTGGGAAGTTCTCGTGTGAGTTCCCAAAAACAAAACCGTGAGGGCGTGGTCGGAGCCCAAAGCGGACAATATCGTGCTACGGTAGAGTCAAGCCCGGGTTATGGTAGGGGTCCGGGCCAGGATGTGACAATTTGGTATCAGAGCCAATCCCTGGGCAGAAGTGTGCTGACGAGGACGTCAAACCCCTAAGGGGGGTGGATTGTAACATCCCACATCGCCCAGAGGAGTGGATCCTGTAAGCCTTATATGTATAGTCTCATCTTTACCTAGCACAAGACATTTTGGGAGCTCACTGGCTTCGGATTCCATAGGAACTCGAAAGTTAAGCAAGTTCGCGCGAGAGCAATCCCAGAATGGTGACCCACTGGGAAGTTCTTGCGTGAGTTCCCAGAAACTAAACTGTGAGGGCATGGTCGGGGCCCAAAGCAACAATATCGTGCTACGGTAGAGTCGAGCCCGGAATGTGGTGGGTGCTCGGGCGAGGATGTGACATAAAATCTATTTATTTTTTTAATCTAAAATGTACCATTGATTTTTTATATAAAAAATGGACCCAATTTTTTGTTATATAAAACGTTCCCCCTTTTTTGTATTAAATGTATCAATTTGGTATGTAAAATGTATCAATTTTTTATATATAAAATGTAGCCAAAATTTATTATATACATATACTCATATTTATAAAAATAAAATAAAATAAAATCTCTTTTTTTTTTTTTTTTTTTAATCTAGAATGCACCCATAAGCATTTTTTTTAATCAAAACCCATAAGCAATTTTGAATAATTGAATTGATAGTGTAAATGAAAGCAAAAAAACTGTTGAGTATTTATTAGTATATTATTGCATCTATTTTATTATGATGTCATTTATTTGGCAGGAGAGGGACTTCGATACAAAACCTAAAATGCATAAGGTTTGAGTTTATAACAGTTAAGAACCAAGGACCGCAACTAAACTATTCCTTAAATTAACATGCAACCAAAATAAAATAGGTAACAAACCCAAAAGTAAAAAAATAAGTTACAAACCTAATATGTTCGAAAACTAACAATACAATTTTTTGATTTTTTATTGAAGAAATAGACATGTTTGTGGGAGGTTCGTACCAAAAAATGTGGTGATAAAGGACTATGGTTACTACCTTAGACCACACCAATTATATTGCTACTAGTAGTTAGCAACAATTCAAATGTATAATAATAGATATAAATATATAATAATATATATTATTTATTTTCAGTTCGGTATGGAATTACCAAAAGATTGAGTAAACAATACCGAATCCCATACCGAAATTTTGAGAACGGTTTGAAATTTCAACCCAAAAATTTCTGGAATTTTGATTTGGGATCGAGATTTTTTCGGTTTGGTTCGGAATTTTCAAGAATTTTTTCCAACCCTAAATTTAGGACGCTGGAATATTCAATTGAACCAATTGCTTATTACTATTTAAAATTAATTAGGACTAAATTTAGAGTTTAGATTAAGAGTTACTGCTAAAACACTATCCCAAATTATCATTGGGATAAGTCGAACTTGGACTACCATTCAATTTAATTATTATAAAATAATCAAACCCGCGATCATTGTCTAAAACCGGGTCCATAATTCTTTTTTTGGTGGATTCCGGCAAGTGGACATCGATCAATGCCATCCCTGTATATTTAAAGGGACCAAAGTGAGGAGAGAGGTCAACTTTAGGGACAACATTGATAAATATTGGAATTGAGGGACCAAAACAGCAACTTAAAGGACCTATCATATTCTCTTCTTCTTTTCCTTCCCCATTCAAATGACATGCAGGCTAAATGACGAGAGAGACGAGAGAAGAGAAACCGAAAAATGACTTCATTTCATAACAAGATTCTAAAGATCTGGAATTTCTACTCCTCTACAATTAGTTACCGAAAAGTTTGATGAAAATTCAGGCCGGATTTTCAGCTTTACCATTTCAGTAAAACTATATTCCGCGCCGACAATTGCAGAACGGAAGTTTCGGTTCAGAGCAATCCCATCCATCCTGGCATCTATATACATTATCCCAAAACATATTTACGCAGATGGATGGATTCCATGAAAGACGCTCCAATAATTAAGTTTAAAACTTTTTGACCAAATGAATCTCACCTCTTAGATGTTTGACATGAGAGTCGAGTCTTGAAAAATCACTTTTTCAACATGAAATCATTGATATTGCAGCCTGAGGCATGCTCGCAGTTTGGTTGTTCTCAGATGTTGCTGGTGATACGAATCTCTCACAATCCTTGACCCCGATTCTTGTAAACTCTGCGACGAGCATAGGCAGATGGTCGGCAACAGAACTCTTGAACCGCTGTGAGCAGCTCTTGTCACCCTCATCAACATCTTGAACACCACCTTTGACCAGACACCCCACTTGAGCACCATCCATATATGCTTTGCATGCCACCAGAATGTCACGAGCACGATTGTAGAAATGGCCCAGGACAAGATCCTCAAAATGCTGCATCCAGATATAAGTTATAACTGAGGCCTTAAATGTTGCATGATGTAGGACAGAGTAGGGCAGCGGAATATAGATAGTTTAGCAGAAGCAAAAATACAGAAAACTGAAATTGAAACAACAGTAAAGGATAACTGGAAGTGTGCCGATTTTGCCTAAAGCAGCAGTTTTGGCTGCTAACTGGGCAATATGACAAAATGACCATTAGAAAAAAATTGTCAATAACACCAAATATTCTCCGATCATAGGTGCTATTTGCTTGTGTAGTCGACAACATCAACTGCTTAGTTTGTAAAAATGAAATTCTCTAATTTCTGGATAGAAATTACAATAAACTGATTGTATAATGAATTGGCAAACAGGATCTTTGCAGTTTTCACTCTTATCATTCATTAGCAATTTAGCATAGAAAATCATTCTAACAGAAGTGATTTTCGCACAACCCTTTTAGCTTCTCACACACACCCTCTATATTTCTGGCCATCGGAATTGAATAAATCAAACTGAAACAATGGATAGAATTAAATAGGGGTATGTGAGATGCTAAAATGGGTGTGTTGAGTGCTTATCATTTCCCTACCAATGATTCAAAAATGAAGCCTCTGAAACTCTTTCTATATGCTCAATACAAAAACTGCAATGCTGCATTTGGATAAGTGAGTGACAATATTTAAAAGATGGGCTTATTCTCAGAAATAGTTAAGTTTCTTGTTATGGAAGAAGTGACATCAAGCATGATGGAATGTAAAAGATATGTGTTGGTGGCCATGTGGCTGGTGGCAGTGACCGTGTGGGTGGTAGCAGCAGCAGTTACGGAGAAGTGACATCAAGGTGATCGGAACGGGGTGATGATAATCGGTGGGGGCAGGGTTGAGGGTTGTGGCAACGTCAGCAGAAAAGTGGAGACGTGAGTAGTTTTGGTAACTGTCGTGGCAACAGTAGAGGTTGGGTGGTAACAGTGGAGATTTGGTGGTGGTTGTGGTTGCTGTAGAAATTTTGTTAAACACTACTGTCTTGGAATTTAGTAAATAACACCTATTTATCTGGGAATTTAAAGCCAGTGTTAATGACCCTAATTCCAGATTTGTTTACATTTTGAATTTCAAAATTTCCTTGATGCCAAACAAGAAATTACAGATAGTCACTTCTGAAACTCTGACTTTCCCCTAAACACCTAGTTCAATCCTACCATCCTAAGTTCCTAATACACTGCAAAGTTCAGAAGGAGCGACATGATGAGTTTGAAATGAAATCAAAAAACTTCAGTGAGGAAACAGTTTTAGAAAAGAAAGGAAAGTTTTGCATTTTCAAAAATTTAAGATTATTTTTGTTCAACATTTCAGGGAACTTAGCATTCATTGATATGTTCAGTCTGATTATTCTGAACGTTTCAAAAACATTCTACTCCGTTTCACGTATTGATGCACATGAACCATTATTCAAAAACTATAACCAAAATGTGAAGCAGATAATCTAAAATGCTTCTCATCAATCTCACACTGCAAAAGGACTGAACATAGTCCAGAGTATCAGGAGAATGGAGAAAGAAAAAAAAAATTACCTTTGGAGGTTTCCTCATGGTGTACACCATTGTCTTTAACGAAAGGATGAATGTATTCTCATTGTACTCCTCGGACATCTTTTCACCAGCTGCTGAACCATTCATACTTGCACATCCAGGCTCATTAAAGTAGGGCTTTGTGTTCAAGATAAGCCCTTGTATAGAGACCAAAACTTGTAGCATGGTTGACACACCCGGGAGCCACTTCTCATTCTTGTTCCCAGACCAGGTGTTAAGAAGGCTGAGGCATACTTTTCCACAATTGTACAAATTTGGATTTAATCGAAGGCCACCAGAATGGTAGTAAACATTCTGCATAACGGAGTTCCCAGTTAGGCCAAAGATGTAAACAGATATAAATCAATTCTAAGCGTTCGAATTATCACACACCGGTGGTACATTGGGATAGCCACTGGGGAAGCAAACATCAAAGAAGAAGAGACCATCATGGTAAGGAGTACCCTCCGCCCCAATAATTACAGCTCTCAAAAGATCCATTCTTGTCTCATAAGCTCTAACAAATATTGTATCTGTGGATGTCATTAAAAAAGCGGTAAGTGCACCTAAGTTTCTATAGTACAAACAACCATCCAAAAACTATATCCCATATATTCTCAATTCCAACTTTCAGTGCAAAACCAATTAATTACGGCAGTCAGCATCATGAAACAATCAGTGCAAAATTTTGATAAAATGAATAGGCTAAGGATGGGAAAACTTCACTACCATTAATTCAAAACAGTTATTTAAAAGAAAATTCCAAATAAAAAACAGAACAACTCACCAGGCAAATCCTTCTCCAGGATCTTCCACTCTTCCTGAATTCTCTTTGCCCAATTCTTTGGTGGCTTCAGAATGAGTAAAAAAAAAAAACATAATAAGACAGGGAATTACAAAAGAAAACAAAATAATTGCATTAACTAAATCATCCAAAATTTACCTGCTTTGTTGAATAACCACGTGTAATATAGTGATGGTCTGAATGATCTTCAACTGTATCAAATTGTTTGAAACCCTGAAACTTCAGTATAATTTCATCCATTTCCATGGCAGAAATTTTCCTCCCAGGGCTTGTTGAAATGCCTCCTGGAGCAAGATTATTCTGAATTTGCGCATTAGGAATCCAAGGACTACCTGCTACTTCCCCAGGAGGATATGCTGAACCCAATGGATCGTAGAAGCTTGAATTAAATGGCATGGTATTAAATTTGGAAATGGGCCCCGGCCACCCAGGAACGGGCATGGGTTTAAAAGAAGCACTTGAACCCTTTTTCTCTAGGATGTTATGAAAGTACGATGCAGAAGATGTGTCAGCTTCGGAACCAAGCTTCATTGCATCAAAGTGATTCGTTGAACCACTCGAAGAAGCTAGCTTCTTTTTAGGCTGGAGTCCTAAAAGCCATTGAGATTTTGATGACTCTTTCCCAACTGGGAAATTAGGAGCACTCCCTTGATGTTGCAAAGCAGGTTGTTTCTTTTTACTCCTGGCAATTTTCGGAAGTTTCCATGCTGATGATAGATTCACTTCAGGTGGGTGGGCAGTACTATCAATTTGGGTCTTCAAGCTTGAACTACCCCCAAAAAGTGGCTTCTTGCTGAAATGATCAGGCTCTGGTTGCATTTGAAACGTCTTATCGACAGAAATACTTCCGGAAATTGATTTAACTTTACTTTTAAAAGGATCCGACAACCAAGGAATAGGTGCCTCTATTCCAGGGGGAATATCCACATTATCAAAATGGGCTTGCAATTGGGCATACTCATCGACATCCATAAACTCATCAAGAAAAAAATCAGCAAAGTCGTCATCTTCATATGATAAATCAGAAGTATGACCATCTAAGTTGATCACGTTAGCTGGGACAAAACTCTTAGCAGCTTCAATCCCATTCGCTGACCCAGGGGTTGCCATACCAGGAGGGCCAAAATAGCTATTGACCTCAGCTTCCTGAAAATACTAGTAAAATCATAATGCAAATATGTTCAGAATGCTAAAGCTACAATTGAATATTTATCATTCAACAAAATGACAACAGCCATAGAGTGTCATTCAAGTCAATAATACACCTTATCTTGATGATCATGGTAGCCATCAGAAGAGCTTCTGATTGCCTTCCCCTTGCCACTTATATCAACTGGATCATCGATAATCATTGCAGCGACTGGATCTTCATCTTCGTCAATTTCAATCACATCATACCGAAGAACCTAAAAAGGATTAACCATAACACATACCTGTTCAGACCGACTGAATTCCAACCAATGCCAGAAAACAACAATTCAAAAAAAAAAAAAAAAAAAAAAAACAAACAAACAACCAGAGGCATCCTACAAAAATGTTACCAATTAGTTGCAAAATACAAATGAGGGCGAAAACAAAAACTTTGGATGGAATAGGGGTTACAAGCACAAAAGTAGGACATGAAAACCTCTTCACAAAGTATAAGAACAACATTCAATTGAAAAGAAAAGCACGAAGGAAACTCTTGATTTTAATTCTGTAACCAGCACCAAGCTTGAACACTGTATAGCAACAGATATATTCAATGCTTACAAATCTATATTTATACGATTACAACCAGTAAAAGTCATCGAATAAAACGGAAAAAGGCAATGCCTGCAAAGGCACACCTTCATCGGGCCCAAAAAAACATAGATGATGGTGACAGTAAACC
Source organism: Pyrus x bretschneideri (assembly GCF_019419815.1). Lineage (NCBI taxonomy): Eukaryota > Viridiplantae > Streptophyta > Magnoliopsida > Rosales > Rosaceae > Pyrus > Pyrus x bretschneideri. The sequence continues at coordinate 725,532 of NW_025999557.1, forward strand.
CGGCACCATGCATGCGATCATGGGAAGGAAATTGAACAAAAGGCAAGCTGATAACGTGGAACGGAAGCTCAATGTTCTCATTATACACAGGACTGCCAATAAATTGTTCAAAATTGTAAACAAAAATGGGTTCAGTGAATGAGCTTGTGACAATGCTTTAGCAATACCCCAAAAAACTTCAATCTTTCAGGAAATTGGGAACCAATGAATACCATAACCAAAAAAATTGCTAAAAATCCCTAGAACAAAATTAACTAAAAATTTGAAAAATTGGGCAATTAAGTGCCAAGATTTTATACTGATGTTCCAATCAACTCGTATTAGCCCGAAATCAAATGTACCAAAAAATCCAAAATTGAATTGTGATCACTGATCAAGACGGTAACTTGATCAATCAAAGCAGATTACCAGCTCTCAAAAACACTAATTTCATGACAAGTGCATGATCGAACCAGGTAAATGACAACAACCACCGAAGATTGAGTTATCGATTGATCAAACGACAGAGAAATCGTACCTCTTTGAGTTTGAGCTTCTGAAATTTCGGGGCCCGGGTAATCGGAGTAGCCGGAGGCGGAATCTCTACGACGTCCTCGGAATCCATGCACCCAGAACCGCTATCGGAAGACAAACGCTTCTTCCTGTTTGGAGCGAGAGAAAATAGAGAGAGAGAGAGAGAGAGAGAGAGAGTTTTGTTCTTTTGAAAATTGAGTGAGAGTAAGTACTTGGAATTCCGAGGTGTGTTTATATGTAACGGCGGCGGCTCCATTGGGAGCGGCTGTTTGCAGTCGCTTTTGTTTTGGATGCAAAAGGGCAACCACATAAAAGGGGTTTCAGCGGCTGAGAAAACCGGCGGCGGCTCGGAGGCTCGGCGGCTGGGTTTTGGCAGAGTGGGTTCGCGCCTTGTCAAGGAAGATCAACATAAATTACGACGACGACGACAAAAAGAGTGTGTTTGTGTGTGTGAGTGGGAGTGTTCCCTTTCCTATCATATTAATAAGTGCACACGTTTTGTTCATCGAATTACCATTTATACCACTGCTTCCGCTACACACAAACCACAGCCTTTGGGCTGTTTTTGGAGAAGTAAAATGATAGCGTTCGGTCCAATAAAACAATGTTATGTGAATTAGGTTAACGAATTCTATTATTTTATGCATCATATGGTATATACGGTTCATTTAAGTTGCTCTAATAACTTATTACTTAATTTTACAGTATAGTGATTTTTTTCTTTATTTGTAAGTAAAGGTCTCAAGTTCAAATCAAATTATTATAATTAGCTTATTGTAAAGTTTAGTTCACTCTCTTACTCGTTAGTGTAGCTAATGTCGTATTGTGTTAAACAAATTGCTTTCCTGACTTCAGCTTTCCAATTTTTCTTTACCACCTACAACACCAATTGCAATTGTACAACTGGGCATTAAATTTGATTATGGCTCATTTGATGGTAGCTTTAAAATTATTGAAACGTTTTTAGAAAATGTTTTTTTTCGTTCCAAAAGCATTTGAATTGTTTTCTATAAAAAAAATATCAGTTATGCATTTCTTGCAACATACACTTTAAATACTTTTACAAAATTTATTTATATTTTTAATAAGAATTGATTTTCAAAATATTTTCACTTGTATGCTTCTAAGCAAGTTCTCAATAATTTTAAATTGATGATCGATATCGGTTGATTTTAAGGTTGATTTTAAGGGCAAAAGAAAGGCAAATGTACGCAGGTATTTGGCTCGTGCGCATTCTGGTTGTTCTTCTTGTTGTGTCACACCACCTATTGTGTGGAAAAAAACAAAAATCAACTTGGCCTGCACGTCTCTTCGAATTGCGATTGGGAATTTGACATTTGACGGTGAGGCTGGTTCACGGTGTTGACGTGGCGGCTTCTTAAGCCCTTTTGGAATGACAACATCACCATTCTCCAAGCAACTGTCATCCGGCCATTACAATTGGTATGCCTTTTCTCAAGCACTTCATCGTTCCCAATTTGAGGATAATCTTTTGGTCATGCTTAATACATCCCAAAGACTCTTCCACCTGTTTGTTTGCTTATTAGCTCATAAGCCAACCCAAGTGTTATCCCCAATTCTTCAGCCAAGTCTACTTCAGTGGTTTGTGAGGTTTTCATTTTCCGTTGGGATGATAACATATGGGCATATTCTTTCTTTATTAGTGGATGATTATGTTGTTCATAAAAAACCCCCCTATACCCATCCAACCTAACACTCACACCACATCCAATCTCCATCTCTCCTCTTAGTCTTTTAATCATATCATTCCGCTTAGCACAAGAAAAGATTCTTGAAGTGAATTAACTAGTCTTTTTATTATTGCCACTACTTTCTCTTCGAATACTAAACCCCATAATTCCACCATACTTGTTCTAGAAATCATATATGCTGCTTGTTTAGTTTCAGACTCCATATTTTCTGTAGGTTTCAAATTCAAAGTACCTTCTACGCCATCATTTACTATCAAATTCTACCACAAAAATATACCAAGACTCAGAAAATTTGAGCAAAAAAGCATAAATTTTCAACAACGACGAACCAACTTTTACTTATAAAGCATATTTGATACCTAAACATAAACATGCATCAAATCCAATCTAATTGCTGAAATATCATAAAAAGAAATTCAATAATGGAAGACTGACCTTTCGTCATTAAAGACCAAAGGCAACCGCTTATCGACCAAGGGCAGACGATGATTGTTTTTTCGTCCGAAATTCTGGAGGAACTGGCTCTAGAGGAGAAGAAGTGAAAATGCAGAGAAAGGTGAAAATTCAAAAGTACATTCTACGCCATCATTTGGCTTATCCATTATACTCGTTAAAAAAATATATTTTATATCAATAAATAATTAAATCAAAATGTAATACTAAATTAGTAATTGCATACTGTCACATAAATTTTACTTCAAACATAAAAACACATTTGTCTTTCAAGTATTATATACTCTAAAATAATAGCCTAATGAAAAAACATTACATAAGTGAGATTATTCCTATGCTATTGTTGTAGTAAGGTTTTTTTTTTTTTTTTTTTTTGGATAGTTTTTTAATTAATGTAGAAGTGTGAAAAATTAAAAGAAAATATACAAACGCTCGTAAAAACAAGCTCTATAACTTTTATGAAGAAGTCAACTCCGAAATTCGCCACCATAGTCCTATAAACCATAGATTTAAATTTAACCGTACGTTTGCACTTCATTCTTCTCATCAAATATCATGTTTAGATTTTTATTATTAATATCACGTTTAGATTTTTACGGTTAGTGAGAATATTATTTAAAATTTCTGAAATCTCTAGAAACTACACAACATCAACTCATATTCAAGAAACTAAAGGTAAGTTTCCATATTCAATAAAACTACTTTTTGATCAAATTTCTTGTCAGCTATATAGCGCCATACTCATTGATATCGTATTGGATGTGGATACAGTTTCTGATACTTTTCCAATATTTTGTAAGTCTAACTTTTGAGTATGGAAGAGGGCATACTATCCTAATTAATTTGGATAGAATAAGTAGTTTGGCACTTTTCTCTTCTCTCTCTCTCACTCTCTCTCTGTGGGAACTCCATTACCAGATCCAGAATCACCCCACCAGTTTCAAGTTTCAGTCACCGTCTCTTGCTTTTGCTCGGGGCAGACAATAGCCCGCTACTCTTCTTTTTCCTCCTCCTTTCCTCCTCTCTTCTTTGCCTTTTCCTTCTTTTCCTCCCCTCTCATCTCCTCAGCCCCTTCTCCCTCCCTACATCCACCTTCTCTTCCTTCCCCCTTTCTAGTCTCATTCCTTCGTTTTCATTCTCATTCTTCCCTTACTTCCCCTCCCCCAACTGGCATGCCGGATCCCAATCGAGGTCAAGTGTTGGTTATTTTACATACCTTTTAGCCTCACTCCCTACCCATAAGATACTTTGTTCATATATATTTGTAAGGGTTGGTGAAGGGGACTTGAATTTGATGTCTACTCTCTTGGTTCGGAGTTTGACTTCATCCGAGAATGTGATGGCAACAGTGGTGTGGTTTACGCTACTGAAGATTAGAGTTTTTTGTTGTTTGTTTTTGCAACCTTCCAATCTAAATTTGTGGGGATCTCCTTTTATATATTGGGTTGCAGCTTTTATTTTGCTTGGACCATTTACTTTATTTGGTTCTTTTTTAACATTGTACTAGTTTTTAATGTAATGAAAGTTATCTTGACCGACAAAAAAAAAAAAACCTTTTGTGGAACTGTATCGATTTTTATTGGCCTGTGTCAGATGCCTTATAACCTGAACCACTCTTCACTTGCATGCTGAGATCACTTTTCCACAACACTGGTGATGGTATAAGGCTAATGGATACCTCAAAATGTTGGATAAATTTTAGGAAACACCGTTTGATTGGAGATGTTTAGTTGTATTACTGTTAACATTATTAGCATGACGAAATGTGCCCCAATCTATTAAAGGGTTTGAGTATCAACATAATAAATTAATAATCACCTCTTGTGTTTATGTTCATACTTAACTCTTAATATGTATTTAGCCTAACATTTTTTATGTTCAAATTTACATTGGTTCAGGTAGAAGAAATTAACCCTACGAAGAAGCGGAGGTTTGAAGCTGAGCTCATTCTTTATCTCTAAGTTTTGAAATGGGGAACAATTTAACATTACTGCTCATGGGATCCAAACGATTTTTGAGGTGGCATTTTTGTAGCCCAAAAGCCAGAGATTTTCTTCTAAAAAGCAAGCATACGTTGCTTCGAAGTTTGGCTCACTTTTGTAAGTTCAACGGTGTACATATTTTCATTTTCCTAACGTTGCTTCGAAATTAGAATTGTACATTCTTTGTTGTATTATCTATACAATTATTAAGAGATCCTCTTTGTCGACTATCAGCTGTGAAATCCCAAGGGGGCTGAGAAAAAAGAGTGAAAATAATGGGCAAAGGAAATATATTCTGAGAAATTTACACCAAATGCAGGACCTTATTAGTACAAATCTTAATCTAGAGACAACTTACAGACTTTTCAACTAACAAAGCAACACAAAACAAATGAAACTATCTTTTTGCTCTTGTGGGTACAGAAAGTAGCCATCTATCTATTCGTTTCAATCATCTTTAAACTCTATGGCATGAAACCTTTGAATATTCGGCCATATCCACAAGTTGAACAAACATATTTCACTCCGTGGGAGCATTTCTTATTGCACTTGCCGCATCGTTTCAAGCTATCTATTTATTCATTTCAATTTAATTATTGTTATTACTTTATCTATGTTAATCTGGTTGGTGTTAGAAACTGACACGGGTTACCAATTTGACTTGCTTCAGGAGCATGAGAAGAAGGCAAAGAAGAAGTCATCATCTGCAACCAAGCCCAATTCCGAGGAACCAATGGAACCTATTGCTGACGTTGCAGAACCAGGAAAGGTAATTGAAAAAGGTTGAAGCTCCTGTTCCGGCAAAGGCGAAGGCACACAAGGATAATTTCTGAAGAACAAGAGGTCGAGCAAGAGGTTCAGACGCACTACCGAAAGACATCCTGAAGAGGAAAAAGTCGAGTACCAACTAATAGCTACGGGCTGCTCCTGCTGCTGTGTGTGTTGTGTTGCTTCTAGTGATGGGTTACTACTATCTTCTTTGAGGAAGGTAAGATGGAACCGACCGTCCCCTAAATCAAATTTGCAAGACCTGCCCCTAAATCAAATTAAAAAGTAGTAAACTACGTCAATGCGAAGAGTATCAAAGATGTAAATACACACTATCTACACATGATACACTATATGCACACCACATGCACATAATATGTACAGTACATGCACATGATATGCATAAAACGAGAGAAACTTTAACGGCAACATATTGGTATAGTGTATACAATTAAAACATAATTGTTATGTATATAAGGTTACAGTGATAGTTTGAAAAGTCTTGTTACGTATATCAACCACTGCTTAACCGTGCACGTGGAAAATATGATACTCGTTGTCGTTATTTCACAGACACACATGACCCTTAACGTCCTCTAAGTTTTTTCTTAATTTTGTTTTTTGCTGAGGCCAACTAGGTTGTGGTCATACTCACTAAATTCTGAGGCACAACATACATGTATCATAACTAGTGGACATTCCTACTTCTCATATTAAGATGCAGTCATGCACACCATATGCACACCACATGCATATTACGGAAAAAAAATTCACAAATTTCTACAATTGGACACTTGAACCATAAATTGTTCCATCCCAGTCTTGTAGCACATCAAAAGTTGAAATTTATTCCACAACCCATACGCCCCAACATGAAACAAACCCTACTTTAACTTTTAAGTATTAATTCATCTTACAGACAACTCATTTATTCCATAAATTATTGATGAATGAACTTGAAACTAAACACACCTTACTATGCCTGCCGAAGCTTCAGTCACCCGAAAAATGGAACTTTCCGGCCAAAACAGAAAATATGGTGCAAAACCTAGCTCACTCTTCTCACATTTCTCTCGCATCCCTTTGTTTGAAATTAGAGGTATGAGGTGAACCCAAAGCCCAACTCACTCTTCTCGCCTCTCTTTGGACTTTCATCTCTTTGAAATTGGAGCTCAGATATTTGAGGAAATGAAAGAGAAAGTGAGAGAAGAGAGAGAGGAAGAGAGAGAGAGTAGAGAGAGAAATAAGAAAATAGGGGAGAGAAAGTGAGGAATAACCCATTTATATGTGGGTATTTTAGTAATTTCAATTTTGTGCATGGTGTGCATAGTTGCATGACCGGTTTGTCCTATTTCAATCTCAAGATTAAAAAACTGTCTCATTTTAGGGTTTTTTCCTTTTTTTTTTTCCTCTTTCCTCTAATTTCTTTTTTCCTCCAGCTTTTTCTCATTTCTTCTACTCTAGAGCATCCTAGCTCTCTCCTCTAATTTTTACTTTGTTTATTATGTATTTTGGTCCCACCACAATGAGTATCAAGAAATTCACTATAGCTTTAAATAAAATGAAACTTTGGTAAATCTTTCAACTACGAAGATTAAATTTAATCACTTTGATCATAAATTGAATTACAAGGTTTAAACCTTATTCATCGTATAGTTGAGTCAAATAATTAAAATGCAAGTGTAGAGTGTCGCAAGTACAATAAACTATTTTAACATAAAAAATTAACATACTTATTGACACGTTTTTCTAATACATATGAGCCTTATCATGGTATTTGGGTAATGTCAACTTGTGTGTCCAATTAGCATTATCAATAGTAATATTTGGACATGGTGTCAACCGAATGTTAAAGCTGATTGGCAGTAATTTTTATATCATATGTCGAGAAGATACTTATTATATAGTGACGACAATTAACATTGTGAAGCAATTTTTATATGAACTTTGGAAATATACAAAATGTTAAGTAGGAATATCATGCGAGAATCAAAATGAACAAATAGTTAGAATTTAAACTTTGATGGTTCAATTCGTTATTCTGAAAAATCAATAGCTGGATTTGTTATTACTTATTAGACTCCAATAATATACCTTTATAGTAGAAGATGAAGTTATTGGTTTAAAATATGGCTTGATTTTACCACAACGATTCGGCTGCAATGTAATGAGGTTGAAGGAAATTTTCATATTTATCGAAAAGAAAATATAGTAGAACTTCGATAATATGAAACCCAATAAATTACTAACTTTGGTTAAATAATAATTTTGGCCATTCCCGACTTGAGGGCAACGTGCTAAATTAATGATTCGCTAAATTTATAAGATAATACATTATAAAAATTCATATATGTCCATAATATTATATAAATTAATAATTTGTTGATACATATTGTTTATTATTCTACTATAATACTTAGTGCTTATGTTTTTTAGTGCTACCTTGATTATCTTTGTTGTACTCGCACAATACTTTATGTATTTCATCTTTCATTATTTATTTATTTACACCTTTCAGATGAGAAGTCATTGTTGTATGTATGATGTGCTATGTTATAATGGCTTTGGTTTATTTAAATAGAGTTTTTGCTCGGTTAAATGTTCATAAAATAGAATAATGTAGTACATTAGAACAATGTACGATCTATTTTTGAGAATTAGTAGATTCAGGAACTTTAACTTGATTAAACAGACACACTGAATTGTATGTCGTAAAAAGAAAAACTAAATATGATGTACAATATTTAAGAAAATAAGGAATACCTTCATAAATTAATGAGTTATTTATTTCCACCCATATTGTGTCCCCGAGGGGACATCAAACTGTAATTTCCACAATAAAGAATTGTTTCTTACATATAAGAACCCTAGCATTTTTCCTTTTTAAGATTATAAGCATTCTGCAGCTCAAAGAAATTTAGTTTGTCTCATGATTGGTGCACACAAAATATATATAATAGTAGGTTTATATTCTAATCTAATTCTAAACATTGAACCAGGCAAAAATACATTATTTATGAACGGTTAATGAAGTCGAGGGATCCATGGCCTCAATCTCATCCGAGAATTTGTGGGTTTGGTTGCTCATGTCAATTTTCGTTTTCCATTGGATAGGACCAGTCGCATTGAAGAATCCAAACTCTGATTTCATATATAGCTTTCTAAGCCACGCGCAAACCCCACTCTTTTCTCCTCTAGAGGTCAAATTTCTTTGCTCCTTCCATTAACCAAGAATATATATACAGTACGATATTTATTAATAATAGTTAGGCACGAAGTCAGAGATCTGTATAGATGAGGGTATTGTTAAACAACAAAGTCACAAAACAAAAGGCTAAAGAATTTACTAAACAAAATACTTATATATTAATCTATAAGATTTTTCATACAGCGTATTACAATATTCATCGACGTGTTTTCATGTTTTGAAAGCATTGCATGACAACTTCATTCAACATTGGCAGTTGCAACTGGATAATGTTACGAGCAAGTAAACTAATTATACACCTTGCTAATGTCACAAGCATGTACATTTTTTTGTGTACCAAAAAAACTGAGTGGGGCCATTCACCCCCTCTGGGCCTAAGGTGGCTTCGTCCATGATGATAGTAAGAGTTTCGTACCAAGAGAATATGGTGATTTAATAGGCCTTGATAAACAAACTTTGCCGGAGATTTTAATAATCCGGAAGTTCAAGAATCAAATTTTAAAATTAAGAATTTTGGGCCTTTTCTATGTATCATTTTGGTTTTCCTTTAAATTCACAAGGTATTCATACAAACTTTGATTTAGAAAGGGTTTAAAGTTTATACGGAAAGTGGAGTAGCAATGAGGAGGACAGGTGCAATGATATATTTCTTTCTTCCCTACTTGTGGATAAAGAGATGGAAAAATAATGTACATGGGAATGTAAGGCTGTACTTCCTTTGAAAAAATTTTGAAAGCAAAGCTAGCTACTCGGAGAAGCAATTGCCTTGAAAATTACCAAGATTAGTACATTTTTGTTTTCTTCATTAATGTGAAATCACCTCAAAACAAATTGTAAGTAAACACAAAAAGCTGATATTTGATTGTTTAAATTTTAAGTCATTCAAGATTTGTTTCCTTTAATAATACGTTCACGGAATCAAGTACCCTTTCTTCTGATCGATATCTTTATTGTGCAAAAGAATTAATATTGTGGCACTAAAACACCATCATATATCTGACTTGTTATTTTGTCCCTCCTTTTTAGTTCTTTAATTTGAAGTAAAAAATGGCTTGTAGCAGAATTTTGGCCTCCATAAAAGTCCTTCACATTTGCATGCGAATTATAATAAAATTACAAGACTCCAAAACGCAAAGCTATTCAATCCGAAGTTGTCAACTTTAAGCATTAGTCCTTGAACTTTAGTCCAATTGAATATTTAGTCCTACAATAAAAACTTGTGAGTATTGATCCTAAGCTTGTCATAAAGTGGAGGAGAACTGGTCGTTTTGGATAGCATTGTTATAATTTTTATCCAAATAAAGGGTTTAAAAGGACAAAATGTTAGTAAGCACTCGATTACATATGATTGTAGCCATCGAAGTTATTTAGTTAGTGTTAATTTTGTTTAATTAGATGATTAGTTGAGTTGGTTGTGTTAATCTTAATTACTGAAGATTATTGTATAGTATAAATAGAATAGTTGAACGTTTCTTACAGAATGTAAGTAAGATCATACTGTTTTCAGTTCATAAAAAAAAAAAAAAAAGTTCTCCTTCTTCGTTTGCTCTGCAACCTAGGGTTTCATAGTGCTCATCATGGAGACTATCTCTGCTTTTATGGTATTTGTACAAGAACATGAGTGAGAGCATTCACATAATAACGCTATCCCCGTCCTCCTCACTCAATAGCATATCCGACCTCGCCTTTTTTTATAAATTTTATTTTTAAAATTTTAATAAGCATATGCATAACATGTGTCTAATTGCTAGTATTTATTAAAAAAACACTCGAAAATATTTTCTTCAGAAGCACATGTCATGTTCTTTTACGATGCATAAACGTTGTTGAAAACAATTACAAGCTTGTTGGTGGTTAGTAAACAGTTTTAGCTCTTTCAGAAATTGTCTAAAAAAACTCAGGTTTAAAAATATCCTTAATCAGGCTACGAGAGATTTGCAAGGACACATATACTATCGATTACATGCAAGTTTCTCCTATCAATCTTTTACAACGGCTAAAGTGCACGCTCACATTTAACTTATTATCTTCCCCAATTCATGAGTTAAGAACTTGAGAATGAGAGAGAGATAGATATCTCAATATGCGTGTGTACGAAGTGATTTGGTCGGCTTCTGAAAAAGAGAACTGAAGTTGACACGAGAGGATGGCAGGCCAAGCCCTCCATTGTCAAGATTCCTTCGGACGGTTTGTCGGCAGACGTGTGCTTCTCTCATGCCTTGGGAGCCCCACCTACACCTTACCCTGTAGGGCCCACCTCAGCAACTAGTACCCACTACCCTGCTGCTTCCCTCTCCAATCCCATGCATCTATAAATTGAGGACGATGGTGCAGAGCTTGGAGATACAGCAAGCAAAATACCATTCAAGCGAAAACCCTAATTAAAACACATTTCAGCTCCAAGTTCTTAAGTTTATCTTCAACATGTCGGGCAAGTGCGGCAACTGCGATTGTGCTGACAGCAGCCAGTGCGTGTAAGTAGTGCTTCTTTGTCAGTTTATTTATGGATGTTTGATTCTTGCATACAAGGTCAAGTATAAATTTCTCTCATGCACAATGATTAATTAGCACGTGATGCTATGGTGATAGTGTACTTGTCCTGTGAAAGTTTTTCTTATGTATATAGACTATACAAATGGGGAGATCTTGGATATCTTTGATGGTATGACACCAAAGATGTATCACCACAGACTAAACCCTAGCTATAGCGCTAGTCGAATCAAATTACGTGATGAGTGTTATAAGAATATATCTCGGTGACACCTAAATCTTTCTCCAATATAAAGGATAATTGTTTTCCACAAGGATTATTAATTATAATTTACTCGCTTAATAACAAGATCATTTACTTGCTTAAATACGAAAAAATTGATGGAAGGTTAATCAAGCGTTTTAGTTTATAGTTTAGTGATATTTTTTTTTTATATATTTAGCGTGTCCATTTTGGATTCTTCTTTTTCAATCTAGTTGGTGCATACATGTCATCCAAGCATTAACATGCCGATTATTTGAAATTGCAGGAAGAAGGGAAACAGCTACGACTTGGTGATCGTTGAGACTGAGAACCGGTACTTTTCTAAAAAACTTCAATATAATATAAACATTCAAGATTGAAAATTTCTTCTCATTATTTCCTTTCGACTATACGTTTAAGACTAATTATGGAGAATGCATCTTGCTTTAATTTGCAGCTCCATGGACACCGTCGTCGTGGACGCTCCTGCAGCCGAGAACGACGGAAAGTGCAAGTGTGGCACAAGCTGCTCATGTGTGAACTGCACCTGTGGTCACTAAGCCCATACAACCAAATTAAAGATGTGATTAATAAAAGTGTCATATTAATTAAGGGATTATAGACCCTTAATTAATAAAAAGTGTATGTGGGAAAAAATAACGTTGTTGTTTACAGTATTTGAGTCTGTTGAGTGACATGTCTGTGAAAACATGTCACTCATATGCTTGTATTTCTGTAATTGTGTCATGTAATGGCCTTGTTCGTGGCCTTGTGATGTTATATGAAAGGATATTACTTAAAAACATGTTATGGCTCTCCTAATTACCATCTTAATTTTTCATCAACCATAATTTTGTTTCACATCATAGCTGAAATTAATCAAGGAAGTTTCACATCACAGCTGAAATTAATCAAGGAATTACAGAGGAACAAAATACACAAGTACTCACAGCTCCATTTAATCATGAAACTGATGCAGCTCCAATTAATCATGAAGTTGAGAAGGAACGTAATACACGTACCCTTACATAAGATATTACAGATATTGATGGACTTATAGCTCAAGTAGTTTAATATACACTTCAATTTGAAGTTTGATGTTCAATTTCCCTTATGTTAACACTGTTTGTATTAAAAAACAAAATGAAGACAAATATGACGGATATGTCCAATATGTTCTCCATTTGAAACCCTTTTGGATCTTGGGATTGGTAGTATGCTCGATCATCTTCTTTATTTTGCACTTCAAGATGTCTTGATTCCTTTTGCTCTTCCTTTGAGCAACCAAAACGAATGGCACAAAAACGAGACATAGAAATCCCATTTCACTGTTTGGTGGTACGAGAAGGACAATGGGCTTACATGAAACGCATAGTCATACATCTTAACTTTCTCACATAGCTTCACCTGATTCTTTTGAGATAGGGCCAACTAGCCGTCTATATTTCATTTAAGTCCTCGTAAATAAGAGGTTAGAAAGGGATTATTTTGTCTAAGATTTTGAGATCATATAGTGTACCTTCATAAATTTTGAAGGGCGTGATTGTAAATCTGATAAAATTACGTAAATACAAGTCAAATAAGAAGCTCTCTATGTATTATTCTTCAAATTTCTAATATTATCATGCTGTATGTCTAAACCTAAAATAAATGGTTTCCTTTCAAAACTGTTCATGTAGCCCTCAACTTATTATCTTAACCATCTCCGGCAACTTCAAACATTGAAGCCTTCTGCGCGTAGGCACTTGAGATGAGCATCGATCCATTTTGTGCATGCGTCTTGACCATGCTCCACAATGCATTCATCTCGCAGCTTCTTAGTATCCGGGCAAGCACAGCAGATCTTCTTCTTCGGCTTTGTGTCCAGGGCAGGAGTAGTGACTGCCGACCCATGATTTGGCTGCGACCCTTTCAAAACCAAGGCAGAGGAAGTATTTTCTGCCGGCAGTCCACCCATTTCTCAAATTTCTTGAAGACCTAATAGAAATAAACTATTAAAAACTGAAACAAAAAAAATACAAAGAACATCAGCTTCGACTCAGAGCAGCCTTGATGTTAAAACATGTATTCATTAAGTGGACGGTATACACCATATCTTGCCTAAACAGAGAGAATGGAAAAAAGAGATATGGCGTCTTACTTTATGGTAAACACATCCTAAAATTCGTTGATCGCGCATTAACCTAATCACTAGACACTAGCTCATGTAAAATGAAGGAAATCACCGTAAAGGAAAAACCCGTTTATATAAGCATGCAACGAGTTCAGATCAACTAAACCACGCCTCTAAATTCCACTAAATACAGGAAATCAATAAAGTGAGACCAACTCTTTCATATCATAGCAAAGGTGAACCAATTTCAGTACTAAAGCAATTCAACCAATCTCCCAAAGTACTAGTAAGAGCCTATTTACCAGCTTCTTTCAGCTTCAAACCGAAAATCCGTTTTCCTACTATTTTACTTGAATTCAAAATTCTCCAAACGGGCACTAATCTACAGAAGGAACTCAAACTAAAAAACCCAAATGAAGAAATAAACTTTTTTCACACTGATTCCGGATTTCAATCAAGATTCAAGACACACCCTTTATCCAACACCCACTCGGGCATTTCTTCAAGCACATGATGGGCACTTTGTTACTACAATCAATTCCATCATACATGCTATAAATTTACCAGAACCAGCAGAAACTACCAATACAAAGGCAAAACAGAAAACCCAGAAGAAATTAAAGCAACCCATCTAATCAAACACGAAGACAACCATAACCACAGAAATTTTGGAACCTTACATCTAATTTATTGGATCTCAGAAGGGTAACAAAATTTGCAACAGAGATGTATGAGAAAAGGATGGAATTACTTACCAATGATACTGAAGGAGGAGAAGCTGAAACGAAGAAGCCTTGAGTTTTCTGCAGAAATTGGGAGCGAAAAGGTGTTTGTCTCTGGATACGAAAGTGGCCGCTCAAAATTTCAAGGCTTAAACTGGGCCGCGTATGAGTCAAAGGGTCAACCAGTTGTTGGGCTCAGTGGGCCTACACAAAATATGCTGAAATGTTTTCCTTTTTTTTTCTTTTCGTTTTTTTAAATTAACGATATTATCTACACGAAATGAGAGATAGAGATTTAGTCTCACAATAATTTAGCAATAATTGAAATTCGCATTTACCAAGAGTCGAACCTAATACCTCTTACTTACAACTGAAAATGAATGAATACAACCAGGCAGTTGTACTAAGTGGCTCTTTTTTTTTTTTTTTTTTAATTATGTTAGTGATAAAATAAACATTTGGGTGAACACAAAGCAATAAGTAACTTGTTAGGACACCAGGGGACTTTTTGACAATACAAATCTCCTTTAATGTAATGTGATTATAGCCGTTAGATTGACAAGTTTACTCGACTTCTCTTGTAAGATATAGAATCAAAACTATGTTGAGAGCAATGTTCTAAAAATCGGCCTAGGCAGCCGCCTAGGTCCTGGGCGGTGGCCAATTGCCGGGATTAATGAAAAATGAGGACAGGGATTAGGCGGGCACCGAGGCGGCCTGAGCGGCCCTTGGGCGGCCTAGGCGAGCGACTGTGTGGCTAGGCGGTTTGGGAATTTCAATTTTTTCTGTGTTCGAACTTGAGAAAGGATGAATGCTTCTGGTCTATGTTCTGGTTTATCAGTTTTTGGACTTCAACTTCTTATCTGTGCGCTTGTGAAGAGGAAGAAGAGAGAAAATTAGTTTCTCTCTCTTCTTTCCACACCCACATGATCATTTTTTAACTTTTTTTTTATTTTTTTTTATTTTTTGCTTCTGTCCATTCAAGTTTGGACAGCTAGCATCTTACTTTTCTTAAAGTAAAATGGCTATCAGTTCATCCATCATCAAGTGCTATTAATAATTTTTTTCTCATTTAAAAAAGCATAGCTTGTCAGCCCATCAATTCATAGCATCTAAGTGCTATTGATTTTTTTAACTTGTTAGATACACATTTTATTATTCTTTTACTATCTTATTTAGGATTTCATACAAGTATAATTTTTTGTATGTGTTAATATACTCTTATTTACAAGATATACAAAAAATTTACCTTAATCCGCCTAGACCCCACCTAGCCGCCTAGGCACTAGGCGCCATTCCGCCGCCCGACTAGCACCTAACATTTTTTAGAACTTTCGTTGAGAGTGATCTCATGATTGCATAGCCAACTATTATTATGAATTCCAAAAAGAGAAAATTAGAATTATATGCCTCATTTTAGACTTTTGTAGATTAAACATTTATGCTTTTTGAGTTTTTGATTAAGCTTTTGAAACATTTAATTAAGATACTCAGACTTAAACTACGTTAGATTAATTGAAATTAATTTACGTTTAAATATCTGCTATACATTTTAAATAATTTCAATTATATTTAAGTCTAAAATTTTAAAATTTTCAAATCTAAATGTACACCCACGACAAATGAAAACGTACCAATGTCAAATGAAAACGTATCAACCCCGAATTAAAACGTACCCAATTATAAACTATATGAAAATGAATATTCATCTTTTTGGAATGTTTAAAAATATGTTTGATTTAGATAGTCCTGTTTTTTGGTAGATAAGTCTCTGGAACAACTTTTAGTTGATCGGAGATAAATCCTATTATTGTAGATAATGCTAAATAATAACTATAAATCATATAATTTTGAATTAACAAAAAAGTTATTATCAGTTGATTAATCACTCTTTCTAGAAAACAAAATAATTAATTAAAATAATTTAAACTTTTACATAGACACACCCCGACCTAGATCGAGGCATGCTGGTCGTCATGTGAGAGTGACTTAACCATGTGCACGGTGCGGAAGCAATATTGATATAGAGAAATACGAATAAATAAAAACCAAGTTACCAGCAATACTAGCTAAGAAAAGGTGCTAGTGCGAGATTAAGTGTGAAATACACAACCAGAGCATAAGTAGCCTAAGTGCAGTCCGACAGGACAAGTACTAATTATACAACACCCAAAGGTGATCCTACATTTGTAAAATCTATCAAAACCTCCAACAATCCTCGTAAGCCACCAACGATAACTCCTACCTAGAACATGGAGGGACGCAAAATAGAAAGTGTGAGTGGGCAAAAACAAAGCTTTTCAAAACCATTTCATTTCTCAAATGTTCTAACCCCTCACCGTAAAACCTGTATAATTTCCCAGAAAATAAAATATATTCGTATTTCAAAACCATGCTCAACAAGCTTTGATCATAAATATCCCATGCCCAAATATCTCAATATGATAGAATAAGTAACTCAGGTAAAATAAACCAATGAGAAATAACATATCAGTCGGATCCACCTAAAGTGGCATAGACGACTGAACTCCTAGCTCATAAATCATGTCTGCACACGAGTCGGAACCACCTATAGTGGTCTGTATGACAAGCTTATGCACGTAACTTGGATCCAAGGTGAGCGTATGGTGTGGGAGGTGAACATCACATGAAGGACCATGCCCTAACCATGGGGGGAGTACTAACACCAGTGTGCAGGTTCATAAGCTCTCAACACATCTCACATAATCATCAATTTACATAAACAATCTACAACTCACCTGGTACTTACCTGAGCGTCCACAGCGTCAAATCACATTTATACATACTATATTAATTCAATGATCTATGTATAAATCAATATGCATGGCATTTCTAAACATAAATTCATTTAAATCGATTTTTTGGGAATAATCTAAAGTATATAAGCATATACGAAAAACTAAAAACCCACTCACTGGTATGTGGAAGGGTCGTAGCCCCTAAGCCTCGATTGGCTGTGCTCGTCCTGAGGATAGGTCTCACCTATATGCGAAACAACAATATAAACGTTAATTTAAAGCACATAAACGAAACTAACTAATAACTTCTCATACATTGCTCAAATGGGTGTTTGAATATACTAACGTGATCAACTCAACATCACGAACATCCTCATATTTTTAGAAAAATTTTCCGACTGTCGGCCAAGGCACGGCTAGACGTGCCTCCACGCGCAGCCAAGCCTAACGGAACAGTTAACGACAGTTAGGAATATTCTGTTAAAACCTTAATAGAAGTTAACGGCATTACCTGACGCCGTTAGAATATTCCATCAACTCTGACGGAATATTCATCTCCTTCTCTGGAGAGCATCACCGGTCGCTGCCGTCTGTCGCCGTCAGCACCGTCATCTAAAACTTGAGTTTTCACCAGTTTCTGAAAAAACTTTAAAACTTCATGTCTTTCTCATTTCTTAACCAAAATCCATGAAATTTGTTCCAAAATGACGCTTACAACGAATAGAACAAAACCTTACCACTTTTAGGAATTAAATCCAATCGGATCTCGCCGGAAAAACCCATGATAATCTAGCCACTACTACAACTCTCCAAAATTAAGCTTCCCGATGTCCAAAACACTCCAACTTTCTTCCTGAGCGTCGTGAAGACGTCCTAAAACTCCCTAGAACCCTAAAACTCGAAGAAAAGTCCATGATCACGACTGCATGAACAGTAACCTAAATCGAAAATTCTGGTTTCAAAGGTTTCCCAGGTTTTCACGTCCAACCACTACCACCATTCGACTCCTAAGCTTGCAAGGAGTCTAGAAACACCATTCACGACCTCAATCCATGATGTTTGAAAGGGTTAGTTTGAGAGTTGTCCGTATAGTTGTACAAAAATGGAAGAAAAATCCGAGAATGAAGGAGAAAAAAGGTACATGGGAGTGGTGTGTGTGTGTGAGGGTGTGGTCCAGCTTGCAGCCAACCAAAACAAAGAAAATCTAAGTTCTAATTGGGTCCAAACCATTAGGACTTAACATATTGGTCCACCTCTAAAATAATTCGGGACGGGTTGTCATAACCTACCCCCTTAAGAAAATTTCATCCTCGAAATTCACACAATAAATAAAATCCACTAATAATCATAAAACAACCTTGGATACATATCTTTCATCTGGTCCTCTGTCTCCCAAGTGGCTTCCTTCACCTAGTGATTTCTCCACAAAACTTTCACTAAGCGCATGGTCTTGTTCCTCAGCACTTATCTTTCCAATCTAATATCGTCACTGGCTCCTCATCATAAGTCAAATCTGGATTAATTTCCAAAGGTTGAGGAGGAATCACATGTGATAGATTTGAAAAATAATGACGAAGCATGGAAACATAGAACACATCATGCACTTTAGACAACTCTGGAGGCAACTCAAGCCTATAAGTAACTTCACCAACTCTCTCAGTGATCACATACGGTCCGATGTACCTAGGACTTAGCTTACCTTTCTTCCTGAACCGTACCACACCTCTCCACGATGAAAGCTTTAAAAATACCCAATCACCCACTATATGCACCCTGTCAGTGGCATGTTTATCTGCTAAGCTCTTCTGGCGGTCCTAGTCGGCTTTCAGGTTAGATTTAATCACCTGAATATTCTGAGTAGTCTCCTCCACTATCTCAGGGCCCAACAAAACTCTCTCGCCAACCTTTGACCAACACAAAGGTGTACGACAAGACCTACCGTAAAGTGCCCCAAATGGTGCCATACCAATAATTGAATGAAAACTATTGTTGTAGGCAAATTCCATTAAATCCAACCGCTTATGCCAAGAATCACTAAACTACAATACTGAAGATCTCAGCATATCCTTTAACGTCTGAATAGTCCTATCTGATTGTCTATCTGTTTGAGGATGATATATTGTACTATAAAGTAATCTCAAACTAAAAGCTTCCTGGAATGCTACCCAGAACTTAGAAGTAAACCTGGGATCATGATCCGAGACAATACTAACTCGAACCCCATGATACTTCACAATCTTCGATATAAATAATTCAGCTAATCAACTTAAAGAATACTTCTCCCTCATTGGAATAAAATGTGCTGACTTAGTAAGCCGATCAACTATCACCCAAATGCCATCCTAACCATTATGTGTACAAGGAAGCTTGTACACAAAATCCATAGTAATGTTTTCCCATTTCCACTGTAGAACGGGAAATAGCTGCATCAACCCAAAAGGCTTCTTCTATTCAGCTTTAACTTGCCGACAAATGGCACACCTACTCACATACTTAGCAATTTCTTTTTTCATACCCGGCCAATAATAAAATGGTCGAATGATATGACACATTTTACTACCTCCAGGATGCATTGCATATGCCAAACAATGCGCTTCATCAAAAATTTCTTTCTTTAATTCCATATTATTCGGCACAAACATTCTACTCTCCTGCATAAGCATGTCATCTGATTCTCTAATTCTGAAATCTTTCTTCTTCCCCCGATTCCTTGCCTGAATTATTTCTTGGACTTCTTCATCATCCATCTGAGCCTCAATCACTTAATCAATTAATATTGGTCTCACTTGGAAATTAGCAAGTAGAGCTTCTTCTCGAGCTTCTACCCTTAACTTCACTCTAGTGGACCTCAAATCAACAAGAAGAGGAACATGGCAAGCATAAATGGCATTAAGCCTAGTTGGAGTCTTCCTACTAAGTGCATCAACCACCACATTTGCACGACCAGGGTGATACTTAATCGTGCAATCATAATCACTTAGTAACTCAATCTACCTTCGCTGCTAAAGATTAAGATCCATCTGAGTAAAAAGATACTGGAGACTTTTATGATCCGTATAAATCTTACATTTTTCACCATAAAGATAATGTCTCCAAATCTTCAAAGCAAAGATAATGGCTGCTAATTCCAGATCATAAGTAGGGTAATTCATCTCATGAGGCTTTAATTGTCGTGAAACATAAGCAATCACCCTACCATGTTGCATCAACACACATCCCAAACCATTCACAGAAGCGTCACTATAGATATCGAAATTACCACTATCATCTGGGAGTGTTAAAACAGGTGCATGAGTGAGATAATATTTCAACTGCTGAAAACTTTGTTCACAATTATCATCCCACTCAAACTTAACCTCTTTTTTAGTCAACCTCGTTGATGGTAATGTAATAACTGAAAAATCTTTAACAAACCATCAATAATAACCTACTAGACAAAGGAAACTCTGTACCTCGGTGACAGTTCGAGGTTGTTCCCAATTCTCCACCACTGCTACCTCTTAGGGATCTACTTGAATACCTTGAGCGGATATAACATGTCCCAAAAATGCCACTTGATTCAACCAAAATTGGCATTTTCTAAACTTAGCATACAATTGGTTTTCCCTCAATCTATTCAACAACAAAGTGAGATGTCAAACATGCTCTGATTTAGACTTAGAGTATACCAGCATATCGTCAATAAAGACAATGACAAACCTATCTAAATATGGCTGGACTACTCGATTCATCAAATCCATGAAAGCTGCAGGTGCATTAGTTAATCCGAATGGCATCACAAGAAACTCATAATGACCATATCGAGTCCTAAAAGTCGTCTTAGGAACATCCTCACTTTTAATCTTCAACTGATAGTAACCAGACCTCAAATAAATCCTAGAAAACACGTAGGTGCCTCGAAGCTAATCAAATAAATTATCTATACGCGGCAATGGATAACGATTTTTAATTGTTACTCGATTCAATTGCCTATAATCAATGCATAGCATTAAAGTCCCATCTTTCTTCCTCACAAATAACACTGGAGCTCCCCAGGATGGCATACTAGGCCGAATAAAGCCTTTATCAATTAATTCTTGCAATTGAATCTTCAATTCCCTCAATTCAACAAAAGCCATTCGATAAGGAGTTAAAGATATAGGGTCTATACCTGAAAGCAAATCAATAGTGAACTCCACATCTCAGTTTGGCGACAATATAGGTAAATCATCAAGGAATACATTAGGAAAATGCCTGACTACTTTTACATCCTCCACACTACTAGGAGCAACATCATTTAACACCATAAGATCTAAATATCCCTAGCAACCTTTTGATAATAACCTTTTTGCTCTCATAGTAGAAATAACGTCATGCCTCACCCCACTCTGCTCACCCACAAAAGTAATCTCAGGTAATCCAGGACGATGGAAAGTAACTGTTTTCCCGTAGCAATCTATATTGGCACGATTATAATGCAAACCAATATGTGCCCAAAATCACATCAAAATCAACAATATCTAACGGGATAAGATTAGCTAGCATAACTACATCTTCCACCATCACTGGACATCCTGGATATACACAATCAACATAATATCGCTCCCCTCTAGGCATAGCAAACTCTAAATCATACCCTAGAGGTGTAGGATGAGGTTGCGTCAATTGAGGAAATGTACGAGAAATGACAGAATACATAGCACCACAATCAATTAAAACTCTAGCAAAATGACCAAGAATGTTTAACATACCCATGATCAAGTCCGGATGATTCTGAGCATCCTACAGAGAGATATTGTTAAAACGTCCATAGGCTTGTTGTCGTCCCCCACGACCTCTACTAGCTTGATTATTTCGCCCCTGCACACCACAGCCCTGACTTGGCTGACCAGGTTACCTCAAAGATCCTACACCATTGGAAGCAATCTCTGCTTGCTGGGGATGTCCTCCCTGGTACCACTGAGATCCATTAGCTGGAATGGGAGGATACGGCGTATAACCTCCAGAATATTGAGGATACCCACTCTGGTATTACGAATCCTGGGAATACTAATACTACCTTGAAGCATAAGGAGCGGCGTCACCCTGATAATGGTAAGCACCACCACGACTCATCTGTCCATAACTACCAAACCCTGGAACTTGTTGGATTGGCACTGGTGGTGGTAAAAAAGGCTGATAGGGCCTCTGCTGATTCTGGGGACAATTTATAGCTCTATGTCCCATTTGACCACAAGTAAAACATCCACTGCTGCCTCTCATACACTCCCCAAATGTCTATTATTACATCTGCGGCACAACGGAGCAATTCATTTACTAGCATCCCCCTACCTCTGGAATCTAGGACCCCTAGAAACTCTACCACCTCTTCTCTGACCAGTGGCACTAAAACCCCCATTGGAAGAACTGGAACTAGCTCCTCTTTGCTTAAAGCTTTAAGTCTTGTGAGGTCCTTGAGATGATTCACCTTTACCTTTATCATCTCTCTTCTGATTGCCGTATTTTTCTTCTTCCTCTTCACTCTTACTAGGCATATTCTCTGAATCCTCAATCCTCAACAAAATCTCATAGAACTCCTGGTAAGAAGCACAATAAGTAGTGGTTGCCATAGAACGCCACTTCTTCTTAGTACCCAATCTGAAACGACGGAGCATCTCAATCGGATTAGCATAAACATTCGGATGATAACGAGACAAGTCAGTGAATCTCCTGTAATACTAATTCGCCGTCATCTTCCCCTGTCTCAATTGAGTAAATTCTTGCTTCTTGCGATCAATATACTCAGGAGAAATAAACCTTTTTTGAAACAACTATTTAAACATTTCCCAGTCAGCAATTTCCTTTAGGGTCAACTGATAAGCCTTCCACTAGGATGCTGGTTCTTTACCTAAGAACCATGTAGTCGTCTCGACCCACCTTTCAGGAGGAAGATTCCATTGACTTTACATCACTCGGAAAGTCTTTTCAAGATGATCGAGCCACCGCTCTGCTCATTCATGTCCTTCATTACCCTTAAACTTATCCAACTTCAAATTATATATAGTCTGCAGGGGAGTCCTCTGAGGAGGGCGAAGCGAACACTGAATAGCATTGGCCATAACTTCCCTTAACTGAGCTATATCGGGGAGACTAGGCTTAGCTAAACGACATGGCTTTCTACGAGGCGGCATTGTTCAAACAGAAGACACCAAAATAATTAGAATATTCACAAAATATGCAGGACTACCAAACCTAGTGCTATGATACCAAAACTGACACACCCCAATCTATATCGAGGCATGCTGGCCGTCACATGAGAGTGACTTAACCATGTGCAAAGTGCGGAAGCAATATTGATATAGAGAAATACAAATAAATAAAAACCAAGTTACCAGCAATACTAGCTAAGAAAAGGTGCTAGTGCGAGATTAAGTGTGAAATACACAACCAGAGCATAAGTAGCCTAAGTGCAGTCCGACAGGACAAGTACTAATTATACAACACCCAAAGGTGATCCTACATTTGTAAATAAATACACTCTAATGCTACGATCACGTGAAGATTGTGCGAATAATCGCGGGTCACCTATGAGTCGGAACCACCTATAGTGGTCTGTACGACAAGCCTGTGCACCTAACTTGGATCCAAGGTGAGCGTATGGTGTGCGAGGTGAACATTACATGAAGGACTGTGCCCTAACCATGGCAGGAGCACTAACACGGGGATGCAGGTTTATGAGCTCTCAACACATCTCACATAATCATCAATTAACAATCTACAACTCACCTAGTACTTACCTGAGTGTCCACAGCATCAAATCACATTTATGCATACTATATTAATTCGATGATCTTCGTATAAATCAATATGCATGGCATTTCTAAACATAAATTCATTTAAATCAATTTTCTGGGAAAAATATCAAGTATATAGGTATATACGGAAAACCAAAAACCCACTCACTGGTATGTGGAAGGGTCGTAGCCCCTAAGCCTCGATTGACTGCGCTCATCCAGAGGATAGGTCACACCTATATGCGAAACAACTATATAAACGTTAATTTAAAGCACATAAACAAAACTAGCTAATAACTTTTCATACATTGCTCAAATGAGGTGTTTGAATATACCAACATGATCAACTTAACACCACGAACATCCCCATGTTTTTAGAAAAATTTTCCGACCACCCACACTCCAGCCAAGCCACGGCTAGACGCGCCCCAACGCGCGGCCAACTCTAACGGAACAGTTAACGACAGTTAGGAATATTCTGTTAAAACCTTAATAGAAGTTAACGACGTTACTTGATGCCGTTATAATATTCCTTCAACTCTAACAGAATATTCATCTCCTTCTTCGGCAAGCATCGCCGGTCGCCGCCGTCTGAAACTCGAATTTTGGCCAGTTTCTGAAAAAACTTTAAAACTTCATATCTTTCTCATTTCTTAACCAAAATCCATGAAATTTGTACCAAAATGAAGCTTACAATGAGTAGAACAACACCTTACCACTTTTAGGACTTAAGTCCAACAGGATCTCGCCGGAAAAACCCATGATAATCAGGCCACTACTGTAACTCTCCAAAACTAAGCTTCCCGATGTCCAAAACACTCCAACTTTCTTCCCCGAGGTTCGTGAAGACATCCTAAAACTCCCTAGAACCCTAAAACTCAAAGAAAAGTCCACGATCACGACTGCATGAACAGTAACCCAAATCGGGAATTCTGGTTTCAAAGGTTTCCGAGGTTTTCACGTCCAACCACCACCGCCATTCGACTCCTAAGCTTGCAAGGAATCCAAAAATAGCATTCATGACCTCAATCCGTGATGTTTGAAAGGGTTAGTTTGAGAGTTGTCCGTACAATTGTACGAAAATGGAAGAAAAATCCGAGAGAAATGAGAAAGAGGGTACACGGGAGTGGTGTGTGTGTGTGAGGGTGTGGTCCAGCTTGCAGCCAACCAAAACAAAGAAAATCTAAGTTCTAATTGTGTCCAAACCATTAAGACTTAACATATTGGTCCACCTCTAAAAGCATGTCACACACAACACATCTCAACGTTCAAGGGCAAAATAGACATTTCGCACTATTGATAAAAATAATTCGGGATGGGCTGTCACAAACATTGTTAATGACTCTTTCTATAAAAAAAAAAATAATTAATTAATTAAAGTAATTTCTCATTATTAGAACAAAAAGTAATAAAACTTATGTTTTGAAAACAAATGTACCAAAAATTCAAATGTACCAAAAACTAAATGTACCAAAAATTCAAATGTACCAAGAAGCCAAATGAACCAAAAATTCAAATATACCAAGTAACAAAATGTACCATTATAATTAAACGTACCTAACAATGAGTTTTGTTACGTTCTATTTAATTTACTAAAATAAATATTTTAATTAAAAAAAATCTTAAATCATTATAATAAGAGATGCATAAAAATAAGAGGAAAAAAGGGAATGCTAACGTGAATAGACTTCTAATGAAATAAAATTAAAGTACCAAAATTGTAGGGAAAATATTTAATCAAATTTGCAAAAGAAATATATATTTAGTCTATGACATTTAAAAATGAGGCATCTAATTCAAAACGCCCCTTCCAAAAAATGCATATGTGAGTTGATCACACATTGTCACGAAACCAAGTGAAAGACACGAATAAATGCATTTGTTGTCATTTTATTCATTCTTTAATGTGAAAATTTACAACATGGACACAAGCGAATGTGCAAAATTGCAAATAAACAAGAGCGTTTGTAGAACATGTTCTAGATTAACAAGATCCAAACAACCTATAAACTAACCAGAAGTGAAACCTAATCTTTGTTTTTCTCTACCTTCAATTCTTGTAGTTACTAGAATTCAACATCATTTGTTTTGTTAGACAAAATCATTCCAATTTTCAACATGATCAAGAAGTTGAAGAACTCGAAATATAAGATACTCTGGAGCACCTTAGAAGTATCGCAGCAAAGCAAATGCATTTTTCTACTAATCATACTTCTCCCTCCATGAGTACACAAGAAGTAACACCCATGAAAGCGCCAATGTGATGTCACCAGCGACCTGTTTTGGCCAGTCTCCGGCGAGCTCTTCAAGGTTCCTCTCGAAGTAAACTCTCCAAATGGCCATGGAAATGTGAAGCAACACGCACCCCTTGGAAAAGAAGCTTTGGAACTTGTGGTCTTTGACAAAAGCAACCATGAACAGAAGGAATCCAATGGCAAACAGAAGCAATCCGGAGAAGGAATCCGCTGTTCGGATCAAAAGCCGGTCGTGAGGCGTCGATCCTTGGAGCTTGCTTGCCGTCTCATGGCCATGGCTAAACACAGAGAATTCGTAGGAGTAAAACATCATGAAAGCTCCACAAATCAGAACAATCACAGAGTGGAGCATACATATTAGGAAAAACCCAGATAACCCCATTGCTCAAAATCCCAAGTAAAACATTAATCTTTCTTCTCTTCACAAAAAAACTTTGAAACGTAGGCGTAAGCACATTAGTCAGAAAAGACGTGCTCCCCTGTATACCGAGTTTGAATCCCCTTCTCCGCAGTTTACAATATCGCAAAAAGGATCACATATATATCAAAAACCCTAAACCCTGAACTCTCACTTTACAAATCCCAGAAACCGGAGCAAGTAAATTGATCAGAAGCCAAACTTACTTAGCTTGCACTCTAAAACTCAAGAAACCCAGATGCCAGATAGACGCACAGACCAAGATTTCAAGATTTTTAAGATTTGAAATAAAGAATCAAACCTCAAACAAGGAAAACCCTAATCTTATTTATCAATGTTTTCCACATGAACCAAAACCTTGGGGCTCTGAAAGGAAATGAAATTAAAAAATAAGGCGGTTTTGCATGTTTGGCAAAGGGGAGAGAGGAAAGAGGAATGGATCTTGGTTGAGAAATTTCAGCAACTAGAACATGCTGATTGGCAGTGGAGGGATTTTTCTATTTGTGTTGAATTTTTTTATCTGATTTGATCAGCTGTAAAAATTTAAAGATGCTATAAATGCAAAGGATTATACAGATTTGAACTTTGCTACTGTCTACAAAGCCCCACAGCTCATGAACATTTTCTGGTTTCTTCCTTGTTCTGCAAAGCAATTTGTGGGGTCCACATTATTTTTCTAATTTTCTTTAGGTTGTATTATTACTAAATTGACCAAAAAAACAAAGAATACACCATATCTAGAAAATATTTCCTCACATCCTTTTTTAGAAGAAAATTAAGAAAAAAATGTATTTTTTGGGAGGCCCATAAAGACTTTTGTCCCTCTTTTGAAGATTTTATATTTTGTCTTTTTTTAAAGTTTGAAAGAAAGAGCATCATTATGTTAAGACATGAGTTTTTTTAAGGTAATGGCAACGCTTGCAGCTTTATCTTCAAAGAAAAAATAGAGCATCTTTAATGGGAGATACAAGTTGTTTTGAGATGGACATATTACGTTTTATTTTATAGGAAAGCCTTGTAATGGAGAAATGTAAATTATCCATCTTTGGATGTGGGTTTCGTTAGTCAAAGAGAAAAAAATAAATGAGATCTAAATTTAGATTTCTTCTGTTGGAATATAACTCATATTTAAATTTATTTTAAATGTAAAATGAGATATAAATGTGACATATTACGTCATAAAATTTACAATTTTCTATCAAAGATGCTCTTAAAACGGTGAGAAAATTCGAACTCTCGAAAAAAGATATTTGAAAAAATAAAATAAAATTCTTTTTAAATAATTAGCCCAAAGAGAAGTTCGTTCACTTCACGTCTTAAGCAGCCTTACCATGACTCAATGTTTTTTTTATTAGGAAGCTCACGTCTTGCAGATGTCTATGGATTCCTTGGAGGAGGGTCCCTTAAATTTTTAAAATATGAGAGATTTTTCAATGTGACCCTCACACTAGGTGGTACATTACGTATCCATTATATATGTTAAAAGGTTAATAACTTAAAAATTAAAATTTTCCACCACTTGCACAAAAACTCGTGATGTATCATCCGTGTTTCCATCACAACTAAAAATTTCTCCTAAAATATCGAGTCTTGTTGAGCTCTTTGCATACGCAAGTGGTTTTTTTTTTTTTATAATTATACAAAAACATCTCATTAAACCCATAAAAGAAAATTTATGCTCGTCAAATTATGATTTTTTTAAAAAAGAATGATAACTTCTTACGCATAAATGAAAGATTACACCACCATGCTAAGAAACCCTTCAAACTAAACTAGTTCTTTTTTCACAATGTGAGCTGGTGCTGTCAGAATCTTGTGCATCTGCACATAAGAATTATCTAAAGTGGATGCACAAGAAAATGAATGCCAAAGGTTTGATGGATGGTTGGTTGTAAATGTCCATGTACAAAGTAAGCTGTATTGCTTTGTTCTCTCCTACACCAACCCAATGACAACTTTACTATATCTTATACATTGAGATTCACATAACATTAGAAGAAATCATCATCATATGATTCATATGAGACTACCACCTCACTTGCAGGCTACAGCTGTGGAAGTGGCAGTGGAAGTGCCCATTCTTTTATTCATATTATTAGCGATGGAATGGGTCGAGTTTAACCTGTTTATATTCATGTCGAGGTTCTGTCAATCTACAGATTGATTAACACATAAAATGATTTTAAAACAATAATTTAATAATACAATAGCCTGCGTTATTCTTCAAACATTTGAGAAAATTTATTGTTTAATTGTTTCCACAGAGTTTTTATTTTCATGTGAATTTCAAATCATGTAACATGTCTTATCTGGAAATTGTCGCTCTTGGTATATTGCTCAAGAGAAAATTTTCATTATGCCCAGAAAATGAGTGCTACATCACGTGTCATTATATGTTTATTTTTCAAGTTGTTAATTTTTTAACACAAACATCTTACCACTTATATAATGAAACATGGTGTATCACCCGCATTTTGGATAATCTCTTGTTGCACAATCCCGCAGATTCATCATGCACACTTACCAATGCATAGCCAACTAATGGCCATAGTATGGGATCACATGATTACAGCCTCTTTACGAACCAATGCTCTAATCAAAGCATCAATCCCTGCTTCTTGCAAAAGCAAACCTCCTCTCCTCTCCTTTCCTCTCCCACCTTCTATAACCTCCATTTTCTCTGATCAATTTCTGAATCTCTAGTGCTGGTATGTTTGTAGCTTTCCCAGCATTAGGGTCGCCTTCCTTATTAAGGCCTTAAACAATGAATGATCGATCGTTTTGTGATCGTATAATAAAATGAATACAATCAACGATGGTAAGACAAAACCGTAATAACAACAACAACAATAACAATAAAGTTTTATCCCGCTAAATGGGGTCAGCTATATAAATCTTAGAACGTCACTGCACTCGGTTTTGTGTCATGTCTTCCGTTAGATCCAAGTAGTCCAAGTTTTTTCTTAGAGTCTCTTTCCAAGTCTTCCTGTACCCCTTTGGACATGAGCCTCTGTCTCATAATCTCATATTCTCACCGAGGAGTCTGTAGGTCTTCGTTTCACATGCCTAAACTACCTTAACTGATTTTCTTTCATCTTATCTTCAATTTTGGCTACTCTTAATTTACCTCGGATATTCTCGTTCCTAATTTTGTCATTTTTCGTGTGCCCACACATCCAACGAAGCATTCTCATCTCTACTACACTCATTTTGTGTACGTGAATGCTTCATCACCCATCATTTCATGATATAAATCATTGCTAGCCTTATTGTCATCCTATAAAAAAATTCCTTGAGCCTTCATGGCATACGACAGTTGTACAACACACACGATGCACTCTTCCACTTCATCCATTCAGCTTGTATTCTATGATTGAATGCTCCATCCAATTCTTCGTTCTTTTGTAAGATAGATCCAAGATAGTGAAAGCGTTAATTCGCTCTTTGGTACTTTTTGGTCTCCAATCCTCACCCCTAACTCATTTGAACCTTCATTCCCACTAAAGTTGCATTCCATATACTTTGCCTTTGACTTACTTAGGCAAAGACCTTTAGATTCCAACACTTTCTGTCAAAGGTTAAACCTTGTACTTACTTCCAATCCTCACCCCTAGTCTGTTGAAAGAAGTCATCAGTGGTCAAGGTTTTAGTTGCATATGCAGCATCAGTTATGCAGCATCAATTATATGCAGCATCAGTATAAGTTGCATCTGCAACTTCATGTACTCACATGTGAGTTGCAGTCGCCATTGTGCATTCCTGTGTCATTTGGTGAATGAGATAAAGCTGCATTTGCAGCTCCATACCTCCCATAATGTGTTGCAGCTGTTCCATGCATCTTTCTCCATAGTTTTGGTTTTCATACTTTACCTAGAAACTTGTGTCTAGTTTAGTTGGTTTAACTAGTGGCCCATCTCAGTGGCTTGTAGCTGCCTTTTTGTCTTTAGCTGCTAATCTTGCTCAGTCTCTCTATATAGAGCCCTTTCTTGTAATTGTTACTTATGAATGAATACAAACAATCACTTTGAACTAGAAATCAACATGATATCAAGCAGGAACCATAATTGGCCTGCCTCTAATTTATTCTTTACTTTTTTTTTTTTTTTTTTGCTCTTCTGTTCATCCCACAAAAAATGGCAGAAGACAACCTTTTGGTTTCAGAGGCTACGAGTTCCTCTACCAATCCTAATCCAAGGTTGTGCTCCGTGTTGTTAAATGAATTCAACTATCTACCTTGGTCTTGTGCTGTCACACTCGCCCTAGAAGGAAGATCCAAGATAGGGTACATCAATGGCAACATTAAACCTTCTGAAACTACCTCTACGTCTTATGATGCATGGTTGTGTAATGACCAACTGGTTATGTCGTGGTTGCTCAACTCCATGGAGCCCAATCTGTCTGAGCTTTTCAATTACTCATAATCCTCATATATTCTTTGGGAAGCAATTAAGGAGATGTACGGGAGTCAAAACAACGCTGCTCATGTGTTCCAACTCAAAAAAAATCTTGCTAGTTTAAAGCAAGGTGATCAAGCGTTTGTTCAACACCTTGGAAGCTTGAAGAACATGTCGAACGAACTAGATTTGTATCACCCACACACCACTGATTCCGCTGTGCTTCTGAAGAGGGCTGATAAAGACAAGGTTTTCCGAATCTTAGCTAGTTTAGGACCAGAGTATGAAGATCTCAGGAGCCACCTTTTGATGACTCATGAGCTTCCATCCTTTGCAAATGTGTGTCAAGCTGTGCAAAGAGAAGAAACCCGCAGGAAAGTGATGAGTATCAAAATCAAGACCAACCTTAAAGCTAGAGCATTCAATGTCAATTACAAATCAACTAGGGACAAGCAGTTCAAAGGAAGGAGGTCAGATTGGAAGTGCACTTACTGCAATGGTGGTGGTCATTTAAGGGAGAAGTGTTGGATCTTACATCCTGAATTAAGATTTAAGTTTGAAAACAAGTCTTTCAAAGATGTAAGTCAACCACTCACAAACTCATGATCCAAAGGCCTATCATGCAGCAAACACATCTACTGATAAACTGGTAAATTTCACCTCCAATCCGGTTAATTTAATAAATGAGTTTGCTACCTATATCCAAAGGAAGAAATGAAGTGCTGAGAATGAAGATCGAACCACTGGAAATCCCATTGCATTACTTAGGAAATTTGCCGGATTCTTGGCTGATTTAGAATGTGTACCACAAAGAGACATCTAAGGTATAACAAGTGCCACTGCTCTAAATATAGGTATTTCACATGATGTTTGGATTATAGACTCAGGTGCCACTGACCATATAACAAACAAAGTATCCAGTTTACATGAGTATACTCAGTTACATAAACCTAGCCATGTATATGTGGCAAGTGGTAAGGGGGAACTTCTTCTAGGTAAAGGGAAGATAAACTTGATGAGTGATAGGGTCGAGTCACCTGCTCTTTATGTTCCTTCTTTCCCTTTCCAATTGTTGTTCGTTGGAAAGATTACAAAGACCTTAGATTGTCTTGCCATTTTCTCTCCTCACAATGTTGTTTTTCAGGACCGAGTCACAAAGAGAAAGATTGGTGAAGGAGTCAATCTAAATGGTCTATACTACCTGTCAAGGGATATCAACATTGTCCAAAAGTTTTTTGCTTGTTTAAGTCTTGATCAAGAACACCAGCTTTGGCACCAAAGATTAGCTCACCCTTCTGAACAAGTGATGTCTGTTGTGTTTCCTAAGTTTTGTAAAGATTCACATGAATGTGAGACATGTCAACTCTCAAAAGCTACTAGACTTCCTTTTGTTTCATCCAAGTCTATAACCAATAGTTTTTTTGAAATTGTTCACTCCGATGATTGGGGTCCCTTGAGGGTAGAATCATTTGATGGGTATATGTACTATGTTACCTTTGTAGATGATTACTCTAGAACTACTTGGTTGTACCTATTGAAGTTTAAAAGTGAAGTGTTTGATGCCTTTAAAGACTTTCACAATCTTGTTAAAACTCATTTTTCCTCCAAGATACATATACTTAGGTCTGACAATGGCACTAAGTATACATCTAACATCATGTCAACCTATTTAAGCACTCATGGAATTATGCATCAAACAGGTTGTGTGGGTACACCACAACAAAATGGTGTTGCAGAGAGAAAAAATAGGGATTTGTTGGAAAAAAACCAGGTCCTTGTTGTTTCAAATGAATGTTCCCAAGATGTTTTGGTCCTAAGGCATTCTTACTACCACTTACATCATTAACAGGTTACCTAGTCGAATACTGAGTTCTAAATCACCCTATGAAATCCTTAAGGGAAGAACCATGGATGTATCTCACCTCAGAACTTTTGGGTGCATTTGCTTTGTCCACATTCAAGCTGCTCAACGTGGCAAATTGGAACCAAGAGCTACTAAGTGTGTATTCATGGGTTATTCAAGTTCTCAGAAGGGTTACAAGTGCTATAATTGAAGCACTCGAAAAATTATAATGTCCAGAGATGTGAAATTTGATGAATTCACTCCCTATTTTTCAAAAAACTTTGAGTCTATTTCGCAGGGAGATAGTTTCTTGGATTCATTTCCACTTCCCACTCCAGCTAAAGTGCCTGAATGTAGCTCCCAATTGCTCTCTATTAATCATACCGATGTTCATGTGAGTTGTGAAAATTCCACTGATCTTTCTCAAACTCAAGATCAACTCCAAGAAGCTGTGATTACTCCAAGGAGAAACCTTACCAGAGATAGGCAACCACCTACAAGGTTTCAAGAGTATGTGGCTTATACTGCAAGGCATCCTATCTCTCAAGCTGTTACTTATAAAAATTTGTCCTCATCTCATGCATCTTTCCTTAGTCTGTTGTCTAATGAAACTGAACCTAAAAGTTTTCAAGAAGCTAGTGTCAATCCAGTCTGGTAAGAAGCAATGCACGAAGAACTTAAGGCCTTGAATGATAATCACACATGGAGTGTTGTCAAGCTTCCCAAAGGGAAGAAAGCTGTGGGAAGTAGGTGGATTTACAAGACAAAATTTCACTATGATAGTGAAATTGAAAGGCACAAGGCCAGACTAGTAGATAGAGGATTTACTCAAACATATGGCATTGATTACAATGAGACATTTGCTCCAGTTGCCAAGATGAACACTGTCAGAGTACTACTATCTGTGGCTGTTAATCATGAATAACCCTTGTTCCAAATGGATGTGAAGAATGCCTTTCTTCATGGTGACCTCGAAGAAGAGGTATACATAAGATTACCACCAGGACATCCTCAAGAGAATGAAACTAATATGGTCTGCAAACTTCACAAAGCCATGTATGGACTCAAGCAATCTCCTCGTGCATGGTACTCCAAACTTAGCTCAGTTTTGGAAGTTGCAGGATTCAAAAGAAGCCATGCTGATTCTTCCTTATTTGTTCAAATTGGTTCAGCTGGTAAACTCATAGTACTTATATATGTTGATGATTTAATCATTACAGGAGACAATATTGATGAACTTAATGTTCTCAAGCAATCCCTTCACCACAAATTTGCAATCAAAGATTTAGGAGTTCTCAAATATTTTCTTAGAATTGAGATGGCTACTTCTAATAAGGGTCTGTTCTTAAATCAAAGAAAATATGTGTTGGATCTTCTTAATGAGGCAAAAATGATGGACTCCAAACCTACTCATACTCCTTTAGTCAGCAAGCTCAAGTTAGATGTTGAAGGCGAACCTTTAACTGATCTCAGCACCTATCAAAGATTAGTTGGGAAACTCATTTATCTTACTATTACGAGACCATGCATTCTCATAACTCAATTCACTAGGAAATGGTCAAAAGACTTCTCAGGTACCTCAAAGGCTCAGTGGGAAGGGGTATTCTCATGAAGAAAAATGGTTCAACTCACATTATGGGCTACACCGATGCTGATTGGGCAGGTAATGCCCTTGATCGTAAATCTACCACAGGTTTTTGTACCTTCGTTGGGGGCAACCTTATTACATGGAAGAGCAAGAAACAAGTTGTGATAGCTAGGTCAAGTGCGGAAGCTGAGTACCGTGTGATGGCATCCACTACTTGTGAGCTTATTTGGTTAAAAAGTCTCTGTACAGACCTAGGTTTTTCAAGTTCTCAACCGATGTATTTGCACTGTGATAACCAAGCTGCCATGCACACCGCATTGAATCTGGTGTTTCACGATAGAACAAAACACATTGAAGTGGATTGTCACTATATCCGTGCCCAAGTTCAAGCCAAAGTAATCGAAACCGTCTTCACTCGAATTCATGATCAACTGGCAGACATTTTCACAAAAACCCTAGAGGCTACTCAGTTTCAAAGGTTGCTTTGCAAGCTTGGATCAATCAACCCCTTTGATCCAGCTTGAGGAGGCGTGTTGAAAGAAGTCATCAGTGGTCAAGGTTCTAGTTGCATATGCAACATCAGTTATATGCATCATCAATTTCAAGGTACAAGTTGCATCTGCAACTTCATCTACTCACATGTGAGTTGCAGCCGCCACTGTGCATTCATGTGTCATTTGGTGAATGAGATAAAGCTGCATCTGCAACTTCCTACCTCTCATACTGTGTTGCAGCTGTTCCATGCATCTTTCTCCATAGTTTTAGTTTTCATACTTTACCTAGAAACTTGTATCTAGTTTAGTTGGTTTAACTAGTGGCCCATCTCAGTGGCTTGCAGCTGTCTTTTGTCTTTAGCTGCTAGTCTTGCTCGATCTCTCTATATAGAGCCCTCTCTTGTAATTGTTACTCACGAATGAATACAAACAATCACTTTGAACTGGAAATCAACATAGTCAAAGAGTTATCAAAGGAAAAATGAAAAGAAAAGAAAAATTAGAATGTCTTGCTGTCTCGACTACCACCAGCAACCTTACGATGGCACTTCTTATCTCCTCGTCCACGCTTTTGAGGTAAAACGATCAACTTCGTTGAACCAATTGCAGTTAAATAAATTTGTGATAGGAATGCGTTCCTTTATGATAACACACCCTTCAGGAACATCTACAGAAAGTCCCAGAGCAAAGCATCACATTCCGGATTAAATAAAGAGAAAAATAAAGCTATTACATGCAAACCGATGCAGATAAACATACACTGCCATATGTATGCATAAGCTTACACATGAGTGATATCACTGCACATGAATCAATGACCTACCACTCGTTACTGGAAACTCAGCCTCAATCCTCCTTAATATAGAAGCCAATCTGCTCATAAATGGTGGACTTATCATACTTTCATGCAGCTTTGTTAGCTTCAGCCAATTCAAGCACATCATACCCTATATAGTGCCTTGAAATTGCAAAGTTCACATTCTGATGCCACAAGAACCTGAAGTATTCAAAAATCAAGGTTTACGTAAAGCTCAAAGACAAATATGAATTGCCCGTCAGCACGATAACTGGTTGCAGTATCACACTGTTACATAAAGTGCATGGTGAATTTAAGTGTCACTGTTAAAAATTACTGATAGTTGCTGTATGAGGCAGGGTAGTAATTTCAAATTCCCAACCATGCTACTACAGGCGTGCACATAGCATTAGTCAGAAAAGAAGTGTACCTTTCTAAGACTTGAAACGAAATTCGGATCCTCGCCGATGAGGATTTCAGGGATCCGTAAATTATATTCGTACATCGTACATTGTGTGGTCATACAATGAACGAGTATGATTTACGAATACGAATATGACATACGATGAACGAGCACAATTTACGAATCCTCAGAATCATCATCAAAAAGATCCGGAGAGGATCTTGTTGGTGAAATGGATCCACCACAAGCCGAAGCTTTCCATCAATCCATTTAGAGTATCTGACATTGGGGAAAATCCTATGCAATAGAAGCTTCGGAATCTACCACAAATACATTAAGGGTGTAGTCAAACTTGGATTTGAGAAGATTTTAATAGATTTTGATACGTGATGGATTTCATAGAATTATATAGAATTCTGCAAAATCCATATAGATTTTGGAAGATTTGAGAAGATTTGTATAACAGATTTCTATGGATTTTGAAAGATTCTGTAGCGTTGAATCTTAACCATCAAATAAATCAAA
Organism: Pyrus x bretschneideri; assembly: GCF_019419815.1. NCBI lineage: Eukaryota > Viridiplantae > Streptophyta > Magnoliopsida > Rosales > Rosaceae > Pyrus > Pyrus x bretschneideri. Next base: position 761,964 of record NW_025999557.1, read on the forward strand.
TGGTGATAAATGTATCTAGGTCATAAATCTAATCAAAATGAAATTGTTCATGCTATGGAGCTGCATCTCTTGGAGTAGAAAAAAAAATTCAAGATTATCACATAAACCCAACTCCTCAAAGATCCCCCAGTGCACCCCTTTCCAATCCTACTTCCTCCCTCACTTTATTCTTATCCCTTTCGTTGTCACCTTATGTATTATGGATTTGAAATCCTATGGTGTGAGGTAGGATTTTATTTGGCTTGGTTATATATAATTCTTCCTCTCAAGTCCCACAAAATCCACAACTTCATGAAATCCTACAAAATCTTTAATTTTTTAATACATCTAGATTTGGATGGACTTTAAAACTGACTATTAAAATCTCCATTGACTACACCTAGATTTACATGGATTCTAAAAATCCATTAAAATCGGTTGACTACACTATATTTTTAAAATCATTTAAAATCTTTTCAAATCCAAGTTTGATTACACCCCCTAAGTGTCAATAACATATAAAAATTTCCCCAATGCCTTTTAATCCGGATATTTGGAGCAAATTCTAGACAACGCCCCACTATTTCTATTAAGACTTAAGAGAAATGCTAATACTATGTTTGGATGAGGGAAGTAAACTTAGAATTTTGACAAGAGTCAGTTTATAAATTGACATGCACCAATTTCCTTGTTTGAATTCATAAACATGGAAATTTTGAATTTCTAGGTGGAAAAAACACTTGGAATTCGGAACCTTTAAGTTTCATGTGAATAGGTATCATTTCTAAATTTCTACAAGTAAGAGTTTAAGAATAACAAATTCCATATTCAAATTTTATTGTTATTTTAGGTTAACCAAATAAGAAAATTCACAAAATTCTAAAAAATAAAATTTCGTCACTTCAACTTTCGTCCTTTTAAAATTCCTGTCAGCTTACATTTCAACATCAATTTTCGAATCAACATTATAAAATATTGTGCAAAAAAATAAGATAGAGTCCATAGAGAGCCCCACTTTTAAAAAAGTCACCTTAATATTTTTATTCTATTAAATTAAATTAAAAGCACCACCTGATAAAATAGATGACATTGGCCTTGTTTGGCAGCTCGGACTGTTCTAACTATTTCAATCGGATAGCATAAATAGCCACCGGATAGTACTGACTAAATTAGTCGGACATTTCGTGCAGTATCGGACTAATGACCGTATTATTTTTAGGATTTGGATCATCTCCTGAGCAAGGGAGACGGATCCTCCTGACCCAAACACACGAGCCCTTAGATTTTGATCCAACGACTACAAACAAGAGGTCCCTCTAAAAGTTATAATAATTATAGCCATTGGATTAAAATATAACAGTCCATGTATTTGGGTCAAGATGCTTCGTCTCCTTCGCTCAGGAGAGGATCCAAATCCTTACGATAGGAAGCAAATGAAAAGGTCCCAAATTAGAGCAAAATCTAATTTGAAAAAAAAAAAAAAAACTAATGAAAAGAACTTGAAAACTTTGAGTTTTAACGATAAAAACAAAATAAAAGGTAAAGTGAATAGTACCAGGATTGACTTTTTAGTGTAAAAATGTTGTTTTTCGTTAAAGTAAACAGTACCGAGAGCTTTTCATTGCAGATCTCTTGAAAAAAAATGGTAAGTTAAGGATTTTTCTTTGGCAGCTTTCGTTCCCTAGTGGTCTGCAGTGGTTCAAAGCAATCAGATCATGTGAGATGTGGGGCCGACGCAATGAATTTTATGCTTTCTAGGTTTGGGTTCGTGCAGTAGTTCAAGGCGGCAACAATTTGCAACCATGGGATCTCATTTCAAGATACAACAACAATGGCAGACTCGAGTGCAAGATGGTGGTGCAAGCAATTATAGAAAAGCAGTGGGTCATGGGGGGCGACAATGCGGGTTCCCAGAACGAGTTGATTCAGGCGGCGAAGACAACTTTGGACGGCACAGCTCTCCGATTCTAGTTCAATCTGCCACCATGGATGTCTGAATAGGGACGTCATGGCCTAGGTTTAATTTGCCACCTTTGATTTTCTGTTTGTATATGGTTGATGTTGATCAGAGATGGGGAGGGAGAGAGAAGAAATATTTAGATGAGCATGTCGTGATGTGAGCAGAGAGGTTGAGAGCGCAAGCTTGATTTGCCAAACTAATTATACGGAGGTTCTGGGGAGGATAAATTAGCGGGTGTGAAGGGTATTAAAATGGTGGGACCGGTTTAATTATCCGGTGCTTAATTAGTACAGATGAGCACCAAACAACTTATACCGTTTTATACGGCCTGCCAAACAAGGCTATTGACTTTTCCTAGCATCCATACACTGCAAAAGGTAACACCAAAACCAAGGTTAGAAGTGCCAATTTAACTAAGACAGGCCAAACTCCAGTTGCAAAGCCCAACGTCTACAGGTTAAAGGTTCAACAACAACTTACCAAGCAGCACTTTGAACAGAACCTGGACCAGAAGTTGAATGTGAGCTAGAGCCAGATCGGTCAAAACTTATGGTACATACGACGGTGCAAACTTCTTCAACTTTCGGTTAGGTGGTAAAAGGGCCAGGCCAGTTTGGTGTAGGTATTATGCTGAAATTACAGTATTATACCAATCTGTTTATGTATAATTTTATATCACTATCCTCAAACATGCATGTCTATGCGTGTTTCTTTGCAATGGTTCTATTAATTTCCATGAATCATATAAACTAATCTTAATAATAAGCAATGCTAGCTACCCTCCTATCTGCATTTCCCTACTTGCCTTCCCCACTTATTTCTTGACACATGGACTTCACTACAAATGCAGTAGGGAAGGCACTAGGGAAAAAACCACCAATCTCGTATCTACAATGCAAGTAGGGAAGAAACTAAACATCTAAAAGCACCAGTAAATCCTTGAAACCAAAAAGTGGTGTTATTGGCATTGCCAAAATGTCATACTGCACTCCACCGGAATTCCGATATAACCAAGGCTTCGAATTTGAAGGAGATAAAATTAGTCATAGTAAATTACTACTGGTGTCATGGGATGGGACTAAACATCTTTTCTTTTTTGAACAAATGACATTATCTACACTAAGAAGGTGAGAGAGTGAGTTAAGCCTCATAAGAATCAAACCTAAGACATCTCACTTACAAGTGAAAATGAATATCACTAAAACGTAATACTAAATAGCTAATATCGCTTATGTAGTTATATTTAAAGAATAACCATTTTATTGAAAGAAAAAAAGTTTTTAAGTAATTGCGAATTGAACTAGTTGGTCAAGATTTTATGCTCTTCCACTTGCGCACAAGTTTAAACACGGAAGAAGATCCTCTCCGGATCCACTTTGTGGAGATCCTAAAGATCCTCACATCCTAGCCATTCATCGTATATCGTGCGATCAATTTTCGTCAAATACTATTTGTGTTTAATTTTAAATAAAAATGTCAAATAATTTATGATTGCACGATACACGATGAACGGCTAAGATGTGAGGATACCTACAGTGAATCCGAATGGAATCCAATTCCTTTAAACACCCCTTTGATTATTAGAAAGTTGATTATTTTTTAAGTCATTTCAAACTCACTTTCGATCGAAACTTGACGGTGAAATTGACTTATAAAGTTCCCCATTAGACGAAAAATCCACCCTTGTTGGTATTTGTCACTACCATCAGCTTGGCGAAAAATCCTCGATAACGATTTAATCAAAATCATAGAACATTTGAACAATCTAAAATATGACAATCATTTTTCTTGTTTTGCATGATTCAATTTATGACTTTTATTGTTTCATTCCACAAGCTGATTAAAAATGTGAGTAATGGTTTTTTTTTTTTTTTTTTGAGTAAAAGGTGTGATTGTTGAAGTTTTACAAGAATTTTTGTGTGTACGGTAAGAGAAAAATATGAGTATTTGGAAAGTGGTCATATCATTTGATGAGTCACATAAGCAAAAAAATTAGTAAGAATTAGTTGTGAGTCCTAACACGTTAACATACCGGAGTTTTGTCAATTAGATCATGATGTATGAATTTCAAAAAACTTATTGTATGACAAAATTTTCATGAAAATGGGTTATATGACCTTTTTCTTCTTGCGAATATTTGCAAAACCAATTCAAAACCATGAGCAACAATTGTTGAAATAATAAGGTTTTAAGTGTAATAAAATCACATAGGAATTTTTATTTTTATTTTTAACAAACAATATTATTTATACTAAGGAGGATGGGGTAAGCTTAACCTCACAATTGGCTAGCAATAATATGGTCCAAAATCATATTTGGCGAGAATCGAACTTAATACCTCTCACTTACAAGTGAAAAAAATACTACTAGATAAAGTATTAAATGGCCACATAAAATAATTTTAAACAATCATAAAAATTTAATGTAAATCTACCAGCATAGACAGTGCTAAACAAATATGAATACTATATGAACTTGAGTTCGAGTTAAGGCAAGTGTTGGACAGTAACTTAAAAAAAATTACGTATAACGGTGTTTATGGTTATCCGCGCTCATCTCTTATAGGGTACAACAACTCTCTTTGCAACAGAAGAATAATTATCCTAGAACTCTCTTTATTTTGGAACTATGTATGTGCATGCAAAAAGCGAGATTAATTCAGTTTGACTACTCTATTTAGTAGAAGCAAGGAACAAGCAAGGTATAATCCGAGTTTGTTTCACTTATGAGGACCGGAATTGAATCCATTCTAAACTTTAGTGTCTGGAGTTTAGGGATAAAAAAATTTGAGCTTTTGATTTGTGTAGAAAAAAAATCGGAGTTGTTTGTTTGTGGTAGATGAGCCAACATAATAAATTAATGAGAATCGTCGAATTCAATTTGTGTGATCCAAATTTTTAACCTCTAGGTTACAGACACTATAGTTCATGTAAGGATCCAATTTCACGAAGACAAATCAAAATACTGAGGCCGAGAGAGTGGGCCCACAATCTAAAAGCCTAAAACTTGCCGACAGGATCCTCTTCGGATCTTTTGGTAAGGATTCTGATAATCGTAAATTGTGTATGTTCATCGTATATCATGCGGTCAGTTTTTATCAGGTACTGTTTGTATTTAATTTTAAATAAAAATATTTAAAATAATTTCTGATCGTATGATATACAATAAATGAATATGATTTACAAATCTCCATAATTCTCACAAAGAAAATCCGATGATCGGATTCTAAAACTTGGGGTGGGTCGGTTCCAGCGACTCGTTTATTTGTCCGAGTGGGAGAAGACAGCCATAAATTTCATCAAAGCATGATTACGTGGATAACTGTTGGTAAATTAAATAAGACACGGACAGCTCTAGTTAGGTCATTCATTGTTTTCATAATCTATGCACCACTGGGTGGACCGACCCATGATTAATAGCATTCACGTTATTAACTTATTTATTGTTTGTTTACTCACATTAACTTTTCCACGTTTCGTATGGACTTGGATTGTCTGTTCTTCTCATTCCATATATTTTTTATCTTCTCTTATATTATGTGGTCATGGTTAAGTCATATTAGACCTGACAGTCGTGTTGTGTTTCTCGTGTTCGTGTTGTTTTGGTGTCATACTTGATAGCTTAACAGGTCGTGTCGTGTAATACCCGTTAAAGTAAATGGATAATATGATCCGATCCGAAATCAACCCTTTTAATATTATCAGGTAATATGACCCAACCCGTTACCCGTTAAGAAAAATATTTTTTAAATCAATAAAAATGAAAATGAAAAACATAATTTGACACAAAAAAATGTAAAACATAATATTAAATTAGTAAATACATACTAAATTTCGGAGTTTGCCCCTTAATGAAAATTGTAAAGCTTTTCATTATGAGTGATTACATTTTTCACACTTCTACAATAATTATTATTAATTTTATTAATTTTGCACTCAAATAAAAAATACTATTCATGAGATTTGGAGGGTTTTAAAAATCTAAACGACCATGTAATCATCGTCTAAGCGTTGAGGATGCAATTATGAAAATTTATTATGCTTTCACATATTTCAGACTTATCCATTAATGATTGTGAATTTTGTTTATTTTGAACTCCCTTAAAAATACTATTCATGAGACTTTGTATGGTTTTAAAAATTCAGACAATCATATACTCATCATCAAAGCGTAGATGATGCGACTACGAGCATTTGCATATTTTTTTCATATTTTTTGCACATGTAAATTAATTATTATAATTTTTTTAATGTGCTTAGTATTTTTAAATTACTTAATATTTTTATTTTTAATGTGTTTTATGATTTTTAATCTCAATCTTTGTGTCACATCCTGGCCCGGGCGGATCACTTCCCGGGTCCGCTCCACCACCATAGCACGATATTGTCCGCTTTGGGCTTACCATTCCCTCACGGTTTTGTTTTTGGGAACTCACGAGCAACTTCCCAGTGGGTCACTCATCATGGAATTGCTCTAGCCTCCTTCTCGCTTAACTTCGGAGTTCCTACGGAACCCAAAGCCAGTGAGCTCCCAAAAGGCCTCGTGCTAGGTAGGGATGGGAATATACATATAAGGATCACTCCCCTGGGCGATGTGGGATGTCACAATCCACCCCCCTTAGGGGTTTAACGTCCTCGTCGGCACACACGCGACCAGGGTTAGGCTCTGATACCAAATTGTCACATCCCGGCCCGGGCGGATCACTTCCCGGGCCCGCTCCATCACCGTAGCACGATATTGTCCACTTTGGGCTTACCATTCCCTCACGGTTTTGTTTTTGGGAACTCACGAGCAACTTCCCAGTGGGTCACCCATCATGGGATTGCTCTAGCCTCCTTCTCGCTTAACTTCGGAGTTCCTACGGAATCCGAAGCTAGTGAGCTCTCAAATGGCCTCGTGCTAGGTAGGGATGGGAATATACATATAAGGATCACTCCCCTGGGCGATGTAGGATGTCACACTTTGCCTATAATATACTATAAAAATAAATAAATAAATAAAACTTAAATTTTAAAATTTATATAGAATAATAATTAATAAATAATATATACATATTCATTATATCTATTGTATTTTATAGTAAGTTTTTTTTAGTAGTTTAAAAAAATTAAAATCATCAAAATAACTTTTTTCTTATCGTGTCGAAACAGGTTACCCGCATGTTACTTTCGTGTAAATCTATTAAGGACCTGTTATTAACGGGTTATTATCGTGTGACCCAATAATGACCCGATCAGTTATTGTGTTGATCCGAAATCCGTTATTTGTGTGTCGTTTACATGTCGTGTAAGAAATTGCCAGGTCTAAGTCACGTCAACATTTTATATTCCCATTACTTTTTGTTTTATTATTTTTATAAAAAAAATCAATATAAAATGTTGATGCGGCTTAACCATGACTACAGAAATAGGAGGGGATGAGAAATGTATGGGATAGGAAGGGCAGACAATCCAAGTCCGTCTCGTATTGTATGGGCCTGATTAGAGAAATGCTAAGATCATTTATAAAAGAGATGTCAAAAATGTCATATAGACATAGAGCTCGTTTGGATGTGCTTTTAAAATACCTGAAAGTGCTTTTGGTGAAAATGTTTTCAGAACCAATCTTTAGTAAAAATGCAAGTGATCCAGGAAAAGCACTTAAAGTGCTTCTTGGAAGAAGCACATAACTGGTGCTTCTTGTAGAAAGCACTTCAAGTGCTTTTGGAACCTAAAACAATTTTTTCTAAAAGCATTTTTAGTCATTTTAAAAGCACATCCAAATAAACCCATATAACGATAACAAATGATGTACTATTTACTCCAGCCAAGATGTCAATGATGACATGCCTAAGCTGACATGGACGATGTAAAATTTAAAGCTGCCTTCAAATTTGATTTTTGTTATTTCTAAAGGCATTCCAATTGTCTTACCTTAAATGCTAGCACAATTAAGTATTATTTTATTATTTTTAAACCAATAACAACCCAACTTTTATTATTTTTGTTTAAAAAAACATAAATAAAAAAAATAAATTTTTGGCATACCGGGTGGAAGGAAAATATTGACGATATGTCAAATTACTAAGTCAGTCATCAAATTTAAATTTGATATTTTGAATTTGACATCTTCTTTGTAGATGGTCTAAAAAGGCTCTTTTAAAAGTGAGACTCTCTATGAATTTTTTGTCGTCTTATGTTTTTGGCATAATGTTTTTATAATGTTGACACGAAAATTGTTATTAATTTATGAGGTGCCAGAGAGTTCACAAAGAGTCATAAATTGTTATTAAATTATGAGGTGCCAGAGAATTCATAAAGAGTCATACTTTAAGAGAGTATCACTAGCATTTGTCATCCAATTATCATTAACCCCAAACTTTTAGACATAGAAAGGGATGATTTGTTATTGTAATTATTTCATATCAGTAGCATTGCACACATGTATAATCATAAGCCCAAACGCCATATTATAGGATATCGACTGCTTGAAGAAGAGGTTCAGTTATTTTTCTTGTTAGTGGCAACGACTCGAATGTAACATGGTGGGTCATGAATTGGTTAAACATGGACTCTACAATGGAGGTTTTAATATATGGATGGAGGAGGAACCACTTTGGCTATCCCCCTTCCTTCAGTTTGATTTGAGAATGACAACTAATTGTAAGTGGTGAGCAAGTCGGTGAAGCATTATTTTTCCCTCTTCTTTGGAGGTTTTTAGTGAGGCTTCCCTTGCTCCCCCAAAATTCTTGTAATCTGTTTGTTTAACAGTAATGGAAATTTCAGTTATGATAAATAAAAAAAAATTAAAAATTAAAAAAAAAAAAAAGATAAAAAAGAAAGGCCATAACGTGGAATTGTTGTAAATGTCGGTAACACAATGCTACATGAATATGTAACGTTACGAATTCACCATAGGATGATATATTCACATTATCAGATTTAGGGTTTGTATGTATGACTGCAACATAATCCTATAATTTGAATGAATTTGTAATGTATTCACATTTTTGGGTTTAAGGTTTGTATATCAATGACTGCAATATACATAACTATAATTCAACTGAATTTGTTACACTACATTAACATGTCATCTTTTTTTCGACACGAGATGTTATTGTCTCACACAAACATTCATCGTAATTAATGGACCCTTGAATTGATAACAAATATTAGCCTAGTGCAACCTCCGGTTCAACATAACTTATGCATCGTGCCATTGCCAAAGTCCGTATCAAAACCTAGTTTAAAATCATCAACAAGAAAATCTTGCTGTTGAGAATGAATCTTACATTGATGAGATGAGGGACCTTGCATATGCTTATAAGTGAGTTGGATTACTCCCCGTATTGCCATGGTTTTATGGTGGAACATCAACTTCTTCACTCACTCAAACAACACTACTTAGTGCTACAATTTATGGAAAAAACACATTGCCAAGCTTACAATGCTCCTACAAACTAGGAACATTTCCTAAGAAATCTTACCTCTTATGTGTTAAGTGGCATCATGTGACAGCCCGTCCCGAAAATATCGAAAACGCACGTGTGAAAAGACAGTTTTGCCCCTAGTTCGATTTCGTTACGATTATTGGTTGTTTTTGTGTTGTGTTGGCATGTCTTTGGGCCACACACACACTCCCACACTTGCACCACCCTCTGTCCCTTTCCCTGTAAGTTCCTCGAGCCCCATTCCCTTCCTTCTTCTTTGAAAACGTACGGACACACACCCAAAACCTCTCAAACCTTTACAGATCGAGGGAACCAAGACCACATTCGAGCTCGTGAGGCTCGTGGGAACCCAACCATACCATTTTCAGGTAAGAATATCAACATTTTCACATCGATTCGAAGTTGTCCGATTTGAGTACTATTCATGCAAACGTAATTCCTCACGTTTTAGGGGAAATGAAGCTCGTAGGTAGCTTGGTGAGGTCCCAAGGAGTCTCGGAGTAGCTCGTTTGAAGAATTTGGACGTCGGGATCACCGTGTTCGAAGTTGGCCGGTTTTGGATTGTGTGGACAGGTATGATCTCGTAGTTTTTAACCCTTAAAAGTGGTATATCGTTGTTCTCCTAGGTCTAAGCTTCAATTTGGTGGTAATTTCATGAAATTTGGACGAAAAACGAACGAGATATTGAAGTTTTAAAATTTCCCAGTTTTCCGACGCCGGCGACGGCACCGGAGAATGGTCGGGGAAGAAGACGGAATATTCCGTCAAATCTGACGGAATATTCCTGACGCCGTTGACGGAATCCTTTAGAACTAACGGAATATTCCCTACGGCGTCAGTTGACGCCGTCAGCGTGCCAGGCACGTGCCTGCGTGTGGCCGGCGCGTGGGGGCGCGTGCGGCGGTGAAAAATTTTTCTAAAAATTTGGGTGTGTTCCTGAGGTTGTGTAGAGCACGTTGGTATATTCAATTGTCCATTTTGAGCAATGTATGAGAAGTTATTACGAAAGGAAGGTTATGTGCTTTAAAATTAATGTTTTTATAGTATTTTCGCATATAGGTGAGACGTATCCCGAGGACGAGCGTGGTCACTCGAGGCAGGGGGGCTACGACCTTTCCACTTATCAGTAAGTGGGCTTTTGGTTTTCCGTATATACCTATATACTTATAATTCCCAGAAATTTATATAAATGTTTATTAGTTATATGCCATTCCTTTTATATTATTGGTTATTATGCATGATTAGTTGCATATATGTTTATTTATATATTCATTTATATGTTTATATATATATATATATATATATATATATATATATTGGTGCTGTGGAGGCACAGGTAAGTGCCAGGTAAGTGTTATTTAACATTTGCATTAAATAGTGATTAGAGGTGCTTAGAGAGCTCATAACCTGCACCCCCGGTGTTAGTGCTTCCGCCCAGAGTAGGGCACAGTCCTTCACGTGTTGTTCACCTCCCGCACCACACGCTCAGCTTGGATCCAAGTTAGGTGCACAGTCCTGTCGTACAGACCACTTTAGGTGGTTCCGACTTGTAGGTGACCCGCGATTATTCGCACAGCCTTCACGTGATCGTAGCACTAGAGCGTTTATATGTATTACACCCAGGCTTGTCGTACAGACCACTTTAGGTGGTTCCGACTCGTGGGCAGGTTTAGTTATTGTGATTGAGATTTGAGCTCTAGATGCAGCCGTACAGGTCACGTTAGGTGACTCCGGCTGCCAGATTATGTATTATTGATGTGATTTATACCTGAGCACTTGCATTTCATTCTGAGGTTCCGACCTGGCATATTCTTGAGCATGTTTGGCATATCTATATATATACGTACATATGTTTATTTTCTGGGAAGTATACAAGTTTTACGGCGAGGGGTTAGAACTTATTTGTTAAATGGTTTTCGAAAAGCTTTGTTTTTGCCCACTCACGCTTTTGTTTTGCGCCCCTCCAGGTTCTAGCTGTTGAGTTGGTTTGGTGGTTTCCCAGAGGGCTTTCCCGGCATTTCTGACAGACGATCACCAGCGTATGTTCACCTTCGAGTGCACTGTTGTAACGCTATTTTAATTTGGACTGCTTTAGGCTTTCTGCTCTGAACTAGAGTCTCACCTACGCTAGCACTTATTACTTCTAACTTATGTATGCTAGTTTTCATTTATTCGTACTTTTACATTACTAGTTTATTAGCTTCCGCACTGTGCACATGGCTACGTCACTTCCACGTGGCGGCCAGCACGCCCTGATCTCGGTCGGGGTGTGTCACATTAGATGGTAATATTCTAGTTAGTTTTCTTTAGCTATTATTGAAGAGTTCTATAAAAGTTGTTATTTTTTAGAAGAGTGGTTAAATACATGTTACTTTAGCCGTTTGATAAAAGGGAACTTTAATGAAAAACTTCCGGTACTGTTTACTTTAACGAAAAACTATAGTTTTATATTAAAAAATCAATCTTGATACTATTCACTTTACCCTTTATTTTGTCATTATCGTTAAAACTCAAAGTTTTCAAGCATTTTTCATTAGTTTTCCTTTGATAAAAACTTACTTAAAAACTACATGGGTAAATGTCAAAATGATCCGAGCCGTCAAAATTTGATCTAACGGCTACAAACAGGAGACCCCTCTAAAGTTATAATAATTGTAGCTATTTGATCAATTTTGAACGGTCCGGATCAGTTGATCCGTGGGCTCAGATCCTTTGGATCCGGAGATCCTTATTAACCAATTACAATGCACAACATCAATTTCGTTTTACATTTAGAAAATTGTTGATATTTTGCTAAAATCCAACAAGTATTACTCAAAAATAGACTTGAAAAAAATTGTTACTTGTTGGAAAACTAACCGTTTGGGAGAAGGTAGAGAAAGGGCCGGCTACAGAAGAAAGAAGATTGAGAAGAACTTGAGGAATTATGTGTCTAATTACTCATGTTTAGTGTCTTTATTTATACTAATTATGATGAGTTTGTTGCCTACAAGTAATACAAGTTGTACAGGAAAATGATCTTCTAGATCCTATTGATTTCCTATTTCTAGCTACGCAATCACACTAGTTTATAATCGGATTCGTTCAATTTCTTAATCTTCAATTCAAGATCATCTTTAGAAAAATCTTGGAGATCATTCGGTCTTTCAAATGTATCAAATAAATAAACTATCATCGTAAATATGTTATTTGGACTGATATTGTAGATTTATTTCATACATTTGGTGCATAAATAATGTTTGATTCTAATTATTTTTCCTAGAGGTGAATAAGAAATTGAGGGAATTCCATTGTTATATTTATACGACAAAGATATGTTACTCCCAGTGTATGAGATATGTGCATTCTTCCATGAAGGATGCAAGTATTTTCCGTACTATAACGTAGTAAAATTCATAAAAGACTTTTTAGTCAAAATGGTACATGAGATTAACATAACTTCTCACTTTGATTCATGAGATTTGAAATCGAGTAGTCCTTAAGTTTGTTCACCGTCAACCATTTTGATAATTCAGTGAAAATTTTCTGTTAAATAAGAACTAAAATAACAAAATGATCCTTAATATAATAAATAATGAGTCAAAATGATTTGATAAACTTGAAGGTATTTTTGGAAAATGATTTGGACCTTCATTTTTTTTCTTTGTTTATTTTGTCATTTGGGTCGAACCAAATAAACAACAATAAACGACAGTTTAGACGAAGGGCGCTGAGAAGGCGGTGGAAAAGCCAACGACTTGAATCATTGAATCGGAATAAAACACTTAACAGCTTAACCCTAAACTTTTTTACGGACCACGCAGACCAAGTATATTTGTAATAGTTTCACTCTCGTTGCAAGCACGTGAGATGCACTCACGTCTTGGCAAAAGTGCTTTTCTTCCCTCGTTCAACCCTTTTTATATGTTTATGTTTTTTTTTTTAATTATTCTCCAATTTATGTTAGAAAAATACCAAGAATACTTTATCAAAAGGGAGACTCTTCGTGGTTGCTCCATCACCTCATGCTTTTTGACAAAATTTTTGTGCTTACATTATAAAATATTGTTCAAACAATATGAGGTGGCGCCACTTAGTATTACGGTCTAATGTTATTCTTATTCACTTGTAAGTGAGAGGTTTTAAGTTTAATTCTCGTCAAAGGTGAATTTGAACCATATTTTTGCTAGCCCATTGTGAAACTAAACTCATCTCCTCCCCTTAATATAAATAATATTGTCTATTCAAAAAAAAAATAATGTGGTGACGGAGAGTCCCATTTTGAGAGTCTCCTTAGCATTTCTCTTTATGTTAACATGGTCTAAAATTAGACGTGGTTTCATTACACTTAAAATGTTAATAAAACTTTTTATTAACAAGAGCAGGATAATTTACCCAAAATTAATTTAAATTATGAGGAGAGGGAGATGGAGGAAAGCTTGAATTCAATGCGTAGTGGGATGAAGAAAAGTGTTCTATCCACAATTATTATCCACCACTTTCCAACAAATTATTGTTCTATCCACAACTATAATCCACGACTTTTTAACAAAATACGTTAATTCTTTCTATGTAAATGAAATCAAGTATGAACCATAAGTTATAAATTGAATCCTAAGCCACTTAGTATTATAGGTGAGTGATATTCGATATCAATTTATCTTTTCACTTTTTAGTGTAAATACATCATTGTATACAAAAAAACTCAATTCCATAAAAAAATGCAAGGATTCCAAATTATTTTCATCACTGAAAGTAATATTAAAAATGTCACAAATTCTCATCTTCTCTTTTCTGTTAATAAAATAGTCACGTAGTAAAAAATTTTGTAAGCAAAAAGAAAAACCAAATATGATAGAAACTATAATATTACAAATGGAGAAGGCGATTAATGCCAATTTGGCCAAAAATGGAAATGAATTATTTCAATATTGTGACAAGTAAAACACTGAAGAAAACGATGCATGAATTGAAATAGAAAATTTTTGAAATTGTCTAAAGATAGAAAATTTCTAGACATTTAGGATTTAGTGATATTTTCCCTCGCTTTTGGCAAAACATATCTCTAATTTGAGTCATGCACCCCTTATAGAAAACAAAAAAAATTCTAAAGGAAATTATTATTGGCACTTTAAAATCTCATTTCGTACTCTAAACTTTTTATAATTAGAAAGAAAAATACACTTATGAGGAATGTAGATTAAATTTTTTGAAGTTTTAATAACAGTTCAATTTCTGAAAATAGTAAAATTAATTAGTTAAGTTGATTAAGGCAGAGACGGCGCGTGGGAAAGATGGTGAAAGATAAGAATGTCTTTTATGCTTTAGGCCTGTACAAACCACAGAGTCTGTCTTTTCTCTTTCACTGGAAGCTGGTGTTACCGCTGCTGGACACTCCCCCTTCTCACTCTACCAATTTTTTCTTTTTTTTTTACTCAATTTTTTATTTATTTATATTATTCGAGGGATTTGATGTTAATATTTGTTTAATTTTTGTATTCTCTTAAACTCTCCAACTCTACGTCTCTCTCCAGCCCCTGGGAGCCATTGATCCATGTCCTTCCTTCTCCAAATGCCCTGAATAATTTTCTAGGGTTTCCAGTAAAGGAGGCATTTTCAGTAGGAGGGTGCTTTGTCTTGAAGGTACTCAACATTCTGCGGGTTGTGCAAAAAGGTTTGGACTTCTTGGAAATTGGGGTTTTGTTTGTTGTGAATTTGTGGGTATTTTTATTAGCATTGAGAGTTTGCATTCTATGTGGAAGAACTGGCATTTTGAAGGTTTTATGTGCTCAATTTAACTTACTATGGTGAAAGATAGAAGATTTTCAAGATTCTAGGGTTTGGGTTTCTGAAATTGTGGGTTTTGCTTCTTGCAAAAGTGTGACTTTGGTGGGTTTGTGAAGGGGTGGATTCATACATTTGGTGCTTGTTGGATTATATACATTGGATGAGTTGAATTCTGGGTTTTGGTTAGGATTGTGTGGTAAAAATGCAAGATTTCTGAGGGTGAGAACAGTGGTTCTATAGGAGGGCATTGTTGGGGGTGGTTTTGGTGCATAATGGGTTGCATTTATTGTAAGCCCTCTGCAATTGAGGATAGCAAGGAGAGCCCCAGAGAGAGATTGTCCAACAAGGGGGCATCAGACTCGCGGACGACGAGGGTTGCTTCCTCAAGGAGGGAGGAAACTTATCGGCCGAAAGATCGATATGATGGCGATGGTGGGAGAGCAATGTTGACTGATACGCAAGTGAATGGGCCTGTTCGATCGCAAGGTGAGAATTTCGAAAGGAAGAGGGAAAAGATGGAGTATGTTGTTGCTCAACATCCTGGGATTGGTATCATTCCAAAAGCTGCAGAAGGGGAGCAGGTTGCAGCAGGGTGGCCCTCCTGGCTAGCTGCAGTGGCTGGAGAGGCCATCAAGGGATGGGTACCCCGTCGTGCGGATTCATTTGAGAAGCTAGATAAAGTATGCTTCTTTTCTTGTTTCGTTCTCAAGTAGCTTTATGGTGCAAGAAAAATCTGCATTATTGAGATTGAATTTGGTATTTTCTATTTCATTGGAATCTGTTTCCTTGTGGTTCATAACTAATTGAGGAACAAGGTTTACTAAGTAGCCAATTTAATGTTGGGGTTGAGGGCAGTAGTATTATTATTACTTATTAGTATTGACAAGTTTAAGAATGTTGCGTCAAGGTATACAGTATACTTATGAATAGGCACATGGAATTCATATGGTGCAAAATTCACTCTTTAGTTCTCCTACGTCTTTGGTAATTGTAAAAACTTTTAAAAGAAAAAGGCAATGGAAAACTTGGAGCTAAGGGCTAGTGTACACAGAAGCTTAAAGCATTGTTTATTAAAAATCATTTGACATGGGTGACTTGTTCAAGCATAACAGTTTTAAGGTAGTAGTTGGTTCTGCAAGTTATGAATGGAATTATCGGCACTTGTAGGATTTTGTTAATTTTCACTTAGGTAGGTTGGTTTTACAGTTTTATGTTTTGGGTACTCTATTGGATGCTGTTTGGTTGCTATGCTTATATATGTATCTGATTTTCACAATAACATTGAGAAAAGGAAAAGGTTTATGACATATAATAAATACCAAATCGCTCTATTCAGTTCTTTCCTCTGTGATATGATATCTCTGTTTTCGGTTATTTTCCTTGGTGCTATCTCTTTACACTTCCATATTAGCTGGCTTTGGTTGTGTCCTAATATTTATATTTTGCAGATTGGTCAGGGAACTTACAGTAATGTTTATCGGGCCCGTGATCTTGATCAAAAGAAAATTGTTGCCTTGAAGAAAGTGAGGTTTGATAACCTGGAGCCTGAGAGTGTTCGCTTTATGGCAAGGGAAATTCACATTTTACGAAGGCTTGATCATCCAAATGTTATAAAACTAGAAGGTCTAGTTACTTCAAGGATGTCTTGCAGCTTGTACCTTGTGTTTGAGTACATGGAGCATGATTTGGCAGGGCTTGCTTCACACCCTGGTCTGAAGTTTACAGAAGCACAGGTACTTGGTCGTCTTCTTTCCTTCTTATACTAAAGTAACAAGTTACTGCAGGTTTTTCGTCGGTTCTTGCTTTCTGTATCTGCATGATGTTCATGTTATGAACTTTCTCTCACCAGCATCCATTGATGCTACTGGTATTTTGTTTACTTTGACACTTGTGTAGTTGTGTGAATGCTATCCTCCAGTTTCATTTCACTTATGTATATAGACTACATGACTTATGGTATGCTAGTATCAAGACTGTTCAGTTGGATGGATGATTGAGGTTTAATTGATTTATTGGCAGGTTAAATGTTACATGCAGCAACTGTTATGTGGACTTGATCATTGTCACAGTCGTGGTGTTCTGCATCGTGATATTAAAGGTTCCAACCTTTTAATTGACAACAGTGGCATGTTGAAAATCGCAGACTTTGGTCTGGCAAGTTTGTTTGATCCTTGTCAAAATCAACCTTTGACAAGTCGTGTTGTAACTCTATGGTATCGTCCACCTGAGCTTCTGCTTGGTGCTACATACTATGGGACAGCTGTGGATTTGTGGAGTACAGGTTGCATAGTTGCTGAACTGTATTCTGGAAAGCCTATTATGCCTGGAAGAACTGAGGTATTTAGAGTTTTTTTTTTTTTTTTCTTATGGGCATGTAGAGTTGATGCTCTTCACTGATTTTTATCTTCCAACTATTTGGTAGCACAAACGCGCGCACACATGTTTCTGCTTTTAAATTGAATACTTTCTAGTTGGTGGAAGAATAAGAAATCAGCTAATAACCTTTCTTATTTAGTGGAAATCACCATAATGAATCATCTTCATAAATGTGTGCCGTAAACTTGCTTCCATCCTTATTCCTGATCCAGTTTGTTGTGATTTTACAACATGAACCTAGTGGTGGCATCTTGCATGTCTGTCTTGTGGCTCTCTGAATTGTTGTTCCTGTTAGGTTCATTATACACTACGAAGTAGTTTGAGTGTAAAATTTCAGATTATTCTTCCCCTTTCTTAGAAATGGTTTGTTAGATGTGAGATGGCTCTTTAGAGGTGGCTTTGTAAGTAACCTCATTGGGCCATGCCACCATGAAGGCTTTGTGGTTTTAGCTGGTAGGTTAGGGATAGTTTATGTACTGTTTCTGTTTGCATTCCAGTTGCTCAATTTCTCTGTGCCCTTGTAGTCATGCCGACTTTGTAATTATTAGGATGTCCCCTTTCTGTTTTTTACATTCAGAATCTCATATGCTTCTCTAAGATGTAAGTGTTGTGCAACTAAATAACCGGATTTTGTGGATTTTTACCTTGTAGGTGGAGCAGTTGCATAAGATTTTCAAGCTTTGTGGCTCACCTTCTGAAGAGTATTGGAGAAAATCAAAGTTGCCTCATGCAACCATATTTAAACCCCAACAACCTTATAGACGTTGTGTGGCAGAAACTTTTAAAGATTTCCCTGCACCAGCTTTAGCACTTATGGAGACCCTTCTTTCTATAGATCCTGCAGACCGTGGATCTGCAGCTTCTGCTCTCAAGAGCGAGGTTTGGATATTAATTTATTTCCAATTTAATGTTTTCTAAACAGGCATTATTTTTTCTGCAGTCTTTCTTTTAACTCGATATCTTCTTTGACACCATTCTATGTGTGCCTCACTGCTTGTGCATGCTTACATCTGCGGTAGAGCAGTAGATATGTTGTGCTTTCCATCTTTTGCCTGTGGTATTTTTGAAAGTACAACTTTACTGTGTTCAAGTCCACTTTTCATTGAGTTCACTCATTTAACGTCGTCTCTACTTTTATGCCATGTAATGGTAGCTAATTAGTAGCTCTGGAGATCATGTTAAGCAAACCACCAGATTGCAGCAATTTTTTTTGGTTTTTCCTGACTCTGCTTTTAAAGGCTACAATGTGTATTTTAATTGGCAGGAACATTTGATAACTCTCTTCTGCATTAATAACTATTTAGATTTTAGAATCATCCTATCTCTTTATGAGTTATTCTCCCATAACTTTGGTTGTATTTCTCATATGTTATCTTTTTGTTTCCTTATTTTTCACAGTTCTTTACAACAAAACCTCTTCCTTGTGATCCATCAAGTTTGCCAAAGTATCCTCCAAGCAAAGAGTTTGATGCTAAAGTACGGGATGAGGAAGCTAGAAGGTGAATGTTGTTGCATAAATTAGTAACTGACACTTAACTACAAGTAGAATTTTACCGTTTCTCAATTTATAGTTGCAAGGAAGTTGCACAGTTGGACCACTAGCGTGTGTTTATATATATTATATCTAGATTCTACACACATTTTAAAGTACTTACATTTGTGGCATGAGTAGTTCAGTCCCAACAATAACAAAACAAAGCCTTATCCCTCTAAGTGGGGTCGATTGTATGAATCCTAGAATGCCAATGTGCTAGGATTTTCTCCAAGTGTTCCGTTGGCCTCCCAAAAAAAAAAATGAAAATCCTAGAAAACACTGGATTTTCTCCAGTGTCGGACAGACTTGATGCATGATACCTGTGGGTGAAGTTGTTCTTTTGTGATTTTACTAAAGCTTCCGTGTAGGGGTTCTTTTGTTCTTAACATCAAATAATGGGAAACTATCTAAACCTAAACGTAATGGAATGAGTAGGCTTTGGTATTTAATAACTGATCTCATACGAGTCTGGACACTGGAGTTTCCCTAAAGCACCCTAGTTTTGTACAATTTTTCGTTGGTTGGGGCTGTGTACGGTTGTGATTTAGTCTCATTTATGAAGTGCATTAGTATAAAACCATTTATTATTTCTGTGTACATGCTTACACACTGATGGTTTTTGGTTGAATTCTGTCTACTCATTTCTCAAGATTTAATTTGAGTATTGTGAACCTGATATAAAGTTTGGTCCTATATGTATAGTTTTTTCCTCTTCTATTTTTAACATTGTTAATGTGGGTGGTGTATATAGTAACAATCTTTTTCCACACATTGGTAGACAAGGAGCAGCAGGGAAGGGCCAAAGGCTTGACCACGAAAGGAGAGGAACAAGAGAGTCTCGAGCCATACCAGCACCTGATGCTAATGCTGAATTAGTCATGTCAATGAAGGTAACCTGATGTTATTTTAACTAAAAACACTCACTTGGCTCCATCATTGATTTATGTTCTAACCTTTTATGTATGATGATATTTATGTGTTGCCTTTCTTTTCTGTTTTTTACATGAACTTGCAGTATTTAATTGACATATTCAATGCACTTTTATTGCATAGAATCTGCCAGAAAATATCTTATATATTTTCTCTTCTACTTCTTTAAAAATCATGTCTTTTTTTCAAGTTTTCTACTATGAAAGGGGGCTTTTATGATCAACCCAAATTTTTCCTTGAGTTATATATACCCGTGCTTAGCTTGTGATTTCTACCAATGTGATTAACTCAACATAACATTGATGGTCTTGTTAATTACAGACTTGCTTTTCTTCAACTACGGAATAATGTATTTTTCAGCTGTGAAATAATTTCTTTCACCTATAATCTTGCGTGATCCAAATTGCATGTTATTATTCAATGCAAGAAATTGTTGGACTCAAATTTCTCTTGGAGACCCTTTGTTGTAAATTATTCAGTATTGTTTATGATATTACATTCATATGGGATATATATCTCAATACAAGGGGTTTTCTTGTTACAGAAAAGACAAGACGGTTCTAAGAGCCGGAGTGAGAAGTTTAACCCTCATCCAGAAGAAGTAGCTTCTGGCTTTCCAATTGATCCACCTAGGCTATCACAAGCCGTAGATGCAAGTGTAGAACATCATGGACATAATCATAAGCGAGCTTCCCATTCAGGGCCATTGGCTCACCGGGCTGCATGGGCCAAGTCTACTAAGAACCCAGATGATGCTCCAAAGGTTTCAACTGGAGCTGACTTGTCAGCAATGTCAGGTTTAGTGGTAGCAAGGAGGAGTATGTTTTCTGAAGAACGCAGAAAAAGGTCTAGTTCTTCACAAATGGAAGTTCCAAAAGCAATAGGCACGTTTCCGGGTTCCTTCAAGGAGGCATCAGATCCCCTACAACAGGATCAAAAGCAGGTCATTGCAGGTTCTCATCAAAAAGAAGATATTCGAAGCAACAAAGATCCAATTATTGTGAGTACCTGAACTCAAGCCTTTTCCCCTATGATGGGGTTTCCTCGTTGATTTATAATCGCTTGTGTAAAGTAACCTCAAGAGTGTGTGTTTTGTTTTAATTTTGATTTGTGGTTCATAAGCTATTCTTTATGGTTTATGTTTCGTTTTTTTTATTTTTTATTTTTATTTTTTATTCTTATTGCCCAATACATCACTTTTTATTTCTGGTTACTTCAGGTTGGTTACGGATCAAGGGGTCACAAAATGCACTACTCAGGTCCGTTGCTAGTCCCCTCTGGCAACGTGGATCAGATGCTGAAGGACCACGATCTCCAGGTCCAGGAAGCTGTTAGACGAGCACGCCTAGACAAGGCAAAGGTCAGAAAATTTCACGCTGAGGCGAACCAAATATCCACCAATTCATTATTTGTTTCCGGTCGTTGAGCTGGCATAAGTAGACCCGAAAGCAGAGCATCAGCAACAGGAAAATCACCGCAGATAAAATTGCTGGTTTTCTCTTGTGAAATGTGAGTTATTCATTGGTGGGGGGTGCCTTTATTTTTTTTGTATAGGGGGCCGGCACTCGTGGAAGAATAGCCGGTGCCCATTTTTAACTAAGTTTATAGCACACGCTCGCTCGCTCTCTCGCCCTCTCACCTGTATCGTTTTCCCTCCTTTGCTGCTGAAAATATGGCCCATTCTTGTAGAGCTTGTTATAAGCCATAAGCTGTAGAGTATGTGGGAAATATGAAAATTGTGTTTTGTGATGGAAAAGAGTAATTTCCTTGTGCTGTTATAACCACCTTCCCCTTTGTCAACTTTATTTACTTTTTGGATAGAAAATGGGGAAACGGTGAATCTGTTTACTCTTTTGAGTTCACATTTATAATTCTCACTTTCGCATGTAATCATGATTAGTCCCCATTTTCTTACAGCTTGACTGGAATTCTAATAACAGATGCTGCATAATTTCCTAATCCTTTGATTTTTGAGTAATATATTATCTTGAAAATAGAGACGACCTAGATGATTACATCAAGACTAGTGCTTACCTAAATTTTTGTTGGGTAGATTGGCACTATAAGGTTGAAAAATGTAATTGGCTGCGTATGACTTCTTGTCATGGCTAACTTAGCTACGTCTAAGTTCGCTCTTGTCGTGGGCATCGAAAGTCCAAGCCTGCACACTCCTTTTCTCCTTATGCACATCCTATTTTTTCAATCCTTGATTCTCCTTTGGTTTTCTTAATCTAAAGGTCGGAAATAAATAAGAGTGTGTAAAGAAGTATGCGGAAATCAGATCCCAAGTCGGCATGCTTGTTCACTCTGGGTTTTTACCACACAAATGTTGACTTGGAAAAGTTTGGTTTAATTCAATTTTGTTGCTTCTGGAAGGCAAGGCAAGTTCTATATATTTTGACTGCAGGATGATGCAGAAGACTCATAGCTTACTGCAGGTGCCATAGAATTCAATGGAGTCCCTTCAATTAATTGTACTATTCCTAACCACCCTCTTTCTCCTCCAATCAAGTTTTGCAGTTGATTTCTCCTTCACTGGTTTCAACTCATCTGATATCTTGCTCTATGGAAATGCAACCACAGATTCTGGTGTTCTCTCTCTCACAACCAACACCACATTTTCCATGGGCAGAGCTCTCTACAATGCCAAGGTTCCCACAAGGTATCCAGATTCCATAAACCTTTTGCCTTTTACCACCTCTTTCACCTTTTCCATAGCCCCATACGAGGACTCTGTCCCTGGCCACGGATTCGTCCTTGTTTTCGTTCCCTCTCCAGGCATCCAATCCGCCTCTCCATCCCAACATCTCGGCTTCTTGAACAATACCAATAACGGTAACCCCAACAACCACGCTTTTGGGGTCGAATTTGATGTGTTCCAGAACAAAGAATTCGGTGACATCAACGATAATCACGTCGGCGTTAACGTCAATTCTCTAATTTCTCTGGCTTCTTACAACGCTGGATACTGGCTTGGTGACGGCAGTAACATTACTGACTTGTCTTTCAAGGAAATAAAGCTGAGTAGCGGAGACAACTATCAAGCTTGGATTGAGTACTGGAATTACCAGCTCAGCATAACATTGGCTCCTGAAAATGTGAAGAAGCCTGAGAGGCCTTTGATTAGTGTTCCTCTTGATCTCACTCAAGTTTTTCTTGATGAAATGTATGTTGGTTTCACTGCATCAACCGGCCAACCAATTGAAGATCATAAAATTCTGAACTGGAGCTTCAATAATTGAAGCTAGTATAATATTTAGAGTATTTCGTCGATGTACTCTCTGAACTTGTAGATTGCTTTTAATTTTACACTTTTTTTTTTTTTAAAGAATAAATGGGACTCGAACTATTAAAAAAAAAAAAGCCAATTACCTCCGTGCCGTCATATTTCCTATATAGTGCTACATCCAATGTATTTATCTTGAATATGTGTGTTGGAAGATTTGTACCTTCAGAAACAAGTAGGGTTCATGACATGCCTCATTAACCTAGCTTAATGGAGGCATGAAATATTTGTTTCTTGTTTTGATTTTGATTTTGTAAAAGTTGATGGTATTGTAAAACGATTATAATTCTGTCCTTATTCGTGCATGATCTTTGTGATTTTATATTTGACATTTTTTTTTTATTCAGACGATATTCTATTATAAACTATTATAATTTACAAAACAAAAAATTTGAATTTAGTGCAAGAAGATGTGAGCATACTACCTAAGCCAAACGTAACATTTCACATTTGCTGTGTTTGCCATTTCTAAAGTAGCATTTGTTGCATACGGCCCAAAGGCCACTAAACAAAACATTTGAATGTTACTAGAAATTATGCCCGCGCGTTGCTGCGGGAATCAGCTATTTCAAACGTAATCGAATGGATAAAACACATTTAAGTTGAATAAATGTAAGACAATTATGAACAAACAGAGAGATACATGAGTGAATGAGGCCGGTAAGATAATCAATTTTGCTTTTATACACATTTAAGTGAGTTGGCATATAAACACATTGCACAATGAGTGGGAAGAAACTGTACGTGTTTGATTAGAAAGAGATGGTTTCCAAAAAACTTCTGTTTACTTAAGAAACAGAAGAAACATTTAGTTCACACATATAACATGTGTCCTGTAGTGTAGGCAGGTAGTTCAACAGGAAATATAACATAGAAAGTGTTGAGGGCTTGTTCAAGTAGCTAATTTTTGAACCACAATTGTTCAAAGGCAAAAAAACAGAAAAGTCTGTTTTCATATGAAACTGAAGAAACAGAAGCAAACTGCAGTTTACACATATTTTGCCTCTGCAGTTAAGACGACAAAATATATGCTCTGCAACCTACATACCTCACTTAGCAGATAGCAAAACACAGGAAAAGTGGTGTTTGCACAAGTAAGTCGTCAACCATAGATGTTAAAACAAAAAAATATGCAGCATGGTGTGTAGCATTCAATCACGGAGAGCATGGCTGTTCACTTTTTCTGGGACCGAAGATCTTCCACACTATAGCAAAAAACATCAATCATAATGTAACAAAGCCAGCCATTATGAATGCTATTCAAGCATGTGTGCAAACAACAAATTGTAAGTTACCTATCTTTGTTTTTTTGGGCTGAGTTTTTGTTTTGAGGGCAGCAATTGGAACTTTGTCGGCAGGTTTGATCTTGGGGACAACCAGATTGTGGAATTCTGCAGCAATTCTGTCAGCATTTGTTGTGGTTGTTTGCTTGGTGCGAGGTTTTTTGCTATGAATGAAAGCAAAATTGATAAGGGTAAAGATAAGCGTGATAGTTATGGAAAAGAGTGCGAAACAGTGGTTGACACCTTTTCATGATTACAAACATATATCCAAGAGAAGCAAGTACGGTTAATAAGATTGACAGATGAGAGCATCACTCGTAAGGAAAAGTTTACCTGGCTGATGTGTTTGGTTGATCAGGGAACAACGTTCTTTTCAAAGTCCTAGCGGCTGCAATTGATCGGGGTTGTTGATCCAATGGTTGGGAAGGTGTCAATGGGGCAGAGTGACTTGATTGATATTTTTTTTTTTTGCTGTGGTGGGAGTGGGCGTTTGTGGTTTGATTGAGGGGATTGCTGGCTCGGACAGTGGCTTATCTTCAAGCAATCCGTGAACATTGAAATGTCTTTCCAAAGTTGCTGTTCTGATTTCCAAAAGAGACTTGAAATGTTTTTGATTGGCCCACCAAATTTGCAAGAATGGTGGCGCCACAAAAGGATCGTCATATCCTTCTTCCATCATCGAAGTGTGGCAAGAAACACAAAGTATTTTTTCGGCGTGTCTTCCTATCATGAGGAAATTGTGTTGATTTGTGTTATCTTCCACAATAACATCAATTTTGAAATTGTGCAAGAGGAGGATATTCTTGTGTTAGACAACCATGACTACTAATGTCAATCTTGTGAGCAATCTAGAAAATGCATTAGGATCATCATAATGCAGGGTATCCATGAATAGCATGGACAGAAAGACACATAGATCATTTAGATGGATATCACTCAACATGAATAAGTTATGCAAACTAAAGAGCGTTTATTGAAAAGTTTTAGTTAACGAAATCTGCAACAACAAAGTATACATCATTTGTTGCCCACGTAAACTCCACAGTTGCAAGGGTCAAACAACAGTCAAAGTACAGTGGGGATGGAGACTACCCCAAAGTTAATTGCATGCATGCATTGAGATCGCAAACCAAAGATCAATTAAGGCATGATAGCGATTGCAAAAGCATATGCCGGCTGGATAAACGTATGTGTTTGTGCTTTTACATAAAAGTGAATTAAAGATGTCGCAAATTTAACCATCAAGTATAAAGATATATCGAAAGACACCGTTTGACATAGAAAAATTAATGATTTATAAACATACAAATGGTAGTTTCATGAGATATTCAGAGTCTTTCTATAAAGTTGAAAGAGATATGTAACGGTAGGTTTATCACATGTTGAAATTTGTTGCTGCATAGAATATTATAAGCATACAAACATTATTTTGTATGAATTTTATAACCATTAGAAATAAAAAATGGAGTCAGCAAATTAGTATAAGGAGTGGATGAAAAACAGATGCGAAATAATATTACCATGGTTCGGGTAATTTATTCAATAAACCATGTTCATTGCACTCAAACGATCCATGTCTTTTTTACAGCTTTATGGTAGGATGGACAGGACTTGTACCACCAGCCCTTGCCTAAATCAAATTCAACAACAGTCGCTTGGCATGCGAAACTTTCATTCTGTTATTGAGTCATAGGTTTTCAAATCATTAAACATATATAACCGTGACTTTGCAAAGATGGAGCATAAGCAAATAGAGAAAGAAATCAAGTAGCAGCCAAGGAAGATGCAGCAATTTTTTTCTTGTAAAAAAGAAGAGGTAACTTCTGTTAACATGTCGGTGATTAGAGACTAACCTTATTGGCTTCAAAGATCAAGACACATTTCAAAAACTCTGCATGTATAATCTTTCCACCATTTTCTTATCCAGTTCTTTTGCTAGAACACTTGCTTTTTGTTTGGCATATACTGAATAAAAAATGGTATAACAAACAGTGCAATGCTTTAGTATGTTTGTCTCACCATTGAACACTATTGGAGCAATAAAAGACTTGCAGTGTTTAGTGTGAGTATGATGCATAGGTTAGTCGTAAAGATATGACAATAACATCAGGGATTGAGTTTAATCGTACTCAATCACCCATCAAAAACCAAAGAAATTCAAGAAAATGAAGAATGCAATAATTTTAAGGTCTTGTTTCTTATCAAAATAGATCCCTCTTAAGAAAGGGAATGAGGCAATTCTGAGAAGCAACCGCTGGGTAAGAGTACAAAATTGCAGGCTTTTCATTTTAAAATTTAAGGTTCAAATTTTCATTTCTATTCTGAAGATCAATATTATGTATCTTCTCATCTTCTTCATGCATTTAGATACATTTTGAAAGAAAGTCCCATGCTATTTTATTTCCATTCTGTGGTGTTCTAATCTTTCAAAAGACTCCACACTTGCAGCACTTCTTCAAAAGTGGAAAAAACAGGGAAACCACGCACCCAGTCTGATTTTAAAGTAAGTTTCAAAGTCATTATACCTCCTGTTAGTTCCTCCTACCCTCACTTGGGCTCCATATGGAAAGATTTTCTTGACAGTTCCTTCTAAAAGTGTTCCCTCCTTAAGGTATAACAGTTCTTGAAACATTATATGGCAAACCAATGTTAGTTCTTATGAAAAATAAGATCACATAATCACAGAACAAACAATGAGAGAACATTGGAAGCAACAAAAAACATGAATAAATCAAATGTCGAAATCCAACTGACCCAAGCTTTTTTCTCACTCAATACTAAATCATTCTTAGCTTCGTCTATTCGCGTAATCTGCACATGCATCCGGCAACCCACCTACACCATTAGAGCAACTCGACCTCTAAAGACTTTGCGCCAGCACCCAGCCCATTTATCCACTTCAATGAACAGTAATAGACCCTAATGAACCGTAATAAGCCAAAGCATCTCCACCCCTAAAAAAATGTGCTAGCATTCAGTCTAAAAATGCGCTGGCACAAACGATCTCCACCCCTACAAAATATACTGGCATCCAATCCATTTAAAATATTAATAATTTTTTTATAAAATAATAAATTAAAAAAATAGTTTTAATTTCGAATAGGATTTTTAACCAATCTCGTCACGCCACATGTCATTATTCGAACGTACTATTTTGTGAATAGATTTCCGCTAAGATTTTCAACCAATCCCGACAAGCCACGTGTCACTTCCTGTTTACAATAATTTAGGCAAGATTTCGATAAGATTTTCAACCAATCTTGTAACGCCACGTGTCATTATCTGAACGTACTATTTTGTGGATAGATTTCTAATAAGATTTTCAACCAATCCTGACACACTACGTGTCACTTCATGTTTACAATAATTTAGCCAAGATTTCGATAAGATTTTCAACCAATCACGTAGTGCCACAAGGCATTGTCCAGAACCTCATCTTTTCATTTTTTGTCCATATAAACCCTACATCCCTACATCCATCCTCACACTAAACTCAATCATTTTTTTTAGCTCAGAATCCTTCTTTATCGATTTCAAATCTTGAGTTCTTACAATGTCTTCTTCAAGGAGACTGTATAAACAGTTGGAAGAGCAGCAGAAAAGGTTGTTGGCACAACAGGAAGAATTGGTCAATCTTGACGAAGGTGGAGGTGGAGATGAGGCCTTCGCAATGGAGGAGGATGAGGATTATCACCATAGAAGGCGGAGGGCATCACATTCCCGCCGTATCATGGAAGCTGTGGGTCAGATAGCCAAACTCAGACGTTCGGCAAACGTCAATAGAAGAAGGGAAAGACGAGATAAAGATCTCTTGGAAGATTATTTTATTCCCAACAGCGTTTTCCCTGATCATGTTTTTAGACGTCGTTTTAGAATGCAACGAAGTTTGTTCGATAAAATCATGAGTGCTGTTTGCAACCATGATCCATATTTTGTGCAAAAAGAGAATGCTTTTCATGTTCTAGGTCTTCTTTCGGAGCAAAAAATTACGGCTACCTTGCGAATGCTTGCATATGGAGCATCTGCAGATCAAGTGGAATGCATATAAATTACATAAGAAATTACATAAAAATTGCATAAGAAATTACATAAAAATTACATAAGAAATTAAATAAATTAAAATATTGATGTGGGTGGAATGCATATGAATAAATTAAAATATTGTTACCTGATCCGCTAAACTTTGTCCCACTACGCAGATTACCAGAAGCATGAGAGATGACATTTTTCCAACAAGTAAAGGATGCGTTGAGTTTTTTCCAACAACCTTGAAGACCTTGATTAGATTTGGCATATTTTCCATGTACATCGCAAAACGCTTTCGTAATTTTACTCCACATTTCTCGCTTATCCATCTCGTTACCCGTAATGGGGTCATGAGTAGTGTGAACCCAACATTTATACAACGTAACATCTTTAATGAGCTTCCACGAAGTCATTTTTTTTCTCTCAAAGTGTACAAAATATTCAAATGTAGAAAGTGTAGAAAATATTGAAATGTGGTGTAAGGTGAAAGATAAGGGTTAGGTATTTATAGAAAAAAAAAAAAATTAATTTTTTAAAATTTTTCTGTATTTTAAAAAAAATTCATAATTTTTAATTAATTTTTAATAAATTTTAATGTTGTCAATTAATCTGAATCGTTGGATTTGAAAAATATTTAAATCCAACAGTCAAAGAGCTGCCACATGGCCAACGGTCAAAATTATGACCGTTGGGCCTTTTTTTTTTTGTTTTATTTTTATTTTTTGTGAAAAAAACGTAGATCGTTGATCTGTGATCGGACGGTCCATTTTAAAAGTCAAATTTAAACTTTTTTAACTGTTGGAAATCCAATGGCCTACAAAAACTAGCCGTTGGAAATCCAACGACACTGAGGAGGGCCACGTAGCCCTCATCCGGGTGAACACAAGTGGGTTGACAAGCGGGCCCCGCCGCCTGCAACCTTGTCTCCTACTCGCGTCCAGTCGCGAGTGTGCTGCACGCGCTAGCCAAATAGGTCAGCTTCTAGGTCTGTCCAAAATAGACTAGTCTGTTGCCTCGTTTGGGATGGGTGCTAGGCTGTTTTGCGGGCTGGAGCACTTGGACAAGGTGCTGGCCTCACTTTTGGACAGGTTGCTGGGCTATTCCACCTCTGGTGGAACTGCTCTTAGGAAATAACGTGTAAGAAGCAGATTAACAAATCAAACATATGCAACTATCTAAGAGAGGAAAAAGTTAAACAATGAAAAGTTGTCAGTTGAGGTAAATCATGCTCCACAATGAAAATTAGTAAAAGATTAAAGTAAAAAACAACTGAGGTAAATCATACTCCAGAACGACAAATTTTTAGAAATACAAACTTAAAATATTACCCTTTGAATTTTCCAACAGTTGCTGTAGAGTGGGGTCACTTACAGCAAGTTTAACATAATGAAGTTAGAACACTTTAAACTCTACCCAGTAGCAGAACATAAACACCAAAATCCAACACAAAGACCAAGCAGCATACCAGTTCTCTATCTTGTATGCTCTTTTCAGCTGGATCTTCTTAACTCGTTTCAAAAAAACGTTCATATAGTTCACCTGCTAAGATTATCACACACAGCGAAAAAGTAAACAGATTTGTACCAAGGAATACATAAGGAGCCAAGAAATGAGAAAAAAGATCTACCAACAGAGAGATGAGAAGCAAACACCAGCAAATTATGAAGAAGCAGAGAAATGAGCACAGTGAAACCCAAAAATTCAAATGATGGTTTTAACAAAGCAAATGGGAACAAAACAATAAAAAAATGTTTTTCAAACAGTGTATAACCTTCAGCAACATTGCCGAGAACCCTTCCTCTCCCCCTCGCTCTCCTTCCATCGCCATTACCCTCTCACTCTGTCTCTCTCTCTCTCTCTTTCTCTCTCTCTCTCTCTCACAGAGCCTTCATCCGCGAAACCCTCATTCAACGACAGCAAATGAAACCTACCCGGTTACCCCCTATCTCTCCCAAAACCGAAAGGACAAAGTTTTCCTTCCCGATACACCATCGGATTGTTATTTTGTACGGGCAAAACTGTAATTTAAAATTTTGGGCCTGACCAAGGGCCGGGCTTCTCAGCTAAAACCAATACATTTGGGCCTGGCTGCAAGTCGGGCTGCTCACCTGAAGGCAGCACAAAGAGCAATGGCATTGTTGTAATTAAACTGAAACTCGGATGATTGGAACATCATTCATTTCTACAGTCTCATTTCCAACCTTTCTTTAGACTAAAGTAACGTGTCCAATAGGGGCAACCGTGTCCACGACATATAATTCAAATGTGTCTGGTAGGACAAACATGTATGTCCACCACCCACATAAATTTCATTCATCAATTTGATCAATAATGTAAAACACACGCAAGAGTCCCTACCAAACAACATAACAAACTAAAAAAGAAAACAAATAAGAGGCTCAAACAAAACGGACTTACAAAGGTGAATCACGTTTCTCACTTAAACAAAATATATAAATAAGATAAAAATTAATGAAAAAAACCCAGCTAAATGACTTGATGTTGTAATGGTTGATCTTAATCGAAAATTTATCACATAACATGTCACGCGATCTGATTAGTGAATGAATATTATTATGCTGGAAATGATCACTAACAAATTCTTTTTTGTGCTAACTATATGCTTATATTCAAAACGTTATTATAGGTCTCAAGATTAAGCATTTTTTTAGGGAACTTTAACGAGAAGCTTCAGATACTGTTCACTTTAAAGAAAAATCACATTTTTATACTATTCACTTTACCCTTTATTTTGTTATTATCGTTAAAACTCAAAGTTTTCAAGCAATTTTCATTAGTTTTCCTTTTTTATGTTTCTTTATTTTTTATTTTTTATTTTTTATCATGGAATGCACGTGTAACTGTCTCATTCTATCTTTCTAATGGTGCACAATGATCTGAGTCTATTTTCTTACCCTTTAAACATTATCTCTACAAAACTTAACTAGACCCATAATTGTTTAGTCATCTAACGGTTATCTAAATAAAATATACGAATCATGTTTCTCATTTGAACGTTGAAATTTTAACAACGTTAGTTGAACGGTTATAACTAATCTCTAATATTGTGTTAGAACATGATATGTTTCTGGAAGTTGAAATTTGATGCTTAAATGGATGGATTGCTGATGATAAGTAACTTGCTACTTTGATACCACCACACAATTTATTTCTTCATTACAAAAGAAAAAAAAATGCCCATAAATTCAAATTCATCTTCCACATATGCAAACACAAATATCTAGAGTGAAGAACAAATGAAAGTGTCGATTAAGCATAAAGATTTAAATGAACAAACATGTAATTTGACCAAGGTTCTAAAAAGCACTAGGTGCTAGTTGGTGGGGGATTGGGGCCTAGCGTATGGCTAGACGGGGCCTAGGCAGACTAAACGGATTTAATTAAATTTATTATATAACCTATAAATAAGTGCCTACTTATATTTTAAAAATAAAAATATACTTGTATTGAGAATTTAGGAAGGTTAAAAATTAAAACTTAAGCCATATTGCTATCATCACTGAAAAATGTAGCAAAAAAATAAGAAAAATAAAAAACCAAATTTGAAAATTCACTAATTAAGTAGGTTATTCAGAAAAAACTTCAACTTAATTAAAAAAAATTTAAACAATGGAACTGTCTAACCCGCCTAAGCAGCCGCCTAGCCCCTACCTTATTTTTCTCAACATTTCAGCTTATATCGCATCGATCCTCCACCACCTAGCACCTAGATTGATTTTTAAAACACTGAATTTGACATTTGTTAAAGGATGTTACAGTACTCAATATCCCGCACCTATGGAATCGAATTTGACGTTGATACATTATGAACTTTACATGCATCAAAATTATATTTATACTTTGTGGAAGGGCTGTTTGGGTTTGCTGGGATTTTGGCTGGTGGGGTTGGGATATGTGTTCCTTTTGATTTGAGGTGAGGGATTGTTTTATAATTAATTTATACTTTAATCTTTAATTATTAGGCTTTATGGTGGAGGATTAGGGTTAGGTATGCAAATGGCATAAGAGGCCAACAAATTCCCTATAAATAATGTGGCTTTTTTAATGGGGTGTGATATTCACGCACTCTTTTTTATTTTTCACACATTCTTTTAATTTTTAGTAGTTGGATCAGATGAATTAAATAAGATCAAAAAACATAAATTAATAAGAGATATGTGAGAAATACAAAAGGGTATGTGGATAGCACACCACTTTTTAATATATCTGGCACTTATCTTCTCCACACCAATTAGATTAGATTAATTTTATGTTTGGTCAATGAGATTAAACTAATCATTTGTTTATTGCTTTGCTTTAGTTTATCAATTTTCTACTTTGGGAAAGAAGAGGTTCTTCTTTCGACTTTTGGGACAACGATGAACGATTCGCCGTTTCTTAGTAAATTAATTAAAAAATTAACTCCACTAATGACTAAGTGATTAAAAGTTATTGTGAACCATGTTAAGATTTTTTGTTTATTTTATAATTTGAGTGAATATGAAATCATGTTGTCACCTAAAATACAGAAACACATTTTTTTTTGAGAATTGTTATTGAAACTTCAAAAATCTCATTTTACATTCCTAACTTTTTATAATTAGAAAGAAAGATACACTTGTGGGGAGCGTAAAATATGATTTTTGAAGTGCTAATAAAAGTTCTCTGTTTTTTTTTTTTTTTTTTTTGTAAATTTATTGTTATTAAGGGGGGAATTTGAAACTATTAAAATAATTTAGGTGAGAGAAGAGTTTCAAACTCCAAACACATATGTGGAAAATTAACATGGTATCTACTAGAATATTGGATCACATGCAAATACAAAGGTCGCTAACAAAAATTAGAATATCAAAAACACATTAAGATCATTAATAAACGAAGTCTAAATAAAATTATTTTTCAAAATATTTATAAAATACTAGACTTAAATATTCATTTCATATTACTTGTCACTTATATTATTTATTTGTTTAATAACTTTAACTGATCAAATAATGTTTGATTTACATGTCTTTTTGTAAAGATAATCATCACAATATAAATTTAAAAATTAAATAATTCCGATTATAAATACACTATTCGCTAGATCAAAAAAGTGTGCAGCCCTACATAAGGATGCAAGTACTATCCTTGAAGGGATATGTACAAGATACTGAGTTTGCAGCATAGTTCGGAGGGGGATGAATCATGATTGCACTTTATCAAATAGTATCTTCCACCGATGACCCACAAGATTTATCTAATCTACTGTTTTGGCTCTGGGCTTTTGAGAGGAAGAGGTGTTTGTTGAGCCACGTTGGTAGTTTGGAATAAAGCGGGAAGATAAAGAAGATGGTAATGCTGAAAGTAGAAAGAGTGGTCTCTCTTCGCTCTCAGGAGGCAGAAAAATAGTAATATACTAGGGGACTTGAGAAAATTAAAAAACAAATATATAATATTTTATTGTTTATTTTTCTTGGTTTTTAATTTACAAACGGTCTGTGTTTTTTTGGGGAGATTTTGTTTGTTTTCCTGTTGAGAAAATATTGGGGAATTTGTAAGGCTGTGGAGGTTTCGTTTGAGTAGTGCTACTTCAAAAAAGTTGTGCTGTTTCTCTTCTGGTTGGCCTAGCAGAACACAGAACACACAACTCCATTTTCATGGTGATACTGGTAGCTCTCCCTCTCTCTCTCTCTCTCTCTCTTTCTCTCTCCTCTCTCTCTCTCTCCTATCTCTCTCTCTCATGGAATATATTGACTTGTCTTTGTGTTTTGAGTATTGAGCAAGAGAGCCTTTTCTTGGTGGGTTTTTGTTGGTGATGGTGGTTGAGATTGTTTGTTCTTAGAAACTGTGTTGGAAATTTCATGTATGTGACTGTATATGAATTGTGAATTAGGTTTTGTGAATCTGTTCGTACTTTTTGTCAGATCATTGTTATTGTGTTGGTGGTGGAATGCTTTTTCCTGTTTTCTGGGTTCAAAGTTTGCATAGTTAGGTTATTAATTAGTTTTGTGATTGTGGGCAGCCGGGAATCTGTTATTTGTTTGTGAAGTCAAGAACTTGCTGTGCTTGATGAGAGACTCGATTTTCGCTGTATCTGTTTGCGCCGCAGAAAGAGCTTCTGAGTCAAGATGGTGGAAGTGAGAGAGTGCAATAGAAGTCGGAGAACTCCTCCGTGTAGTGGATGTGTGTGTTCTGGCTTTCATGCTGCTATAGGCGGATAACAATGGAAGGCTCATCCGAGTCTGCTGGGCAGAATTCTGATAGTTCTAGAGGGTTGAATACTTCCAGAGTCTCAAACCGGAATCCTAGGGTTCGTCGTGCTGGAAGGTTTGGCTCGTTGGGTGAGGCATTTCAGGATTCGGATTTGAGAAAGGAGAGAGATAGTGTTGTGGTGGCACACACTGATGACCTTACAAACCAGGGTGGATTGTCCGGGGTTTGTGAGGATGAGGTGCCGGTTGACCGTTTTGTCCGAGCTATTGAATGGGGTGATGTTAGCTTGAGGCAGTGGTTGGATAAACCGGATCGATCTGTTGATGTATTTGAATGCTTGCATGTATTTAGGCAGATAGTGGAAATTATTAGTGTAGCACATTCGCAAGGGATTGTTGTTCATAATGTGCGACCTTCATGTTTCGTCATGTCATCTTTCAACCACATCTCCTTTATCGAGTCTGCATCTTGTTCGGATTCTGGCACTGATTCTCCCGAGGATGAGTTAAACAGCCCAACTGAAGAAATTAAGGATTTTCCCTCTCTCTTGCATCGTAATTTGCATCAGCAACGAAGGAACTTAGGAAGAGAAAATTTTCAGTCTATGACAACTCCAAATGCCTTGTCGGAAACGAGTTGCATGCAGTCAAGTTCAATTTATGCAGCACGGGAATCGTTGGTACAAGAGAGTGAAAATAGAACCAGAGACCGAAATGTTGAACTAGAAGATAAGAGACAACCATTTCCCATGAAACAGATATTGCTTATGGAGACCAGTTGGTATACTAGTCCCGAAGAGGTTTCTGCTGGATCGAGTTCATGTGCTTCAGACATTTATCGGTTAGGGGTTCTTCTTTTTGAGGTTCGTAAATAAAAGCTTTCAATTGTTTATCTGTAGTATAAGTTAAATAAGATCTTCAGCATTCAGTTATCATTTTATGTAATGGTAAAAGTTGATTTTGTTCAGAGTTGTTTTGTTTTTGTTTTCGTGGACTAACGCGGTGGTGCTTGTGACCAGTTATTCTGTCCTCTCAGCTCAAGAGAAGAAAAGAGCAGAACAATGTCTAGTCTGAGACATCGAGTTCTTCCTCCTCAATTGCTGCTGAAATGGCCTAAAGAGGCTTCGTTTTGTTTATGGCTACTGCACCCTGAGCCAAATAGCCGGCCAAAAATGTGGTGAATACTCCTTACAAAATGGCCTTCCATCGCAGACGTTGATTTTTCTTTTCAAAAGCTACCATAGATAGTCTGAGACATCGAGTTTCATGGAAGTAATTGCTGTATATTTAAACTGCATTACATATATCTGTAATTCATTACGTCATGAAATACTCCATTTTATGCCATTTTCTATAATTTGGTCTTGTGGTTCATAAATCCCCTTGTATCTTTCACTTTGTTCTGCATCTTTTCCTCTTCTACTGACTTGTAAAATAACTCTCTCCTGTTTCTTTTGTGATGCATACTATACCTCCAGCGTGGTCACGATTTCTAAATCTACTTTGTCTTTTGTTTCAGTGAGTTGCAACAAAGTGAATTCCTGAATGAACCAAGAGTTGATTTAGAAGAACGTGAAGCGGCAATAGAGCTTAGAGAGAAAATAGAGGAGCAGGAATTATTGCTGGAATTCCTGCTGCTCATACAACAAGGGAAACAGGAATCTGCAGATAAGTTGCAAAATACTCTTTCGTTTCTGTGTTGTGATATTGACGAAGTTATGAAGCACCAAATAACTTCTAAGAAAAAGGGCAGTTCAATCCCACAACTGGTGAAGGAAGATGATTCGACCTCAAGTTTCCCGTCTATGAATGTTATTGACGATGATGATTCTGCTAGTGGGTCCAGAAAAAGGTCCAGACCAGGCATCTGGTTTCACAACGTAGAGGAAAGCGATGATAATTTGGATGGTCAGAAGACGGATACTGAAAATCAAGGTGTTCTCTCGAGAAGTTCTAGATTGATGAAGAACTTTAAAAAGCTAGAGGCGGCATATTTTTTAACGAGATGGAGGCCCGTAAAGCAGTCAGCTAAACCGGCTAAACATTCACCAATAAGTAGTTCTGTTGTAACTGAAAGAAGTTCTGTCAATAATTTGCAATCAAAAGAACAACATAGTGGAGGTAGACGAAGTGGTTGGATAGATCCATTTCTTGAGGGATTGTGCAAGTATCTGTCTTTCTCGAAATTAAAAGTGAAGGCAGATTTGAAGCAAGGGGATCTTTTAAATACTTCAAATCTAGTATGCTCACTTAGTTTTGATCGTGATGGAGAATTTTTTGCTACAGCCGGTGTTAATAAGAAAATCAAAGTATTTGAATGTGACACAATAACAAATGAGGATCGTGATATCCACTATCCCGTGGTTGAAATGGCTAGCAGGTCAAGGCTAAGCAGTATATGTTGGAATAGTTATATCAAAAGCCAGATTGCTTCAAGTAACTTCGAAGGTGTTGTGCAGGTAAGTCAAGCCTTATTTGTGATTCAAGTTACGACTTATTAGCTTGTCTTAACTAAATTGCTTAACATTTTCAGGTATGGGATGTCACAAGAAGTCAATTGTTTATGGAGATGAGAGAACATGAAAGGCGTGTATGGTCCATTGATTTTTCATCAGCAGACCCAACAATGTTGGCCAGCGGGAGTGATGATGGTTGTGTAAAGCTATGGAGTATCAATCAGGCAATTCTACTTTTGCATTTGGTGGATGTCAGCTTTGAAACTAAACGTACTGCATTGATCTGTATGCATGACGTGTATGTCTAACTCTGGATGTCTGACAAGCTGATTCTCTTTGTGGGTCGCTTCTGCAGGGAGTAAGTATTGGTACAATTAAAACAAAGGCGAATGTCTGCTGCGTACAGTTTCCATTGGACTCTAGTCGTTCCCTTGCCTTTGGTTCAGCGGATCATAAAATTTACTACTATGATCTTCGTAACTCAAAGGTTCCTCTGTGCACATTGATCGGACACAACAAAACCGTGAGTTATGTCAAATTTGTAGATGGGACAAATCTCGTTTCTGCGTCCACTGACAATACAGTGAAGCTTTGGGATTTGTCAATGTCCTCATCTCGGGTCATTGACACTCCAGTTCTATCATTCACCGGCCACACGAATGTGAAGGTACTGCCACTCATTTATTTTATTAAAGCAATTCTAGGGATGCTTTATGAGATTGATCTGAAATTGGTATATAATAATTTTGTGTTCTGCTAGGTGCAAATGTATATCAGAAGCTTAAATACATGATGAATATTTTAAATATTTGATGCAAATGTTTTCCTGTAAATATTTCAGAACCTTCCAATATAGGCTGATTCTATAACCTAAACTTGTGGTGGACAATGAAAAATTGTTCTTCATCGACCAATTTACTAATTTAAATTTTTTTGTCGCTTTCGGATGACCAAAGTTTTCTGCCATGAGTCTTTAACTGCAAAATCTTCTTATTCAAATGCAATCTTCATTGTTATCGATATTTATGAAGGAAAACCGCTAAAGAACATAGTTTGTAAACGAGTAAATGCTTTTATGCAGTTTTTCAAAGTTAGTCATTTGCATCTAAACAATGTTATTTTGAGCCCTGATAGTTATTTTCGTCTATTAGATGCAAGTTGAATATGGCCGCAGTCGTCTATGATTTATAGCTTATGCGTGTTTCCCTTGTTGCAGAACTTTGTGGGGTTGTCGGTTTCTGATGGTTACATTGCTACAGGCTCAGAGACTAATGAGGTAATTTAGACAAACATCTTCAATTCACCCCATGCACGGGTTGTTCGAATCTTGCTACGACCAGTGAACCCAAATTTCTATTTTCTTTTTTTCACTGGAAAATTCTATAGGGTTCAAAGGAGGGCTAATGTGATAGGATGAACTTTCATTGTGTGTATGGGGATATACGATATATGTATTTAGTTAAAGGTTTCCAAATCTTTCGTCTAAAGGTTTGAGAAAAATGACCTCTTCTAAAAATAAGGAAAGCTACGTAGTTTTCTTCGGTGTAACTGTTTTACTTTGTAGTGACTGTTTGAAAAGATACGTTAAATTGCAGAAGTTACTTTTGCAAGCCTAAGAAGGATCTTACCTATCTGTTTACTAGTCAAATGTGTCTCATTGAAAACTGTCAAATGAATTTTGAACAGACAATGCATCTCGTTTTGGTTTATATTTAATGAATGATAATTATGTTCTTTGATTGATCAGGTTTTCATCTACCACAAGGCTTTTCCAATGCCGGCATTGTCATACAAGTTTCAGAACACAGACCCACTTTCCGGCCATGACACAGATGATGCTGCACAGTTTATCTCTTCTCTTTGTTGGCGAGGCCAAACCTCCACCTTAATTGCTGCAAATTCGACCGGGAATATCAAAATTTTGGAGATGGTTTGATGATCTCCAAGGTGATTCTTGAATCTGGCAGGATATATGGGGTGTTGAGAAGAAAATGAGGTAAAAGAATCTTATGCTAGAGAAGCTTGTTAGCTCATAGGGGCTTTAGGTCATAGGAACTCGATGTTTCCAAGCAACGTAGCAAATTTTGGTATTTAGATGATAGCGGGATAAGTGGTTAAAGTCAAAAGTGAGAATGTTCTTGTTCAAATGCCATGTGTAGATAGAAATTTAAAGGAAATAGAAAGGTACAAAAATTGGTATTTCCGTGTAATTTTTAATACAATTCAAATCAATTTATATATCTATAATTTTCGAATTCCTCTCTTTTCTTGTTTTTGTCTTCTAAATGAGAAAATTGTAGGAATACTTCATCTACTTTAAAAATTGGAGTAATGGTTCGTTAATTAAAAATTCATGACCATTGGTTTCTTTACTTATCAAAACATGCAACTATGGTCATTTTTTTTAACTCCGTAAGAATTTTGTCAAATGAGCCGTGTTGGAAGAACCACTGCTACAATTGACTACAATTGAGTTAAAGTTAAAAGACTATTGTTCCAATTGGTTTAAAGGTGAGAGGCCGTTTCACTACTTAGATTTTTCATATTTGTCCCTTGATGAGTGCAGAAATCACTTCCTCGTAAACTAATCATATCTGGATTTAGAAAATGCTTTCAACTTTTCATTTACTCTGTTTTTTCCGTATGATACGGCATGTCTAGAACATACTACCATTGTATAAAAAATACAATCACGTTGTTAGGGTAGTGGTATTCACATACTTCTTTTTGACCTTACACACATTTTCTGTTAATTTCTATCATTTGATCATCTTCAATTAATTCGATTCAATGGCCAAAAATTTAAAATTGTGTGTAGATAGCGCCATCCAATGTGCTAATGTCTTGGTTGGGGTTAAGAAGTTAGGTTGTATGGCGTTGACTGTTTATCTTCTGAGAGAAATTGATTAATTGGACTAATTTTATTGCTAATAAAATTCACATGTCATGTAATTTCACGTACTTATGAGCCTGTGTTTTTTCGTATTTAGTAACGTGAATTAGTGGTATTTATCTTCACCTTCATAGGTTTAATGTTTGATAATGGCAAAATTCGAATTACATTACATTGTGTAACTTAACTCTAACACCGGTCTCTTTAAGATATGTTGTTCAAAAAAATTCTTGTGATGTTGCTGACTGAATCACTGATTGTGTAAATTAATGCAAATTTCCTTAACCATTTGAAAGAAGTAACCAATTTACTCCAAAAATTTTAATTCAAATACCACATCTTAATAGATTCACCCAAATGGACCAATTCTTTTTTCTTTTCGGTTAATGAGGTTTTGGTCATGCATGTTCTGTTCTTATTGCAGACGCACTTAGATTTAATATATCACTGACGAACAAGAGCAAACATAAGTGTGCATAAAGATCTTCCCCTTCTTAAAGGATTATAAATCAAGAGATAAGAAGATTTAAACTTCAACGCATGTAGCGATTAATAAACCTAATTTACTACTGCATTTGCATTTTTTTTCAAATGGAGGAGGCTCGACGATGGAAGTCCGGCCACCCTTTGATTTCTTCTTGATTTCCTCTAATCACGAAGAGTCAAATCGTTGATATCTTCTGCCACCGAATCTGATGCAAACACCACAATTAAAGGTGTAGTAATTATTTTAAGATTTGATTAACAACAGAAGATTATCCTCACCAACCTTATTGTGTAGCCAGCATTATGTCATTATCCCTTATCAGTACTCAGTACAATTGCTTAAATTGCGTTTGTCAATTTCTAATTTTGGCTGCCAACAAAAATTAGGTAAATTTCAGTCATGTTAAAAGACTTTATAGCTCTATTCAAGGGGTTCGTCTAATAGAAAACGAGCAAAGATTTGGAATTTCTAACCTTGGTTATGTTTTGATCTGTACCGTTTAACTCGAAAATCAATATGTTGCCGCCTCATGTGATATCGGGATTGTATGAAGAGAAGAATTAGTCTGCTATCAATGTGTGGTGAGATACCTCAAGAGAATTCTAAAACAGCTTAAAAGAAGAGGAAAAAGAAAGAAGAATGAATGAAAACAAAATCTTGCTAGTGCATACAACTTTATGACACTTTAGATTTTGGTTTTTAATTTTCACTTTATCTGCTCTTCCTCGTCATTTACATCTCTCTCATCACCACTTTTCAATTTATCCCATGTATTTATCCACTATCACTAATGTCAGGAAAAAAAAAAACTAAAACAAAATAGTTATCAAACCGACAAGTATAGTTTTCTAAATTACCAATCATTTGTACCCGTTATGATTACAAGCAAAGGCCAAAATTCTAGTTCCAAAGTTCCGAAAAGAAGAAAAAACGCAAGGTGGAAGAACAGTAACAGTATATTAATGTATGATTGTATGATTGTAAAAGTTCTAGATATATAATCAACCTACAGAAACAATGATGCCGACCAAACACCTGTTTGGTTTCCAGAATGTGACAACTTAAGGATATGCTCAGAGGGACACTAATCTTAATCTTCCTCATCAACCTTAATTCTATCAAACTTCGCATCAAAACTCGATGATATCCCTTAAATTCCCAACAAACTGTTGTCTTAGCCTGTTGATACGAGTTCCCTTCTTTTTCTTTCACTGATTCAATTTCCAAGAATTTCCACACAAACTATTTACACTGGTTTTGACCAAACTTAGCTGTCAAAGCAAGCCTACTCACGAGGTGGCGAAGCCTGTCGGCGCCCGGACCTGGTTTGATCCTGTTCGGGTTCCCAACCCTGGAGCATTTGGGTTTGCCAGCACACCAGCCGCCGGGAGTGAAGCTGTCTTTTCTTCGGTGAAGTAATTCCTTATCGATCCTGTCCAGGACAGGGTCATCGTGTCTGAACTTCCGAGCAAAGGCAGCACCGCTTGCAATCATCTTGTTTGTGTCATTAATGTTGAGGGTGTGGGGATGCTGCTTGGGAGGAATGTCCCAAGAAATATAGTGCAAATCATGGTTGACGGCAGTTTTGGCAAACTCCGGCTCATTGCATATAACAGTGTGAAAGTAGCCTTCCGGAGAAGAAACAAAGTTTGTGTAGTACATGAGAAGGGTCCTCGGAAGATTGTCCCAACCCCAAACACAGTACTCGACGAACCAGCGTGATAAGACCATCCATGCCGAACCTGCAACAGAGGTGCATATTAACTGATTGTGCAAAACAAAGAGCAAAACTGGCAATGCTGCATGCAGGATAAAATAATATATCCTAAGAGTATAGCCAACACTATCGGTTTTATAAGGAGAAAAAACAAACTCTATACTAATTGAAGAGCTACTGATTCAGTTAATGTAGTCTGCTCACAAATTGTTCGAAGTAAATAAATCTAGTTTTCAAATTGGTTCACTGATTCAATGTGAAATATCGAAACCAAATTTCATCCCCTGAAAATAACCCCCTCAACTTTCCAGTAATCCTTTTCTGTGGAAAGGCAGTAGACATGTTACAAACAAGATAACAAATGAGATTATCACACCAGTTATGTTTTTATGTAAATCCCCCAAAAGGCTCACTAAGAATTCCAGTAACCAGGCTATTTCTTCTCAGCAGAAGAAAGAACAATCTAGGCAATAGCATATACAAGAACATTATTAAAAACATATATTTCGCTGAATTTTCTATGTCAAGAGTTATAAGTTAGTCTTCTCTACATGAAGTTTTGATTTGTCAGGTTAAAAATTGTGAGCGGCCAGAGATCTAGAGAAAAGTAAAATACTCACCAGTAAACAATTTAAATGCAGTGGGCAATGTTCGCCTTGGTGTAACCCAAAATACATCCTGTTTTTTAGATGAGTAGAGACCAGGGTCTAAAATCAAGGGCATTGCTCGTTTTTCCCTGGAAGATGAAAGTTAAAATAGCATTAGTGATAGTAATAAATATGTAAGCATTCTATACATGTCCAGAGAGAGAGAGAACTCACTCTTTC
This sequence comes from Pyrus x bretschneideri, assembly GCF_019419815.1. Classification (NCBI taxonomy): domain Eukaryota; kingdom Viridiplantae; phylum Streptophyta; class Magnoliopsida; order Rosales; family Rosaceae; genus Pyrus; species Pyrus x bretschneideri. Next base: position 805,107 of record NW_025999557.1, read on the forward strand.
CAGCCAAGTTGGCTTGTGTGCTCAATGAAATTCAGATTTCGGTTTAAAGTTGAAAACGTGTGAAGAAGATCTGCACGAAAACAATTTGAACAGTTTCTTTTAGCACAAAAACTCACATTTTTAGAAAAGTTTACAACCGTAATTGATATGGACTCACCATCTTGAGTAACAAGCGGATAATCTGAGGCGCTGAGATTGATAAACCAATCCCAATCCTTACTCCTCCTGAGAAGAATTGCGCAGGCATGAAGAGTATTAGCAACCATTGTTGGCCCTCTGTAAGTTACCATATTAGCTTTCTTGATCACGAACACATTCCCAACTGTATTAAAGAGAGTCTCGTTGTCCACTCGCGAAGCAAGCTCCAATCTTTCTGCTACCGGAGACTCAAGGTCTAAATGAAGAACATATTGATTCAACGGATGGTAAAGCGCTTTGAGAGTTCTCCAAAGCTTTTCCAAATCCCCCTTTGATCCAGAAATTAGATAAGCAAAGCGAGGAATAGCTGGTAGCGGAGGAGGGGGTGGACTTTGTGAAATTATTGTCTCAGCAAAAGCTGGACTAGATTGATTTGTTACTACCCTAGATGGTAAAAGGGAAAAGATCGAATTGATTGCGTTACGTGAAGAGACGAGACCCGAGTTCAAGGAAGTAGCTAGAAGGAATATGCAGATGACAGAGCTTATGACAAGAGGGACTAGCCATTTCTTCTCCACCGCAGACCCCATTACCAAACCTTATGATGGGTTCTTCCAATCAATCTATTGCCACGTAACCGTGTTCCTCAACTGATCAAGCGCGTCCGAATGAGATGCAGATTAAGACTACTTTCTCGTAAATATTCCAAAGTCAAGACTTTTGCAACAGCTGTTGAATCAAATACCAAATATTAAAATGCATACATTAGATTCATAAATTGTTATGTAGTTATGGTAAAACAAAGAATATTGTAGCGTTGCCGTATACATTTAGCTGACAAATTGGTGCTAAGAACTGCCAAAACAATACTTATTCTATAAAAGTATCATCAACCAAACAAAGAGTAATGGCAGAAGATACAAAATTGAAGCATAAAGAAAATCGACAACGGAACAACGGAATTCAAACACAACAAATTAAAATATATAACAAAAGACTGGACTGCAACCTTGTTTCCAAGGAGTCAATACAAATAAAATATCAGATATGTGCACTGATAGTGACACAATTAGTAGCAAAAACTACGTCTAAACAGAAGCAAATTCCAAATTTTGTATCCCTAATAACAATATGGAATATCTGCAGAGATTAATAAAAAAATCAAATATTGACTCAGTCATGCAAAACAAAGGAAACCCAGATCAGAAAATCGCAGTTTTGTGTAACCCAACAAAAAAAGGAACAAACCAGAAATCAGATGTCACATACCAAGGCAGCTGAATCGTGAGCTCGAAAATACAAAATAAATAAAACCCAGAAAAGTTGGAAGCGTTCCGATACAAAGATGTAAACTTTATTGAGAGAGAGATGTGAGAGGAAGTAGAACCTGTTGATATCTTTTTCTGGTGGAGAAGATGAAGAGCAAGAGCGTCTGTGCACGTTGAGAAATAAACAAAAAGGAGATTTGGAGAGAGACAGAATCATGCGAGAGAGGGAGAGAGAGAGAGGAGAGAGAGGGTGGGGGAAGTGGGGAGCTTGGTGGTATTTTAAAAGGGAACGAACGTGAATGTTTGTCTGTCTCACGCCTGGACTCGGAGACCCAGGCGTTCTGGTTTTGTTGGGTCTCTTCTATCTGGGATTCACCAACACGGCAACTGATTTCAACTGCTTTCCGTATCTTTGTTTATCTGCTGTTACAATCTCTCTGCGTTTCGCTTTCCTCTACTTTTTCTGTTTTCGGAGGAGAAACGGTAAAGTTTTTATTAGATTGCTGATAACGATTCAATCTTGGCAACGTGACGAGTAATATCTAGAGGTTCCTCAAATCAACAAAATTCGGTTTTTGTTTTATATTTTTCCTCGATGTAGTTTTCAGCTGTAATTACTAATTGAATTAGGATTTTATTCCTCTAAATTCCCTTTTTCTTCAATTATTTTTTATTTGAACGGTGATGATTAAGTATAGAAAAAGAAGATTTGGAAGACAAAATCTTACTCTTACAAATTAATGTGGTGGATTCCATGTGGGGCAAAGTAATGCAAATCAACAGCTATCGTTTGTCACGCATTGAGTGTAGGATTTCCTTGAATTGTTATCAGGAAATTTTATTTGAACTCATGTAACTTCTTTCTACATTCAACTTAAATTTAAATTGTTAATTGTCTATTTTATCCTATTGTGTCACATCTCGGCCCGAGATGTGGTGGGGGCCCATGCGACCTGGAATGTCCACTAAGATCCCGAATCGAGCCTTGCTGGCCGACACCTGGAAGGTGACGAAGCCATAAAGTGTGATAATGTATAAAATGTGAATAAATTAAAATCTAAAAGTGTTTAAGTACATGAGTGCGCAGTGAGCGGGTCCTAATGGACATTCCGGGTCGGAATGTGTCATATTGCATAATTACTATTAAGTATAAAATGAAATTAATAATAAAACTCAAATTTATCAATAAACCCATTAAACCCTACCATAAGTTCTTGTTTATCCTACGTTCATTCTGACTAAAACCCTAATAGGTCTTGTAGAGAAAAACAAGTTTTTTTTTATTGATGGATGGTGATTTTGAAGTTTTGAATCCTCCAACTAAGGTATGACTCAATTTATGAATATTTTGTTCGTTTGCTTTCAATTTTTTTAAAGTTTAAAATATGAGTATTTAGGTTTTAATTTTTTTCATCAATCCTGAATGGTTTGTTAAACTTTCTGCAATTGGAAAATTCTAAGGAAAATTTTCTTACTGATGTTCTTAGATTATAACTTTCCTTGCTTGTTGATAAATATAAGGGGATGAATTGTTTGATTTGTTGCTTAAAGAAAAAAGTCAAATGTCTGGGTTTGGTAGCAAAAAAAAAAAAAAAAAAAAAAAAAAAAAAAAAAAAAGTAGCCATGGAAATGCTAGTGGGAAGAGGGGGTGGAGCAAGGACATCTCTTTTTTTTTTTTAAAAAAAAAAATTTAGGGAATGAGTGTAAAAATAATTTAACATTTTGAATTGGTTTTAAGAGGGGAGTTTAGGTAATAAATTTGGGTTGAAAGAGAGATTAATTCTTTAATAAAAAATAATATAGGTGAAGAGAGTAAGTTGAATGTGAAAAAAGATTACATGGATTCAAATAAAATTTCTCATTGTTATCTTTGGCATTAGTTTCATCTCTCCTTTGTATCATTAAATTAAGGAGAATAAGTGATTGTTTTTTGGTCAAACCAAAATATTTAATTGTGATTTGACCAAAAAAAATATTTAATTGTGAAAGAAAGCAGTCACAAACTTACAAATAATGACCGTCTAAGGAGAATAAAGGGTTTCATAAATACCCATTTAATACTACAATCTAATAGTATTTTTTTTTTCACTTATGAGTGAAAAGTCTTAGGTTCGATTTTCGTTAAAGGTAAATTTACTATCATTTGTTCTAAAAAAAAAAAAGGTTTCATAAATAAAAAAAAAAGAGAAAAATAAAGGAAATTGTCATTGAGACTCCAAATTTTCTATCATTAGAAAGAAAAATACACTAATGAGGAGTGTAGAATGAGATTTTTAGAGTGCTAATAACAATTTCGAAAATAAAACGTAAGTTGTTCAGTCAAATTAAACTCGTTAATCTCGTATTAACCTGTTTGTGCTACGTTTGTAGAAAATATTTCCATTTTAGTATAAGTATTTTTGCTATACACATGACGATCATTTAACTACAAATTCAAGCAATTCTTGAGAAAACATTGTTGGTTGACAAAAAAGGACAAAAAAAAAAAAAAACAAACAAACAAACAAACAAACCTCTAGTTCTGAAGAAACCAGGGTGCATTTAAAAGGTTAGGATTAAAATCTAACATTATGTTTGGATGAAGAAATTTTAAGTTTATTAAAAAATTTAAAATAATTGGATTTTGTTTTCTAGAATTGTGAATTTTCTTGTTCGGTTAACCTAAAAGAACAATTGAATTGAATACGGAATTTGTTATTTTTAAACTCTCAATCATAGAAATTTGAGAAACGACACATTTTTACATAGAATTTAAACTTGGGAATTAGAGGACCCAAATTCCAAGTTTTTTTTCCTTGTGGAAATTCTAAATTTCTATGTTTATGAATCCAAACAAGAGAATTGGTGCATGTCAATTTACAAATTCTGACTTTTGTCCAAATTCTGAATTTATTTCCTTCATCCAAATATAGTGTCAGGAATTTATTTAAGAAATATTAGGGTATCTCCCTTGCACATGACAAGTTAGTCAAATATAACTTTTGATTTCTAATTAACTAAATTTCTCTGCAATACATTAGAAAAGTTAAAGTTATTATGACTATATGTGAAATACAGCCCTCGGATTTCACTATTCAATTTTCGTGAATTTAATTTTATTTCATTAAATTTTGCATTGTTGGTTAATTAGTTAAAATTTAATTTTTCGTAATTCACCAACAAAATTCGTAGACCCTTTGGGGTCACTCTTGAATTTGTTGGACCTAGAGCTCGATCTCACGAGCACGTAGATGAAAACTATTCGCGAAACAGAGTTATAATGAATGATCAGTTTCAAAATTCTTGCAATTCTGTAAGACCAGTTTCAATATTTCTACAAAATCAGTTTCAAAATTTCAGTACTTTTACAAAATCAGTTTCAAAATATTACCGATATTGTCCCTACTTAACCACCTATTACAAGGTAGGTGTTGGGTCATTAGTAATATTAGGGATGAGAACTCCCATAGAATAATTGTTTATTGTTTTGTTTTATGACCGATGGAGGATTCTATTTTCCAATACGCCCCCTCATGTGTGCCCCATATGAGATCATAACAGAAACCAATCCCCACATCAATTGCTGGTTAAGTCATTATACTGGAGCTAACACAACTTTTCGAGAGTCTGATAATTATTTAGGGACTAGAGCTAACACAACTCTGGTGCCTAGTAATTTAATATTTTAAATTGGAGCTACCACAACTTCTCCAACATTCCCAATATGAGAAATGCTAAGGAAACTCTTTTAAAGTGAGACTTATATGGATTCTCTGTCGGCCCACAGTTTAATGTTAATTTATGTGCCAACAATATAAAATATTATGCCAAAAACACGAGGTGATAGAGTCCATAAAAAGACCTACTTTTTTTTATTTCCTTAGCATTTCTCTTCCAATATTTGCTGGTAGAGTATAGTTTTATGCAATGATTTATGAAGTCTGGTAAAATTGCATATAAAGTCAGATTTTGGACTGGAAAATATTGCTGCTAATAATGTTACAAAAGAAAAAGCTCCGAAGTTTGACAAATAAATCAAACAACGAAATCAAACCCAAGAAAATGAATATGAACAACCAGTCAGACACCGGGCTGCTAAGTCTTCATTGGTTTTCTACTTACTTGACTTGTGAATTTCTTTTCTTTTAATTAGTTTTCATTTTTTTCCTCATATTTTAAATACAAAACTAGTACCACAAACTTTTTTGAATCAATACCGTACCATAATGCTGACCAAGAAAATTTTATGGTACTTTGAGGTATTTTATATGGTGAGTTTTTTAATTGTTAGATTTATGTCTTTGTTACTTCGATAAAAAAACAATTTAACGACTAAAATTTAGAAATATGAAATATCCTTTCTCCATATGAATTGTTTTTTTTTTCTTCCCTTTCTTTTCATGAACTCATGTCAATTAATGTGACAGCCTGTCCCGAATCATTTGTACCGTAGGTGTGAAATGACGATTTTGCCCCTGGACGTTAATTAGTGTTGTAGGGTGTTTGGTTTGTTTTGTTTTTTGGTTGGTGGGCTGCCATTTGGACCACATACTCACACACACCCATCTCCTTCTTTCCCGTGACTTTCTCTCTCTCTCCTTCTCTCGGATTTCATCCGTTGTCCGTACAAGTGGTACGATCACTCTTCAAACTACCTTCATCTTTCACAGATCGACGTCGAGGAGATTACTTTTGTGTTCTTTGTGAGCTCAGGAGCTCATCCATACCCTTAAATCGACGTGAAACCTTCGAAAACCCGAGAACCATGGAACCCTGATTTGGTGCACTATTCATGCACATGTGATCGTGAGGTTTTTAGAAGTTTTTAAGGTTCTAGGAAGCTTTAGGACGTCTTCACGAAGTTTAGGGAGTAATTTTGAAGTGTTTTGGACGTCAGGAAGCTCGAGTTCATCGAGTTGCAGGTTTGGCCGGATTATCGAGGTTTCTCTGACGAAATTTCGTTGGATTTAAGTTCCAAAAGTGGCACGGTTTTTTTCTACTCGTTGTAAGCTTCATTTTGATACAAATTTCGTGGAATTTGGTTGAGAAATGAAGAAGATATTAAGGTTTGAAGTTTTTCCAGGAACCGGCGAAAATTTGAATTGCTGACAGCGGCGACTGGCGAAGCTCACCGGAGAAGGAGGCGAATATTCCGTTAGAGTTAACAGAATATTCTAACGGCGTCAGGTAATGGGCGTTAACTTGTGTTAGGGTTTTAACGGAATATTCCCTAACGGCGTTAGGGTTCCACACGCGTGCTAGGCACGTGCCCGCGCGTGGCCGGTGCGTCTGGCCATGACTTGGCAGGCACGTGGTGGCCCATGAGAGGTCGGAAAATTATTTTAAAAATATGGGGATATTTGTGAGGTTGAGTAGAGCACGTTGGTATATTCAAAAACCCCATTTGAGCAATGTATGAGAAGTTATTACCTAAGGTTGATAATGTGCGTTAATTTGATGTTTATATAGTTGTTTCGCATATAGGTGAGGACTATTCGAACGATGAGCGCAGCCACTCGAGGCTCGAGGCTTACGACCCTTCTACATATAAGTGAGTGGGCTTTTGTTTTCAGTATATATATATATATATATATATATATATATATATATATATATATATTGATTGGTATTCTTTCCAGAAATTACGTTTTAATGGTTTTATACCTGAAATGCCATGTCGAATATCGTCGATATTATTATTGTGATTGTGTTGGTTATGCTTTGGTGTCACGGACGCTCAGGTAAGTCAGGTGAGTATGTTGTTAGTGATAGATGTGGTGTTGATGAGATTGAGTTATAGTTTATATTCCTGCACCTCGGTGATTATGCTCTGTCAGAGTAGGGCCTAGCCTTCACGTGATCGTTCACCTCCCACACCGTACGCTCACCTTGGATCCAAGGCAAGAGCCAGCCTGTCGTACAGACCACTTTAAGTGGTTTCGACTCGTAGGTGACTTGCGATACATCGCATAGCCTTCACATGATTGTAGCACTGAGCGTATTTATATACACCAGCCTGTCATACAGATTACTATAGGTGGTTCCGACTCGTGTGTATGATAGTGGTTGAGGAGCTATAGTTTCAGCCGTACAGGTCACTTTAGGTGACTTCGGCTGACGTACTAATATTACTGGCATATTATGATTTGTTTTATCTCACCTGCTTGATGTTTATACTATTTGTTTGGATATTCTGACACGCATATTCTGGCATGGCATATTTGAGCTTTATTGTTTTAGCATGATTTGATATACGAGTATGTATGGTATTTTCTGGAAAGTATACAGGTTTTACAGAGAGGGGTTATAACTTTTGAGAATGAAATGATTTTGAAAAGCTTTGTTTTTGTCCACTCATGTTTTCTGTTTTGCGCCCCTCCAGGTTTTAGGTAGCGAGGACGTGGGTGACAAAGGAGGCATCGAGGCATTTCTGACAGAGCACCCTCAATGTAGGACTTTCTAGTTAATGCTTGTGTAGTGTTTGTTTATTCTGGACTGCACCTAGGATACTTGAACTTCTACTTTGCATTTTTCCTTCTATGTTTGAACTCACTGATCTTTTTATTGTAAATTATCTTGTCGACTTTAATTTTCTCGTATTTTCACTCTATTACTTCTGCATTGCGCACTTGGCTACGTCACCTCGCATGACGGCCAGCACACCCCAATTTTTGGATCGGAGTGTGTCAATTAAGTTTGGACTTGCACAAATCTAGACGTGTTCAATTTTCTTAGAATAGTGTGCACTCATCTGCATTTAAATTTAAATCTATTTGTAGTGATTTATATTACTCAAATAAAAATGTACAGATTTGTTTTGCAGACATTATTGGGCTCTTCTTAGGGAAATAACAAAAATATACATGCTCATTTCAAGTCACTTTTTCCCAAGCCGTTTATGTAAGTAAAGAAAATCTGTAAAATTTAAGTAAAGAAAATCTGTAAAATTTTCTGATATAGCACAAAAGAAACCTAATTCTATTGATACACATGCCACATAAGTTCCGTGTGAACAAAAAATAAATAAAATATATGTTTAATTTTTATGATTTGCATATTGAGTTGGTTCAGTATTGGATAGAATTCGGAGGACGCACTGCATGGGACTTGTATGCGTTTAGCTTGCTAGCGGAGGACGCACTGCATGTGGCGGCAACTATACACCCCACACAGACCTTGCACATCCCTAGAACCTGTAATGGATTAGCTCAGTTTGCTGTTTCAAATAGCAACAAAGAAGTTTAGTTCGAGGATCCTCCTAATTTTATTCAGAATCTCTTCATTTACGATGTGATGTAACCTTTCTTTGAGGTCAATAATATATTTATACCTCTGTCTACTATTTAGACAGATATTATCACCCATTGTTACTAAGAAACTGAAAGAAACCTCAAAAACGGAAGAAAAAGAGAAAAGTGAAGAAGAAACATATGTAGAAATAGAAGCAACTTCTGAAACGAAGGAGACTAAACAGTAACAAGAGGGATCCACCGAAGAAGATCCTTTCTCTTCCCCTTTTTTTCAGAAGAAAAAGAGGATATGGACAAAATTGATGAAACAAAAAAGATCTGAGTGAATGAAGATGAAAAAAATAAAAGGTCAATTTTACTTTAAAGAAACACTGAACATGGTATTAAAAAAAAACCATTTATAAAACTTATTATCTAGATGGAAATTGAGAACAATATATCGTCGTTCCTTAAGAAAACAGTCACCAAATGTGTTTTCAAGCCTAAACAAAATGGTCAAAAATATGTTAAAAAAAAAGAAAAAAACACAAACTATGTTTTACCGTGTGCACCACGCCGGAAGCAACGAACATTCTACACCGCATGGTGCGCGGAGGCCAAAATATTCCACCAAGTCGTGACGTTAATCCGTTGTCCAATCATTTACGCGTACGCCCAATGCAGCACAAAACTTGCTGACCGTATCAGCGGACCAAATGTGGAAAGAAAAAATTTTAAATTTTGTTTAACATTCTTCTGTAAGATAAATTACAGTAACAGTCTAACACGTTTGAAAAATCAACACAAATCAATTAAAATACAAAGTAAGAAAATAAGCGTCGGTCCGAATGAAGTAGGCCTCACGTTGAAATATTATCTTACCAATATTATTTTTATTTTATTTTAATAAACACCAAATCATCTAAACTATGTGGAAGGAAATTCACACACGAAAATTCGATTATATGGACTAATACTCTTATCCAATTGAGCTATAAACTACTCGCACTTGCCCAACTTATCTTATTAGAGTTAAGTGTGGAGAAGTTGAGTATTTGATATTGTTATCATCTCTTATCCACTTAGTGTGAATCCCACATCCCCTTGGTCTCAAAATTAGTGTGATGAGTTTATGCTTGTTCTGAAAGTTCTGATATTCATTTTCTTTAGGAATTTAATTATAAAGAATTTCTTAAAATTGGCGAAGACGATTGTTAATCGATTGCAAATTGAAATTGGTGCTGCTGGAAGTTATTTACAGAATCAGAGTGCTTTTGTTCCTCAAAGATTGATAGTTGATAGCATTATGGCAGCGTTTGAGACATGACATGCGATGAAGGAGTGCAAAGGGGCCAAGATGTTAGGACACATCGTCCCCGAGAGGGGAATACGACAAGGGTGTCCAGTTTCGCCTTATTTGTTTCTTATGTGTGCTAAGGGTTTCTCAGGCACTTTGAAGGGGGTGGCTTGCCATGAGAAGTATCTTGGTTTACCGACAGTGGTGGGTAGGGCAAAGAAACAGATCCTCGGAGTCACAAAAAAGCATATGTTGCAAAATCCTTAATATTCCATATCTTACCAACTATTGTTTGCTTCAAGTTTTGCTCTTATAACTGGATTGCTAAATTTCTTCAGTAATTTCATATCATCAACATTGAGATATAGAATGACATGATATGTAAATGAAAAATTCAATAGTTTAAGCCAAATAGAGAAGCAGGGGTTCACTAAAATGATGAGGAAAAGTGAATAATCCATGTCATTTCCTCCTTGAAATGATCTTCCGATTGAATTTTTTGTAATTCCTTTTTTGTACAGACTACAAATACGGATACAATATTATTCTGTACAAACGATATTAAAACAGAAAGTTGATACCCAAATCACACAATGGTCTTAATCAAAGGCTTCAAAGGGACTAAAAGATATAGGCCCAACAATCCTAAAAACTTGAAGGATTTTTAGTCAAAATGATCTTTAAGATTGACATCTCATCACTTAGATCTTTGAGATTTAAAATTAATAGAATTAGTCTCTGAGTTTGTCCACCATAAATTATTTTAGTTATTTGGTAAAAAAATTCCGTTAAATAAGGATAAAATGATAAAAATTTTTAAGTTTTGACAAATCATTTTAATCCTTATTAAATCATAAATTATTGTAATTAACCCTTATTAAATTGAGGGTATAGAATCGGGGCCTCATAAACACATTTTGGGTTTTTTTCTGGTGCTGAACTGTTTTTGGCAGGTTGCTGTGCATCAACAGATTCTGCAAGTTTTCTTCAATTTTTGCATTCTCACGGTTATCATAACTTTTACCACAACTCAAAATTCTGACAACATTGCATTCTTTTGAATCCTGTAGATTAAGGATTGTTTGGCTAGGAAATTTCCCTTTCTCCCATTCTGTGATGTGACTTGCTAACTGCCCAAATTATTTTTTTTTGCTTTCCATATTTTGAATTGAAGCTTGTACATTTTGCATATCTAATCATTTTTGTCTGTGTATGCTTTTGTTGACTGTATGAATATTTGAAGTGTGTCCTCTAATGACCGTTTGGGCTGCACAACTGGCTACCACACATGATTCTGTTGAAAAGGCTGCTGCTGCTGATTTCCTCCCCATTTCATATTCAGGTGATCCCTCCAACATGGGTTATAAAAATTTGAATGTGCATTAACTTGATCTGCACCAAGCTCTGGATATGCATCCTTATATGGGCAGCCTATATAATATGATGTGTGAGTAAGTTACAGATGTTCCAAACCGCTGCAGTAAGTGGTGGCTGCTGCATAGGTGAAGAAATCTGCTGTGTGGAGGAGATCCAATTGACATTTCAAAAACACCCATTTTTTGAGAATTCTCGGCTGCCCATTGATGAGATTCAGTGGCCATCATATCAAATAATTCAAATGTCTCCCTAACTGATTTATTTGCTAGTGATTCCCCAACTCATGCATTAACATGACTCTTAGATATAGGATTAAGCCCATCGAAAAATATGTTCATCTGTGTATCATAATCAATATTAGCATGTGGACATTTCATGTACATCTCTACATATCTCTCCCACCCTTCATGAAACTCCTCATTCGGCTTCTAAGTGAATGTCATAATTTCCCTCTTATAGTTCAATGTTTTGGATGTTGGGTAATATTTGTTCAAAACTTTGTATGTAATTGCTGCTAAGTAGTAATGCTATTAGCTGGAAGAGTGAATAACCATGCTTCTGCCTTATCCTTTAAAGTGAAAGAGAAAAGACGTAGCTTGATGGCCTCGTCAAAAAAACCCCTGATTAATATATTTTTGCAGCCCAAAATGAATTTTGTGATGTGTATATTTGCATCCTCATTTGGCAGCCCACAAAAAGTTGGTAAAATTTCAAGCATATGGTGCTTGATCTCAAAAGCATAGCCCTCTTCTTGTGCGGGATACACAATACAATACAGAACATCATTCGCACGGGCTACCAATGACTCCCTGAGTAGTCTGCCTGCTGCAGGTAATGCTAATGCCATTGTAACCTTACTGTTCGTCAAATCAGTAAACAAATCTGCATAAAGTACCCTGCAATGAACAGTCCCATGGCAAATTATTTTCTCGCAACCGATGTCGCAATGTGTGCTCTGGTTCTGGATCAAACTGTGTTAGCTCTGCAAATTGGGATTTGGTGCTGACCATGCACATATTTCAGTAAATTGCAAAAAAAAAAAAAAAAAACGAAAAACGAAGATCAAAATTAAAACATTTTATTTTATTTATTTAACATAAATAATTAATTAAGAATATTATAAAAATTAATTAATTAAAACAATTCTCAGCAATGGCGTCAATTTATTGGTAGGATTTTTAGTACCCGCAAATTAACAGGATTAAAATCACTGAAAATACTTGTAAGAATACAAGGTAATCGTAGTATAATCGCTCATGCAAGGTCTTTGTCCCCAAAGATTGTTTGACTAATTTGTAATTAAATTAACTCTTTGTTAATTATCAAGATAGATTTTTATTGAAGATTTGAGATTTTTGAATTTGAAAAGATTAATTAACAATAAAAGAAATTCAGAAGTTTGGAAATAATAGCAACAAAGAGAAAAATGTTTTTAAATTAAAATAATTATGAGAAAGACTAGGGTTTAACCTTCACCGTTAACAATCCTATGAAATTCTACCAATTACTTATGAATTTCTACATACATGCTTTGAAGGTTAGGTTTTCCTAATGCATGTTTTTCTCGAGATGTTCAAGTGAAAACGTATATCTAATATGCAAATCGTCCATGATGTTCAGATCAAATATAAACATGCAAGACTCATTAAGTTTTGTGAAAACCTTTTGAAAAATCATGCAACCCTTAAGAGTGTGATGTTCGCCTTAAGTGAACTTTCAATTACTAATCACAAGAAGCCCTCCTCAATTTCAGGGTGATGTTCCAACAGAAATTGCATCAAATTACTTGTCTAATTATCCTAATGGTGGCCGATCACTAAGTTAATTCGATAGTTTATACCTGTGATTAATAATTCAAAGCAAGCATAGCATCCATTCATAAGCAAATTAATAAAATCACACATGCTAAGGCTAATGGCCTAACTCTAGCAATAGGAATTAGTTACGCATACTCATAAGAAAAACTAGAGAAAATATTGTTATTAAGAAAAAGATCGAAAACACCTTAAAGTAAAAGTCTGAAATTCTTTAAGAACCCTAGCCAAGTTCTTATCTCCCACAAGTGCATCCTAGAAGAGAGGCCCTATGGCTGGCTAAAAACCTTATTTATATTACATAAGCATTCCAATTATCCCTAATAAAAGTCTTAGGGTTTGACTAGGAAACCAAATAATAATAAAATAAGCTAGAAATAAAAGCCCAATTAGACTAGGAGAATATGCACTGCTATCGTCCAGCCACATTTTAGTCCTAAAACTCCTCCAAATCCAGACATGATAGCTTGTTTTAAAGATTGAACAATCTGAACACATTCAAAAGCAGTTGAATCCAAAATATGTCATATTGGGCTCAAAACTCCCGATCAAGCCCGAAACGTCACTATTTCAGCACTGCGCACTGCTCATTTATTCTATCGCCAGAAAATAAACGCTTAATAGAAAAATCTGATATTTTTGACACATTCAAGCTCAACAATTTACAAACGTCTTTCAATTGGAATTACTCCAAAATTCATCCATTTTATCACGTTTCACCACATAAGAAGTTGAATGTCCTATATTAAAAATACACTTTAAAGTATCAAAATTTTTCCAAAATAATAATCAAAATAAACTAAAATTAGGATAAAATTTGTAATATAATATTGACTCATAACCCTGCTACCCCAACCTAATGTCAGCACCTACGTGAGGTCGCTCGAGATTATCAGGTGGTCGACATTTAGTGGTGTATCTCTTGCCAATCATTAACGGCCACCTCGAAATAACACTACAAAGAACACGAGTTCCAAAAGATGATGCATTGAGTACATCTCTGTCACCATTTGTGATGGACCTGAAATAGGAATCGAAGAGTTGTTGGATGAAGTAGGAAAAAAAGTAACAAGTAAAGGCACTTAACAGGAGAGTTTGGAAACAAGCTCTCAAGTGCAAGAGTTAATACTCTTAAACTACGAGGGTTACAAAACTCATGCACAAATATACTCATTTTTAATATGAAAGACCTATAAAATTAAAAGTACAAGTTAGATTGGAAATTTCGACCCCAACTCATAATTTCAACTTTAGCAAGTCAAATTGTATATCCAAAATTCTGGTCCACTAGTGAGTGCTGACCAGCCCGACCTACATATAAATAAAGCATGTAGAGCATGGACCATTTCTTTTCTCTTTTTATGCGGTCACGGCCCGTTTCTTGTGCAGCTTTTAGCTTTCTCTAAATTGAAACGTGATAAATAAGGTCCAATTGCAAGTTAGGTTTTCCAGAAAAAGGAAATCTTTAAGGAAAGGGCTCTATGTTTTTATAAAAATGGGGATTGATTGTGAGGTTCATATTATATCAAATTTTAACGATCTAAATCGTTATTTTTCAAGTTGCACCTTATAGATCATCCTTGCAAAATATTAGTTAAATCGAAAATGTTTAAGACATCTAATTGGGTTCAAATAAATTAACGAATACTTTATTATATAAGAAACAATGAAATTTTATTTTGATAATTAAATAGACAAATGATTTCAGATTGAATTGAATTTTTGCAAGGATGATCTATGAATCAAGACTTACAAAATAGACGATTTGGATCGTTAAAGTTTGAGATGGAGTGAGTCCCACACCTAATTCTCATTTTTTGGAAAAAAAAAAAAAAGGATCGCTTTGCATAAAGGGTCTGTCCAAAAAATTGCCAATTTGATAAACTTGTTCAATTGTTGGTTTTGCGAAGTTTGATTTTTAACTTAATTTTATTCGCGAAATAGTAAGCGTATGTATGAATTTCTTTAATATATTTACCTAAGGATTACTTTTGGTTTACTCCAACAAAACCAGAGTATATCTGTTGTAAAACAATATGTCCGATTTGAAAATCTGCAACCCAATTTACATTAGATCAGATGTGTATTGACTAGATTTAACTCGTATACAACTTATAAATGACCTTCAAATTTTTATTTATTTGTAAAATTAAAGTTTATCGAATGGGAAGAGCCTCAATTTAAATTACATCTGTCAGTTCATGAGAAAATAAAAATAACCAAATAAGTTCGTTCAACAAAAGATGAAAATTGCAAAAAAACTCGAACCCTTGTATAACAAACGCAGAATGTCGCCGAAGCTGCCTCTACCTCGCCGATATCCACAAAGGAAGCTGCTAATAAAAAATCAACTCCATGTCATTCGCAATTTGGATATGATGTAGTCACAAATAATCAAGGTTCTAAAAGACACTAGATATTTGTCAGACGGCTAGCTGGGGCGTTAGGATTTAAGTAAATATATTATATTTCGTGTAAATAAGTATTTGTTTATACTTAAAATATATATAATTTCAACATAAACTACAAAGTAGAATGACATGTATATTATTATGAAGTATTGGAACATAATGAAAACATGGGAAACAAAGGATATAATGTGTATTCATTTAAGTATGCAATAAGTCTCTTACAATTTATTGAAAAAATTAAATGCAAAATGAAAGTGATATGTTTTATGTCTAAATGAGTCTCGACCTAGGCAGGCCTGGACGGGTCTAGATGGGCTTAGCGGGTGCCTAGACGGTTTAGACTAAGTGCCATTTCTTAATTTTCAAATGTTTAGGGCATTAATCGGACCAATGACCAGTCACTTAGTGTATAAAAGAGACCTAAACCGCACTAGACGGAGATTTTTAGAATAGTGGTCATAATCTACCAAAATTGGATGTTAGTTAAAAAGTACCACAACATTTTCTCAATTTTGCTGCCGCATATCCAAAAACAGCATTTAGATATCTAAAGCAAATTAGTCCCCGAAAAAGCAGTTAATCCATAAATGCCATGGATAGCCAAATCTCATCACAAAAGCCAACCCACCCACAATACAGTCAGACTTTCAACACCATACGCGTTCAACAGTACAAAAGTACCCTTCTGGAAAACCCAGATGGGCACATTCGTAGTTTCACATTCCGGTGATGTCATCGGCATCCACATCTAATCTGATTTTTCTAATGCACTCCACTTCCCTCGTGACCCGCTGCCAAACGTGGCGTTAGCGAACAACACGTGTATACAATGGCGAGTGCGGAGACAGAGCGCAAAGCCAAAACGATCAGCTGCATCGATTTATCATCGATGACGGCAAGTCCCTTTCTAAATCGCGTCGTTTCGTGAAAATTATCGAGTTTCATTGTGCGCATCGAAATTCACATTTCGTCACGGTCGTTTTCAGTTTTTACCACGGCCGGTGAAGCTACCCGTGTTTGGGAACAGGATTTTATCCGAATTATCTTTATGATAATTTTATGAAGTAGTTTATTTTATCTATTCATCAGTCTTCTTGTAGTCTAAAATTATTTTGAATTTTTTATTTAAAATTAAATACAAACAATATTTATTAAAAGTCACACGATGTACGAGTAACGATTAAGATGAATTGATTCTTAAGATTCTCACAGAGAGAATCCGGACATGATCCTCATCCTGTGTTTGGTACTTTCGTATGTTCGTACTTTTTTTTTTTTGGTTTATTAATTTTTTTATGCTATTAAAAAATTAGTTCGATATTCTTTTATGATAAATTAGGCCTCTCAAATGAGTCATATTTTTCGTGTTCGTGCTATTTTTTGCATTATACCATTATCTTATTGTTCGGATCGTGTAAAAAATTAGTTGGCTTCTGATAATGTATTTAGGAGTTGTAATACCATAGTATTCATAACAAAATTCATACACTAAATTAATTTTTGACTGGCATCTACAGAAAAGCGATAAATTTTCCAAATGGAAAATAAAATTACTTACTAATTTTATTGCTCTAATGGAAAAAAAAAAATCTTATTGCAGCTTATTTATCTATTAATGATTTACACAATCACACATAAACAATAATTAATAACATAACAAAACTCACTTTATTATTATAGGCAAAAACCCGGAAAGCCCAAAAAATTAAAGGGCCCAATTTTAATTATATTTGTAACTGAAGGGACGGGAAATAAAACGCTTCTCCACTTAGTCCAACAATATTTACTGAATGTAGAAGTTAAATACAAAGCAAACCCCAAATCCTCTTGCCTCACCAGAAATGTCTGTCTTTCTCTCTCTACAAATAAACATCTCCTCCTAGTAAGGGTAAATCTAGCCCACCACCACTCACTCTCTCACCTCCTTCTCTTTCACTTCTCTCTCTCTTGGAAATAGGATTTAGAAAGAGAAGGACTTTGAAGGAGGGAAGGAAGGAAGAAGGGGAAATAATAAAAGGGTAAGGAGATCTTGACCATATCCTTTTTTTCCATTTTCTGGGTTTTTTCTGTACTTGGATTTGGGGGCCCTTTTTCTTTACCAAAAGGATATTCTTTCTCTCCCTCTCTCTCTCTTACTGCTTCCGTTTTTTCTGTTCCTGGTATTGGTAAGAATCTCCCCGAATTTTTTTTTTTTCAGTTTTTGTTTCTGGGTTAATTTTGGTTCGTGGGTTTGATCCAATTGGTCTCGGTTGTTCTGGGTGAAAGAATTGTGTTCGGATCGTGTGTGTTGGGTTGATTTGATTGGATTTTGTTGCTTGTTCGATGTAAAGTCCCGATCTTTTTTATGCATGAATTGGCTCTGTAATTCGATGCGTTTTTTTTTTTTTGGGAAATTGAAAATTAAATACGTCTAACGGCTGTAATTATGTATTGATCTTGTGATTTTGACGGTTGGGTAATTTTGTATATTTAATTGTATGATCTGGGTTTATCTTGTTTTGGTGTTTGAATGATCTGTGAAGGATTTTAGATTGCCATCCGCTGCATATATCAGCTGGGTTTTTATTTCTTTTTTTTAGATTTGTTTGCTTTGACGATCTGAATGGAAATGTGCTTTTAAATCTGTAACTTTTGGATTGTCTTCTCTTTGCTTTTAATTTATTGTTTGATATAGGTATTCGTATGATTGACTAAAATGTGATTTCTTGAAGCATTTGCTGGTTACCCCTGTTTTTCTTTATATAACATGATATTTACCTTCTACAGCAGGAATTTTGGTTTTGTAAAGCTGTTCTTTTGTTGAAATCATGGGTGTTGAAGTTGTGGGATTTGAGGTGATCCAAGGACCAGTGGGGGCTGTCACTGAAGGAGGGAATTCTGCCAAGGAAAATGGAAAATTGGATCAAGGTCCGGGCGGTAATGAGCCCATACAGTTTGGATCGCATGGTGATGAATCAGACAAAAAGGAAGCCAACGAGGTTTCGGTTCCAAACTTCCCCAAGGATGCAGTTGACGAGTGGCCTGCTCCCAAGCAGATCCATTATTTCTATTTTGTCAGGCACCGGACAATCGACGATCCAAAAATAAAGGCGAGGATTGATCATGCTTCTAAAGAGGTGAATGAGAGGAACAAAGCCCGTCAAGACATCATTGAAGCACTGCGAGCAAAAAGGGTTAGTAGAATCTTCTGACCTTATTAGCAAATCCCATTTGTTTGAGTGTTGCTGTAAACGTAGTGTAGCTGTTTATCTGTTTGTTTTAGATTATTGACTCCTTCTTGTAGCAATGTTTACAATATGACTGTAGAACTATAATAGATGCTCATGGACATCCATGATTGCATGAATTGTCATTTGGCAACAACCAGAGAAGACTCTTTTATGCGGTCACATTGGAGACAATGTGGCTCAGGAGGGGGATGGGTATAGCTCACATATCTATTTGGAGGTTATCAGTTATGTTTAATAGTGGAAACTGATTCCCCCTCCTCCCCCCAAACCAGGTCTATTGGTACATGCAAGATGTTATATCCAGTTTTGATTTGTATTATAAGATGATAGAAAAAATATTACCTTTGAATTTTAAAGAAGTATACAGAAGTTTTACATGTTAGATATCATATGAAAATATCTCATGGATTCAAGAGCATCCTACTTGTTGAATATTGTGTTATAAAATTCTGCTGTATCTATTTTCTAAAGATGATTGAAATTAGTATGTAGTGTCAGAAGGCAAATTAGGAAATACGTAGTATAATGGACTGTTGTTCATTTTCAATTTTAGAAGAATGGCCTTTGATTTTGCTATGTTATTGCCTCCTCTCTCTTTTTTATTTGTCTTTTTATTTTTTCTGTGCAGATTGAAAGATCAGAACTGATTGAGAAGATTAAGGCTCTGAGGAATGACAACAGGCAAATTAGGTCAATTGTGGGTGAGAAGTTTAAGGATTTACAGCCTCTGCGGCAGGCTCTTGGAGAGATACGCAGTGCAGACACTGCTAGTCGCAGTGGTGGTTTATGTTCATCAGAGGAAGAGCTTAATAGTCGTGTATGTTTCTTTTCCAAGCTCTGTGCATCTCCAAATTCATCATTTTCTTTTCCTATCTTTTCCTGCTGCTATGACTTCTTGGCTTTTTCACCCATTACATACTGTTGGAACAGATCCAAGGGTTGCAGTATTATATGCAACATGAGAGCATTCCATTGTCCGAGGAAAAGAAAATACTTAAAGAGATGAAGGCTCTTGAGAACACAAGGGGACAAGTTATTGCTCGTGAGGCTGAGCTAGCTAAACTGCTTCCTAAAGAAGCCCTCAAGGACCAAGTTAAAGTAAGGGGATTCTGTTTTTACTTGTATCTTTTTGAGCCTTTTATGTTTCAATGAATTCCTGAAAATTTTGTGCTGCAGAATTGCATCATTTTATAATATGTACTAATCATTTGCAAAATTGTGTTGATGTAGCTTATGGATGGTGACTTAAAGGAAGTAAAAAAGGAGCAAGATGGTGTTAGGGCCAAAATTAAGCACCTTGATGATGCAGTGAAGGTGATTGACAAGGCAATTGCATCATTACAGGAAGATCTGAACATTGTAACTGAGAAGAGGGATAAAGCATTCGAAAATATTCGTCAGCTTAGGTTACAGACTGATCAGGCGGTAAGTCATTTTCAGTTTCTCTCTCTCTCTCTCTCTCTCTCTTTATTTTATATATATATATATATATATATATGCTTGTGTCTCAATTATCAAAATTCGGGTGCTCAAAATCTCTAAAGTGTTGACTGATTTTAATTACATCAATTTAGCAAGCCACAGATCCTTGTGTTTTCACTGTAAAATATGTGGGCATAGTTGTCTATATGAATGATTGGGTCAATTTACCGTGCCAAAAATTGTTTTAAGAATAGCTGTAGGTGCTGTTTGTATCTGACTTTTAACAATCAGGATGAAAGCATATCTCTTTCTTTAGATGCAATTTAAATTAACAAACATTGTCAGTCCGTTATGCTGAAAGATGTGTTTTTTAGCTGGTAAACTAGGGAAGGTGAAAGGTTGAGTATGTATAAGTAATTATAGTTAGGATTACCTTAGCTTTCTGTTTTTGCTTGTCATCTGGTTTGTGTATTGGTTGCTTATAAAAGTGTTCACTTTGTTTCTTAACTTTTGGCAACACTTTTCCATCAGTCCTTTTTCCATTTTAAAACCTAATGAACTTAAAAAGATGAAAAGGCGTGTTGTGAAGAATTATATTGGAACTCGGAAACATGTTGTGAGAAATTTGGTTCAGTTGTAATCTATTTTTGCTTTATAAAAGTTGAGTTTTTTGGGTTGGTATGTGGCCTCTTATTTAGACCTTTGCAATATGAAATTGTAAGTATATATATATATAGGGGGATGATGCGGTGTGCTGTCGTCTAATTATTGTAATGAATGCCCTCAAAATTAACAGTTATCCTTCTGACATGAAGGGGTGCATGTAGTGATTGCATTGCGTGATATTATAGCCCTATAATTATATTATTATGATTTTCAGAATGCTGGCTTCTACCAAAGCCGTGGGGTCATGACCAAAGCTAGAAATCTTGCTGCTACCAACAATGTCAAAGCACTTGAAGCACTTTCTAATGAAGAGGTTTGTTATATGACTATGCATTGTTTATAGCAATTTAACTCCTCCATATAATGTATAACATCTGCATTCTAAATATTAGTCTTTGTTTTTTCTTTAGGTCGAGAAATTTATGTCCCTCTGGAACAGTAAC
The DNA here is from genome assembly GCF_019419815.1 of Pyrus x bretschneideri. NCBI lineage: Eukaryota > Viridiplantae > Streptophyta > Magnoliopsida > Rosales > Rosaceae > Pyrus > Pyrus x bretschneideri. The sequence continues at coordinate 826,381 of NW_025999557.1, forward strand.
AAGGATTTTAGAGATGATTATGAGAAAAGAATTTTGCCATCTCTGGACAGCCGTCAAATGAGTAGGGATGGACGTATAAGAAACCCAGATGAGAAGCCATTGGTGGTTGTGGAAGCACCTGTGGTAGAGACAGCACCAAAATCTAATGCAAAACAAGCTAAGGAAGATACCAGATCTGCTCTGCCAGATACTTCGACTGCACAGAAAGTTCAGAAAGAAGCCAAAAATAAAGCAACTGCTCCTAAATCTGCTGCAGAGCATATTGATGTGGCTGACGAGGAAATATTTGTTTCTGAAAAGGAGATCCTAAAAGAAGAGAAAATTGATCCGGCTAAGTTGAAGGAGATGAAAAGAGAAGAGGAGATTGAAAAAAATAAGCTGGCCTTGGAGAGGAAGAAGAAGAAGGCAGAAAAAGATGCAGCTAAAGCAGCTATTAGAGCTCAAAAGGAAGCCGAGAAGAAGCTGAAGGTAATTATCTAATAACTTATTTCTTGTTATTACTTTATCTATGTTAATCTGGTTGGTATTAGAAACTAACACAAGTTTCCACTTTGACTTGCTTCAGGAGCGTGAAAAGAAGGCAAAGAAGAAGTCATCATCTGCACCCGATAGCAATCCTGAGGAACCGATAGAACCAGTTGATGAGGTTGCAGAACCAGAAAAGGTAACTGAAAAGGTTGAAGCTCCTGTCCCGGCAAAGGCAAGGGCGCAAAAGGATAACAGTCTGAGGAACAGAGGTCGAGCAAGAGGTTCAGACGCACTACCAAAAGCCATCCTGAAGAGGAAGAAGTCGAGTACAAACTATTGGCTATGGGCTGCTCCTGCTGCTGTGTTAGTTGTGTTGTTTCTAGTACTGGGTTACTACTATCTTCATTGAGGAAGGCAAGCTGGAACCGATTGAGGTAGAGAAGGCTCAAGAACTACAGTTTTCTGCTTGATAGGCGTGGGATAACAACTAGGTTTGTCTGTTTAGTTAAATTAAGTTATTTCTGTTCTTTACATATCCTTTTTCGGGATGGACTCAAAACTCATAATGTTTGTGGTAGTCCAAACTATCTTTCAATGGAGAAGAAGAAACACACATTCGGTTTTCTTTATGTGATTTCAAATTTTGAACTTTGTCCCCTTTTCATGGATATCCTGATTCTGTTATTTTTCAAGCAATAGAGTTTGAAATTCATCCTTCGGGACGGTTGGATAACTATTTCGTTTTGGGGAGTGATTGATTTTAACACTCCCTGCTTTCCCTTTTGCATTCCTCTGTTTAGAACCCTAATGGGAAATCTGTTTTTTGTTTAATAACCATCCTTGAATGCTTTTATGCGATTGCGTGTAATTTTATGCGTCGACTCGGGAGGAGCTCCACTTGTTTTCTATGGTAGAAATTAGCTGTTAGAAAAGAATTCACTTAATAACTGAATAAGCTGGAGATGGTGAATCAAGAGAGGTCTGCTTGAGGAGTTCCTGGTGGGGGCAATGAGCGACATAGACCCGGCCTCCAGCGTGGGGGACGGGACACTACAGAATCAATGTGGACGGAGCTTTACGTCGTGATGCGTTGAATTGTACTCGACGGCAAGTTTCTCATTGACGCATTCAAGGGTTGGAAAATCAATGTGCGGTCTTGGTGGTTTGCCAATTTTCTCAGTTTGGCAGTTTGCAATGCGATGTTGACTTTTAAGCTCGTTTGGTGCTTAAGAAGGAATATCAGTCCCAAAACAACTTTTGTCTTGTGTTCACGACCAACTCTTTAGGTCTTCGTTTTTTGGTTTCTTTCATGCCGTCCAAGCTACATACCTTTGGTTGCTCCTATATGAACACGGATCCCCTCCGGATCCATTATGTGGGGATCCTATGAATTGGGACCCGACAATCCACCATATGCTGCCAAGTTCTACGACTTTTGTGGGGATGAGGATCATGAGGCATCCAGCTGCACTACCAGTTTCCGTGTTTCGTATAATGACGATTGATCCATGTAATATCTCTGTTTTAAGTTTCATCATTTCATGCAGTCTTGCTCTTGCACTCTAACCAAGGTTCTGTATCTCCAATAATCTCATCTCTTTTATATAAACATGAAGTTGATGCGTAATTGGTTTTTTTATTCTTTTCTTAACGTCTGTTTATTTTCATTACTGTATTAATGTTTTCTGCTGTTGTTTATATAATTCTAAGAGGAGACAGATTAATGGCATGAGGGTAAAAAAAAATAAAAAAGAAAACTAATGAAAATGATTTGAAAACTTTGAGTTTTAATGATAAAGACAAAATAAAAGGTAAAGTGAATAGTATCAGAATTGACTTTTTAGTGTAAAAAATGTGGTTTTTCGTTAAAATGAACAGTACCGTGGGTTTTTCGTTAAAACTTTTCCAAAAAAAAAAAAAAAAAAGGGAAGGAGGGAAGGATGAGGAATGCACGGGTTGGCCTATTTTGGCCTAAGTCTTTTTTTTTTTTTTTTTTTTTTTTTTTTTTTTTTTTTTTTTTTTTTTTTTAAATTGGTTTGGGATTTTGTTTATGTTTGGGGTTCTTTTGCCCTAATTAATATTGTTTTGAATTCATATAGAAATTTTTTATGTTTGGGGTTGTCATGTTCGAGTATTTTATTTGGTATTTGGTAGTTTACGTTATATCCAAGCAATAATGCCTTTTCTGATATATGTGCAAATTTTAACACTTCGTAGATTTTTAGTTTTTAAATAACAAGAAAATGTAACTGTTTAGACTCCAGAATGCTTTGTCATTAAGGTAAATGATTTCCTTTTTTGCTTTGTACCTTTTGTGATTAACAAAGTTTAGTAATTTGTTTATTCACTTATTAATTAATTGGTGAGAGGATGAAACACACTGCTGGTTACTAAAAAACTAACGGAATCTGACAGAAGAGCTTTCGTTTCTTTTTCTTTGCTTGGATTAATTTTGTATTTTTTTTATAGAAACTTTTGTGCATATTTTTGGGAATTTTTATTTGGTTAGAGACAGGGGAAGAATATAAGGAGAGGAGAATTATATCCTTCGAGTTTCTAGAAGTTTTAATGCATGTCGCGTCCTGCATTTTTGTAATGTCTGTCCAAGTTGTCACTTAGATCTTTTGGTTTCTAGCTACTTTAGTTTTTCACCATTAAATTGTAGGATTAAAGTTTTTAATTGAGTTCTTATTTAATTCCAGATCGGAATGGGTGCAATCTGAGCACTCCTAAAACTGAAAAGTTCTCTGAAATTTGTGAGAATGGCTATGTCAGATATGGTTTATCGTCCATGCAAGGATGGCGTACCATAATGGAGGATGTTGTGAATGCATTAAACTTTTCTCTTCCTATTAGAAGTTTTCAGAACATAAAATTCTTTTATGTCTATTCACAGAAGTTTCTATTGTTGTATCATTTTCCGTCTTTATTTACCATGCTATAGTTTGGATTCAACTGAATATGATGTTACTTGATATGTTCAATTGATTGCATAGACTAATTCCATTGGCGGATTATTATCTGTCCTTAGTCTGAATGCATCAGTAAACATTGTTTGTTTCACGACCAAATACGATTACTGAAAACATATATAATAGAGAATTTATTTACTTTTTGATGGACATACTATAAAATGCGTAAACATGCTAATAGAAAATACTCTTGATAAGCACTAGAGAATGATGTTATTCATGCAGTTACACCTGAAAGGCTGAAACAGTTGGTTTCCGCTGCAACGCACGAGCTTATTATCTAGTTAACCCTACGAAGAAGGGGAAACTTGCAGTTGAGTTCATTCTTTGTCTGTAAGTTATTAAAACGAGTCTTGAGGTGGCGTTTTTGTAGCCCAAAAGCTAGAGGTTCTCTTCTAAAAAGCAAGCATGCGTTGCTTCGAAGTTTGGCCCGCTTTTGTAAGTTCAATGGTGTACATATTTGCATTTTCTTACGTTGTTTGAAATTAGAATTGTACATTCTTTGTTGTATTATCTATAAAATTTTTAAGAGATCCTAATTTGTCGACTATCAGCGGTGAAATCCCAAGTGGGCTGAGAAAAAAAGTGTGAAAAATAATGGGCAAAAAGAAATTATGCTGAGAAAATTACACCAAATGCAGGACTTTCCAACTAACAAAACAAATGAAACTATCTTTCTGCTTTTGTGGGTACCGAAAGTAGCGATAACAAAACCTATTGCTGAGGTTGCAGAACCAGGAAAGGTAATGGAAAAAGGTTGAAGGAAGCAGCAAAAGGATAATATTCTGAGGAACAGAGGTCGAGCTAGGGGTGCATAAGTACTACCGAAAGACTCCTGAAGAGGAAAAAGTCGAGTACTAACTATTGGCTATGAGCTGCTCATGCTGCTGTGTTTGTTGTGTTGTTTCTAGTACTTGGTTGCTACTATCTTCTTTGAGGAAGGTAAAGATGGAACCGGCTGAGGTAGAGAAGGGTCGAGAACTACAAATTTCCGCTTGATAAGCGTGCAATAACGACTATGTCTATGTGTTTAGTTAAGTTATTTCTGTGAAGGGTCGAGAACTCAAAACTCATAATGTTGGCAGTAGTCCAAATTGGACTACTCTTTCAATGGAGAAGAAGAAACGCACATTTGGTTTTCGTTATGTGATTTCAAAATTTTAAGTTCGTCCCTTTTTTCATGGATGTTATTTTATAGAATATTCTGGTTCAGTGGTTGTGTTATTTTTCAAGCAATCATGAGTTTCAATGTCATCTGCTTTCGGGGAGTGATTTCTTTTTACACCCCATGTTTCACCTCTTTGCATTCCTTTGTTTTGAACCACAATGAGAAATATATTTTGTATAATAACAATCCATCTTGCAGATGACACTTTACTACAATGACGGAAAGTAATTATGTCTGTGCACCTTAGTGTAGATTTTCCCACCAATTTACCTTCCCCCTAACAACAAAGTATATAATCCACTGACGCTATCACTTTCATAACAAAAGAACAATACTTTGCTACTCATAGGATGAGTAGGAATGTCTACTCAAAACTAGTCGTTACTGATTCATAAAATTTCGTGTTTTTTATCAAAACTGTTTATATTATAAATCATTCTATAAAAATTGCATTTGCAACAAATCAAATAAAATTAAAGTCATTTAGTTGTTGAAGGGTTTTGAAATCTCTCCTTAGCGTATTGAAGGGTTCTGAAATCTCTCTTTGGCATGTTGAAGGGGCTTGCAAATCTTTCTTTGAAGTGTAAGGGTTTGGAAAAAAATACCTTAATGTGAGGTCATGATTGTTTGCCATTTTTCTCAACAAACCAAGGTCTTTGATTGATTGATTGATTGATTTTTTGTTTTTTTGAAAAAGTTTGATAGTCATTGAAGAAGAGAAAAACGTACAAAACATAGATGATAAGGTGCATAATGAGTGCAAGGGTTTGGAAAAAAGTACCTTAATGTGTGGTCATGCTTGTTTGCCATTTTTCTCAACAAGGTCTTTGATTGATTGATTGATTGATTTTTTGTTTTTTTTGAAAAAGTATGATAGTCATTAAAGAAGAGAAAAACGTACAAAGCATTAGGGTTGGAAAAAATTCCCAAAAATTCCGAACCGAACCGAAAAAATCCTGATCCCAAACCAAAAATTTCCCAAACCGAAATTCCCGAAATTTTCGGAATGCTATCCCGAACCAATCCCAAAATTTCGGTATGGGATTCGGGATTGGCTTCTCGATATTTCGGGAATCCCATACCAAACTGAAAATATATAATATTAATTATTATATATATTTATACATATATATATATATTATTCTTTTATAATTGATGCTAGTAGTTTCTAATTCATGCTCAGCAACCTAGAATGCCCTACACCTTGCATATTTTTCATGTTCTGTTTGATATTCATGTGGATTTTATTATTGCTGCTGTCATGGCTGATGATTTTAGAAGGCTTGATTCTTTTGTCTCTCAACAGATTGCAAAAAGAGTTTAATTAATTTGAATTTTGACTGATAAAAAGAGTCAAGCATGCCAGTGTTCAATTAAATGGTAGTGTGAATGAAATGAAATTCCTAGTTCATAAATGTGTTCTTGAATTATATATTTGAAGAACAATTCATAATTTCATATTTCAATTTGGGATTCCCGATTTGTCCCAAAATCCCGAAAATATTTCGGGATTCCCGAAATTTGGGATTCCCGAAAATTTGGTTTGGGATTGGTCTTCAAATTCCCGTCCCAAAAAATTTCGGTTTGGGATTCGGTATACTAGTTTCGGTATGGTATCCCATACCGAACCACCCCTACAAAGCATAGATGATAAGGTGCATAATAAGTCTTAATAAAAATATTGTCGAAGATTTCACCTCGAAAAATGAGAAAAACATGTTCCGCACAACTAACAAAGTTAACTATCCTCCAAAGAATACAATCAAAGTAATTACTAATTATGGCAATCCTCAATAAAAGCATCTCGAATTAGGTCTGGTGAGTCTTCAAACTACACAATCTCGAATTTGGTCTTTGCTTGTTGCTCGCACATATATATAAAATATATGCAGTTACAGTAAGCAATAAATTATTCTCTTTCATTATTCTCTTCATTATATCTTATTTGTTTAATAAACATCCATCATTGCTTTTATACGATTGTGTTGAATTTTATGCCTTGTTGGGTAGTTGGGAATGGAAGAAATCATTCTAAAGAGGAAATCTCTCTTCGACGTTTTGAAGGGTTTGCAATGCGATGATATTTTTTATGCTCATTTGGTGCTTAAAATTGATTAGATTGGATTGGACAAGATTTAAGCTCAAATGAAAGGTAGAGTGAATGATTTTACATTTTTAAGAGATTAGACAAACTTATTTCATTTTCGTCCTGCCATTCCTAAGGAATTGAAAGTGATCAAATAAAACTAAAGTCTTTTAGTCGTTGAGGGGTTCTAAAATCTCTCTTTAGCGTATTGAAGGGTTATGAAACCTCTCTTTGGCGTATTGAAGGGTTTGGAAAAAAGTACCTTAATGTGCTGTCATGATTGTTTGCCAGTTTTCTCAGCAAACCAAGGGTCTTTGTTTGTTTTTTTTTTTTTTTGGTTGAGAAAATACAATATTCATTGAAGAAGAGAAAAATGTACAAAGCATAAAGGATATGGTGCATAATGGGCATAGATAAAAATCCTGTCGGGGATTTCAACCCGAACAAAAGGAGAAATAGTGTCTCGCATAACTAAAAAAGTTAACTATCCTCCAAAGAGTACAATCAAAGTAATTACTAATTATGGCAATCCTCAATAAAAAGCATCTCGAATTAAATCCGATGAATTTTCAAACCACACCATCTCGAATTAGGTCTTTGCTTTTTTTTTTTTTTTTTTTTTTTTTTTTGGGAAACTAGGTCTTTGCTTTTTGCTCACACATATATATAAAATATATGCAGTTACGGTAAGCAATATCTTATTCTCTTGCGTTATTCTCTTCATTATATCTTATTTGTTTAATAAACATCCATCATTGCTTTTATACGATTGTTTTGAATTTTATGCCTTGTTGGGTAGTTGGGAATGGAAGAAATCATTCTTAAGAGGAAATCTCTCTTCGACGTATTGGAGGGTTTGCAATGCGATGATAATTTTTATGCTCATTTGGTGCTTAAAATTGATTAGATTGGATTGGACAAGATTTAAGCTCAAATGAAAGGTAGAGTGAACGATCTTACATTTTTAAGAGATTAGAAAAACTTATTTCATTTTCGTCATGCCATTCCTCTGGAATTGAAAGTGATGATTTTTCTTAATTAGAAACTTATCTCCTCTACTTTCACTTTCGACTGGTTACTACAATTTGCACGCATTCTTGTAGAGACGTCGTATCTTTTATTTTCTTGCATGCCGTATACACTACTAAATAGTATTAAAATGAAAACCAACACAATAAATTGATATTGAATTCGCAATTTACACGAGTTAAACTTAAAATGTCATACTTACAAATGAGAAGAAATATCATTGGTTACATAGTACCAGTGGCAAAACAACTTCTTAATCTCTAGCTGTGTTTAGTTGTTTTAGTCATGACCTACGGAGGTCTTCGCTTTTTGGTTTCTTTTATGCCATGAAATTCTCTTCAAATGTAAATAGGGGTTTGGATAATTCTAAGCAAAAATAAAATAAATAATACTAATTAAAAATAAAATAAAATAAAATCAGCTGCGTACTTTTGGTTGCGCCCACACATATGTGTGTGCCGACTTGTTAGCTATAAGCAACCAAACTGAATGCACCTCTCTTGTGCGTTTGAGTAGTTAATTGTTGTCATTGGAACGGCATCACTTGTAATTGGAATGGTTGGATAACTCATTTGCTCTTACTCTTCAAAGGACTCAAAGAAAATTGTTATATTGATGACAAATATTTAAGAGAACTATTATTGACATTGTAAAAATATAATTTGCACTCCTTACAAGAGTATATATTTTTTTTAAAATATAAGAACTTTAAAGTGCATAATTTGTTGTAGGGCTAATTTACTGAATCATATAAAGGACAGAGAGAGGGGGTGCAGCACATAGCGAGAAAGAGAGAGATGTGTAATTGTGAGACGTGTCTTATCTCACCCCATTGTGCCTTTATTTATAGTAGTAGGGAATGTTAAATCCTTACCCTACTAGGATTACAACTCTAATAAGATAATATCTAACTCTAGGGAATATTACAAGATATCCCTAGATATAGATTTACACAATCAGATTCTTAATCTAATATGACTGCAACATGATTAAATTTTTTAGAGTGCCAATAATAATTCTCATAGTTAATTAAAAATTAATATATGGAGAACAAACATAAACTTAAAAATAAAAAAACAATTTCCCCGTTTTTCACCTTGAAACCATATTTGCCGATTTTACCCTAGTTTCATTTAGCTATTTCCATGGACCATTATAAATGACCAATTTTCCATTATAGTTTACCCACATTTCACATAAACTGCATAAAAAAAAAATGAAAATGTTATTTTCCCATCCACTATTATTTCTAAAATAACTTTTAATATATATATATATATATATATATATATATGCTATAATATATCCCTTCCTCATCGCTTTCACTTGCAAAAAAACTGAAATTAAATGATTAAACACCTTCGAAAACGAGTCTGAAATTTGAGAGAGAGAGAGGACATTAACATAAATGAAATGATGGTGTTATAGATGGAGGAAGAAAGAAGTGATAGAGAGGCAGAGACAAGTCCAGGGAGACAAAATAAAGGGGAGGGAGGAAAAGGACCACTAGCATGATTAGAGACGAGCCAAAGCGGATTTTCTCACTCTTCTTGTCTTTTTAGTTTCAGTTTTTTCCAAGTTTGAAAATGGAGCGTGAGAACGAAATTTTGAGAATATGCTCTATTGGGTTATTTTCAATCAAAGTTGACTCAATTATCAAATTCACATTCTCCACAATTGAGGGCACATTTTTCAAGATACTCCGACCCGACGTCTCTCAATTCAACTAAAGGGATGATGAGCAGAGAGATTTTTTCTTTTTTCTTTTTTGTGCTGGTCCTTGTTATTTTATAAAAGGGTAAAATTGATACTAAATTTTTTATTAAAAAATAGGATGAATTAATAAAACGGTGAGGTGGATTTACCACCTCACATTCCGGTCATTAAATATGTATTTGTTATTTTTCTTTTCTTGAACGTATATTTTACAATGGTTGGATGAAATGTAGAGAAACATGATGTAAGTAGCGGCATTGGTCATTTACAATAGTTTGGAAAAAAAAAAAAATTAGCGAAACATTCTTTTATTTATTATTTTTATGAAACCTTTACCTTTTAAACAGAGAAGATGGACGGTGGCCGGGACATCTTTGACATCAGTCCGGTGCTCCAAAAAAAAAAAAAAAAAAAAAAGGAAATAAACCGTCAACCATTGTTTAAAAGAATAGTGGTTACGTTTATAGTTCCACATAAAGACCAAGTAATAATACATTAATTTTTATAAAAACTGTTATTAGCACTTTAAACATTTCATTCTACACTCACAAGTGTATTTTTTTTTAATTATAAAAAATTTGGGCTTAAATGTTAAAATGATCCTCGTATTTTAGTCATTGGGTCAATTTAGTTCAAGTGTTTTCAAGCTCAATTGAAGATAGAGGTGAATAACTTTTCATTTTCAGGGGATTACAATGGGATTAGTCATAAAATAAACTTGTCCCTTTTAGTCATACAATTTTTTTGGGAATTGAAGGTGATTGGTTTTCTCAATAACAAAACCTTCACATTAAACACATTTTTTTTCCCTTTTTGCTTTGACATACCTTGATATAATGGAGTCATCAAGAATGCTAGAGTAGAAGAAATCTTTTACTACAATTTAACCCATTTCAGCTCATAAACCTTTCTCTTTACTACAATGTAGCCCATTTCAATGGAGAAGAAGGAACACATATTTGGTTTTCTTTATGTGATTTCAAATTTGAAACTTTGTCCCTTTTCACTGTGGAAAATCTCTCTCACATATTGAATGGTTTGGAAAATGTACATGAATGTGCGGTCAAGGTTGTTTGCAATGAAATACTGACTTTTATGCTCGTTTTCATGTGCGGCCCCCTCTCAAGTCCATGACCACACCCACAACAAAATAATACATAGCCACCTTTGGTTGCCCCTATATAAATAATATATTGCAGACTTGTTATTGCAAGAATATCTAAGTTAAAAAAATGGCTCATGACTTCCTCCTCGTCTTCTTATTCTCTTTCATAATATCTACAACAAATATTCATGCAAGCAACGACATAGAATGCACCACTCTCATGGCCTTCGCCCGCACTCTTATCTTCTCCTCCTGTAAATTGGAGTACTTCTGTTGATTGTTGTCGTTGGAATGGCATCATTTGTAATCAGGAGGGTTGGGTCACTCATTTGCTCTTACCCTCCAAAGGGCTCAAAGGAGGTATGTTTGTCTCATCACTTGCAAATCTCACATATCTCACTCACTTGAACCTTTCCCATAATTCACTTTATGGCACACTTGAAATCAAATTCTTCTCGTCCTTGAATCACCTCAAGATCATTGATTTGAGCTACAACCTTCTTTCTGGAGAGATACTCTATTCTCTACCACCCAAAAATATTCAGACAATAGATTTGTCAAGCAATCACTTCCATGGTGCAATTCCCTCTTCTTTTCTCCAACAAGCTTGGAATTTGACTAGTTTCAATGTCAGCAACAACGCCTTCTCTGGGTATATCCCTACTTCTATTTGTCTCCGATCATCTCCTTCCATAAGAGTATTGGATTTTTCCTCCAATGAATTTAGTGGCAAATTTTCTCGTGGGCTCGGGGGGTGTTCCAAACTACAGATTCTTCGTGCTGGTCACAATAATTTGTCAGGATCACTTCCGGAAGACATCTATAATGCTACTAAACTTGAGGAACTTGTATTACCTCTCAATTCACTAAATGGAGCCATTAGTGAAAGAATTGCCAACCTCACCTACCTCACAAGCCTTGACCTCTATTTTAATAATTTGAGTGGTGTGATCCCTCTCAATTTCGGGAAGCTCTCCAAGTTGAAATTCATGAATTTTGATTACAACAACTTAGAAGGTAAGTTGCCCCCATCTTTGATGAATTGCACAAACCTTGTAGAACTACATTTGGGATTCAACAACTTGGAAGGAGACCTCACAACGTCTAATTTCTCCAAACTTAGCCACCTTAGTAAACTTGACCTAGTTTGGAATAACTTCACTGGTATCTTGCCGATAAGCCTTTACTCATGCAGGTCTTTAAAAGCAATCCGGTTGAGTAGTAATCCTTACCTAGAAGGACAAATACAATATGAGATTCTTTCATTGAAATCCTTGTCATTCCTCTCGCTTGTTTCTGTACGGTTGACCAATATAACAGGGGCAATGAATATATTAAGCCGTTGCAGAAGTCTTCGCACACTCATGTTTAGCGGTTCGTTTGACAGTGAAGCAATGCCAACTGATGATGACATGGTTGATTTTCACGGATTCCAAGATCTTCGTTTCTTAAGTTTGGCTTCATGTAGGCTCACTGGTCAGATACCTGGTTGGTTATCAAACCTAAAGAATCTAGAGGTGTTGTTTCTAGGTGCGAATCAATTCACAGGGTCAATTCCAAGTTGGTTGGGGAATCTTCCAAATCTCTTTTTGGTGGATTTGGCAGACAATATGATTTCAGGTAATCTTCCCAAACAACTTTGTAGATTACCAAGGTTGGTGGTGAATGCATCTTCAATAGGCAATTATGAATTTGAACTTCCCCTCTTTAACTATGCATATAACAAGGCATATGTTTTACCTCGTGGAACGTCTAACCTTCCATGTATGATAGACCTATCGGCAAATAACATTAATGGTAGTATACCTACTGAGATCGGCCAATTGCAGTTTCTTAGAAAATTGTTTCTTAACCACAACAACTTCTCCGGCAACATTCCAAACCAAATATCTAGCCTAAAAAATTTAGAGGCTTTGGACCTCTCCATGAATCATTTGTCCGGAAAAATCCCTTGGTCCATGACGAGCCTTAATTTCTTGAACAATTTTAATGTCTCGTACAATAATCTTCAAGGAACAATACCAACAGGCACGCATCTCCAGAGCTTTGATGCTTCTACATTTGTGGGGAACCCTAAACTTTGTGGTGCTCCACTTCCAAATGAATGCAGAGAAATTGATGCAGATAACAAGAATAACGTCGACCAAGATGTGGACAACAAAGGTGATGAGCTTCCCTGGTTTTATATTTTTGCAACCCTAGGTTTCATTGTCGGATTTTGGGGAGTTTGCGGTTCTTTACTTCTTAAGAAGACATGGAGGTACAAGTATTTTCAGTTTCTGGATAATGTACAAGATTTGCTCTATGTGAAGATGGCAATATGCATGCGCAAGATGAAGAGAAGGATTAGGGACTAGATTCTATGTTTTACTATATATTTTTCAGTTTCAATAAAACTATATGGATACACAAAATTTACATATATTTGCTGACCCACTCTCGAATGGAAGTCCTACCATTGTATGCAGATGTACGCATCTGTATTAGGGAGTTAATCAGTAAGTGTGTAATGTTCGTGTACGAAAATAGCATCACTCTTTCAGTTTTTATTTTTGTTGTTTGTATGTTTTCATTCTGATGTAATCTTTGTTCTTATATTATAGTGCAATAAACCTATTTGGTCACACAAAATTTGGCACATTCGTTGACTCACTTTTTAATGCATGTGTTTGTTGTTACTCCATTGTATGTGTCTATATGAGTCTCACATGTATTAGAGAATGTGTTAACAAATGTATCACTTCGTTGTTCAAATAGCATCACCATTATTAATTTATGCTTCAAGTTTCACCATGATGTAAGTCGAATGTCAATGATAAGATACTCATTATGTGTTGGCAAATTTGGTCTCAAAAGAATAGTTTAATCTTCCAGAGAAACCCCTCCTAACACAATGATTGCAATTAACAATGTGAAGCAGCTTTTGTATGAATTATGAGATATCTAAATGTTTTTATTTTGGCACAACGATTGGGACCGCACTGTATTTTACAATGCTATTTAGTATTTTGGTTTAGTGATACATTTCTTCACTTATAATTGAAAAGTCTCAATTCGAATTTTGTGGATGATATGTTCGATACTAATTTATTGCACCACCCCTTAATGTAGTAACGTTTATATAATCATGATTTTACAAGGTTCTCACCTTCCTCGCAGTGTCTACTGTTATTCATAATATTTTTTTTGGGCAACCACTTATTCATAATGTTTAAGATCTTATGCATAAGTTGCAAATTACTCAATTTATTGAGAAACAAATATAGTTATAAGATAAACTTGTTTCAATTGGTCATGACAAAAATTCCACTTGTATTTAATTTACTAATATTCTTGTAACAGTTTCTTTAAAACTTTTATACAGCTGTAGGAAGTTAGAGATCATTCTTTGTAATTTTAGTTCAGATTTCTATTTTCAAGAACAATTCCTTTAAATTTCAGTCTCTCGTTCGTAATTTAGCATCCAAACCAAAATAAATTGAATACATTGTTTTTCTTTTCAGATCTCTCATTATTATTACATTTAATAGGTGTTGTTGATATGATGTTGATCTCTCAGTAGTGCCATTACATTTTATAAATATTTTTTTGAAGCGTAGGAGATTTATGAATTAAGCTTAAGTAGTACTCACATAAATAACGAATTCGACACATAATTATTATTCATTCTATACTCACTCTATTGTGAGAAGAATTACAAGAAATCATTCAGTAACACTTGTTACAAAGCAAGTAGCATTTCCTATTGGTATAAGGCTCCACGCACATAATAGAGGTTGAATAGCAGGATTTAGATCCAATCTCAACTATTTGACCCAAATTTATTACAAGAAGTATAGCCCAATGGGCCTTATTATATTCTCAAGAAGACCCAAAAACAAGGGGCTGCGGCCACGTCTCCGATCACTCCCCACCGTCAGGAGCTGCACCTCTTTCGCATTCGATTTGGAACTTGCCTTGTACATCAGGAATTTTGGGTTTGAAAGGCTGTTCTTTGGTTGAAAGCATGGGTGTTGAAGTTGTGGGATTTTAGGTGATCAAGATCCATTATTTCTATTTTTTCAGGCACCGTATAATTTTCTGACCTTATTAGCAAATCCCGTTTGTTTGAGAGTTGCTGTGAACACACATTTGGTTTAATTCATGTGATTTCAAATTTTGAACGTTGTCCCCTTTCATGGATGTTATCGTTATATAATATCCTGGTTCTTTTATTTTTCAAGCAATATGGAGTTTTAATGTCATCTGCAATTCCCGTTGGATAACCATTTAGTTTTGGGGAATGAGTGGTTTTAACACTCCCTGTTTTACCTTTGTATTCCTCTGTTTAGAACCCTAATGGGAAATCATTTTTTGTTACCATCCTTCATTGCTTTTATACCTCGACTCGGGAGGGGCTCCACTTGTTTTCTATGGCTTTTTGCGTTGTTGGGTAGTTTGGAAAGGAAGAATGAGTCGCTGTTCGAAAAAATTCACTTATTAAGTGAAAAGCCGGAGATGGTGAATCAAGCGATCGAGAGGTCTGCTTGAGGAGTTCCCGTTCGTGGCGCTAAGTAACATAGAGGTGTTGATCTAGGTGGCGTTCTGCCACCGGCGTCGAAGAATAGGGACACTACAAATCAATGGGGACGGAGCTCTACGTCGTGATGCGTTGAATTGTACTCGATGGCAAGTTTGCTTTGCAAGATGTCATTTACTTTTGTTTTTCACTGTGGAAAATGTCTGTGCCGCATTCAAGGTTTTGCAAAAATGTATGTTAATGTGCAATATTCGCTTTTTGGTGCACTTGAACTTAAATTATTCTCGTCCTTGAATCGCATCGAGATCCTTTATTTGAGCTATAACCTTCTTTTTGGAGAGATACCATTTTCTCTACCACCAAAAGGTGTCCAAACAATAGATTTGTCAAACAATCACTTCCATGGTGCAATTCCATCTTCGTTCTTCCAACAAGCTTGGAATTTGACTAGTTTCAATGTCAGCAACCACACCTTCTTTGGGTATATCCCTTCATCTATTTGTCTCCGATCCTCTCCTCCCATAAGAGTATTGGAAATTTCCCTCCAATGAATTTTGTGGAAATTTTTAGTTCAGTTGTAATCTATTTTTGCTGTATAAGAGTTGAGTTTTTTTGGTTGGGATGTAGCCTCTTATTTGGTTGGTTTTCGTCTAATTATTGTAACGTATGCCCTCAAGATTAATAGTTATCCTTCTGACATGAAGGGGTGCATTTAATGGTTGTATTTTATGTGTGATACTATCACCCTGTAATTATATTGTTATGATTTTCAGAATGCTGGCTTTTACCATGGCCATGGGGTCATGACCAAGGCGACAAATGTTGCTGCTACGAACAATGTTAAAGCACTCGAAGCACTTCTTCATGAAGAGGTTTGTTACATGACTGCGCATTGTTAACTTCTCCATATAGCATCTGCATTCTAAATTTTGGTATTTTTTTCTTTAGGTCGAGAAATTTATGTCCCTCTGGAAAGGCCGGCAAATGAGTAGGGATGGACGTATAAGAAACCCGGCAAATGAGTAGGGATGGATGTATAAGAAACCCGGATGAGAAGCCATTGGTGGTTGTGGAAGCACCTGTGGTAGAGACAGCCCCAAAGTCTAATGCAAAACAAGTTGAGGAAGATACCAAAAATAAATCAACTGCTCCAAAAGCTACTGATATTGACGTGGCAGACAAGGAAATATTTGTTTCTGAAAAGGAGACCCCAAAAGAAAAGAAAATTGATCCGCTAAGTTGAAGGAGATGAAAAGAGAAGAGGAGATTGAAAAAAAAAAAGCTGCCCTTGGAGAGGAAGAAGAAGAAGGCAGAGAAAGATAGAGCTAAAGCAGCTATTAGATCTCAAAAGGAAACCGAGAAGAAGCTGAAGGAAACTCTCTTTCAATGGAGAAGAAACACACACTTGGATTTTCATTAAGTGATTTCAAATTTTGAACGTTGTCCCCTTTTCATGCATGTTATCTAAGAGAATATCCTAGTTCTGTTATTTTTCAAGCAATGTTGAGTTTTAATGTCATCTGGAATCCTTCGGGACCGTTGGTGAACCATTTCGTTTAGAGAATACCCTGGTTCTGTTTTACCTCTTGCATTCTTCTGTTTGGAACCCTGATGGGAAATCTTTTTTTGCTTAGTAACCATCCTTCATTGCTTTTATACGATTGTGAGGAATTTCATGCTTCGACTCAGGAGGAGCTCCACTTGTTTTCTATGGCTCGTTGGGTAGTTTAGAAAGGAAGAAATGAGTTGCTGTCCGAAAAGAATTCCCTTAATAACTGAATAAGCTGGAGATGGTGAATCAAGCGATCCAGAGGTCTGCTTGAGGACTTCCAGTTGGTGGCAGTGAGCGACATAGAGGTGTTGATCTAGGTTAGGTGGCATTTGGCCTCCGGCGTTGGCGACTCAGGACACTACAAAGTCAATGTGGACGGAGCTCTACGTCGAGGTGGAGTGATACCTTGTTTGTTTTGCAGAGTCATTTATGTCATTCGGTTGTGTGCGGTCAAGGTTGTTTGCCAATTCTCGAGTCCACGATCAACAGAGGTCATCGCCGTTTGGTTTCTTTCATACCGTGCAAGGTAAAAAAAATTAATCACCACACACACAAAAAGAGCATGCTTAGTTGCATACCTTTGGTTGCTTTTATATATATGTACATATGCAGACCTGTTACTCTAAGCAATATCTAAGTTTGAAAAATGCCTCATGGCTTCCTCCTCGTCTTCTTATTCTTTTTCATTATATCTACAACAAATATTCATGCAAACAACCAAATTGAATGCACCTCTCTTATGGCCTTCGCCCGCACTCTATCTTCTCCTCCCGTAAATTGGTGCAGTTCTGTTGATTGTTGTTATTGGAACGGCATCACTTGTAATCAAGAGGATTGGGTCACTCATTTGCTCTTACCCTCCAAAGGGCTCAAAGGAGGTATGTTTGTCTCATCACTTGCAAATCTCACACATCTCACCCACATGAACCTTTCCCACAATTCACTTTATGGCACACTTGAAACCAAATTCTTCTCATCCTTGAATCACCTCAAGATCCTTGATTTGAGCTATAACATTCTTTCTGGAGAGATACCATTTTCTCTACTAACCAAAAATATTTAGACAATAGATTTGTCAAGCAATACTTCCATGGTGCAATTCCCTGTTCTTTTTTCCAACAAGCTTGGAATTTGACAAGTTTCAATGTCAGCAACAACACCTTCTTTGGGTATATCCCTTCATTTATTTGTCTTCGATCATCTCATTCCATAAGAGTATTGGATTTTTCCTCCAATGAATTTAGGGGCAACATTTCTCGTGGGCTTGGAGGGTGTTTCGAATTGCAAATTCTTTGTGCCGGTCACAATAATTTGTCAGGATCACTTCCGAAAGATCTATAATGCTACCAAACTTGAGAAACTTGCATAACAATAATTTGTCAGGATCACTTCCGGAAGATCTATAATGCTACCAAACTTGAGAAACTTGCATTACCTCTCAATTCACTAAAGGGAGCCATTCGTGAAAGAATTGCCAACCTCACTATCCTTGACCTCTATTTTAACTATTTGAGTAGTGTGATACCTCTAATTTCAGGAAGCTCTTGAAGTTGAAATTTATGGCTCTTGATTTCAATAGCTTACAAGGTAATTTGCCTCTATCTTTGATGAACTGCACAAACCTCCTAGAAATACATTTGGGATTTAACTACTTGGAAGGAAACCTCACCACCCTTAATTTCTCCAAACTCAGCCACCTTAGTAAACTTGACCTAATGAGGAATAACTTCACTGGTATCTTGCCGACGAGCCTTTACTCATGTTGGTCACTAAAAGCAATTTGGTTGAGTAGTAATCCTTATCTAGAAGGACAAATGCAACCTGAGATTTGTTCATTGAAATCCTTGTCCTTCCTCTTGCTTGGTTTTATACAGTTGACCAATTTCATAGGGGCAATGAAGATGTTAATGGGTTGCAAAAGTTTTCATACACTTCTCTTTACCGGTTCATTTTACCACAAGACAGAGCTAACTGATGATGACATGGTTGATTTTCATGGATTTCAAAATCTTCGTGTCTTGAGTTTGCAAAGTTGTGGGCTCACTGGTCAGTTACCTGGTTGGTTATCAAACCTAAAGAATTTAGAGGTATTGTATCTGAGTGGTAATCAAATCACATGGTCAATTCCAAGTTGGCTGGGGACTCTTCCAAAAATCTCTTTAATGGATTTGTCAGACAATTAGATTTCAGGTGAATTTCCAAAACAACTTTGTAGATTACCAGGGTTAATGGTGGACAATGCATCTCAAGTAGACAATTATGAATTTGAACTTCCCTTCTTGGGACGTGTAATGAAAAATCCAATATTTTTTCTGCATAGATCGTCTTTTTATCAAGGAATGATAAACCTAGCGGCCAGTAACATTAGTGGTGTTATACCTATTGAGATCGGCCAATTGCAGCTTATTTGTGAGTTGCATCTTGATGGCAACAACTTCTCTGGCGAAATTCCAGACCAAATATTTAACCTAAAGTATTTAGAGCTTTTGAACCTCTCCACAAATCATTTGTCTGGAAAACTTCCTTTGTCAATAACGAGCCTTAATTTCTTGAAAGAATTTGATGTCTCATATAATAATTTGAAAGGAAAAATACCGACGGGCATGCAGCTCCAAAGCTTCAATGCTTCTGTATTTGAGGGGAACCTTCAAGTTTGTGGCGCTCCACTTCCAAATAAGTGCAGAGACATTGATGCAGATAATAAGAATAACGTCGACCAAGATGCGGATAATGACCGTGATGAACTTCCCTGGTTTTATATTTTTGTAGCCTCAAGCTTCATTATCGGATTTTGGGGAGTTTGCTGTTCTTTAGTTCTTAACAAGACATAGAGGTACGCGTCTTTTCGATTCCTGGATAGTGTACAAGATTCATTGTATGTGAAGATAATAGTGTGCATGGCTAGGATGAAAAGAAGGATTAGGGACTAGATTGTACTTTTCATTTTAAATAAAACAATTTGGATACACAAAATCTACCCACTTGCTAACACACTGTCTAGTAGAGGTGGGCCCTATTATGTATTAAACAGTGTTAATTTTGTGTATTCAAATAATATGACTTTTTCTGTTTTTTGTTTGTTTGTTTTGTCCTGATGTAAGGTTTGTTCTAATATATATGATAGTACAATAAAACTATTTGGACACACAATATTAACATTCTTGTTGACACACTTTTCAGTTTTTACTTTTGGTGCATGTGAGCTCTACCATTGTATGTGGGTTTCTCTTATATTAAAGTGTGTGTCAACAAAAATGTCAATTTTTGTGTCCAAGTAGCCGGAGTAGGGTTCTTTCTCCTTCTAATCTCCCTCCTCTTCCCTCCTCTCCTATTTGAACGGTTACGACTAAGTCACGTTAACATCTTGTGTTAACTTTTTATTTATAGAAAGACATAAGACAATGTGAGAAGAGGAGAGGAAATGGGATTGAATAAAGAGGGAAGAGAATTGTATTCCTAATAGCCTCAACAATAGTATTATATTCTTTCAAGTTTTGTCATGGTGGTGACCTACTGGTAAATGCCGGATTGCGAGGCTTCCTTCAAATTAAAAACTGGAGGTCTTAGGTTCGAAACTTGCTGCTAGGCTGGAAGCCAGACTTGTGGCCAAGGAGAGGCTGAAATGCCTTTGTGAGTTTTCGCGACTTCTGGAAAGGATGGATAACCGTGGTTTGCCACCAGTTGTCATTTTATATATATATATATATATATATATAAATATATATATAAACACCAAATGTCAGATCTGAGTATTTTTTTTTATATGAACAATTAACAATGTTCATAAAATGACGACAATTAACTTTATGAAGCAGTTTTTATATGAACTTTGGAAATATACAAAATTCGTCATGACAAAAGTTTTACTTGTATTTGATTTGCTAACCATCTTGTAACAGTTACTTTAAATTTCAGTCTCTTGTTCGTGATTTAGCATCCAAATCAAAATAAATTGAATACTTATTTTTTTCGTTCTTGTCTCATTAGTATTTCATATTTGATAGATTTTGTTCATATGAAATCGATATTTCGCATCAGTAATATGGCGTTGATTTCGATACCAATATTGCCCTTCAAGCCATTGGAGTCAATCCGTGTCCTCTTGTTGATTATATCATATCACCCATTTGATTTCAATCAAATGGCACTAACCAACCCCCTCCACTCCTCTTACAAACAAACAAACAAAACCACATAAACCTGTGCAAGTGCAAACTGAGCTAAGTTTTGTGAACCCCAAAGCCCACCAAAAGGGAGAAGCAAACATTTTTCCCATCAAATCAAACACACAGCCTTGTGCAGTTTGCGCAGGGGCCATGGCTGCCACTAGTGTGTGCAGACAGCATCTTGTTACGAACCCAAAATATAACTGAGATTTTATGCTTTAGTTTTAGGGAATTGTAATTGGCACTCTAAAAATATCATTTTACACTCTAAATTTTTTACAATCAGAAAGAAAAATATAGCTATAATGAGTGTAGAATGAGATTTTAGGAATGCTAATAACAACTTCCTGATTTTATTGTGAGGAATTGTTAAATATGCCAGCTGGCATTTAAAAGTGTAGAGTCTGTATAAAAGGAGCCTAGCTCCCATAAATGGATCAGATTAGTTATATTTTACAAATGAAATCAAATACAAAAATGTGGAGCTCTGCTCTGCTCTCTTCATTCGTTTAGCCATGATTCTGAAAATTGGAGTGCCATATTCCGTTTACTTTTGTTTGGTATAATTGCATACTATAGTGTTCATCATGCTATCACCCGTAGTGTCTGCTTGAATGATAAATTTGGGTGGGTAAATTGGTATCTTGTGGGAATATTTGTGAAGAAGGATTTGTGTGCATCAAAACTGTTTGATGAAATTTCTATGAGACAGAATCCAGACCATGTATCATTGATACTGTTCTTAAGAGGTACTCTGTTCAATCAGATTGGAAGGCTCATCATAAGACATGCGGAACTAGGGAATACAGATATGATTGTGGCACTCTCTTCTCAAGGCAGGACAATTTTATCACTCATAAGGATAGTGAGCCCAGAAGAGTGGGATGCATTCAATGAAGTTCTTCGAAATTGCTTAAGTTTGTTAGCCATGGAAGCTGCCAGTGAATTGCTTAAGTTGATGACAAATAATGGCGGAGTAGGGATTGTCAGGATAGTCCAATCTGCTTGTGCAATAGGTGAAGACATTGAGAATGAGGTATGAGCTCACTATTTTAAATCGAAAGTTAGCAATGGTTCTTCGAAAGTCGCTGCCTGCTGCTTTTAGCATCAATTCAAGTAGCCAATTTTGTTTGGATATTCGAAGACATTTGGAGAATGACTCAATCTGTGGTAAGTGAAGGGGGCGAACTGCAGCCTATTAGGCCGTTGCCTTGGTACCTTCTGAATTTAGCTTAGCATTCAAACTATTCTCGCATGCAACTGAGGAAGAACCAAACACTTGAGAGGTTTCGTGAGTTCTTAAAGCTTGGAAATGAGATTGGAAACATCACAAGATAGTAGGTTGTACACATGGTACCTCCACTATTCCTTGATGTATGTCCAAATCATTTTGTACTTGATACATGCGCTACATGACCAGATTCACTAAAACTTCCAATTGCTTGAGGTTATACACCAATCAATAAAACCAGGATCCCTACCTGATGGATTGATTATAACTAATGATCTTGATGTCCAAAGATGTAATTTACTCACCCATCAAACAAAAAAAAAAAATGTGCACAGCCATCTTGATAGTCACTAATCATGAAGCTCAGCACTTTCCTAGTTGTGGTGCACAGTCCACTGCTGCTGAAATATGACCTGAAATGGAGCCACCCATCAGCCAAGTTTTCTTTGGTTGTGTTCTATGTGATTGCCCTTGCAGTGGTGATGGTACCATTGGCAAGGCTCCTGATATGTGGAGGAAATGGCATGCTGGATTGGGCAATGGGGTTCATCCTCTACAGATTCAGACAGCTATGTGAGGTATATTGCTGCTTAAAGTTGGCAGAAGAATGGCATACTCTACATGCTCTCGAAATTCAGTTGAAAATGAAGTTGTGGTGAAAAATTTATATTGAATCATGATAGACCTGGTACTCACTTGACTGGGTTGTTGGAGCAAATATACAATGGTTGTGGTTGAATTGATTAGAATAGAAAGGAAGTCTTCATCAACAAAAAGGGCTTTGTGTACTGGTATTCCATTTGGTAGCGAGGGATTTGGCTTTGAGTTGGACAAAAATGGTGCTGACAATAACATCAAATATTTGGTCAAAATTTATCCAATGCTTAAAACGGAAAACATTGTTGATATGCAGGACTTGAGTTTGTTGTGAATTTGGCAAATCACTTAAATGCTACTCCCGCAGACACCAAAGGCAAGGACACCAATTGCTCTCACTCGACTGCTGTCTCGGCTTGCACCGCCACTCTTATCTCGATTGTTCTAATTGACAAGTTTCCTGACTTAGTCCCTGGGCAGATGGTTGCACCCTTGCTGATTGTGAATCTATGCAAGAAAGCAAAAGAAAGTGGCAACTCTGATTTTGGGTTCGTCAATTCTAAGCTTCCCCAATTATTTGAATTTTGTTGTTCAAACAAGATGTTTGCAGAAATGTGGGCCTTGCCAATATGGGATCATGGTGCCCCTAATGTGGAGGAAGCTGCTACATCTTGGGTTCTTTCTAATGTTTGATATTGTGTTTGGTCATAAATTTGAGCTATTCCATGACTGTATAAGTGGGGGCGTCCACTTCACTGGATAGTTTTTGTGTAGTGAGGAATGTAATTGTGAAATGGAGGATACACCACCTACTACGGCAACTACTTCGGTTGATAAGGGAAATGCAAAGATGGATGGTACTGAGATAGTAAAGAAATCTAGTAAATCTGAGCAAAAGGAAGCTAGTAGCGAAGATGATAATGGTGAATCAAAGGATGAAGAGTTTGGTGATTATCAGTTGTTGGCTGGGGATGATAGCAGTGGAGTTTTGGAAATGTTTAGCAAGGTGGCCTGCAAATGGAAGTTACCTGCAGGAACCAAAATACACCCAATATTTCATGCTAGCTGTTTGAAACAGCAGTGGGGACGATCTGTGACGCCTTCTAGTAATCTGCCAATCATCACAGATGATGGATTGGTGCAGGAAGCTCCTATGGCAGGTTACCAAGAAGAGTGTACAAGAAGGAAAATGCTGCTGAAGTTCAAATTTTGGGGCGGTGGCTTAGAACTAGAATGGCTAACTGGGAGGACAATGATGATCTCAACTCCTAGTATCCACAATTCTACTTTAACGGAAAATCATATTTTTACTTTAAAAAGTCAATTATGATACTATTCACTTTACCATTTATTTTATCTTTATCGTTAAAACTCAAATTCCTAAATCTTTTTTATTAATTTTCTTTTAGTTTATTGTTAGGAATTGTTAATTATGCCAGCTGGCTTTTAAAAGTGCAGAGTCTGTACAAAAGGAGCCCAGCTCCCAGAAATGAATCAGATCAGTTTTTACAAAAGAAATCAAATACAAAAATATTAAGCTCTGCTCTTCTCTCTTCCTTCCTTCCCTCGAGTTCTTCAGGTGCGAACATATCTTTCTTTTGAGGCAATTAATGATTATTGATCATAAATCATGTTTTTTTTCCCTTTCCATTGCCCAGTTTCTTGTAATTTTGATTACCCATTTGGTTGAATTGTGGATTGGATAAGCTGAAATGACAGACAAGAAAAAGGTTGGATAAGTTGAATGTGTGATGGTTTTAATCAGTTATTTATTTATGTATTACATGTATTAAACAAGACGTAGTTGAAGTGCCAAGAGTTACTTAACTTGGGTCCGTTCAACAACCATTTCGCTTTTAGTTTTTTTACTTTTTGGTGCTTGAGATAAAGGAAAGTATACGGGGGGAAAGGAGGGATGAAGAATCGTGGTAAGAGGGAAGAAGAAACAAAGAAGAATGAATGAAAATGAAATCTTGAGAGTGAAATTAACTTATTTTTGTATCTGATGATCTGCTATGTAATCACTGGATTACTCTCCTTG
The DNA here is from genome assembly GCF_019419815.1 of Pyrus x bretschneideri. NCBI lineage: Eukaryota > Viridiplantae > Streptophyta > Magnoliopsida > Rosales > Rosaceae > Pyrus > Pyrus x bretschneideri. The sequence goes on from NW_025999557.1 coordinate 851,031, forward strand.
ATACAGCTTCAGGAATATGCCATTTAACTCAAGCTATAAATGGAGATGTTGATGATATGCTTAAAGGAGTGGCAGACAAAACTTTTATTGAAGAAGTAAAGCGTGTTCTCGAGATGGTACTTCAAAACTTGTATTAACTTTTCTTAACTTAACCCTTCCTTTTATAGAGAATTATGAAGTTCATATTTTTGGACCGTTTGAAATAATTTATAACGTAAAACTGACACATGAATGTAAGGTCACGTCGAATAGGTTTTGCCTTATTTGTTCGTGGAAGAAGATGAAGAGATGAGATGTTTCTAAGTTGTCATTCTTGGTTTTCCATTTATTGTAGGCTAGACGCGCATCATAGAGAAGGGAGGTTCTCCATACAAATGTTCTCACCCCTCCAGTGGTGAAGGAGTCAATGCTAGCTGATCTGAAAGCAGTTGTTCAGGGTGGATACCCGCATGTTTAACTAAATAGGTTTTACTCTGCGTTGCGCTTGAACAAATCAAAATGTACATGTATTAATTAATATATTGCTGCTTCAAATTGTCTAGGCTGAGCGCTGTAGGATTTCTGTAGGACATCCGGAAGTATTGACAAGTGATCCTGATGTAATTGCAGCATTGAGGTATTAATATTGTGTCTATACCTCTTTTATTTATCCAAGCATCCGTCCTTTGATTGAAGCGAAACCTTATCTTAAGTTTTCACTAATGGTTCTTCCAGTATCACAGGAAACTTTGGGTTCCAGCCATGTTCTCATGGTGATTTCCTAGGCGCAATTCTTGGTACAGGGATTGATGACCAGGGAGAAGCTTGGAGATCTGCTTGATTCGGTACTGTCTTTCCACTTATACTGAACTCTCGCTCAATTTTATAGTTTATTGGTCTTATGCAACTTCTTACTTAGACGGGTTCTTTCGTTTTCTTCATGATTAGGTATCCACTCATCCATCAAGAATAAAACACTCACACTTTTTAAGTGTTTGATCCTTACCGTATGAAAAGATCTACAAATTCAAGATTTGTTTTTCACTATGTTACTTTCTAATACCAAACTCCCAATGTAATTGAACATGATGTGCATCACTGAAATTTTTTCGTAGCCTAAAGAATCTTGGAAACTGAGAACACGGTACAAAGTTTTTTCTTATCTGTGCAGTGATGGTGATGTGCGTGTGAACTGGACCCCTGTTACTGAAAATGGACCTAGATCTTGGAAACTACTTTTTTTTTTTTTAATTTTTTTTATCAAATTACTATAAACACCATACATGAGACACATTGGTACTTCTTGAACAGTTCCTGATACCTTTCCAGTATGTTTGTAAGTAGAACAATTGGATCTGGAATCGTATTCCATTCTTATATGTTAGAGCAGTATAGAACTGTATTGTTAAGTTGCAAGCACTTATTACACGTTTGTTGAAGAGTTTGAGTATTTATATTCATGTTTAACTCTTAATTGGTCTTTAGCATGGCATTTCTGATGCTCAAATTTACACGTTTGTTGAAGAGTTGAGCTCATTCTTCATCTGTATGTTTTCTAAACGGGGAACAATCTAACATCACCGTTCATGGGATCTGAATGAATCTTGAGGTCACATTTTTGTAGCCCAAAAGCCGGAGGTTTTCTTCTAAAAAGCAAGCATACGTTGCTTCGAAGTTTAACTTGCTTTTGTAAGTTCAACGGTGTATATTTTTCATTTCCTTACATTGTTTGAAAGTAGAATTGTACTTTCTCTGTTGTGTTATCTATACAGTTATTTTTTTGAACAAAATCTATACAATTATTAAGAGATCCTAATTTGTCGACTATCGGCTGTGAAATCCCAAGTGGGCTGAGAAAAGTGTGAAAAATAATGGGCAAAAAGAAATTATGCTGAGAAAATTACACCAAATGCAGGACCTTATTAGTACAAAATCTGAATCCAGATACAGTTTACACACTTTCCAACTAACAAAACAACACAAAACAAATGAAACTGTCTTTTTGCTCTTGTGGGTACTGAAAATAGCCATCTGTTTATTCATTTCAATAATCTTTAAACTCTATGGTATGAAACCTTCGAATATTCAACCATATCCACAAACTGAACAAACACATTTTGCTCTGCGGGAGCATCTCTTTTCGCACATTTCGCATCGTTTCAAGCTATCTGTTTATTCATTTCAATTTAATTATTGTTATTACTTTATCCATGTTAATCTGGTTGGTGTTAGAAACTGACACGAGTTATCAATTTGACTTGCTTCAGGAGCGTGAAAAGAAGGCAAAGAAGTCGTCATCTGCAACAGAGTCCAAGTCCGAGGAACCGATAGAACCTGTTGCTGAGGTTGCAAAACCAGAAAAGGTAATTGAAAAGGTTGAAGCTCCTGTCCCGGCAAAGGCGAAGGCACAAAAGGATAATATTCTGAGGAACAGAGGTCAAGCTAGAGGTTCAGAAGCACTACTGAAAGACATCCTGAAGAGGAAAAAGTCGAGTGCTAACTGTCGGCTATGAGCTGCTCCTGCTGCTGAGTAGTTGTGTTGTTTCTAGTACTTGGTTACTACTATCTTCATTGAGGAAGGTAAGCTGGAACTGACTTAGGGTAGAGAAGGATCGAGAACTACAGTTTTGTGCTTGACAGACGTGCGATAACGACTAGTCTGTTTAGTTAAACTAAGTTATTTCTGTTCTTTATACCCTTTCGCGGGATGGACTCAAATGTTTAAATGGCATCAGGCATAGCTTCTTAGGTTGATTAACAGATGAAAGGTGAAAACCTTATAGCAGAAAGCTTAGAGAGAAGGATGAACATAGAAAATAGAGAATGCTCAGTATATCCAAGGTGGATTCTTTCTCATTACAAAATAGTCTCAGCCAATCATCTAGCTTGTTGCTAGGATTACAACACCTAGCATTATTTTGCCTTACAACCATATAACTTCGCACTTGGTATTTTAACTCAAATGCATACACACATTAATACAAAGCTTATTCCTAATCAGTTATACACTTACAATTCAACACTCCCCCTTAAGTCTAAGGCCGATTTCACTCCAAGTTTGCTTCTGAGAAGATTAAAACGATCCTTTGCGAGAGGCTTTGTGAAGATATATGCTAATTGCTCTTTTCTGGGGCAATAAACTAGGTCAATGATGCTTTCCTGCGATGCATCTTTGATAAAATGGTATCTCCTATCAATGTGCTTGGTCTTTTGATGAAACACAGAATTCTTTGTAATAGCAATGGCAGAAGTGTTATCACAGTGAAGAGGGTTTGCTTCAGTTTGCAATTCTCCAAAATCCTCTAGTACAAACCTCAGCCATATTGCTTGAGTTGTGGCTTCTGATGCACTTATGTATCCAGCCTCTACAGTTGAAAGTGCAACACAGTTTTGCTTGACTGAAGCCCAAGAGAACACACCACTCCCAAAGGAAAATGCATATCATGATGTACTCTTGCATTCCTCCAATGAACCACCCCAATCACTGTCACAATAGCTAATTAAACAAGCTTTTCTTCCCTTCACACACTCCAGACCATAATCCAGAGTCCCCTTGATGTATCTGAGTACTTTCTTTGTAGTTCCATAATGTCTATTAGTAAGACAGTGCATAAACCTAGCCAATAGACTTCATGCATACATTATGTCAGGCCTCGTGGCAATGAGATATAGAAGACTTCCCACAATACTCCTGTACATTTCTTCACTCGCAGATCCATTTCCATCATCTTTAACTAGCTTCTCAATTGCTACAAGAGGAGTTGTAACTGTCTTTGCTTCATTCAAAACAAACTTACTCACTAGAATATATTTTAATCTTTAGTTGTGTTTTGTTGTCTTCCTTCTTATGAGTCATGACCCACGGAGACTTCACTTTTTGGTGTCTTTCGTGGCATGAAATTCTCTTGAAACGTAAATAGGGGTTTGGATAATTCTAAGCAAAAATTAAATCATTATAAATTATTAAAAATAAAATAAAATCGGCTGCATACCTTTGGTTGCTGCCACACACACACACACACATATGTGTGTGTGTGTGCAGACTTGTTAGCTTTAAGCAATACCTAAGTTAAAAAATGACCCATGCCTTCCTCCTCATCTTTTTATCTCTTACATCATCTCTACAACAAACATTCATGCATGCAACCAAATTGAACGCACCTCCCTCTTGGCCTTTGCTATCATTCTATCTTCTCCTCTGAATTGGAGTAGTTCTGTTGATTGTTGTCATTGGAATGGTATCACTTGTAATCGAGAGGGTTGGGTCACTCATTTGCTCTTACGCTCCAAAGGGCTCAAAGGAGGTATGTGTGTCTCATCACTTGGAAATCTCACACATCTCACCCATTTGAACCTTTCCCACAATTCACTTTATGGCGCACTTGAAACTCAATTCTTCTCGTCCATGAATCGCCTCGAGATCCTTGATTTGAGCTATAACCTTCTTTATGGAGAGATACCATTTTCTCTACCACCTAGAAATATCCAGACAATAGATTTGTCAAGCAATCACTTTCATGGTGCAATTCGATCTTCTTTCTTCGAACAAGCTTGGAACTTAACTAGTTTCAATGTCAGCAACAACACCTTGTCTGGATATATCTCTTCATCTACTTGTCTCCAATCTTCTCCTTCCATTAGAGTATTGGATTTTTCCTCCAATGAATTTAGTGGCAACATTTCTCATGGGTTTGGGGGATGTTCCAAATTGCACATTCTTCGCGCCGATCACAATAATTTGTCAGGATCACTTCTAGAAGATATTTATAACGCTACCAAACTTGAGGAACTTGTATTACCTCTCAATTCACTAAATGGAGCCATTAGTGAAAGAATTGCCAACCTCACCCAACTTACAATCCTTGACCTCTCCTTTAATCATTTGAGTGGTGTGATCCCCCTCAATTTTGGGAAGCTCTGGAAGTTGAAATTCATGAATTTTGATTTCAAAAGCTTAGAAGGTAATTTGCCCCCATCTTTGATGAATTGCACAAACCTCATAGAACTCCATTTGAGATTCAACTACTTGGAAGGAGACCTCACCACAGCTAATTTCTCCAAACTCAACCACCTTAGTAAACTTGACCTACTTAGGAATAACTTCACTAGTGTCTTTCCGAGAAGCCTTTACTCATGCAGGTTCCTAAAAGCAATTCGGTTGAGTGATAATCCTTATCTAAAAGGATAAATACAACCTGAGATTCTTTCATTGAAATCCTTGTCCTTCCTCTCGCTTTCTTATGTACGGTTGACTAATGTCACAAGGGCAATGAAGATACTAATGCATTGCAAAAGTCTTTACACACTTCTTATTGGCGGTTCATTTGACTGCAAGGCAATATCAACTGATGATGACATGGTTGATTTTCATGGATTCCAGAATCTTCGTGTCTTGACTTTGGATAATTGTGGGCTCACTGGTCAGATACCTGGTTGGTGATCAAACTTAAAGAACCTAGAGATGTTGTTGGGTAATAATCAAATCACAGGATCAATTCCAAGTTGGTTAGGCTCTCTCCCAAAACTCTTTTATGTGGATATGTCAGACAATCATATTTCAGGTGAATTTCCAAAACAACTTTGTAGATTACCAATGTTAATGGTGAATGCATCTCTAGTAGATAATTATGAATTTGAACTTCCCATCTTGCTCAAACCAACATGAAATACATTATATTGGCCACGTAGACCGTATAAATCTCTAGGTTCGATAGACCTAGGGGGCAATAACATTAGTGGTAGTATACCTACTGAGATCGGACAACTGCAGCTTTTTCAACAATTGTATCTTGATAGCAACAACTTCTCCGATGAAGTTCCTGACCAAATATCTAGCCTAAAATATTTAGAAATTTTGAATCTCTCCACGAATCATTTGATCGGGAAAATCCCTTCGTCAACGACAAACCTTAGTTTCTTAAGCACATTTGATGTCTCATACAATAATCTTGAAGGACGAATACCAATAGGCATGCACCAGAGCTTCGACACTTCTGCATTTAAGGGGAACCCGAAACTTTGTGGTGCTCCGCTTCCAAATGAGTGCAGAGAAATTGATGTGGATAATAAGAACAACATCAACCAAGATGAGGACAATAAATATGATGAGCTTCCTTGGTTTTGTATTTCTGCAGCCCTAGGTTACATTGTTGGATTTTGGGGAGTTTGCGGTTCCTTAGTTCTTAAGAAGACATGGAGGCATGCGTATTTTCGGTTCCTGAATAATGTACAAGATTGGCTCTATGTGAAGATGACAGTGTACATGGCTAGGATGAAAAGTACTAGATTGTACTTTTCATTATATATTCTTAATTTTAATAAAACTATTTGGACACTTGCTGACAGACTCTCAAATAGAGGTGGATCCTACCATTGTATGTGGAACGCATCTGTATTAGAAAATATTAATTTTGTGTATCCAAATAGTATGACTCTTTCCGTTTTTATTTGTTTGTTTTCATCATGATGTAAGGTTTGTTCTAGTATATATAATAGTACAATAAAACTATTCCGACACAAAATTAACATACTTGTTGACACACTTTGTAACACAAGTGAGCTCTACAATTGTATATGAGTCTTACCTATATTTAAGAGTGTGTCAACAAAACTGTCAATTTTGTGTGTCCAGATAGCATCAACAATAGTAATATATTCTTCAACTTTGATGGTATTTTTTTTTTTTTATATCATCTGTCGAGAAGAAACATATTATATCATGACGACAATTAACAATGTGAAACAATGTTTGTATGAACTTTTGGATATGTTAATGGTTCGATTCGTTATTCTGAAAAGGTGGTAGCTGAATTTCATTATTCTGAAAAATGATATACCTGGAAGATGAAGTTATTGGTTCAAAATGTGGCTTGATTTTACCGCAACAACTCGACTTAATGCATCGAGGTTGAAGGAAATTTTCATATTTTAGTCATGATTTTACGAGGCTCCTAACCTTTCCCGTAGCGCCTACATTCACTTATTCATGATACTTAATATCTTATGCATAAGTTGCAAGTTACTCAAATACGACATATTTATCAAGAAACAAATATAATATCAAATAAACTTGTTTCAATTCGTTGTGACAAAAGTTTCAATTGTATTTGATTTGCTAATCTTCCTGCAACTGTTTCTTAAAGCTTTTATACAACTATAGGCTTTATAATTTTATTTCAGATTTACAGTACTATTGCTTTAAATTTTGGTCTTTCGTTCGTGATTTAGCATCCAAATCGAAATAAATTGAATATTTTTTTCTTTTTTGGTCTCTTGTCAATATTATTATATATGATAGATTTTGTTGTTATGATGTCAATATTTCGTATGAATATAAGTTTGTTAATATGACATTAATTTCGATACCAATATTTCTCTTCACGTGTTGTGTACCCTTGCTTATTATATCATATCATCCATCTTATTTCAATCAATGGTACAAAATGAATCTATGAAGCTAAGACATACTCTGATGATACCAAGTGTCGGAAATTTAATAGTTTAGCTTCACATAGATTACTATATCAACTAGAAGCAAAGTGTACATCGAACCTGAAGAAGCCATTGAAACTGAGTATGCTGAGGAACGTCTTCTACTCAATGGGGACCTTATGTTCTCACTAGAATAGGGCTAGTTTAGTGTATAAGAATGCGCATTTCCCCTAGAGCAGGGACTAAACCTTTATAAACGTGTACCCTCAACCATTTTCTCATATCACGGAAACAGTTTGATTAAACCCCAGGTCCATTTGATTTGCAACGTGGTATATCCACTCTATACCATGTTTATCTTTATCGTCCTTCTTTAAAAGAAAAAGATTTATTTAAATATTAAACTCTAACTGTTTCCAGTTCCACTAACTTGAACCCTAATCTGATAAGTTTAGAGTCCAATAGGGTTCCAACATTCTCCAACTTGGACGTAAGCTAATCACTATTGTTTAAGCAATGTATCCACCATAAACAATTCCTTAGTGATCACATGAGTTAACATATGAACAAGTATTTCCTCACACATCCGCCATGTATAATTCAAAGCATAGAACTCCAGAAAGAACTAGTACTATCATAGTACAGTCACTCTAAAATCATTGATGCCATGAAATACTTCATGCATGATGCTTAAACATTATTATCTATTCTAAAATTGAGGAGGGATTTGACTGTAGCTTAGCTACGATCAATCTTTTGATTTTGCCTGATTTACCCTATTACCACCAAATCTGTAGCTGGGTTGGGGTTTGGGCTGGCCTTCTTTTTTTCATGGGCTTTGTTCGTTGGTTTTCGATAGAAGGCTAGCCCTCAGTAAATTTAATGACAGATCTACCCACGAAATCTTAAAATTCGAAGGTGAGGATGATGGGTTAGGAAGGGCAATTTTGTCCTCTACGTGTTGAGCGAAATGGGGAAGGTTTGGCTTGGTTGTTGTTCGATGAGGGTTTCGGGGATTTAGGCTATGCCGCCTTTGAGATAGAGAGAGATATGGGAGGATTTGTTGCGAGGAATTTTAGGGATTGCATAAAGATGGAGATGGGTTTGGGTGTCTGTTGCAGATAGAGGGATTTCATAGATTTGCAAGTCCTTCCCCTTCACACAGATGCACCGTTTCTTTCTTAATTCTCTTAGATTTGGACTTCTCTTTCTCTCTCTTTATTTCTCTCAACCTCTAGCCCCAGCGCCACTTACCCCCATTCTTCTTCATCATCTCTTATTTATTTCATCTTCTCTCGAAAAAAAAAAAAAAAAAAAAAAAAAAAAAACCCCTAGCTGCTAAATTTCTCTCAACCCTAGCGGTCCCTCGTCCAATTTCTCTTAACCATGGCCTCCATTTTAGGTCTCGAGTTCACAAAATTTGGAGAGCTTTCTCTCTCGCCTGCAAATGAAGGTGGCTGAGTACGAGAGCCTGTGGTGGACCACCGCCAAAAAACACTATGAATTTTCTCTGAGTCAGCTAATAGCAGCTGAGAACGACTCACACGACATCGACCGCCCCACCGCCACCATCTCATCGGCTTCACGCATTCTCAGGTATTCAAGTTCTTTTTACTTTTCTGTGTTTTTCTTTTTAGTGATTTTTTACCTTTTTTTTTCTTATGAGAATGCAGGTTTTGGATTTAGCATTTGATTTTCTCTAATGGGATTTTGAATTTGTTGTGTGGAAATTGGGTTTCATCTGAAAAATCTGAATGTATAGGGTTTTTGTTTGCTGATTATTGTTTGTTTTATTTGTATTTTTTCAGTTATATTTAATTTATGTTTATATTGTTATATTTCGTTTGCATCTGTTGTCTTCAGAGGAGGGGCTGGTTTTTTAATATCTTTTGAAGTGTGAATTTTTTGTTAATATTTTATATCTTTTTAAGTTTTTGTTAATTTTTGTTGTAAACGAACTCAGGTGGTGGAACTAATTAGCTATAAAACAGCCCATAGTTTTTTTAGCTTTATTTTTTATTTATTAAAATTTAAGTTTTTGTTAATTTTTTTGGCAAAGAAACTCAGTGGTGGCTATATTACTAATTACCGAGACAAGTTATGTATTCGTACGAGTACCGTATGAGTGCTCTGTGAGTTTGGGCATAATCGAGTATCACCGCCACCTCTTCAGCTTGTTTCTTTCCTAAATCTAGTATTACCAATCATTTGAATTATGAGTTTTTTTTTTTCATATTCTTTAGGTATGCTGCAAGAACAGGCCAACCTTAATTCTACTTGTCTTCTGACTTTGATGTGCTTCATTTATGCCACTGATAGGATTGAACATCAACGAAGGAAGGTGAGACTATTGTCCATGCTTGATGAGGCATGTAATCTCTCTATCTCTCTTCAAAGACTTCTGCTTTTCAATCAAAACACCCCATTGTTTTTTTTTTTCTCCCAAGTGACTGGGACAAACACAAAAAATTCCAGCCACTTACAATTATAGTTTAAAAAAATTATTTCTTTTATATATCTAGATAATTGATGTTTGTTTTTTTTATTTTATTTGTAGTTTTGGTTTAATTTGTAATTTTTATGGTGCTTAAGAATCCAGAGCTTCTGAGGTTTGATTATTTTCAATTTTTAACTTATCTTTGGGAAAGCAATTTTGATGAAATTATGTTATTGCTCCGCTTTTTGTATTTTCAGGCAATTGAAGTTGAATATGGAGAAGGTTCTGACACATTTAAACTTGTTGGACTCTCAGGTTTGATGTGGTAATGAATTTATTGAGTTATATGTATATTAGACAAATTGTGTTTTATGTTTTGTCAAATTGAATTTACTGATTATACTTTCTACTGCTTTGACTTACTACTGTTAATTTTTACTTCGAGTAGGATTTTTTTGAACGATAAATTGCAAGAAGATTTTCTTGAACAAAAAAAAAAAAAAAAGCCATGAAACCTGATGATCTAATTGCGTAATATTGAGTTTTTTGGGTGAGGGATTTCGAGTTTTCCGCCAAGTCTTTCCCTTATTTTTAGTTTTTGAGTTGCAGGTAATACTTTATGGTCAATGTGATCCTATATCTATTTAATTAATTATATTCTTAGATCATGTAGGAAGACTAGCAAGTAGCAATGTTGCTGCTTTTTAAGTCATTTATTCTTCTTATTTGGATTTGATGTGGGATATCCATGACTGATTGTTCAACCCAAAATCTGGGATTGTTGTTTTTATGGTTTTAAAAGATGAAGATTAGAGGAATTTAAGTGCTTTAGTTGAAGAAGGAAAACTGTACATATTCATGTATGACCCATATTGCTTCCTCTCTTTTTCACCTATCTGATCCTTTGGGAGTTTGATCTCCACCATATATAGTTTCTTATTCTTATTCTTCTTAATTAATAGTTATTTGAAGTAATAATATTGGTATGTGTGTGTGTGTGTGTGTGTGTGTACGGAACTTAGAACCTAGAGTGAGAGTGAGCAACTATTGTGAAATGGCCCAACCCAACATTCATTTGCAAATCTGATTTATAGAAAATCCTGCCAGACTGTCCTTGTTGCCTTCCCCTGCCAAGAAGAAAAGAGTGTTAGACTGAAAGCTAAGCATTTCAATGCTTTTTTGATTGTATCCTAATATCACCAGTACTACTACTTCCTTTCAACCCTTTCAGTTGTCATTGAATGGCATAGCGTTTCGCGATTTATCTCTGAATCTTGTCAGTATCTTAGTTGCTTGGATTTCTCAGAAACCCCTTATGTGATGAACCATATGAAAAGAATCAGTTTAAATCAAATAACTGTGAGATAAACTTATCGAATATTGACTCTTATCAATTAGTATTTTATATAGGTGGCATGATGGGATAGTCCCATCAGAGTTCCATCATGCTTGAAGTGGGCTCCTCGCAGAGCCATGTTCATTGTATGATATTCAAGGTTTGATTTTCTGATGCAATTGCTAAAGCCTATACACATTAACCACAAAATTTATTTAAAAATCTTTATTATTGGTTTTTGCATTATTTGTTGGGAAATATCCATTCCCCTCCATGCTTATAATTTTTTATGCAAGGAAAACAAGCAAGTTGGCAAATATTTTTGTGTTCCTTAAAAAATTAAGATTACTGATTTATTTCCCTTATTTCAATGCGAATGCAGCTACATAAAATCTACTGAACTAATGGAAAGACCTAGCGTATGGTTGTGGTAAAGTTTTGGTTGGTAAGGTCCTCCTGTTACTCATGTGAATCAGTTGTAGAGTGATTTTAGTGTTTGAATTTCATCTTTCAAGCATTATCTGAATTGCTTGAGTGCTTGAGTGCTTCAATGTTTGAATTAGATCTTTCAAATTGTATGTGAATTGTAGTCCGTTAGGGAATTTTTTATCAAAATGTAATGGATGCCTTTTGGGTAATAATGCGTATCAAGACCTTTGAATTTGTTGATTCAAATGTTTGAACACGATTGAAACTCACTATGTTTTTTTTTTAAGTTCGATTATGAATTGTTAATTAGAGTTGGTTAATTTTGTTACTAAGAGTTTAGGGTGAATTAACAAATCTATTGAGTGATTTGTAAGAGTCTAGAAGCAAACCTTTTGGAGAAGTTGAAGTCATTTGGGGTAAACTGATTAAATTTGACTATCCTAGCCAACATGTTTTTTGACTATTGATAACTTCTCAATCATATTTACTGATTGCAAGAATTGGTTGCATTTGAAATCAACAGCATCGCGTGGGCAATTTTTGCTAGTTTTAGCTATAAGGGAATGTTGTAGTATACTCCCACTGGATAACCCATTACCTTATCGTTGCAGCATCCTTGATGCATTCCTGTATACCATCACCAGCTATCATACATTGATTGAGTTATTCAAATCCCTGATGTTTTGAATAAACATGTGAATAACACATTTTAAGGTATAAAATCCCAATAGCTAAAGACAGTAGCTACATGCCAATAATTCAAGTCAAAATAAATATGAGAATCATCAACTCAGCAAGTACTTCAATGGTTATTTGAAAGTAGAAGAACTATAAAAACAAAAGAAAATTGATGAAAAGGGCTTGAAAACTTTGAGTTGTAATCAAAAGGACAAAAAGGTGTTGGAAGTGAATGGTATCAGGAGTGACTTTTTAAAGTAAAAATGTCTTTTTCGTTAAAAGTGAACAGTACCTAAAGTGTTAAACAGAAACTAAACAAACTTTTACTCCCACATAGCAGCTAAATCGACTCCCATCTTCGCGACATGCTCCTTGAATACTGCAACTGGCAACGCCTTAGTCCATGGATCTGCAATCATGCAACTAGTATCAATATGCTCAATTATCACTAGCCTCTTCACGTCTTCTCTAACTGATCGATACTTAATATCCATCAACCGATTGGCAGTAGATCGCTTGTTGTTCTTGGAGATGAACACAGCAGCCTTATTATCACAATGTATCACTATTGGCCTTGAGATACTGTCTACAACTCCCATAAGAGTGATCGGGTCCTTGATCCACAATGCCTTTTGCATTGTTTCAAACACTGCAATATACTCAGCTTGCATCATGGAGGTTGCAAGTGTTTTTTGTTTAGCACTTCTCCATGAAATAACTCCTCCAGCTGGGAAAAATAAAGAAGCACTTGTGGATCTTCTATGATCAACACAACCTGCGAAGTCAGAATCAAAGTATCTCTACAACTTCGTGCTCTTCACACTTCTTGTACACAAGCATGTATGACTTGATTCTTTGTAATTACCTTAATACCTTTTTGGCCGCCACCCAATGTAGTTCTCCTGGATTAGACTAGAATCTACCAAGCACACTAATTGAATAAGCCAAGTCTGCCTTGTGCATACTTAGGCATACATCAAGCTACCCATCAATGATGCATAAGGTTCGTTCAACATGCTCTGCATTTCCAATTCATTTTTTGGGCACTGGGATTTGTTTAGCTTATCACCCTTACTCATTGACACTTCACCTCCTGAGCAACATTCCATATTGAATCGCTTCAAAACCTTTTCAATGTAGGTCTTTTGTGTGATTCCAAACAAATTCCTTGACCTATCCTTGATGATCTCAATACAAAGTACAAATGAAGCTTCTCCAAGATCCTTCATGTCAAAATTCTTGACAGTAATGACTTAGTTTCCAATAAAAGATTTAAATCATTGCTCGCAAGAAGTATATCATTCATATAGAAGATGAGAAAAATAAACTTCGAACCAATGCATTTAAAATAGATGCAATCATCAACCTTACTTTCAATGAAACCAATCTATGTTGCCTTTTGATCGGTCTTCATGAACCATTGTCTTGATGCTTGCTTTAGACCATATATCGATTTGCCTAGTTTGCAAACCAAATGATCTTTTCCTTCTTCCACAAAACCAAGAGGTTGTTCCATGTAAACATTCTCTTCAAGATCACCGTTGAGAAAAGCAGTTTTAACATCCATTTGATGAAGTTCTAGGTTGCAGTGTGCCACCAATGCCAAGATTATGCGAATGGAGTCTTTTGATGAAACAGGTGAGAATGTTTCATTATAATCCACTCATTCCCTTTGGTTGAAACCCTTTGCCATCAATCTCACTTTAAATCTTTCAACTTTGCCCTTCAAATCTCTCTTTGTCTTATACACCTATTTACATCCAATGGGTCTCATTGAGTCTACCTTCTCCACCAATGTCCACACTTTATTAATTTGCACAGACTTGATTTCTTCTTCCCTTGCATGCTTCCAAGACTGAGAGTTCTCGCTGCCTATTGCTTCCATATAGGTTGCTAGATCAACCAACACTCCCTCATCATGCTCCACTTCAGTTAAGTAGGTCACATAATCATAAGAGATCGTAGACCTTCGAACCCTTTGCGATGCTCTTCTCGGTTTTTCATGTACTACTGGGTTTTCCCCAATAGCTTCTTCGACAATAGGTTCATACATTGGCGCATTTGTATGGTCATTTATTATACCACCAATCTCAAGAATAGGTAGCAATACCTTAGGTTCGAACATAATGGTTTCAAAAACTCTGGTGTGTAGGTTTTGAGCATAAAACTTATAACCCTTAGATTTTTCATGAAAACCAATAAAATGACAGCTTACGGTTCTCTAGTCAAGCTTCTTTTCTTGTGGATTAAACATCCTAGCCTCTGCCCTACACCCCCAAACACGAAGATGATTGAGACTAGGTTTCCTCGAATTCCAAATCTCAAATAGAGTTTTATTCATAGCTTTGCTCGGGACTCGGTTCAACACATAATTTGCCATCTTCAAAGCTTCTCCTCAAAGAAAATGAGGGAGAGTTGTGCGGCTCATCATACTTCTCATCATCTCTTTCAGCATTCTATTCTTTCTTTCCGCGACACCGTTTTGATCTGGTATCCTAGGTGTGGTATACTGAGCTTGAATACCACATTCTTGAAGATATAAAGCCAATGGTCCCTTATGTTGCCCAGCCTCTATAAAATCATTGATAAAGGTTACAAAAAAACACATATCCACATATTGTTTTCGTGGGAAAAGAACCACAGACGTGGATCACTTCACAGTTTTTTACTCCTGATTGAATTCTTCCTTTTAATTTTTGTCAATTTCCCCTTCTTGTTGTACACACAATCATGTAGGTTGGTGAAATTTAAATCAAGTAAAATATTTTCTTTCCCCAAACATTGCATTCTTGTTTTAGATATATGACCTAATCTATTATGCCAAATCATGGAAGAAAGATCATTAGTTAAAGTCCTTTTGATTTGCAGTGAAGAATCAAGGTTGAACAATATAAATCATTCACGATAGTGCAATCCAATTTCCAAAGATCATTGTCTAAAAGAAAAACACCAAGCAAATAATTCAAATCATTCTTCATAAATAACCTTATGCTTTCATTGTCTCCGATGAAACCAAAACCATTCCTTACAAGTTTTGAAGCAGAAACTAAAGACCTAGTTAACAGCGGAACATAAAGAACATCGAGAAGTTCTAAAACAAAGCCAAAAGATAATCTAAGCTTAAGGTTGCCTATTGCTTCCACATCTACTTTATTTCCATTCCCAACATGCACTATGAAAACTTCATTACTTGTTGACGCTGTTCTTTAAAAGCCCTGCAAGAAATTGGTAATATGTACCGAGCGGCTAGTGTCAAACCACCAAGTATTTGGGGGAGCCTCAACAAGTAAAGTTTGAAAACAAACAAAAACATTGACAATTTTATTACCTTTCTTCACTGCCCATTTCCTTTTCTTCTCACAATCCCTTTTGGTGTGTCCCAATTGTTTCCAAAAATAGCACCTCACATTTTCCAGGTTCACCTTATAGTTTTGAGGTCCTCTAGAGGAGGATGCAATATTGGCAGCAACATTAGAAGCAACATTAGAAGCTGTTCTTTAAAAGCCCTGCAAGAAATTGGTAATATGTACCGAGCGGCTAGTGTCAAATGATGCGAGAATTATACGCACACAAATTAAACCCTCTTTTTGTCAATTGTAGTAAGTATGTAAGTAGGGATCGTTCTGTACCGGGGATTAGGAGGGATTGCAAATCTCTTGGAAACTGACTCAAAAACGTAAAAACAAAGTTTAAAACACTAAACTAGACTCAAAGAATGCGAAACTAAATGCTTAAAACATAAAAACAAACCAAAAGACTCAAACATCACCCAAAACACTCAAAACTGCCTTAAAAACACTTTCTGGGCAGTTTTGAGCACCTTGGTGAATTTGGACGAATTTGTGCAACAAATTGAATCAAAACACTTATAAACACAAACTAAGACACTTTCTAACTAATTTGGACAATAAAGTAAAGGGGGATTGGTTTTGGATGAATTTGAAATTAAAACAGAAACTTGGAAATAAAAACAGATTGTAAAGATGAATGTGATGGAATTGAATGGATGGGATGTCTAGCTAAGGGGTTCATCTCCACACATGTTACACTTGCATATAAAACGATTTCTAATTGCTTTTCAATAAACCATGAATTCTCAACGCCCCAGATTAATCGTGAATTGCACTAATTAACCCTCAGATTTTCCTAACGTTATTGAATTGGATGATTGCATACGACAACCCAAAACATTCCCCACAAGTCCCCTACATGATTGCATAATAGAGATACAAGCAAGAATCATTAAGTTCTTTGAAAACCATAAGCATTGACGAAGCACTTGTTACTATGATTGCATGAAACTTATGCCAAGAATTTATTTAACGCGATTGTTTATAAGCAACCTCCACTACTTGTGAATATAAGTTCATAACTATTAGGTGAAACTCACTTATATTCTAGCGTCATATTCATGCATGAAGATTAAGCGTGCACTCTCAATAAACATACATAAATAGGTTATCAATCAAATAGTTAAACAAATTGAATCCACAACTTATGAAACGTAATTAGAAGTAATCAAATCATATTGCAAGCATAAATATATATTTCGAATCCCCCCCCTAGCCAAGGGGGTTTAGTTCCTCATACGTACAAAACAAAGAGAATTGAAATTAAAAATTGAATTCAAAGGAAAAGAAACACCTAAACATTCCAACAACTCAAACTTGAATTGTATGAACGTTTAGGCCCGCTTCTCTTCCTCTTTGTTGTAGCACAAGGTCTAAGGATAGTTTGATGGTGTGAATGGTTTGGGGAGTGGTGAAAATGGAAGGGGAAAGCCACGACACAAGGAATGATTTCTGGTGGTGTTTGGATTAATAGGGAGTACACGGCAACAAGGAAATGGTTGGTGTTTGTGGATGATTTTCTGAAATGGAAGAGTGTCCTCTTGTTGTGTGAAGTGTGTATGGTTTTTATAGGGAGATGAATGGATGGAAGAGGGAACATGATAGCTAGGTTAAGTGAATGCATGTGCAAAGCTGGAAATGGGATGCTGGAAAGTGGAGGGGGAGCCACTGCAATGGTTGTGTTTGTGTGAATGATGATGGGATGGGTGGATTTCTGGGATGGTGGATGCACGGCACAAGGGGAATATGAATGCATGTGGCTAATTTAATTGAAGATGCATGTGGAATGGCTGCAAGGATGAAGTGGACAACCTGGAATTGGTTGTAAAAAGCTGGAAAAGGGTATGAAAGTGCACGGCATGGGCTTGTTGTTGGTGTAAATGTGGCTGAATGGTTTAATTAATGGGAGTGCATGTTTGAATGATTAAAGGGGCATGTGGGGTGGCTGGAACAAAGGGGGAAGCACGGCATGGGTTGTTGTTGAATGATTATGGGTGCATGTTTGAATTAAAGCTAGAGTGATGATGATGAATGCATGTGCAATGACTGGAAATGAAGGAGTAATGCACGGCTTTGATGGTGTTTTTCTGCAATGGTTGCAATGATGAAATGGATGGGAGTGCATGTGGATTAAAGGGGGAAGGTATGGTTATGGTTATGATAAGTGATAAGTGAATGGTTATGATAAGTGATAAGTGAATGGTTATGATAAGTGATAAGTGAATGGTTTGGTCTTCAATTTCGTCAATCTACTTGGCTTTAAGCATATGCAATCCATTCCAATCTCTAATTTGCTCCAAAAGGCCCCAAAATGCATCCTTTTGCATACTTTGCCCTTAGAACCTGAAAACACACAAAAGAAGCATAAAGGACTAAAATAACTAAAGAAACATAACGTAAATGCACGAGAACAAGCCATTTAAGTCGCATGAATATGCTCCTATCATCAAACCACCAAGTATTTGGGGGAGCCTCGACAAGTAAAGTTTGAAAACAAACAAAAACATTGACAATTTTATTACCTTTCTTCACTGCCCATTTCCTTTTCTTCTCACAATCCCTTTTGGTGTGTCCCAATTGTTTCCAAAAATAGCACCTCACATTTTCCAGGTTCACCTTATAGTTTTGAGGTCCTCTAGAGGAGGATGCAATATTAGCAGCAACATTAGAAGCAGTATAGGGCTTAGATTGCTTACCAGCATTCATCATAGGCATTTTTCTAGCATTGAAATCCACCAAATTGATAGCTCCAGATTTGGTCTTGCTCAACCTGTTATCCTCTTACACATAAATGGATATCATCTCGTCAAGGGTTCACTTCTCCTTTTTTGTGTTATATGATATCTTAAGTTGTTCAAATGACTTAGGCAGTGATGAGAGTGCCATATGAACAACAAAATAATCATCAAGTGGCATCTCGAGTTCCTTTAGCTTGGCTGCAATGTCTACCAACTTCAAAATATGCTCACAAACACTGGTTTTCCCATCGAACTTGAGTGATATCAGAGTGGTCATCAAGTTGCCCATTTCAGCCTTCTCAGAAACCTTAAACTTTGCACCCATAGCCTCCACGAAGTCATTCACCTTCTCACACACTGGGATCCCACCTCTGACTATCTCAATGATTGACCTCTTCATCACCATGAAAGCCATCCTATTTGATTTCTCCCACCTTTCAACCTTTATCCTTTGCTCATTGGTGTTGTTTTCAATCACAGCAGGTGGCTAATCTTCCCTTCGTGCAAGATTGTAATCCATCAGGCCTAGCATGATCTCAACATCTTGCTTCCATTTCTTGAAATTCCCTCCATTCAAGGGTTCAATGGAGGAGAAACTAAGGGCAGTTGAGTTCACTAAAGAAGCCACAAAAAATAATCAAATAACTTCATTGAAAAATAATCAATCACAGATACGTGTAACACCTTTGGGCAAGATACATGATTGCATTTTATGCATATGGTTTGATCATGCGTCCTTATTGTACAGCCTCCTTAATTAGGGTTCAAGTTACAACTAAAATTCTAATCTTTGGACAAGAAAATAGTTGGCTCAAAGACTAACTAAAAAACTATACATTGATTAACAAAACCAACCAGTTAACTTAGTACCCTTTGGAGTATAATGCTATCATGTCATGCATTACGAATCACCCTGCATGCAACCTCCTTAATAAACAAAATTTCATTAAAATCCCACTTTGATGTAGACTTTACAAACATTTGTTTTAATGGTTTATAAGCATGATTTCCTTTAAATGATAATGAAGTTGGATTTCATATCACTTTGTATCAACTTTGCTCCTGAAGAAGCACACTCATGAAAACACGATATTAGTCATCACAATAAACAAATAGTACAAAATGAATCTATGAAGAGCTAACATATGCTCTAATACCAAATGTTGGAAATTTAATACTTTAGCTTCACATAGATTACTAAATCAACTAGAAGCAAAGTGGAAATCGAACCTGAAGAAGCCAATGAAATTGAGTATTCTGAGGAAAGTCTTCTACTCAATGGGGACCTTATGTTCTCACTAGAATAGGGCTAGTTTATTGAATAAGAATGCACATTTCCCCTTGAGCAGGGATTGAATCTTTATAGACATGTAACCTCAACCATTTCCTCCTATCATGGAAACAGTTTGATTAAACCCCACGTCCATTTGATTTCCAACATGGGATAACCGCTTTCTAAGATGTTTATCCTTATCGTCCTTCTTTAAAGGAAAAAGATCTATTTAATTACTAATGCTAACTATTTCTAGTTTCCACTTAAACCCTAATGTGATAAGTTTAGAGTCCAATAGGGTTCCAACACTCCATACAAATTTTCTCACCACTCAAGTGGTGGAGTCAATGCAAGTATTGGAAAAGCTAATTGATTCGAAAGCAGTTGTTCAGGGCGAATACCCGCAGGTTGAACTAAATACTTTTTTCCAAAGTTCTAAAACATGTAGGCTCCAGTCGGGCGGCCGGCTAGGGGCCTAGTGTCTAGGTGACTAGGTGGGGCGTAAGCGGGTGCCTAGGTG
This sequence comes from Pyrus x bretschneideri, assembly GCF_019419815.1. NCBI lineage: Eukaryota > Viridiplantae > Streptophyta > Magnoliopsida > Rosales > Rosaceae > Pyrus > Pyrus x bretschneideri. The sequence goes on from NW_025999557.1 coordinate 871,202, forward strand.
GACTAGGCCGATTTAAATAAATTTATTATATTTTGTGTAAATAAGTATCTGCTTATATTTAAAATATGTATAATTTCATCATAAACTACAAAATCGAATGATATATATATTATGAAGTATTGGAACATAATGAAAATATGGGAACAAGGATATATTGTGTATTCATTTAAGTATGCAACAAGTCTCTATTTTATGTCTAAGTGAGTCGCGACCTAGGCGGGTCGGGGCAGCTAGGCAGGTGTCTAGGCGGTCTAGGGGGGCGCTTCAATAGGTCTAGGCGCCATTTCTTAATTTTCAAACGTCTAGACATTAATTGGGGCGATAATCAACTACCTAGCGCGTAGGCGGCTCTAGGCGGGAATTTTTAGAACAGTGATTTTTTGTTGTGTAGCACTTATGCATATCGAAGTGTACGTGAATTAATTGACATATTTTGCTGCTTCCAATTGTCTAGGCTGAGCGGTGCTGGATTTCTGTTGGACATCCGGAAGTATTGACAAGTGATCATGTAATTGCAGGATTTAGGTACTAACATTGTATCTTATGTTACAGAAGCATCCATCTTTTAATCGAAGTGAACTTGTTCTCATAGTCACTCCTAGGTGCAATTCCTGGTACAGGGATTGCTAGGGAGAAACTTAATTAGAGATATTATCTTGCAGGTATCATTTGTATTCTTTAGGTTAAGGCGGGTTCAGCACTCGGTCAAATTTTCCGAGTGAGGTTTAAAAGGTTTTACATGTGTATGATGAAATTCACCACTTCTAAAACAACAGGGCTAAGAATTAATAAAGCCAAAATCTACTGCAGAGGATATTGACGCGGCAGATGAGGAAATATTTGTTTCCGAAAAGCAGACAAAGGAGATCCTAAAAGAAAATAAAATTGATCCGGCTAAGTTGAAGGAGATGAAAAGAGAAGATCGAGGAAATAGAAAAGAATAAGTAGGCCTTGGAGAGGAAGAAGATGAGAGAAAGATGCAGCTAAAGCAGCTAATAAAGCTTAGAAGGAAGCCGAGAAGAAGCTAAGGAAATTATCTTTTTATTTATTTTTGGTACTTTATGTTAATCTGGTTGGCGTTAGAAACTGACACGAGTTACCAATTTGATTTGCTTCAGGAGCGTGAAAAGAAAGCAAAGAATAAGTCATCATCTGCACCCAAGGCCAATTCCGAGGAACCGATAGAACCAGTTGCTGAGGTTGCAAAACCAGAAAAGGTAATTGAAAAGGTTGAAGCTCCTGTCCCGGCAAATGCGAAGGTGCAAAAGGATAAAATTCTGAGGAAAAAAGATCGAGCTAGAGGTTCAGATGCATTACCGAAGGAGCTGAAGAGGAAAAAGTCGAGTACTAACTATTGGCTATGAGCTGCTCCTGCTGTTGTGTTAGTTGTCTTGTTTCTAGTACTTGGTTACTACTATCTTCTTTGAGGAGGGTAAAATGGAACCGACCGAGGTAGAGAAGGGTCGAGAACTACAATTTTCTGCTTGATAGGCGTGCGATATGAGTAGGCCTATCTGTTTAATTAAACTAAGTTATTTCTGTTCTTTATACCCTTTTGTGGGATGGACTCAACACTCATAATTTTGGTGGTAGTCCAAATTGGACTCTATCAATGGAGAAGAAGAAGCGCACATTTGGTTTTCGTTATGTGATTTTAAATTTTAAAGTTTGTCCCTTTGTCATGGGTGTTATCTTAGAGAATATCCCGGTTCAGTGGTTGTGTTATTTTTCAAGCATCATGAGTTTTAATGTCATATGCAATCCTTTGAGATTGTTGGATAACGATTTTGTTTCAAGGAGTGATTGCTTTTTACATTCCCTGTTTCACCTCTTTGCATTCCTCTGTTTTGAACCCCAATGGGAAATCTTTTTTGTACAATAACAATCCATTATGCAGATGACGCTTTACTGCTGTGAGGGAAAGTAATCATGCCTATGCACCTCAGTGTAGATTCTCTCACTGATTCCCATTCTCCCTAACAACTAAGTATCTAATCCACTAACACTATCACTCTCACAACAAAGCGAACAATACTTGGGTACTCAAAGGAAGAGTAGGAATTCTTACTCAAAACTATTTGTTGCCGATTCATAAAACTTCGTGTTTTTAATCAGAACAGTTCATATTATAAATTGCTCTATAAAAATCGCCTATGCAAAAATTCAAATAAAATTAAGGCTATTTAGTCAATAAAATGTTTTGAAATCTATCTTTGACGTATTAAAGGGTTCTAAAATCTCTCTTTGGCATATTGGAGGGTTTGGAAATCTCTCTTTCGACGTATGGAAGGGTTTGGAAACCTCTCTTTGATATGTTTAAGGGTTTGGAAAAAAGTACCTTAATGTGCCGTCATGGTTGTTTGCCAGTTTTCTTAGCAAACTAAGGTCTTTGCTTTTTGCTCATATATATATATATATATATATATATATATATATATATATATATATATATATATATTCTCTTGCATTATTCTTGACACATCCCGACCCAGAATGTCCATTTGGAATTCAAATCGAGCTGTGATGACCGACACCTGGAAGGTGACGAAGCCATAAAATATAGTGTAGTGGAGAAAAGGATGGTGAATAAATTTTAAACCTAAAAGTGTCTAAACTAAAGAGTGCGCAGTGAGCGGGATTGAACTCAATTCACACGTGATGTCAGAGCATAAGACATCATAATAAAATAGGATTACGGTTATACCACTGAAGATAACCATCTCATGAGATTTGCCAACATCCTCGTTTATACATAAGCCCAGCTACTAAACCTGGAGGGGCAAAAAACAAAGTTGAGTGGGTCAGCAAAACAATATTTGTAAGAAAACTTTTATTTTTGAACATAGTAACCCCTCGCCATAAAACAAGTATAGTTTCCTTAAAATCATACTACGTATTAGTATGAAGATTTAATGTATGCCAACAATATATATCATAAATATGCCATAATAGGAATAATTCAACAACAATATAAGTATAGGCATATGCTTATCAATGTATACTATCACACAAGTTGGAGTCACCTAATGTGACATGTACGACAGGCTAGGTGTAATAATAATATATGCTCTTGTGCTACGATCACGTGAAGCTTGCACTAATCGCATTCACCTACAAGTCGGAGTCGTCTAACACGACCTGTACGACATGCTAGCACCTAACTTGGATCCAAGACGAGCATACGGTGTGGCAGGTGAACATATACGTGAAGGCTAGCCCTAGCCCTGGCCCCGGGCGAGAGCACTAACACGGGGGTGTAGTAATGATGAGCTAACTATATGAATATGTGTATGTCATACAATTCAAATCAATATACTAAACTCACCTGAATTTACCTGCACGTCCTGTAGAATCATTTTAGTATTCTGCCACAATACCATATTTATAAGCAGGTAATTATGCATATGAACATGTCATATCCATTTTATAATTCCAATCACAAGGCAATAATTACCAAATTAAATTAAAATTGTGGCATAACAGGCGTAAATCATTTAAATGCATTTGTGGAAACTATGAGCTATATATATAGAATAAACTGCCCATTCACAGATACGTAGTTGAAACGAAACCTCCAAGCCTTGCTTGACCCTGTACGTCCTCAGGATACGTTTCCCCTATATTACTAATTAACTTAGTTTAATAACATACACAAGCAGCCACGCGCCCATACGCTTGCGAGTACAACTGTACTCGCCTTCCTTATGAAAACCTGAAATTTTGCAAGTTTTTGGTCTAACTTCCAGAGCTCCTAGCCACTCTGCCGTTCGGTGCGGATGTGCCGGCGAGGACGCTAGGTTCCCCTTTAAGTTGGGTGGATTGTAAGATCCCATATCGACCAACGGAGAGGGGGTGATCTGCCTTATATGTACATACTTCCCTCCTTATAGCACAAGGCCATTTGGGAACTCACTGGCTTTGGATTCCATTGGAACTCCGAAGTTAAGCGAGCTCGGGCGAGAGCAATCCTAGGATGGGTGACCCCTTGAGAAGTTCTCGTGCCAAAATCCAAAAACAAAATCGTGAGAACGTGGCCCAAAACAAACAATATCGTACTACGGCGGAGCCGGTCTGGGATGTGACAATTCTCTTATATCTTATTTGTTTAATAACCATCCATTATTGCTTTCATACGATTGTGTTTATGCCTTGTTTGGTAGTTGAGAATGGAAGAAATAAGAAATCTCTTGTCGACGTATTGAACGGTTTGCAATGTGAAGATATTTTTTATGCTCAATTAGAAACTTATCTTCTATTTTCACTTTCGACTGGTTACTACAATTTGCATGCATTCTTGAGAGACATTGTATCTTTTATTTTCTTGCATGCCGTATACGCCACTAAATAGTATTAAAATGAAAACCAACTCAATATATTGGAAATGAATTCGCAATTTACACGAGTTGAACTTAAAACGTCTTACTTACAAATAAGAAGAAACATCATTAGAACATAATACTAGTGGCAAAACAACTTCTTAATCTCTGGTTGTGTTTAGTGGTTTTAGTCATGACCTATGGAGGTCTTCGGTTTTTGGTTTCTTTCATGCCATGAAATTCTCTTCAAACGTAAATGGGGGTTTGGATAATTCTAAGCAAAAAAAAAAAAGAATAAATACAAATTATTAAAAATAAAATAAAATCAGCTGCAAACCTTTGGTTGCGCCCACATGTGTGTGTGCTGACTTGTTAGCTGTAAGCAACCAAACAGAACGCACCTCTCTCTTGGCATTCCCCCTCACTCTATCTTCTCTTGTGCAATGGAGTGCAATGGAGTAGTTCTGTTGATTGTTGTCATTGGAACGTCATCATTTGTAATCAAGAGGGTTGGGTCACTCATTTGCTCTTACCCTCTAAGGGGCTCAAAAAAAAAAATTGTTCTATTGATGACAAATATTTAAGATAACTATTATTGACACTGTAAAAATTTAATTTGCACTCCTTAAAAGAATATTTTTCTTTTTAAATATAAGAACTTTAGAGTGCATAATTAAATTTTTTGAAATGTCAATAATAATTCTCATAGTTAATTAACAATTACTATATGAAGAACAAATAAAAACTTAAAAATAAAAAAATTATTTCGCTGTCTTTCCCCTTTAATCAATACCGTATTTGCGGATTTTATCCTAGTTTCATTTAGCTATTTCCCTGAACTATTATAAATGACCAAATTTTCATTATAGTTTACCCACATTTCATGTAAATTGCGTCAAAAAAAAAATGTCACATTCTGATCATTAAATATGTATTTGTTATTTTTCTTTTCTTGTACGTGATATATTTTACAAAGGTTGGATAAAATGTAGGAAACATGACGTAAGTAGCGGCATTGGCCATTTACAATAATTCGGAAAAAAAAATTAGCGAAACATTCTTTTATTTATTATTTTTATTAAAACCTTTACCTTTTAAAATAGAGATGGGCGGTGACAATGACATATTTGACATCTCGTGTTCATGTAAAAAAAAATAATAATAATAATAATAATGAAAAGAAGCAAGTCCATCAACCGTTTTTTAAAAGAATAGTGGTTATGTTTATAGTTCCACATAAAGACCAAGTAATAATACATTAATATTTATAAAAATGAATTGTTAGTATAGTTGCAAGTTTCTGTTTCATGTCTTTCTTTGTATTGTTTCATACAGGTCTTGGACCTATAAAGATTTGGGCATGTCATGAGGTAAATGAATAACCATTTTGGGTTTTATGTGTTGCAGCCTGTAAAAAGCCCTGTAACTATCTGTGGTGATATGGACAATTCCTTGATCTGGCGGAGCTTTTCCGCATTGGAGGAAAGATATTGTTCTGATTTGGGCTATTTAATTTATCGTATGTGTTCTTCAAGGTTGTTAATTGGTTGCTACTTATTGGTGATGTTTTCTCTTCCTTATTTTGTAGTTTTCTGGTTTGTTCTGTTGGATGTTTCACTTTCCAAAAATAACATTAATTTCCTGTTGCAATTTTTTTGCAGTGCCCAGATACAAACTATTTGTTTATGGGAGATTATGTGGACCGTGGCTATTGTTCAGTTGAGACAGTGACTGTAAGTATTGAGTATTTTTATTTCTACTTATCTTTCAATTAGTTAAGCTATAATTTTAGGGTTCTCCTTATGGCACTAAGATAAAGATATTTTGAAAACTCTGTGCAATGATTTGGTTTGATTATTTAGGGTTTTGATCAATGGCAAGCCCAAAAGGCCTTACCATACTCTCTGCCTCTGGAGGCATGCCAGTGTCTTTTGATTGTCGTATCATTCTTTCTTAGAGAGTCTTATCTTTTTGGAACTCCTTTGTCTGATATCTAGATTTGTGCTTCCCCGTGGGGTTTCTCTTGGTGTTTTAGCTTTGTTCATTAGTTTCGCTTAAACGGTATACAAAAGCATTATCTTCAAAGCAGAGGGCATCCTTAGTTGAAAAATCAAGGCAGAAGCCTCAGGAAAGAATAAGAACTATGACTGATATTGGTTTGCGGGTCATGAAAGGTTTAGTTTCTTTACCACATGTTGCAATAATTCTTCTTGCTCATTTGATTTACTATTGCAGGCTATGAAAAAAGACCAGTATGATGATGATCCTGTGCTTGCTACATGTGGTATTTCTATAAATAAGGACTTGACTTAGGTCAAGGGCCGTGTTCTTGAGACTCCGAAGGTAAACTGTCACTTTATATATGGGCTCTGTGGGGTGGGGGGGATTTGCGACTTGGATATTTCAAATGAGCTCAATGTGGCTCATAGGTTGTATCGAGGGCACAAATGAGCTCAATATGGCTGATCGGTTATAGAGAATTAGAATTTGCGACTTGGATATTTCAAATGACTAACAAACAATTTAACTTTTCTTCCCTGTCAATTTTAGTGCTTTTTCTTTTCTTATTACTTTTAGGAGTTAATTTTTGAGATATATTATGACTAACAAACTTGAATTTTTTGCTCTTTAGTAGTGAATTTATAGCACAGTGGAAATATGTGGAATGAGGGCGATGTCTTCTACTTGCTCACCCAAAGGTTCCAATTTTTTGCATTCTTTTGGGGTTTTTTATTTTTAATTTTATTTATGAAATTTGATGACTAATTTTTAAATAATGAGAAATTAGTTCTTCGTTGTGAAATGTTCAATTTTCGGTATTTCTATTAAAACAATGAAATCTTAATCTTCTATCAAATGGGCTGTAATTTCATATGTTTTAATGTAAACTGTTCACTGATTATGGTTGTAGTGGGTTGGTCTGAATTGCAGGATTATTAATAGGGCTGGAAAAAAATCCCGAAAATTCCAAACCAAACCGAAAAAATCCCAAACCCAAACCGAAAAATCCCAAACCGAAACTATCCCGAACTTTGGTAATCCCATACTGAAAAATACCGAAATATTCGGTATGGAATTGGTTTCCAGATTTCTTTTGTTCGGTATTCCCGAAATCCCGAAATATTCTTTTGTTTTTTATTCCTACTTTCCAGCGCTACATTTGCAAAGAACAATGAAAAAATAAAATAAAAAGCAGAGCCTTTCGGTTCCACTAGCAAAGGAACAAAAATAAAATAATATGGGAAAGGCATGTGATGGTGATGCCTTGTCGGTTTGGGATAAAAGCACAAAGCTTTTTTGGAAACTAAAAGCACAAAGCTTTTGTTTTGGTTTTGAATCTTGATTCTTGAGGCAGAGAGAGAGAGAAGCAGTCTTTGTGTTGGGAATCAGAGATAGGAAGAAGCTCTCTCGTCTCTGGCCTCGACCCATTTCTCTCTCTATCCTCTCTGAAGCTCTCTCGTCTCTGGGTTATGAATCCTCAGCGCTGCACATGCACGATTCATAACCCACAACAAATAATTCCATTTGATGATCACTGAAGCTTGAGAGAAAAAGATTGGATTTTTGCATGTGGGTTCTGAAGGATTTGTGCAGAAATGGCATAAGAACATGTGATTGTGAAGAGGAGTGGGTGTGGCCGTGTGGGGTTGGGAGCGAGGTGGACTCAGAGTCGCCGCCGTGCTCGAAGAAAAAGATTGGATTTTTGCATGTGGGTTCTAAAGGATTTGTGCAGAAATGGCATGAGAAGATGTGATTGTGAAGAGGAGTGGGTGCGGGGTTGGGAGCTAGGTGGATTCGGAGTCGTCACCGTGGTCGTTGCTTTCTGAGAATGGTGGAGGTGGCGGAGGAGAATGGTATTAAGATCTCTCAGGAGCAGGCTTGTGAAGAAGCCACTGAAGATGGCTGGTGTTGGCTGCGTCCCGAACCGTACCGAAAAACTGAAAAATATTCGGGAATACTGAAATTCGGGAAAGGCAAAATTTCGGATCGGTTTCGGTTGCTAAAATCTCATCCCGAACTTTTTCAGTTCGGTATTTGGTATATAGTTTTCGGTTCGGTATCCCATACCGAACCACCCCTAATTATTAAGGTCTGGAAAAGTTTTAGCCTGAGATGGACCAACTGTCTGAGGCCAAACTTGAAGAGAGGTCTTTTATCATAATATGAGAAGATATGCGGGATGAAGAGGTGAGCGACAGAAACGGTGAGGTTTTATTTTCTGATTTGGATTTTGAAATTGAGTAATTTTCTGCTTTGTGTCTTTTGATTAGGTGTGGGATTTAGTTTCATGCCAGGGGTTGTAATGGGTGGATTGGATGTAAAATTTTCTTTTCAAATTTCAATCCCTCTAAACTTCGGGAAGCTTCGGGAAGATGAGAAGACGATCTTTGTGTCCCTCGAAACTTCGGGAAGCTTGATGATTGGTCTATGTTTCGCGAACAGGTTTGTTCATTTTCTAAATGTTAATATTTAGTGTATTTACACTCAGGTGTTAAGCCATACGTATATAGATGTATGCATGTTATTTGTTTTCCCCATAATTTTCATATAATTTATGAAGAATGTATACGAACGACAATGATTGAGTGGATTATGCAAGTCTCACCGTATAAACTGTAAATTCCACATGATTGTTCTCCTTCCCCCTCTCAAAACATAGTTTGGGTGGATTAACTAAGATATGTGTAGTTAATCTCTTTGTTTGTCTACAAGTCATGGTTTAGAACTTTTGATGCTTGGTGACTAACAATGAAACATATAATTAATGGGGGCAGGCAGTGACACATATTTGGGCAGGGCTTGGAGAGGCAAACCCCATATGGTGTATGCCTACTCCAACATGACCAAGGTGTTTAGCCCTGCCGGCTGGAGCGACGAAAACCATCCTGAATGTAACAAGTAAGCAGATTATGTCATTTAAAACATGATTAAGCATTTTCATAAAATTAGTTTTGAGAGTTAATCATATAATTTGAAATTGCAGCAATGTGGCCTGCAAAGAGTACAAGTGCATGGGTTCAGGTTCAAGTACATATAATGAGAGAAATTTGAGCAAAGAACTAACTAACAAACAAGTCAAACAAGTCAAGTCTTTCATTAGCCTTGGATATATTCAGGGTATGGTTGCTTCCTCCTCCAAATCCAAAAGTGTAGTTATATATATACACTACTAATTTTGTTAGTACTAGGGAAATAGTTGATTTTTCTGCGTGCACATATACGTACGTGTGTGTGTGTGTGTGTATGTATGGGTTCGATTAAAACATTATGTCGATTGAAAATGATACTTTATGTTATCATTTACTTGGTACATAAAGATGTTTCATTTTGAAAATAAAAGATAGACTATACTTGAAACAAAATTCTTGAGACTGTTGAGGTGTGCCTTTGGAGGCTAACTTGGTTCTTAGAGACTCTTTTGCATTGCTTCTTTCCTTACTACGTTATATGATATGGACATAATTTTTTATTTATCATTTTGAAGGTTTTCTGACCCTTGATTTTTTAACGTGCAAGTCATCAAGAGAAAATCAAGAATGTAAAGCATAATTACTGTAAAAAATTCCCCCTTCACTCTAACTCTCTCTCTCTCTTCCCCACCCCCCCCCCCCCCAACCACCCCTGTCTCTTCCCTCTGCAGTTTTGATATGTTCATAACCGAGTAAAATTAGTTAAATGCACCGCTTCAAGTAGTTCGAGCGGTTGCTATTCCAGAACGGCTGCTGCAAATCTTCCTATTTATGTGCCTGTTGGCATTACCTCCTCAGTATGTTGGTTTATTAAACTTGGTCAAGCAGGCCTTTTGTCTTAATTGGGATTTAGTTTAATACTTTCATACTAATTTCCATTGTTTATAATAGTTAACCAACCAAAAGTGCTTTATTTTGATTATTTTCCAATATGTTTTAGCCAGTTGACATTCCTAAAAGATTTACTTTGGGCACGCATCAAATTGTGTATTATTATACATGTAACTAAGAGATAATGCTAGATATATTATTATAGCTGTCTCATATTTATAAAATAAAAAAAAAATTAAAGTACTCTCTCTCTCTGTGCATGAAAACTATCCATTTCATCATGCATTTTTTAGTTAAGCTACTATGTTTTTGTAATTGTTTTGACTGAGGAGGAGGAACTGAGGTTAAAGTACCTCCAATTTGTTCAAGAGGACGCTCATGCTGCAGTTTGCTTCACAAACCTTTACTGTTAGCTTCTATGCAGTATGTTGTATGTTTCAGGATATCTCTGCATCTTAATTTCTGCTCTCAGTTTGCTAAAAGTTTGTAATTTTACTTGCTATTGCTACTTGATTATAAAAATGTAAAACAAAATTTGTACGTAATTTACAAATTTGTATTTGATTTTAGATGTTTTTCCAATGTAAAGCATATGTTGCACATGCATGTAAATGGTACAAATTGTTTTGGTTTTGGACAATAAGCTTTTGAGTTTTACAACCCTTGCAAGGGGATTGTGACCCCAACAAATTTAGCGTTGGGGGATACAGTTTGGTTCTTAATACATAATATAACAAAGGCTTAGAAATTTTCCTTCAAGGAATATGCAAATGTTTTTTGCGCTTCTTGGCCTGCAGTTTGTATGAAGGGGCATTAGTGTGTTACCTGCATTGGTGCATTTGAGGGTCTGATTCCATTCTTACCTCCTTTTTAGGTTTGAACATCTGTGCTTGACAACTTAGCTGCTCGAACAAGAACGGAACACTTTTTCTGTTTTTTGGTAACTGCTAAAACAGGTGCCTTGCTTCTGTTTCTTTTGTTTCGTATGGAAACAAGGCTTCTGCATATTTTTGGCTTTGAACATTTGTGCTTGGAAAATTAGCTACTTGAACAAGTACTGAACACTTTCTATGTTTTTTATTAACTGCTGAAATAAATGCCTACCCTGCAGGACACATATTTTGCCATCTTAACTACAAGGGCAAAATATGTGTGATCTACATGTTGCTTCTATTTCTTATGGAAACAACTTTTTTGGCAACTATGTCTATGATCAAGAATGTTCAGTTTCTCCCTACTAATTGTGCAATGTCTTTACATGTTAGCTTAGTTGAATGTATATAAAAGCCAAGCTATTTATTTTATCGACCTCATTCACTCATGTCTCTCTGTTCATTTATGATTGTGTTGAATTTATTCAAGTTAAATGTGTCTTCTTCATGCAGTTACGCTTGAAATAGTGGTTCCCGCTGCAACGTGCGGGCTTATTTTCTAGTGGGATCTAAACAAGTCTTGAGGTGACGTTTAGGTAAATGCCTACTCGCTATTTTGTTTTGTAGGTAAGTGAGGCAAAAATCTCCTCTGCCTTTTGTATTCACAATACGCAATGGAATCCCTGAATTTTACGAAAGTTAATTGGAAAGTACCAGAGTCAAGCTCCAAGCTTGAGGCTTTCATAGCAAGAACAAGAAAATTCGCAAAAACTCATAAACTTCATTTGGAATGGTTTAGAACAATTTGAAGGAAATGGGCCGAGGAAAGGACCAAGAACACAACTTTACTCTTCGGGTCGACCGGGGGTGTACTTTTGCACTCATTACGACTGTATTTTTCTTTATCAAATTACAAAAAGGTTAAAGTGCAAAATGAAATTTTTGTAGTTCCTATAACTATTCCTTTTATAAAACATAGACTAAATTGTACATAGCCATAAAACACAAGGTTGCAAAATGTTCTTTACTCTAAAAACAATAAGGTCCTTTTAAATTTGCTTTCACAAGTGGAACTGTGGAAATTTCTCTTTGACGCGATCATTCTTCGACACATTGAGGGGTTTGGAAAATGTACATTAATGTGTGGCTATAGTTTTTTGCCAATTTGTTCGGTTTGCAGTACGATAATATCCTTTTAGGCTTGTTTGGTTATTAAGATTCATTAGATTGATTGGATAACATTCAAGCGCAATTGAAGATGGAGGCGAATGACTTCTTATTTTTAGGGGATCAGAATGGGATGAGTTTTCTTAATTAAGATAAAAGAAACTTGTCTCTTCTAGTCATACAAAATTTTGGGAATTGAAAGTGATGAGTTTTCTTAATAAGAAATTCATCTTTTACCTTCACATTTAACATAATTTCATTTTTTCTTGATATAGTGGATTTATGCAATCTAACTCATTCCTAGATAGCAGACAAGCCCTCAGCTACTTATTAATATTGTACAACATCAATTCATTTGTTTTATATTCAAGAATACTGCAGGGGGATGGCGTGCAGCTCATAAACTTTTTACTGCAATCTAACCCATTTCAATGGAGAAGGAGAACTGCATACTTGGTTTTCTTTATGTGATTTCAATTTTTCAACTTTGCCCCATTTTCTTCGATGTTATCTTAGAGAATATCCTAGTTCTGTTATTTTTCAAGCAATCCCGAGTTTTAATGTGATCTGCGATCCTTTGGGACGGTTGGATAACCATTTCGTTTTGGGGAGTGATTGATTTTTACACTCCCTATTTTACCTGTTGCATTCCTCTGTTAGAACCCTAATGGGATATTATTTTTGTTTAATAACCATCCTTCATTGCTTTTATATGATTATGTGGAATTTTATGCCTTGATTCGGGAGGAGCTCCGCTTGTTTTCTATGGCTTTTTGGTAGCTTGGAATGGAAGATACAAGTTGCTGTTCTGAAAATAGTAAGGTCCTTTTCACTATGGAAAATCTCTCTGACGTATTGAAGGGTTTGGAAAATGTACATTAATATGTGTGGTCATGGTTGGTTGCAATGAAATATTATCTTTTGTGCTCACACACACACACACACACACACAAATTATACAAAGCTGCATACCTATGGTTGCTCCTATATATATATATTATATTTGCAGACCTACTACTGTAAGAAGTATCTAAGTTTATAAAAATGGTTCATGGCTTCCTCCTCGTCTTCTTATTCTCTTTTATTATATCTACAACAAATATTCATGCAAGCAACCAAACTGAATGCACCTCCCTCATGGCCTTTGCCCTTACCCTATCTTCCCCTCTCGTAAATTGGAGTAGTTTTGTTGATTGTTGCCATTGGAAAGGCATCACTTGTAATCAGGATGGTCGGGTAACCCATTTGCTTCTACCCTCCAATGGGCTCAAAGGAGGTATGTCTGTTTCATCACTATCAAATCTCACACATCTCACCCACTTGAATCTTTCCCACAATTCACTTTATGGTGCACTTGAAACTCAATTCTTCTTGTCCTTGAATCACCTCGAGATCCTTGATTTGAGCTATAACCTTCTTTCTGGAGAGATGCCGTTTTCTTTACCACCCAAAAATATCCAGACAATAGATTTGTCAAGCAATCACTTCCATGGTGCAATTTCAACTTCATTCTTCCAACAAGCTTGGAATTTGACTAGTTTCAATGTCAGCAACAACACATTTTCTGGATACATCCCTTCATCTATTTATCTCCGATCCTCTTCTTCCATAAGAGTATTGGATTTTTCCTCCAATGAATTTAGTGGAAACATTTCTGGTGGGCTCGGGGGGTGTTCCAAACTGCAAATTCTTCGTGTTGGGCACAATAATTTGTCAGGATCACTTCCAGAAGATATCTACAACGCTACCAAACTTGAGGAACTTGCATTACCTCTCAATTCACTAAATGGAGCCATTAGTGCAAGAATTGCCAACCTCACCCACCTCACAATCCTTGACCTTTACTTTAATTATTTGAGTGGTACAATCCCTCTCAATTTTGGGAAGCTCTCCAAGTTGAAATACATGGCTCTTGATTTCAACAGTTTAGAAGGTAATTTGCCTCAATCTTTGATGAATTGCACAAAGCTCGTAGAACTACATTTGGGATTTAACTACTTGGATGGGGACCTCACCATGCCTAATTTCTCCAAACTCAGCCACCTTAGTAAACTTGACCTAATTAGGAATAACTTCACTGGTAGTTTGCCGATGAACCTTTACTCATGCAGGTCCCTAAAAGTAATTCGTTTGAGTAATAATCCTTATCTAGAAGGACAAATACAACCTGAGATTCTTTCATTGAAATCTTTGTCCTTCCTCTCGCTTGCTTATCTACGATTGACCAATGTCACAGGGGCAATGAAGATATTAATTCGTTGCAAAAGTCTTCATGTACTCCTTCTTACCAGTTCGTTTGACTCTGAGGCAATGCCAACTGATGATGACATGGTTGATTTTCACGGATTCCAGAATCTTCGTATGTTGAGTTTGGCTAACTGTAGCCTCACTGGTCATATACCTGGATGGTTATCAAATCTAAAGAATCTAAGCATGTTGTTTCTGGCTTTTAATCAAATCACAGGGTTAATTCCAAGTTGGTTGGGGACTCTTCCAAAACTCTTTGTTGTGGATCTGTCACACAATCAGATTTCAGGTGAATTTCAAAAACAACTTTGTAGATTACCAATGTTAATGACGAATGCATCTCGACTAGACAATTATGAATTTGAACTTCCCCTCCTTGGCCGCTCAAAGGAAAATCCAAGTTTTTGGCCGCGTAGATTGCCTTTTTATCAAGGAATGATAAACCTAGCAGCCAATAACATATGTGGTGTTATACCTATTGAGATCGGCCAATTGCAGCTTCTTCGTGAGTTGCATCTTAACGGCAACAACTTCTTTGGCGAAATTCCAGATCAAATATCTAAACTAAAGTATTTAGAGCTTTTGAACCTCTCCACGAATCATTTGTCCGGAGAACTTCCCTTGTCAATAACAAGCCTTAATTTCCTGAAAGAATTTGATGTCTCCTACAATAATCTGAAAGGAAAAATACCAACAGGCACGCAGCTCCAGAGCTTTGACGCTTCTGCATTTGAGGGGAACCTTCAACTTTGTGGCGCTCCACTTCCAAATGAGTGCAAAGACATTGATGCGGATAATAAGAATAACGTCGACCAAGATGCGGATAATGAATGTGATGAGCTTCCATGGTTTTATATTTTTGTAGCCCTAGGTTTCATTGTTGGATTTTGGGGGAGTTTGTGGTTCTTTTGTTCTTAACAAGATATGGAGGTACGCATATTTTCGATTCCTGGATAGGATTGGGGACTAGATTGTACTTTTCATTATGTATTTCAAGTTTAAATAAAACAATTTGGATACACAAAATTTACCCATTTGTTGACACTGTCTAGTAGAGGTGAACCCTATCATTATATGGGGAACACACCTGTATTAAAGAGTGTTAATTTCGTGTATTCAAATGGTATGACTTTTTCTGTTTCTGATCGTTTGTTTTATCCTTATGTAAGGTTTGTTCTAATATATATGATAGCACAATAAAACTATTTGGACACACGATATTAACATTCTTGTTGACACACTTTTTAGTTTTTACTTCTGGTGCATGTGAGCTTTACCATTGTATTTGGGTTTCTCTTATATTAAAGTGTGTCTACAAAAATGTCAATTTTTGTGTCCAGGTAGCCGAAGTAGGGTTCTTTCTTCTTCTAATCTCCCTCCGCTTCTTTCATCTCCTATTTGAACGGTTATGACTACGACGTGTTAACTTTTTTTTATAGAAAGACATAAGACAATGTGAGAGGAAGAGAGGAAAAGAGATTGAATAAGGAGGGAAGAGAATTCTACTCCTAGTAACCTTAACAATAGTATTATATTCTTTCAAGTTTTGTCATGGTGGTGGCCCAATAGTAAATGACAAATTGAAAGGCTTCCTTTAAATTAAAAACTGGAGGTCTTGGGTTCGAAACCTGCTACTGGTGTGGAAGCCAGACTTGTGGCCAGGGTGAGGATGAAATGCCTCTGTGAGTCTTCACGGCCCCCCATAAGGGGTGGATAACGGTGGCATGCCACCAGTTGTTCCCTTTTTTTTAATTAAAAAAAAAAAACAAAACAAACAAATTTCAGATCTGAGTTTTTTTTTTTTTTTTTTTTATATTTTTTTTTATATGAACAATTAACAATGTTCATAAAATGACAATAATTAACATTGTGAAGCAATTTTTACATAAGCCTTGGAAATATACAAAATGTCGGATTTCAATTTTGAAATTTTTAGTAATTCTTCATTTTGAAACTAACTAAATTGAAACATACTGTTAAAATTTTATTGAAATTCGTTCAAATATTCTAAAATCATTAAGACGATTGTTGCTTAACATATCTACTAATATATATTTTTTTTTCTCAAAAGAAATGTCACTTAAATTCCAAACTAACAAAAATAAATAAATAAATAAAAAATGATGCTAGCCTCATTGTATGCACGAACTCCTCAAACTTTCATTGCTTCTCGTCTATATATATGATCACGGTTATTCCCCACAGGGATCTAGGGTCCAAGAGGCCAGAGGCAGAGAGAGCAGCCCCATAAGCGGACGGCCCAGGTACACGAATAACAGGGATGCTTTCATCCACACTTCGCTTTGCCTGCACAAAAGATTGAAATTAATACACGCAACAATTCCATTTTACGTAGTATACGATGAGGGAAAGCCTCAACTGCACTACTTGTTCTAAACGTTAAGAAAAAAATAGTGGGGAGAAGACCCTCACCAATTCCGTACCAGGATCACTGATCCCTTGTATCCATCCCAGCATCCCTTAAGAGATGGAGCCCCATGATTTCACCTTCCCAATCACTTGCAATGGGATTTTTTATACTGTTAATGGTGGATCAACTTCCCCGAATGCCGGGTGTCTTCGGAAAGTATTGCATGAGCTGATTTTAACACCCGGAGAACCCTGCATTTGCGAAATTCGATTCAATATCAATTTAAAAGTGAAGAGAAAAGAAAAACATGGTTTACTTTGAATAGTGGAAATTTCTCTTTGACGCAAACTCCCTTCGACGGGTTTGAACACATTTTTTTTTTTTTCCAATTTGCTCACTTGGCAATGCGATATTATCTTTCAGGCTTGTCTGGTATGTAAGATTCATTAGATTGATTGGATAAGATTCAAGCTCAATTGAAGACAAAGGTGAATGATTTTTATTTTTAGGGGATTAGAAGGAGATTATGCATGAAAGAAACTTATCCCCTTAAGTCATACAATTTTTGGAGAATTGAAAGTGATGAGTTTCCTTAATAAGAAATTCATCTTATACCTTCATGTTGAACACATTTTTTTTCTTTTTCCTTTGACATACGTCAATAATGTAGAAAATGTTATCTTAGTGGAGAAGAAACCTAAGCTTTTAGAGAGAGAAAGAAATGTAGAGAGAGATAATTGTGTAACTGTATTTCATTCATGTGTAATTGGTTGTACATGGGTATTTATACATAAATACCAAATCTAACTATATGTGCTGACTCAGCACCTCCTTAACTAACATATACAAAGTCCTAATCTGGTGCTTTACACCTTTGATGAGCTTGTAGTCCTTCATTACTCCTAACAGATATAATGAGAGTTAAACAATCTAACCCATTCCTAGATATCAGACGATACTTACTAATATTATAGCACATCATTTCATTTGTTATATACATTCAAGAATACTGCAGGGTGATGGCATGCAGCTCATAAACCTTTTACTACAGTCTAACCATTTCAATGTGATTTCAAATATTAAACTTTGTCCCTTTTTTATGGATGTTATTTTAGAGAATATCCTGATTTTGTTATTTTTCAAGCAATCCTGAGTTTTAATGTCATCTACAATCCTTCAGGATCATTGGATTATCATATTTCGTTTTGGGAAATCTTGTTTGAGTAATAACAATCCATCATGCTGATGGTGCTTTACTGCAATGATAGAAAATAATCATGCCTATGCACTTTGGTGCGGATTTCTCCACCGATTCCTATTCCCCCTACCAACTAAGTATATAATCCACTAACACTATCACTCTCCTAACAAAATGAACAATACTTTGTTACTCAAAGTATGAATAGGATTTCCTACTCAAAATTGTTTGTTGCCGATTTATATAACTTCGTATTTATGATTAGAGCCGTTCATATAATAAATCAATCTATAAAGATCGCATTTGCAAAAAATCAATTAAAACTAAGGTCGTTTAGTTGTTGAAGGGTTTGGAAATATCTCTTTGGCATATTGAGGGGTTTTGAAATCTCTCTTTGGCGTAATGAAGGGTTTGGAAATCTCTCTTTGACGTATTGAAGTGTGTGGAAATCTCTCTTTGACGTGTTGAAGGGTTTGAAAAAATGTAGACAAACGTGCGGTCATGGTTGTTTGCTAGTTCTCTCAGTTTGGCCCCATCTTGACCAACTGAGGTCTTCGCTTATTGCTATATACATACATACATACATACATACATACATACATATATATATATATATATATATTATTTCTGTAAGCAATATCTAAGATAAAAAAATGCTCATGTCTTCCTCCTCTTCTTATTCTTGTTTAATAACCATCCTTGATTGCTTTTATACGATTGTGTGGAATTTTATGCCTTGCCTCGGGAGGAGCTGCACTTGCTTTCTATGGCTTGGTTAGGTAGTTGGGAATGGAAGAAATGAATCTTACGAGCAAATCTCTCTTCAACGTATTAAGGAGTTTGGAAATCTCTATTTGACATATTGAAGGATTTGGAAAATGTACATTAATGTGCGGTCTTGGTTGTTTGCCAATTTCTCAGTTTGCAATACGATAATATTTTTTTACACTCATTTGGTGCTTAAGATTGAAAGTGATGATTTTTTTTTTTTTTATTGAGTAACTTATCTTCTACTTTCGCTTTGAACCGGTGACTGCAATTTTCATGCTTTCATATATGATCGTACTTGTATCTTTTGTTTTCATGCATGTTGTATACGCCACTAAATAATATTAAAATGGAGCCAACAAAATAAATTGATATTAAACCTGCAATTTACACGAGTTGAAATGGAATTGGATTCTCAATGAAATGATTATCGAAGAGGTTAGAGAGTTAGTGGTAGTGATAGTGGGATTGGAATTGGAGTTAGAAGTGCAAGTGGAATTGGATTCTCAATCAAATGATTATTGAAGAGGTTGGGAGGTGGTAGTGGGATTGGAATTGGAGTTAGAAATGGGAGAGGTTGCTCTTATATATACATATATATGTAGACATGTTATTGTAAGCAATATCTAAGTAAAAAATGGCTCATGGCTTCCTCTTCATCTTCTTTTTCGCTTGCATTATCTCTACAACAAATATTCATGCAAGCAACCAAACTAAATGTATCTCTCTCCTGGCCTTCGCCCGCGCTCTATCTTTTCCTTCTTTAAATTGGAGTAGTTATGTTGATCGTTGCCTTTGGAACGGCATCACTTGTAATCAAGAGGGTTTGGTCACTCATTTGCTATTACCCTCCAAAGGGCTCAAAGGATATATGTTTGTCTTATCACTTGCAAATCTCGCACATCTCACCCACTTGAACCTTTCCCACAATTCACTTTATGGCGCACTTGAAACCAAATTCTTCTCGTCCTTGAATCACCTCGAGATCCTTGATTTGAGCTATAACCTTCTTTCTGGAGAGATACCGTTTTCTCTACCATCCAAAAATATTCGAACAGTAGATTTGTCAAGCAATCACTTCCATGGTGCAATTCCATCTTCTTTCTTCCAACAAGCTTGGAATTTGACTAGCTTCAATGTCAGCAACAACACCTTCTCTGGGTATATCCCTTCATCTAATTGTCTCTAGGAATTTGACTAGCTTCAATGTCAGCAACAACACCTTCTTTCTTCCAACAAGCTTGGAAGATGAAGTTATTGGTTAAAATATGGCATGATTTTACCACTACTTTTGACTACAATGTATTGAGGTTGAAGGAAATTTTCATGTCTTGGGAAGTAAATACAATAGAACTTCGATAATCTCACACCTAATAAATTAATACTTCATTAAAATTATATTTTTGACCGGTCTCGACTTGGAGATAACATGGTAAATTAATAATTCACTAAATTTATAAGAAGATACATTATAAAAAATTCATATAAATCCCACATAATATATAAATTAATAATTTGTAGACACATAGTGTTTTTTATTTGACCATAGTCCATCGTCCTTATGTTTTTTTAGTGCTACCTGGATTATGTTTGTTGTACTCGCACAATGTTTTACGCATTACATCCGTCATTGTTGATTTATTTACACCTTTGAGATAAGATGCCATTGTTGTATCTATGATGCGATGTGTTACAGTGACTTTTGTTAATTTAAATAGATTTTTTCGCTTGGTTAAATGTTTATAAAATAGAATAATGTAGTACATTTGAACAATGTACAATCTATTTTTGAAAAAAATAAGTAGATTCAAGAATTTTAATTAATTAAACAAAAACATATATAGAATTGTTAGTTTGTAAAACGAGAAACTAAATATATTATTTCAGCTAAATTAATTCATTTCCTTAGTCCTTAGGCTATTAATTTATATGGATTTAACTGTATAGTAGTAGATAAACTTGTTTCAATTGGTCATGACAAAAGATTCACTTGTATTTGATTTACTAATCTTCTTGTAGTAGTTTCTTTAAAGTATGTTTAGGTAATGAACCTCCAAATTCTAAGGGATTTAGGCATAATGAAGAAAAAAGCAGATCAAAAAAATTAAATAAGAGGAATTAAAAATGCATCAAATGAGCATTACAAGGGGATGTACAAAAGATTTGTAAGTGACACCTTCCAAGTCTTTGTAATGCTTATGTACAATTGTAGGAAGTTACATTGTTTGGAAAAGGGAAATAAACTTGAAATTTTGATAAAAATTAGAATTTATAAATTGACATGCACCAATTCCGTTGTTTGGATTCATAATCATATAAATCTAGAATAATTTCCGCGTGAAAGAAAATAAAAACTTCAAATTTGGGACTTCCAATTTCCAAGTTTGAATTCCGTGTAAATATGTGTTATTCCAAATTTCTATGAGTGAGAGTTTAAAGATTAGATTTCGTATTAAAATTTCATTGTTTTTTTAGGTTAACCAAACAAGAAAATTTACAAATCCTAAAAAATAATATTTCATCATTTCACTTTCCGTCATTTTAAAATTCTTTAGTAATCTTAAATTTCCTCATCCAAATAGAGTAGTAATCATTTTTCGTAATTTTATTTCAGATTTCAAGTATAATTTCAGATTTCAGGCATTCAAACCGAAATCATGAATACTTTGGTAAATATCGTAATATGACATTAATTTTTTGTATCAATTCACGTAATGTTAATATGAAGTTGATTTCGATACCAATATCACCCTTCACGTGATTGGAGTCGTTTCATACGTATTATGTATCTAATTTGAATCAAATGCCATGAACAAAACCCCGCAAATTCCCCCCACACACCCCTCCACCCCCCCCCCCCCCCCACCCCCACCCCACAAATGAAACCCCTAAACTTCCACTCGGTCCGTGCAACATTGCAAAAAAAATCCCCTAAACCCCTATCAAACCAAACACACTCGGCTTGTGCAGTGTCCATGGCTGCCACCAGTTTCGTAGCAGTGTCATTTGTAAGAAGAGCAGCTGTGGCTTTTACTCTCTCCCATCCTCTTCCTCTGACAAGCAGCAAGCTCTCTTGCCACAGGACCCTTATCTCCTTTCCTCTCACTCCTCGCTTCAGGTACTGCGAACATATCCCTCTTTTGCGTACTTGATTATAGAGCATAATCATGTTTCTTTCCCTCTCCGGCCATGGTCTAATTTCTTATAATTTTGACTAATTATTTGGTTGAATTGTGGATTGGATAAGTTGAAATGGCTGACCAGAAAAAAAGTTGGATAAGTAGAATGTGTGATGGGTTTAATCATTTATTTATTTATTACATGTATTAAACTCGACTTAGTTGTTGTGCCAAGACTTATTTAACTTGGGTCAAATGGATAACCATTTCTCTTTTAGCTTTTCATTTTTACTTTTTGGTGCTTGAGATAAAGGAAAGTATACGAGGGAAAGGAGGGATGAAGGATCATGGTAAGAGGGAGGAAGATATTGAAAACTGTATTTTCATTACTTAATAAGATTACACACAAGTATTTATATACAAGATACTAACACTTGTTGACACATTCTCTAATAGAGAGGGCCCTACTACTGTATGTGGACCACATCTATATTAAAGAGAGTGCAGCAGGTGTGTTAATTTTGTGTATCCAAATAGTATGACTCTTTCAATTTTTATTTGTTTGTTTACATTATGATATAACGTTTGTTCCGATATATATATATATATAAGGTTTGTTCCAATACATATAATAGTACAATAAAACTAATCGGACATAAAATTAACATACTTGTTGACACACTTTCTAATAGATGTGAGCTCTATCATCGTATATGAGTCTTGCCTATATTAAAGAGTGTGTCAACCAAATTGTCAGTTTAGACTATCGATCACAATATGGTGTGAAGGATATGAACAGAGAGTGAGTATATTATTGAATGAATCTAACAGAAAGGGATTTGACAAATATATAGAGATGGAAGTAACCGTTCGGCCTTCCAAGGCGGTGTTATGGCGTATGTTAAGTATGTCTATCTTTGTAGGTGCATTTGCAATAGGTATATGTGATATCGTCACCTTTACTAGATCAGTAAAAGCATCTGACACGCTTTGAGCAATGCTCTGAAGAGGAGAATAAATGAATGTGCTTTTAATGTTTTAATTTCAGTCTTTGGTATAAGCATGAGTGGCCGTAAATCTATGGTCACCTGGTGACCAAAAAAGCGAAACTATACAAATTAAACTTGTTTCTAATTTCAACAAAATTATAATTCAACTTCTTGTTTGGTAAGTAACCTTTCTGGAGGAGTTGTGTTCTTCAAGAGAAGTTATAACTTCTCATGTTGAAATACAACTGTTCATATCCTTTAATTAATTAAATAAATAAATAATTATATTATTTCCTTTATTAATTAATTAACTTAGTTCACTAAAATCATATGTATATTAGTACACCAATGTTATGGTGTACCTTCACACATGATTACACATATTGTGAAAACCATGTTATCATAATCATATTCCAACATCTCCCACTTGATTATGATGACATAAATGGTTCCCTATTCTAATTTGTTTCTCAAGAGTATTACTCATAAACAAATTGGATGTAACATCAGATATGTGGCTTCTTTACCTGGTGTGCACCATTCCACTTAATCTGATAACATTTTACTCTTTAGTAAAATGGCATCATATCCAAGTAACTAGGAAAAACAATCCATACCCGGTTACAAATGATGACTTAGCCCCGCACTATACGCCACAGTGTTATATAAATTATTTCTTGAAGCTTATTATGGATTTTACTTTCAAGACGATTTATTATAACCTGGTTACCTCGCTAGTGCCCTCTATCTTCAACCGACCAAGTACTAAAGAACCATATAGAGTCGCACCTACTTGTCCATGTTTTAGGCGTCACTAAAACCATACAACAATGCCCGTTGCACGTCTCACACTACAACACATCTAGATGTTTTGCAAACCCATTGTAGCCGCATGCTCTCTGAATTTTTCTAAAGACAATCCCTTGGTCATCGGATCGGCCACCATCTCTTCGAAGGGTATGTAGTCGACCTTTACCTTTACCTTTCCTTTCTCCACTATATCTTATATATAGTGATATTTAATATCAAAGTGTTTTCCTTTGGAACTATTTGCTCCACTCTTTATTAGAAAGATGGCGAACTTATTATCACAAAACACATTGACATGCTCCTTAGGTATACCTATATTTAAACTAGCAATAAATCGTTTAGCCCATACTGCAGTACTTACCGCTGTGCTACAAGATATATATTCTGCTTCCATGGTAAACTTTGCAACACAGCCTTGTTTCTTACTTAACCAAGAAACAGCCGTTCCACCAAACAAGACAATGATACCACTTGTTGACTTTATATCATCCAAGTCACCTGCAAAATCTGCATCGCAATAACAAACTAAATCCAGATCATTTAATCTGAAACAAAGTTTCATACCTTGGGTGCCTTTTAGATATCTAATAATTCTCTTTACTGTCATCCAATGTTGCTTTCCGAGGTTGGATTGATATCTACTTACCAATCCAACTACATGACATATGTTAGGTCTTATGATGGTCATAGCATACATCAAACTTCGAACTGCTTGGGCATACGGAACATTTTGCATATCAATGATGTCTTGCTTTTGTATCGGACACATATTTTTGGAAAGCATCATTCCTTTACAAACAGGTGTACTAACTGGCTTGCAATCTTGCATATTAAATCTTTTAAATATTTTATCCAGATAATTTTGTTGATCCAAATAGAGTGTTTTGGCATCTCTATCCCTAGTAATTTTAATTCCTTGAACATAAGATGTTTCTCCCATATCTTTCATTTCAAATTTGGATCCCAGATATGACTTAGTCTTTTCAATCATCTGTATAGAGTTACTTGCAAGTAAGATGTCATCTACATATAGTGACAACATACATAAATTATCTTGGCACTTCCAAGAGTAAACATAATGATCCAATGAATTTATTTTGTAGCCCATTTCCATAATGGCTTGGTGGAACTATAAATACCGTTGTCTTGATGATTGTTTAAGGTCGTACAACGACTGTCTCAATTTATAGACTTTGTTTTCATGTCCTTTGACATGATATCCTTTGGGTTGAATCATATAGATGTCTTCATTCAAATCTCCGTTTAAGAATAATGTTTTGACATCTAACTGATGGAGTTCTAAATCCATTCTAGCAACAATTGCCATAAGAATACGAATGGATGTAAACTTCGCAACTAGAGAGTAAGTGTCCACAAAATCTATACCGGGTTTTTGAGTATAACCCTTAACTAGAAGTCGAGCCTTAAACTTATCCAAGGTACCATTTGATTTGTACTTCTTACGAAGTACCCACTTACAACCGATGGGCTTTCTTCCATTAGGTAGATCAACCAATTCCCAAACTTCATTTTTCTTTATGGAATCTAGTTCTTCTTTCATTGCTTGTTGCCATTGTTCAGACTCAAAACTATCCATTGCTTCTTTATAATTCCTTGGGTCTGGATCTCCCACTAAATGATCTACCTCATCAAGATTGAAAACAAAGTGATCTTTCAATCTTCTAGATGGTTCCCTTTTTCTTTTACTCCCACTGATTTGATCATTTCTCCCACTACTTATATCTTCCATGATAATATCATGATCATCTTCCTTGTGTGTGTCATGATCGACATTGTTATGATCACCCATATTTACGTCTCCCACTTGATCATTGTCAATGGCATGGTCATGAGACAAGTCTAAATCAAGATGGAAATCTTGATCATCCGGAGAATTTTCTTCTCCCAAAGATTCCAATTCTTGTATTGGATTAATCAAAAGGAGAACTAATGAAAATAGTTTGAAAACTTTGAGTTTTAATAATAAGGACAAAATAAAGGGTAAAGTGAATAGTACCATGATTGACTTTTTAGTGTAAAAATGTGGTTTTTCGTTAAAGTGAACAGTACCGTGGGCTTTTCATTAAAACTCCCTTAATCAAATCAATAGTTTCAATAAAAGTAGCATATCTACTTTCGATCAATCCTTTCTCAGGATGATAAAACCTATATTCATTACTATTATCAGGATATCTGATGAATTTACATTCCAAAGTTTTTGCTTGTAATTTATTTCTTAATGGCTTTGGAATGAGGACATGCGCTTTACAACCCCAAACTTTTAAGTTTGATAAATCAGGTTTTCGCTCATGCCATAATTCATATGGAGTCAATGGCTTTGCCTTTGTATGGACTTTATTCAATATATATGTTGTAGTAGCCAAAGCTTCACCCCAAAAATGTAGAGGTAAGTCAGCATAAGACATCATAGATAGCATTATATCCATTAGAGTTTGATTTCTTCTTTCTACGATACCATTTTGTTGCAGTGTATAAGGTATAGTATAATTATACCTTATACTATTCTCTTTGCAGAAATCATCAAAGGCTTCAAATTATCCACTTCTATCACTATTAAGGGTCTTTATGGATCTTCCTAATTAGTTCTCTGCTTCTGCTTTAAACTCTTTAAATTTGTCTAAGGCTTCATTTTTATGCTGTAAGAAGTAGACATGTCCATAATGGGACTAATCATCGATGAAAGTCACAAAATATTTCATTGCTCTATGGGTTTTAGTTCTCATTGGTCCACATAAATCTGTATGCACTATCTTAAGTAAATTTGTAGAAGTCCAATGCTGAGAAATGATTTTCTAGTCATTTTTCCTTTAAGACATGATTCACATGTATCAAAATCATGTGCATTTACTTGAGGCAACATTCCATTTTTACTCATGCGTGTCATTTTATTTTTATTTATGTGACCTAAACATAAATGCCATAAATATGACAAATTTTGAACAGTTGAGACAAAGACATACGCGGAAGAAATACTTTTATTAATACAAACTGAGTACATATCATGGAATCTTATTCCCTTTACATAAATATAACCCTTTTTCCCAATAGTGACAGCACCATTCATGAACCTTGTCTCAAAACCTTTCTTTTCTAGTATAGAGACAGAGACAATATTCCTCCTTATATTTAGTGCAAACAGATCATTTTAAGCACAATAGTAGATTTACTATTGTTAATTTTGCAATCTCCTTCACCCAAAACATCGACATAAGTATTATTGCTCATGTAGAGACGATGTTCTCCTAGTACTTTCTCCTTGAAATTGATGAAGCAACTTTTGTCCTTGCATACATGACGAGTTGCTCCTGAGTCTATCCACCATTATCCTTGATCTTCAACAATGAGTGCTTTTGAGACAGTCAAAATAAGTTCTTTAGGATTTTTGTTATTCTTGCGTCGTTTTGGGCACTTATACCTATAATGACCAGTCTCTCCACAATTGTAACATGCACTCTCCTTTCCTTTAAACTTGTTCTGCTTGTGGTGTCCAAACTTTTTGAAGTTCGGGCGCTTGTTACTACTATGTCGCTTGTGCATGTGTTGCTTGTTTTTCTGAGAATCTTCTGCTATGAGGAGGTTGGCTTTGCCATGTCCAATTTCTTTTTTCTTATAATTTTTACAAACTTCTTCAATAGCCAACATTGCAGGCAATGTATCCACCGTTAATTCAACTTGACCATAAGTCATGGAAGTAACTACATTTTTCCAAAAATTTGGGAGGCTACCAAGAAGAACACTAACTTGCATTTTATCAGAAATTGGATGGCCAACATTGGCTAAGTCTTTTGCCATTACTTCCATTTTAGTAATATGATCGACCATAGAATCAGTTTCCTCCATTTTTGTCCCATTGTATTTCTCGAGCAATAATTGAACATACATTTGAGATTTAAGGCCATACTTCTTTTCAAGTACATCCATGATTTCTTTGGCTAAATCATATTCTTCATAGAGATGTATTAATTTATCTTCCATGTAATTGAGAATTGTAGCCTTAGCCAACTCATTATCTTCCACCCATTTATTATAAACTCGAGAGGGCCCAAGGGGTCTCTCGTCTTTGACAATGTACAAAGTCTTGTTATGGGTTAAAAGATAAGTGATCATTTTCTTCCATATTCAATAATTAATGTTATTCAACCTTTTTATTTTAAAAACTTCAAATTTGGAAGATTTAGTTGCTATAGCTCAGAAAATTACAAAACAAACACAATACTTAATGCAAACTTAAATACAAATACAAATACAAATACTACTAGTATACTTTTAATTATTACAAGCCACAAAAACTAAATGTTCTTGATAAATTAAAAATTAAAAATTAAAAACAAAATAAAATAAAAATAGAAACTTATTTATTCTTAGCAGCAGATACCGCACACACTTACAGAGGCTTTGTCCAATCAGTGAAAGATGAGTACGTGTTCTGGCGATCACGTCAATTGAAGGCTCGTGGAATTCTTACTTGTCTACTTGGCAATGTGTGATCAATTCTTCCTCTATTTTCATGCACAAAAACAGTCTCTTCTCGACTACTAGATTCTTTTTCAATTCTCAGTGGTCTTGGCCCCCTTAAATTTCTTGCAGTCGAAATTTCTCTTTGTACCAAATCAGGATATATAAAATTGTAACGGGTATTATGTTGATCCAATAATTAAGCACTATGACTCTAGAATTCCGAAAATTAAACCCTTGTTTCTATTTTTGATCTTTGTGACTATTATTCAAAGTATTCCACAAATCAACTTTATAAATGAAATTATCAGGGTAAACGGAATTAATAGAACCTGAGTTTGAATTAAAGGAGCTGCCAAGGTTGTAGGAAAAGCTTGCAGGTGGCTCTTTGATTTTGGCTCGCGTGAAGATGAGCCCACCTCTAATCCTATATTGTCCAGACCCAATGAATCTTGAATAATGGAGGAGGTCCTTTCTTGATTGTGACTCTGTGATGGACACCAACAGTTTTCCTCTGCACATACACTGTCGGAGTGCAAAGAACCAAAAGAACTGTTGCCTTTGATTTCGTCCCCACGTGATGCCTTTTAAAAATATCACCAAAACTTTTGACTTTTGTGTGGTCTCCACGTGAAGCCTCCCCCAAAATAAATTCAACTTTTTTATTGTCAAAACAATCTTCTTCTTCTGTATTTTCAAAACAATTCCTCTGAGAGAAAACCGGTTCCACTGTCTGCTTTCTCTGGAAAATTTTTGTTCCGCAGCCTGGCGGATAATCTCGAACGGCAGAGACAATTTTCCTTGGCGGATAACGGTGTCGTCGGTATTGTGTATTACCGCAAGAGGACGAGACCACGGGGGAAGAACACCACCACACTGCTGCCTGCTATGGTTCAGTGGGTTGCCGTGGCGAGTCCACGGTGGAGGAAGGCGCGAAAATCGCGGGTTCAGTCTCAGATTTGCAGCAGTCAGCGAAGGACTACAAATCAATCGCGATGTTGCAGGTAAGCCTTTTGGGTTTTGTGACCAAATTGCAGAAAAAGGTTATGAAATTATGGGTCTAAAAGGACGTTGCAAGTCTTCAATTTTCTGTGCAGGTTTGATCTTTGCAGCCAGAAACCCCGATTGAAATGGGTTGTCTGAGGGCCTAATGGGACTGGAAAAACTTTCTGAATTCTGATAATTGTTGGATGAATTTGTATGATAAAATGGTTTATTTTCAGAAAGAATTTTGTTCTCTGTCGAATGAAACGGTGTAGGGGAATAAAGTTCAAATTGTTGGGTTAATTCAGGCCTAGGTTCAAATGGGTTGTAGGATGGGATTTCGAACGATTGGGTATTTTTGTGAGTTTTGGATTCTATAGGAAAATTCTCAGATGACGATTTCGAACTTTTGATCAATATCGGTTCAATATTCTCCTTGGTCACCAACGCCCTCTTCCCTGATTTCTTCTCAAGTTGAAACTTAGAAAGAACGTTGTTGGATTCGTAACTTGACGAATAGGAAGTCTCGGATGTAGTTCGAGACGTCCTCGGATGAAAACTGGGCAAATTGTTTTGATTCATGAAAACTAGGCTCTGGGCAATTTGTTTTGATTCATGAAAACTAGGCCCTGATTCCAATGATAGAAAATTGGGTAGTTCACAGGATCGGAAACGGATGTTGTTAGACTGTTGATCACAATTGGTGAGAGGGATATGAATAGAGAGTGAGTATATTATTGAATGAATCTGACAGTAAGGGATTTGACAAATATATAAAGATGGACATAACTTTTCTGTAGGAGTTGTGTTCTTCAAGAGAAGTTATAACTTCTCATGTTGAAATACAATTGTTCATATTCTTTAATTAATTAAATAAATAAATAATTACATTGTTTTGTTTATTAATTAATTAACTTATTTCACTACAATCATATGTATATTAGTACACCAATTTTATAGTGTACCTTCACACATGATTACACATATTGTGAAAACCATACTATCATAATCATACTCTAACAATGTGAAACAACATGTGGTCCAATATCTTAGTGGACAGGATGTTGAGTTTCTACCCATACATTTTAGGTTTGAAATTCCCATTCCCCAAATTGTTGTAATAGTTTTAAACCCTATTTCTCCTTTTAATAATAATAATAATAATTTAAAAAAACTAATGTGAACCAGTTTTTGTATGAACTTTGGAATATGTTAATGGTTCAATTCGTTATTCTGAAAATGTGGTAGCTAGATTCGTAATTCTGAAAAAATGATATGCCGTTGTAGTGGAAGATGAAATTATTGGGTCTCTCCACGAATCATTTGTCAGGGAAAATTCCCTCGTCAATGACGAGCCTTAATTTCTTGAAGGGATTAAATATCTCATACAATAATCTCAAAGGACAAATACTAATGGGCACTCAACTCCAGAGCTTCAACGCTTCTGCATTTGAGGGAACCTTCAACTTTGTGGCGGTTCACTTCCAAATGAGTGCAGAGACATTGATGCAGATAATAAGAATAACATCGACCAAGATGCGGACAATGAACGAGATGAGTTTCTTTGGATTTATATTTTTGCAGCCCTAGGTTTCATTGTCGGATTTTGGGGAGTTTTCGGTTCTCTAGTTCTTAACAAGACATGGAGGTATGCATATTTTCAGTTCTTCGATAATGTACATGATTCGCTCTATGTGAAGATGGCAGTGTGCATGGCTAGGATGAAAAGAAGGATTAGGGACTAGATTGTACTTTTCATTATGTATTTTGAGTTTGAATAAAACAATTTAGATGCACAAAATTTACCCATTCGCTGACACACGCACTATAGAGGTGGGTCCTACCATTGTATGTATGCACCTGTATTAAAGAGTGTTAATTTTGTGTATTCAAATAGTATGACTTTTTCTGTTCTTGTTTGTTTGTTTTCTCATGATATAAGGTTTGTTCTAATATATATGATAGTACAATAAAACTATTCGAACACACAATATTAACATTCTTGTTGACACCCTATTTATTTCTAGTACATGTGAGCTCTACCATTGTATGTAGATTTCTCTTATATTAAAGTGTGTGTCAAAC
Source organism: Pyrus x bretschneideri (assembly GCF_019419815.1). Taxonomy (NCBI): domain Eukaryota; kingdom Viridiplantae; phylum Streptophyta; class Magnoliopsida; order Rosales; family Rosaceae; genus Pyrus; species Pyrus x bretschneideri. Next base: position 902,405 of record NW_025999557.1, read on the forward strand.
GTAAGTGTCAATTTGTGTGTCCAAGTAGCTGGAGTAGGATTCTTTTCCCTTCTAATCTCCGTCCCCTTCTCTTCCTTCCTTTTTGAACAATTACGACTAAACCACATTAACATCTTGTTTTAACCGTTTTATAGAAAGACAGAAGACAATGTGAGAAGAGAAGAAGGAAGGGGATTGAATTAGGAGGGAAGAGAATTCTACACGTTAGTAATAGTAGTATATTCTTTCAAGTTTCATGATGGACTCATGGTGTAAACCAAATGTCTGATCTGAGTATTCTACTCCCTAGTAACCTCAACAATAGTAGTATTTTTTATATTCTTTCAAGTTTCTTCATTTTGAAACCAACTAAATTGGAGCATACTGTTAAAATTTTATTGAAATTCATTCAAATATTCTAAAATCATTAAGACGATTGTTGCTTAACATACATATGTGCTAATTTTTGTTCTTCTCAAAATTAAATGTCTACTTAAATTCCAAACTAACAAAAATAAATAAATAAATAATCGGTTGCTAGCCTCATTGTATGCTCGAACTCCTGAAACTTTCATTGCTCTCGTCTATGATCTTCTCCTCCAATGCTTGAAAACTTGACGAGCACGGTTATTCCCCACTGTGATCTAGGGTCCAAGAGGCCAGAGGCAGAGAGAGCAACCACATAAGCGGACGGCCCAGGTACAGGAATAACAGGGATGCTTTCATCCACACGTAGCTTTGCCTGCACCAAAGATTGAAGTTAATACATGTAACAATTGCATTTTACGTAGTATACGATGAGTGAAAGCCTCAACTGCACTACTTGTTCTAAAAGTTAAGAAAAAAATTGGCTGGCTATCGAAAAGAACTTTGAACATTTTAAATGTAATGTTGGATGGTACTTGGCTCTTTATAGGTAACAAGTTATTTCCCTTACATTGTGATATAATTTCTGTATCAACATTATAGTAAATTATTTTGACTCGTTAAAGATCATCTCTAAATAATTCATTTAATATGTGTCGAATACCAACTATATTACCATTTAGTGGAATTTCGCTTCACTTATAAGTGACAAGGTTCATGTGAATTATATCCAGTCAAACCATGATAAGTAAATGATTAAACATAAGAGGCAAAGGACTTTTAGGGAAGAAATTGTTCTAGAGCTAGGCACGAATTCCGATCCTAACGTCCTTGTTATTATGGGTTCTATGATTGCGGTGAATTTTATCCAATCATGGATACTTAATTTAGAGGTTAGCTATCATATGTGTAATAGTTGCACGTCATAAAGGTGGATAGAAACCTAAAACCAATATTTCATTCCGACATATATTTATAACATTGTGTCGACCCCATGTCTAAATTTAAATGGATACTTAGTAAATCATGGTGATTAGAAATGTGTGACCACATTTAAGAATGAAAGAATAGGTAATGATTACCTAGTGGCACACCATTACATCCTTCAACTAGAAGGTGGGAGATACTGCAATTGAAGTGATAATAATGTCAGTGGGAGCAAACGACCTTGAGAAGAGATCAATGCGCGCAAATTATAATAATCTCATAATAATGTCTTGGGCACATGAATAAAGTAGAGTGATACCTTCAAGGTTTCTGATCGGAGTTCCGACTAGATACAGTTCGGGTTCAAGAGGACCCTGCAACCGAAACAAACATTCAAAATACAATCTTCCAATGAAAAAAACACAAACTAATATTTTGATTATGCAAAAGCAACGAAATTGAAAATGAAATTGGAGGGAAATTGGGGGTAATTGGTTCGACGGCGGTTGGAGGATTGAGGTGCGGTTGTCGTAGTCGCGGGCGTGGACGAGGGAGCGATCCTCTGGAGGAGCTTGCGGACGGCGACTGCTTTATGCAGGGGACGCTGCTATTAAGTGAAAGAGCGTGAAAAACTGGGTTTTAGTCGTGAATTATACAGGTCTTCAGAACCCGGTTCTACTCATAGGCTCGGCTGATCACAGCCCTTCGATTGACCACGCAGCGTTTGATTGGAGATGCTTATGATAGATCACAGCCCTTCAATTTCAACACTTGCACCTACCCAAATAAAAATGGTTATGATTGACCACCGTTTGATTGGAGATGCTTTCATAGTTATATTATCCTAGTTTAAAAGAATGTATGGTTTTACATTATTACCCTCACTAAATATACCCTAATCTGTTAAAGAGTTTTGAGCATCGGCATACCCATCTTTTGTCTTTAAGTTCATGTTCAACTCTGGTTACGTCTGTAGCTCATACTTTATCTACAAGTTTTCGAAACGGGGAACAATCTAACATTACTGCTCATGGGATCTCTAAAACAGTCTTGAAGTGGCCTTTTTGTAGCCTGAAACCCAGAGGTTTTCTTCCAAAGCTCAAGCATATGTAGCATCGAAGTTTGGCTCTCTTTTGTAAGCCCGAACGTGTACATATTTATATTTTCCTTACCTTTTTCAGTTTTGTGCATTATTTAATGCATTATCTATACAATTATTAGGCTGATACAGTAGTCGATAAACTTGTTTCAATTGGTCATGACAAAAGTTTCACTTGTATTTGATTTGCTAATCTTCTTGTAACAGTTTCTTTTAAGGGTATGTTTGGGTGATGAACTTTCAAATATCAAGGGATTTAGGCATAATGAAGAAGAAATAAATCATGTAGATGCATTTCTAATTACATCTATCCAACTTTTTGTCTTACATTCCTTCATCACTTTTAAGTTCTTTGGAATTTTAAATATTTTATACAACTGTAGGAAGTAATGGATCCTTCTTTGTAATTTTATTTCAGATTTTGAATATTATTCTTTTAAATCTCACTCTCTTGTTTGTGATTTAGCATCCAAACTAAAATAAATTGAATAATTTCCAGTTTATTGTTAGTGGTATTACATTTAATAGATATTGTAATTATAACGTCGATATTTCAAATCAATAAGCGTTGGCAATGTGACGTAGATTTCGAATAAGTTTAATGTGTGATGGGCTTAATCATTTTTTGATTTATTTATTACATGTATTAAACTAGACATGCAGTGCCAAGAATTATTTAACTTGGTCTGTTTGTTACCATCTCACTTTTAGTTATTAGTTTTAACATTTTTGTGTGCTTGAGATAGGAGAACATATACAAAAAGAAATGAGGGATCGTTAACGTGGTAGAACCCAGGAGGGAGGAAGAAACAAGGAAAAACGAATGATACGCTTTTATTTATTTATTTTTTTTTTATGAAACATTTAAAATTTTAAATAGAGATGAAGAGTGACATACGTGATATCATTCTGGTGGTAGTGTAAGAAAAAAGTTGGTCCATCAAGTCTTGTTTAAAAGAGTAGCAGTTTTGTTGATAATTCCATTGAAGACCAAGTAATATAACATTAATTTTTCTAAAACATTGACTAAATTGTAGGTAGCGTAAAACCAACGTTGCAAAATGTTCTTTACTCCAAAAACAAGGTGGTCATTTTCACTTTACTTGACTAGTGGAACTGTGGAAATTTCTCTTTGACGCAAACCCCTTCGACGGGTTTGAGCACATTTTTTTTTCTTTTCAATTTGCTCAATTTGCAATGCGATATTATCTTTTATGCTTGTTTGGTATTTAAGATTCATTAAATTGATTGGATAAGATTCAAGTTCAATTGAAGACAGAAGAGAATGATTTTTATTTTTAAGGAATTAGAAGAAGATTATGCATGAAAGAAACTTATTCCTTTAAGTTATACAATTTCTGAAGAATTGAAGGTGATGAGTTTTCTCAATAAAAAATTCATCTTATACCTTCGCATTGAAAACATTTTTTTATTTTATTTTTCCTTTGACATACGTCGATAACGTAGAAAATGTTATCTTAGTTGAGAAGAAACCTAAGCTTTTAGAGAGAGAGAGAGAAATGCAGAGAGAGATATCATTCATGTGTGATTGGATACCAAATCTAACTAAATGTGCTGACTCAGCAGCTCCTTAGCTAACATATACAAATTCTTATCCGGTGCTTTACACATTTGATGAGCTTGTAGTACTTCATTACTCCTAACAGATATAATGAGAGTTAAACAATCTAACCCATTCCTAGATATCTTACGAGCCCTTAAGTACTTGTTAATATTATACAACATCATTTCATTTGTTATATATATTCAAGAATACTGCAGGGTGATGGCATGCAGCTAATAAACCTTTTACTACAGTCTACAATCTAACCATTTCAATGGAACACACATTTGGTTTTCTTTATGTGATTTTAAATATAAAACTTTGTCCCTTTTTATGGATGTTATCTTAGAGAATATCCTTATTTTGTTATTTTTCAAGCAATCTTGGGTTTTAATTTCATCCACAATCCTTCGGGACCGTTGGATAATCATTTCATTTTCAGAAGTGATTGATTTTTACACTCCCTGTTTACCTCTTTGCATTCCTATGTTTAGACCCCTAATGGGAAATCAGTTTTGAATAATAGCAATCCATCATGTTGATGATGCTTTACAGTAGTGGCGGAAAATAATCATGTCTATGCATTTTAGTGTGGATTTCTCCACAGATTCCTCTTTCCCCTAACAACTAAGTATCTAATCCACTAAAACGCTTTCGCTCTCCTAACAAAAAGAACAATACTTGGTTACTCGAAGTATGACTAGGATTTCCTACTCAAAATTGTTCGTTGCCGATTCATATAACTTCATATTTATGATCAGAACTGTTCATATTATAAATCACTTTATAAAGATCGCATTTGCAAAAAATCAATTAAAACTAAAGTCGTTTAGTTGTGAAGTGTTAGGAAATATCACTTTGGCGTACTGAGGGGTTCTGAAATCTCTCTTTGGCATAATGAAGTGTTTGGAAATCTCTCTTTGACGTATTAAAGTGTTTGGAAATCTCTCTTTGACGTGGTAAAAATGTACACAAATGTGCTGTCATGGTTGTTTGCCAGTTTTCTCAATTTGGCCCCATCTTGACCAACTGAGGTCTTCGCTTTTTGCTCTTATATACATATATACATACATACATACATACATATATGTATGTATGTATGTATGTACTATTTCTGTAAGCAATATTTAGTTAAAAAATGCTCATGTCTTCCTCCTCCTCTTCTTATTCTTGTTTAATAACCATCCTTAATTGCTTTTATATGATTGTGTGGAATTTTATGCCTTGACTTGGGAGGAGCTCCACTTGCTTTCTATGGCTTGGCTGGGTAGTTAGGAATGGAAGAAATCAATCTTAAGAGGAAATCTCTCTTCCACGTGTTGAGGGGCTTGGAAATCTCTATTTGACGTATTGAAGGGTTTGGAAAATGTACATTCATGTGCGTTCTTGGTTGTTTGCCAATTTCTCAGTTTGCAATACGATAATATTTTTTTATACTAATTTGGTGCTTTAGATTGAAAGTGATGATTTTTCTTGTTGAGTAACTTATCTTCTACCTTCAATTTGAACCGGTTACTGCAATTTTCATGCATTCATATAGGGTCGTACTAGTATCTTTTGTTTTCATGCATGTCGTATACACCACTAAATAATATTAAAATGGAGCCAACAACATAAACTGATATTGAACTTTTATACAACTACAAGAAGTTAGGGGATCCTTCTTTGTAATTTTATTTCAGATTCCAAATTTTGAGAACAATTCCTTTAAATTCCAACCTTTCGTTCGTGATTTAGCATCCAAACCAAAATAAATTAAATACACGATTTTTCTTTTTCGGTCTCTCACTAGTGCTATTACATTTCATGGATAATGTTGATATGACGTTGATCTCTCATTAGTGCTATTACATTTCATAAATATTTTATGAAGTGTAGGAGATATACGAATTAAGCTAAAGTAGTACTCACATAAATATTATTCATTCTTTACTCATTCCATTGTAAGAAGAATTACAAGAAATCATTCAGTAACACTTGTTACAAAGCAAATAGCATTTCCTATGGACTCTAAGCACATAACTGAAGTTCGACAGTTGGATTTGGATCCAATCTCAACTATTTGACCCAAATTAATTACAAGAAGTATAGCCCAATGGGCCTTAATATATTCTCATCCAAGACCCAAAAACAAGGAACTGCGGGCATTTTCATTCAGTCAGTTTCCTTCCGGACGAGGCGGCCACGTCTCCGATAACTCCCCACCGTCAGAAGCTGCACCGGTTTTGCATTCGATTTCGAACTTGCCTTCTACGTCAGGAATTTTGGTTTTGGAAGGCTGTTCTTTGTTTGAAAGCATGGCTGTTCATTTGCGATTCCCGTTGGATAACCATTTAGTTTTGGGGAATGATTGATTTTAACACTTCTGTATACAGGACCAGTCCTGAGATTTATGAGGTCTTGTGCAAGACTCAAACGAAGGCCCTTACATGGTCTAGAATTTTGGTTGCTATATTTTATTTTATATTTCATTGTGTATAAATTGATATAGCGCAAAATAAAATAAATAAAAATGAAGCATGGTGTGGTGGCTATGTTTTTGAAACCTGCAAATGTACATGAGGTTATCGTTATTGCTGGGCAATTAGACTCTAAACTTACTAAGCTGAGAACAACTGTACCTAGAAATTCTTTCCCTGTTAAACCTCAACCGCTACTTCATCCTCCTAATGCCCCTACAGGTTCTCGAGCTGGTTCTTTGCCTGTTAAGAAATTAACTCCAGCCGAGATTCAATTGAAGAGAAACAAAGGAGAATGTTGGTTTTGTCCTGATAAATGGACTAAGGCACATAAATGTGGCCTAAAACAATTACTTATGTTGGATGTTGTTGATTCTGATGCTCTATGCGAATTCACTGATGTTGATGATGCTATTCCTGAGTTATTGGCAATGTCCCTAAGTGAGTGTGCTTTCTATGGCACCATTGCCAAACAGTTAGTTCGAACTATGAAGGTTGATGGTGTGGTTCTTGGACAATATGTTAAGATCTTATTGGACTCCGGGTGTACTCATAATTTCATCGATTCTAAGTTGCTTAAGAAATGGAGTCACCAAGCACAAAGTACTCAAGCCTTTGAGGTTATGATCGCTGATGGAGGAACAATTCGGAGCTCTGGTTGTTATAGGAACACTGCCCTTTGTTTGGGCAGGTACAATTGTGTAGTTGACCTATACTCTTTTCCCTTAGGTGGTTATGACATAGTGCTTGGGGTCTAGTGGTTGTCTTCTCTAAGTCCTGCTCTCTGAGACTTCCAATTATTGACCATGGAATTTTCTGCCAATGCTCATCACTACAAACTTACTCACAACCCACCTATTGCCCAACTTATTCAGGAAGTTTCATTGCAACACTTGGATAAAGAGTTTTCTAACTCTCATTTGGGTCTCTTCCTCTATTCTATGGAGGGTCAGTCATTACACAATTCTGCATTATCTCCTCAACATTCACAAGAACCACATGAGTTACTTTGGGCTTTTGAAGACATCTTTGTGTTACCTTCTAAGCTCCCACCTTCTCGGGGTCACGACCACCACATTCCTTTGGTTGCAGGAGCCAAACCTCCAAATTTAAGGCCATATCATTATGGTCCTATGCAGAAGTCTGAAATTGAACGAGCTATGCAAGAATTACTTGACTCGGGGTTTATTCGACCCAGCCATAATCCTTTTTCCTTCCATGTCCTTTTGTTTAAGAAGAAAAATGGCATTTGGCATATGTGTATTGATTACAAGGAGCTAAATGCACTGACTGTGAAGGATAAGTATCCAATCCCGCTTATTAATGATTTGCTCGATGAGCTCTTTGGTGCAGTCTACTTCTCTAAACTTGATCTTCGATCCGGGTATCATCAAATACTCATGAGTCTAGAAGACATTGAGAAAACTGCATTCCACACCCATGAGGGCCACTATGAGTTTTTAGTGATGCCTTTTGGACTAATGCCCCAGCCACATTTCAAAACCTCATGAATGATTTGTTCAAACCTTTTCTAAGGAAATTTGTTCTTGTCTTTTTTTATGACATTTTGGTCTACAATAAGACATGGACAGATGATTTGCAACATTTGCAATTCGTGTTTCAGGTTTTACAACATAATCAATTATTTCTCAAACACTTTAAGTGTTCATTTAGGCAGAATTGTGTGGAGTATTTAGGATATATAGTCTCTCGAGATGGAGTGCAAGTTGACCCATCTAAGCTAGAGGCTATCAAAGATTGGCATCCCCCAAAAACAGTCAAAGGGCTAAGGGGTTTCCTTGGGTTTACTGGCTATTACAGGAAGTTCATTCCTGGCTATGGAAGAATATGTCAGCCTCTGTACAATTTGACCAAGAAGTACAGGTTTACTTGGGATGCCACTGCCCAGGAAGCACTGACCATCTTAAGTCCCTTATGATGTCTTCACATGTATTAGCTCTTCTAGATTTTACACAGCCCTTTGAGATAGAATGCGATGCATCAGGGAATGGCATTGGGGTAATCCTGCAACAAGGAAGAAGACCCATAGCTTATATGAGTAAAGCTTTAGGTCCCAAGAACCAAGCCATCTCTGCTTATGAGAGAAAACTTATTACCATAGTTCATACAATGAAGAAATGGCAAAATTACTTACAAGGGAGACACTTCATTACACAGACTGACCACAACAGTCTTAAGTAATTTCTCAGTTAAAGGGCCAATACTTCCTCCCAACAAAAGTGGGTTTCCAAGCTCCTTGGGTTTGATTATCATATACAATACAAGAAGGGCAATGATAATGTGGTAGCCGATGCCCTCTCGAGAATTCCTGAAACATTACAATCTGATACTGGTGAACTTCCAGCTTCTGCCATTGAGATGAGTTGTGCTGCCATTTCATACCCCTATTTTGGGTTGTTAAACGAGCTCCAGCATGCTATCGAGAATGATGAATAGGTGATTGCCAAGACAATGGAAGTGATCTCTCCCACACAAGGAGCACCAGAGTCTTCAGTTGCATCAAAATATACTTTGGACAATGGGTTCCTGTGCTACAAACATAGGATTGTACTTAGTCCGACTTCTCCATGGAGACAGAAGATCATTGATGAGTATCATTCTACTTTTGCAGCTGGACATTAGGGCATTTTAAAGACTTATCACATGATCAAAAAGAAGTATTATTGGCAGGGTATGAAGAAGGATATCCAAGCTTTGATGTCTCAATGTGGTATTTGTCAACAAAACAAATTTGAAACAGTGTCTCCTCCTGGACTTTTACAACCCCTGCTTATTCCTAGTAAGGTGTGGACTGCTATAAGCATGGACTTTATCGTGGGCTTGCCTCTGTGTAAAACCAAGTCTGTCATAATGGTGGTAGTCGACCGGTTGTCTGAATATAGCCATTTCATGGCTCTAGCTCACCCCTACAGTGCTGCCACAGTGCCCCAAGTCTTCTTTGATAATGTGTTTAAGCTCCATGGCATGCCAAGCTCTATCATGAGTGATCAAGATCCCATCTTTTTGAGCAATTTTTGGAAGAATTTTTTTAAATTGCAGGGATCTAAATTGTCAATGAGTTCGGGTTACCATCTGCAAAGTGATGGTCAATCAAAGATGTTGAATAGATGTTTGGAGACTTACTTAAGGTGTTTTGTTGGGGGCCAACCTAAAAAATGGGTGCACTGGTCATCTTGGGCTGAATGGTGTTTCAACACCTCTTATCACACTTCTTCTGGCTTTACCCTTTTTGAAGTGGTCTATGGTTACCCTCATCCACATATCTATCTTTATGAAGAAGGGCCTACAACGGTGGAGTCAAAGAAGGGCTCACAAGATGTATCAGAAAGGCAATGTTGTAGGAGTCCATACAATGGGCTGATCGTGATGAAAATGAATCCACCTGGGAGGATTATGACACCTTTACAATGAAGTTTCCAGATTTTCAAGTATGAACCTTGTGGACAAGGTTTTATTGAAGGGGGGACTATTGATATGGTTTGTGATCAGCTTGGTCACAAGTAGGATATTAAATAAATGTTGGGGTTCATATGTTAACTTTTGGGGCAAAATTGTAATAGAACTTATAAGTTGTTAGATTGTTCTGCATTTGGCCATCTGGCATTCGCAAGGCATATATGCGCCTTTGTAATTCAGTTGCGAAGGCAAGTTGAAAATTAATATAGAAAATTGAGAATTGTGCTCCACTCTATCTTCCCCAATTCTCCTTCCGCCATTGTTGCTAGCTGCAAGGTTTGGTTGAGCAGGTCACGAGGTTTGATCTCTAACAAACTTTGTATGTAGAAATTGAGCGAGCATCGTAGAGTGATACATTCGAGGTTTCCGATCGGAGTTCCGACTGGATACAGTCCGGATTCAAGAGGACCCTGCAACCGAAACAAACATTCAAAATACAATCTTCCAATGAAAAAAAGGACCAATTAATGGTTTGATTATGCAAAAGCAACGAAATTGAAAATGAAATTGGAGGGAAATTAGGGCTAATTGGTTGGACGGCGGTTGGAGGATTGAGGTGCGGTTGTCGTAGTCGCGGGCGTGGACGAGGGAGCGATCCTCTGGAGGAGCTTGTGGACGGCGACTGCTTTATGCAGGGGACGCTGCCATTAAGTGAAAGAGCGTGAAAAACTGGGTTTTAGTCGTGAATTATACAGGTCTTCAGAACCCGGTTCTACTCATAGGCTCGGCTGATCACAGCCCTTCGATTGACCACGCATCGTTTGATGGAGATGCTTATGATTGATCACAGCCCTTCAATTTCAACACTTGCACCTACCCAAATAAAAATGGTTATGATAGACCACCGTTCGATTGAGATGCTTTCGTTGTCATATTATCCTAGTTTAACAGAAAGTATGGTTTTACATTATTACCCTCCCTAAATATACTCTAATCTGTTCAAGAGTTTTTGTGGCCTGAAACCTCTGGGTTTTTCTTCCAAAGCTCAAGCATATGTTGCACCGAAGTTTGGCTCTATTTTGTAAGTCCGAACGTGTACATATTTATATTTTCCTTACTTTTTCAGTTTCGTACATTATTTAATGTATTATCTATACAATTATTAGGCAAATATAGTAGTCGATAAACTTGTTTCAATTGGTCATAACAAAAGTTCCACTTGTATTTGATTTGCTAATCTTCATGTAATAGTTTCTTTAAGGGTATATTTGGGTGATGAACTTTTAAATACCAAGGGATTTAGGCATAATGAGGAAGAAATAAATCCTACAGATGCATTTCTAATTACATCTATCCAACATTTTGTGTTACATTCCTTCATTACTTTGTAAGTTCTTTGGAATTTTAAATCTTTTATACAACTGTAGAAAGTTATGGATCATTCTTTGTAATTTTATTTCAGATTTCAAATATTATTCCTTTAAATTTCACTCTCTCGTTCGTGATTTAGTATCCAGACTGAAATAAATTGAATACTTTCCAGTCCATTGTTAGTGGTATTACATTTAATAGATATTGTAAATATAACATCGATAGTTCATATCAATAAGCGTTGGCAATGTGATGTAGATTTTGAATAAGTTTAATGTCTGATGGGTTTAATCATTTTTTGATTTATTTATTACATGTATTGAACTAGACTTGCAGTGCCAAGAATTATTTAACTTGGTCTGTTTGTTACCATATCGTTTTCAGTTATTAGTTTTTACTTTTTTGTGTGCTTGAGATAGGGGAAAACATACAAGTAGAAAGGAGGAATAAAAAACGTGGTAGGAGCTAAGAGGTGAAGAAAGTTAAAGTTCTACTATAAAATCAATTGACAATATGGGGAGTAGCCCAGCTTACTTATAAGCCTGTGCAAGGTTTCTCCTTCCATCAATGTGGGACTCATTCTCAACACGCCCCCTCACGTATGGCGAATTTTCAAGCCTAACACATGGAGATCACAACGAGGTGAGGTAGAATGCGTGTGGCCGTTTGGCTTCACACGAGAGACAACATGCTCTAATACCACATTGATGGGAGGATGAAGCTTGCATAGGCTTATAAGTAAGCTGGGCTACTCCTCATATTGTCAATTGGTTTTATGGTGGAACTTTAACTTTCCTCATGGTATTGGAGTAGGTTGTCCCATGTGTGAAGCAAAAGAGCTACACTCGCTCAACGTCACTCTGTTGTGTTGTCCACTTGTTAAGCTTGAAAATTCGTCCATGAGGAGGCATGTTGAGTATGAATCTCATATTGATGGGAGGATGGACCTTGCATAGCCTTATAAGAAGTTAGGCTACTCCTCATATTGTCAATTGGTTTTATGGTGGAATCTCAACTTTCTTTAGGGGGGAAGAAACAAAAAAGAATGAATGAATACGCTTTTATTTATTTATTTATTTATTATGAGAATATTTCTTTCATATCAATGAGCGTTGGCAATGTGACGTAGATTTTGAATAAGTTTAATATGTGATGGTTTTAATCATTTATTTATTTATTTATTACATGTTTTAAACTAGACTTGCAGTGCCAACAATTATTTAACTTGGTCTGTTTGTTATCATTTCACTTTTAGTTATTAGTTTTTACATTTTTGTGTGCTGGAGATAGGGGAAAATATACAAGAGAAAGGAGGGATCAAGAACAAAGAAGAATGAATGAATACGCTTCTATTTATTATTATTTTTTGTTTCTTTTTTATGAAAACATTTAGACATTTTAAATAGAGATGGAAAGTGACATATGTGACATCATTCTGGTGGTCATGTATAAAAAAAGGCAGGCCCATCAAGCCTCGTTTAGGAGAATAGTAGTTTTGTTTGATAATTCCACTGAAGACCAAGTAATGTAACATTAATTTTTCTAAAACATTGGCTAAATTGTAGGTGGTGTAAAACCAACGTTGCTAAATGTTCTTTACTCCAAAAACAAGAAGCTTATTTTCGCTTTACTTTGACTAAATTTCTCTTTGACCCAATCTCCCTTCGACGGGTTTGAACACATTTTTTTTCTTTTCCAGTTTGCTCAATTTGCAATGCGATATTATCTTTTAGGCTTGTATGGTTATTAAGATTCATTAGATTGATTAGATAAGATCCAATCTCAATTGAAGACAGATGTGAATGATTTTTAATTTTAGGGGATGAGAAGGAGATTATGCATGAAAGAAACTTATCCCTTTAAGTTATACAATTTTTGGAGAATTGACAGTGATGAGTTTTCTTAATAAGAAATTCATCTTATACCTTCACATCGAACGCATTTTTGTGTTCCTTTTCCTTTGACATATGTCGATAATGTAGAAAATGTTATCTTAGTGGAAAAGAAACCTAAGCTTTTAGGTAGAGAAAGAAATGTAGAGAGAGATATAATTGTGTAACTGTATTTCATTCATGTGTAATTGGATGTACATGAGTATTTAAGCATAAATATCAAATCTTACTAAATGTGCAGACTCAACACCTCCTTAACTAACATATACAAAATCCTAATCTGGTGCTTTACACCTTTGGTGAGCTTGTAGTCCTTCATTACCCCTAACAGATATAATGAGAGTTAAACAATCTAACCCATTCCTAGATATCAGATGAGCCCTTAGGTACTTATTAATATTATACAACATCATGTTGGTGGTGCTTTACTGCAATGTCGGAAAATAATCATGCTTATGCATTTTGGTGCGGATTTCTCCACCGATTCCTCTCCCCCCCTAACAACTAAGTATCTCATCCATTAACGCTATCACTCTCCCAACAACAAGGGCAATACTTGGTTACTTAAAGTATGAATAGATTTTCCTACTCAAAATTATTTGTTGCAGATTCATATAACTTCGTATTTATGATCAGAACTGTTCATATTATAAATCACTCTATAAAGATTACATTTGCGAAAAATCAATTAAAACTGAGGTCGTTTAGTTGTTGAAGGGTTCGAAAATATCTCTTTGGCATATTAAGGGGTTTTAAAATCTCTCTTCAGCGTAATGAAGTGTTTGAAAATCTCTCTTTGACGTATTGAAGTGTTTGGAAATCTCTCTTTGACGTGTTGGAAGGGTTTGGAAAAATGTACACAAACGTGCGGTCATGGTTGTTTGCCATTTTCTCAGTTTGGCCCCATCTTGACCTTGTGGTCATGGTTGTTTGCCATTTTCTCAGTTTGGCCCCATCTTGACCAACTGAGGTTTATATATACATATATATATATATATATATTTAAATTTCTGTAAGCAATCTAAGTTTAAAAATGGCTCATGTCTTCGTCCTCCTATTCTTATTCTTGTTTAATAACCATCCTCCATTGCTTTTATACAATTGTGTGGAATTTTATGCCTTGACTCAGGAGGAGCTGCACTTGCTTTCTATGGCTTGGTTGGGTAGTTGGGAATGGAAGAAATCAATCTTAAGAGGAAATCTCTTTTCGACATATTGAGGGGTTTGGTAATCTCTATTTGACGTAGTGAAGGGTTTGGAAAATGTACATTGATGTGCCGTCTTGGTTGTCTGCCAATTTTTCTCAGTTTGCAATACGATAATTTTTTTTTTTATACTCATTTGGTGCTTAAGATTGAAGGTGATGGTTTTTCTTATTGAGTAACTTATCTTCTACTTTCACTTTGAACCGGTTACTACAATTTTCATGCATTCATATAGGGTTGTATTCATATCTTTTGTTTTTCTGCATGTCGTATACTCCATTAAATACTATTAAAATGGTGCCAAAAAAATAAATTGATATTGAACTCCCAATTTACACGATTGAAATGGAATTGGATTCTCAATGAAATGATTATCGATACCACACACTCCCATGACTCTCTCTCTCTCTTCTCTCTCGGACTTCATTCCATTTTCCTTACAACTCATACGAACGAGCTTCCATTCAACCATTTCTAGTACGGATTGTGACCATTGTTGGTATTTTTGGACTCCCTTCGAGCTCAGGAGTTGATTGGTGGTGTTGGTTGGACGTGAAACCCTCGAAAACCTGAGAACCAGGTTTTATAAAATGTTATTTGATTCATGCAAAATAATTTACTTAAAATAAAAAATGTTATTTGATTCAAAATAAATTTATCTATATTTTATATAATAATATAGGTAAATTATTGCGCACATATATATATTAGTAGTAAAATGTGCCCAATATATATAATAATGCATGAAAATAATTCACTTACAAATGAAGGAAATTTGATTAACAAATAATATATCTACTACTTTTTTTTTTTTTTTTTTTATGAATTTCAATTTCTTTTTTTTTTTTTTTACTACAAACATAATGTACCTACAATATAATTTACCTATTGTTTAATCTTATAAGAAAATAATGTATCACTGTTTTTTGTTTTGGTCGAATATCTACTGTTTTATTTTAATGGAGATAATTTGTCTTGGTTTAATTTTTACGAAATAATTTGGGCACTGTTTAACTTTACCAAAATAATGGAACTACTATTTTAATTTACCTACAAAATAAATGCTATTTGATTCAAAATTAATTTACTTATATTTTACATATAAATATAGATAAATTATTTTTAACACGCATATATAATAACAAACAAAAAATGCTTAATGTATGTAATAATCTAGGTATTACCTACAACATAAAAGAATATTAATTGGTTCTTTGTTGTTTTTATCAAACAATATTATTATTTGATGCAAAATAACTGATTGTACGAAGGATTGTTTTTTTCCATACGAAAAATGTGCTCATAATTGTTTATGAACATGGATAAATTATAATATATATATATATATATATTCTTAATATTTATCAAACAAGAAAGGTAAAATTTGCATATGGGGTTAATTTCTAAACATAATTAGGGCGAGTAATAGTATTTATTGACATAATTAGGGTTTTGTGGCATAAGTTGTAAATATGTGATAATAATTGGTTACATATTTGTCTACATGGTACTCTATTTGAAATTTGGGTTTTATTTGGATGTTTAATATTAGGTGGGTTTTTGTTTGGAAAATAGGAGTTTCAATGACCTTTTACTAAAGAACCCTAAACTTTATACTGCAATATAACCCATTTCAATGGAGAAGAAGAAACACATACTTGGTTTTCTTTGTGTGATTTCAAATTTTGAACTTTGTCCCCTTTTCATGGATGTTATCTTTAGACAATATCCTGGTTCCGTATTTTTCAAGCAATCCCGAGTTTTAATGTGATATGCAATCCTTTGGGACGGTTGGATAACCATTTCGTTTTGGGGAGTGACTAATATTTACACTCCCTGTTTTACCTCTTGCATTCCTCTATTAGAACCCTAATGGGATATCATTTTTGTTTAATAACCATCCTTCATTGCTTTTATACGATTGTGTGGACTTTTATGCCTTGACTCGGGAGGAGCTCCACTTGTTTTCTATGGCTTGTTGGGTAGTTTGGAATGGAAGATATGAGTTGTTGTTCTGAAAATAACAAGGTCCTTTTCATTGTGGAAAACCTCTCTCACGTATTGAAGGGTTTGGAAATTGTACATTAATGTGTGTGGTCATGGTTGTTTGCAAAGAAATACTATCTTTTATGCTCACACACACACACACCAAAAAAATTATACATAGATGCATACCTTTGGTTGCTCCTATATATATATATATGATATGTGCAGACCTGCTATTGTAAGTTAAAAAAAAATGGATAACGGCTTCCTCCTTGTCCTCTTATTCTCTTTCATTATATCTACACCATACATTCATGCAAGCAACCAAACTGAATGCACCTGTCTCATGGCCTTCGCCCGCACTCTATCTTCTCCTCCCATAAATTGGAGTGGTTCTGTTGATTGTTGTCGTTGGAATGGCATCACTTGTAATCAAGAGGGTTGGGTCACCCATTTGATCTTACCCTCCAAAGGGCTCAAAGGAGGTATGTTTGTCTCATCACTTGGAAATCTCACACATCTCACCCACTTGAATCTTTCCCAAAATTCACTTTATGGCACCCTTGAAACTAAATTCTTCTCGTCTTTGAATCACCTTGAAATCCTTGATTTGAGCTATAACCTTCTTTCTGGTGAGCTACCGTTTTCTTTACCACCAAAAAATATCCAGACAATAGATTTGTCAAGCAATCACTTCCATGGTGCAATTCCATCTTCTTTCTTCCAACAAGCTTGGAACTTGACTAGTTTCAATGTCAGCAACAACACCTTCTCTGGATATATCCCTTCATTTATTTGTCTCCGATCATCTCCTTCCATAAGAGTATTGGATTTTTCCTCCAATGAATTTAGTGGCAACATTTCTCAAGGGCTTGGGGGGTGTTCCGAACTGCAAATTCTTCGTGCCGGTGATAATAATTTGTCAGGATCACTTCCAGAAGATATCTATAACGCTACCAAACTTGTGGAACTTGCATTACCTCTCAATTCACTAAATGAAGCCATTAGTGAAAGAATTGCCAACCTTGCCAACCTCACAATCCTTGACTTCTACTTTAATAATTTGAGTGGTGTGCTCCCTGTCAATTTTGGAAAACTCTCCAAGTTGAAATTCATGAATTTTGATTTCAACAACTTAGAGGGTAATTTGCCTCCATCTTTAATGAACTGCACAAACCTCCTATAAATACATTTGGGATTCAACTACTTGGAAGGAGACCTCACCACGCCTAATTTCTCCAAACTCAGCCACCTTAGTAAACTTGACCTAGTTGGGAATAATTTTACCGGTATCTTGCCAATAAGCCTTTACTCATGCAGGTCCCTAAAAGCAATTCGGTTGAGTGAAAATCCTTATCTAGAAGGACAAATACAACCTGAGATTCTTTCATTGAAATCCTTGTCCTTCCTCTCGCTTGCTGATTTACGGTTGACCAATGCCACAGGGGCAATGAAGATATTAATGCGTTGCAAAAGTCTTCGGTCACTCTTTCTTGGCGGTTCGTTTGGTCGTGAGGCACTGTTAGCTGATGATGACATGGTTGATTTTCATGGATTCCAAAATCTTCGAGTGTTGAGTTTGCAAAGGTGTGGGCTCACTGGTCAGATACCTGGTTGGTTCTCAAACCTAAAGAATCTAGGGGTGTTGGATCTGAGTGGTAATCAAATCACAGGGTCAATTCCAAGTTGGTTGGGGACTCTTCCAAAACTCTTTTATTTGGAAATGCCATACAACCAAATTTCAGGTGAATTTCCAAAACAACTTTGTAGATTACCAATGTTGATGGTGAATGCATCTCCAATAGACAATTATGAATTTGAACTTCCCACCTTCAGCCGCGGCATAGAAAATCCAAAATTTTTGCCGCATAAATTGTCTTACATTCCAGGAGCAATAGTCCTATCAGCCAATAACATTAGTGGTAGTATACCTACTGAGATCGAGCAATTGCAACTTATTCGTGAGTTGTATCTTGACGACAACAACTTCTCTGGCGACATTCCAAACCAAATATCTAACCTAGGCTATTTAGAGTATTTGAATCTCTCCACGAATCATTTGTCCGGGAAAATTCCCTCGTCAATGACAAGCCTTAATTTTTTGAAAGAATTAGATGTCTCATACAATAATCTCGAGGGAAAAATACCAACGGGCACGCAGCTTCAGAGCTTCGACGCTTCTGCATTTGAAGGGAACCTTCAACTTTGTGGCGCACCACTTCCAAATGAGTGCAGAGACATTGATGCGGATAATAAGAATAGCATCGACAAAGATATAGACAATGAACGTGATGAGCTTCTTTGGTTTTACATTTTTGCAGCCCTAGGTTTCATTGTTGGATTTTGGGGAGTTTGTAGTTCTTTAGTTCTTAACAAGACATGGAGGTATGCGTATTTTCGGTTTTGGGATAATGTACAAGATTCACTCTATGTGAAGATGGTAGTGTGCATGGCCATGATGAAAAGAAGGATTAAGGAATAGATTGTACATTTCATTATGTATTTTCAGATTAAATAGAACAATTTGGGTCCTATCATTGTATGTGGAATGCACCTATATTAGAGAATTTTAATTTTGTATATTTAAATAGTATGACATTTTCTGTTTGTGGTTGTTTATTTTATCATGATGTAAGGTTTGATTTTTAATATATATGATAGTACAATAAAACTATTCGGACACACAATATTAACATTCTTGTTGACACAATATATACTTCTAGTACATGTGAGTTCTACCATTGTATATAGGTTTCTCTTATATTAAAGTGTGCATCAACATAAGTGTCAATTTGTGTGTCTAAGTAGCCGGAGTAAGATTCTTTTCCCTTCTAATCTCCCTTCCTTTCCCTCCCCTCCATATAATGACGACAATTAACATTGTGAAGCAGTGTTTATATGAACTTTGGAAATATACAAAATTTTAGTTTTGAAATTTTTAGTAATTCTTCATTTTGAAACCAACAACTGAAACATACTGTTAAAATTTTATTGAAATTCATTCAAATATTCTAAAATCATTAAGACAATTATTGCTTAACATATCTACTAATATTTTTTTCAGTGTTGATAGACTCACCCTATTGTCCTATTTCTCCACCCACATTATAATTTCACCCATCTTAAAAAGTTAAAAAATTAAAATGCTATTCCCCAATCCCCTATTATTCCTAAAATGACCTTTAATATATATTCAAATTTTTATACATTTTTTACTTATCTCATCCTTAATCGCAACACCACATTCACGACGACAGTCGAAGCCCCAGCCCGACCGTCCACTCACCACCAGCTCGCAACCCATTCACCACCACCTCTCAATACTCAATACCTTTCTCCCCTGCCCACCAGCACACTCCTGACCTCTGCCTCTCTACCACCCAAACCACTAACGCACCCACACCTATCCCCCTTTTCACTCCATAGCCAAATCCTTCTCCAATTACACAGACAACCCATAATCCTCACCTGGATTTCAATGAATCTCATCCAACCTAGACCCTAGAAACCAACAATTTTTTGGGTGCAAATCTGTGATTGTCCAGAAGCTTCTCCATTGAAGTGGTTATGGTAGTTGATGTGCTGCGGCATTTACATGTCAGCTGCCCATTTATAAACAATGGTCAAAAAAGAGATATATGTGTCAATAACATTTTGATTAAAAGGTGGGTGAGAAAATAAGATAATAAGGTAAGTTTAATAGTATTTTATTTTTTTCAGCTTAATAGTATTTTATTTTTTTCTTTAAAGAAATTATATATTATTTCTATACTAAAACTCAAACCAACGTGCACTGTTTATGGACAGTGTGCGGACAAAAATGCCCTCCAAATATTTGTCTCAGAATGGCTTCTATCGGCTTTTGTACAGTGAAAGGGTGGTTTTGCCCTTTCGATTCCACGCGTCCCGTCATCGCTCCATCTTCTGTTCGATATTTTTCCTCCTCTTCTTCACTCTTCTACTACATTCCGCTTTCTGTGATTCAAAAAATCAGATCGCTCTAAAGCTCTGCTTCCATGACAATTTCTACAGTTTTCCTTTCGTTTTCACTCTCTCTCAAATCTCTGCTTCCGTCGCTCTCGAACGCCTTCTGGCTATCACAATTGCTTCACCAGATCCTCTCAGCGTAAAATAAGTTTTCATTATTGTCCTTGAACCCTAATCTCTCTCCTCTGTCTCTAAAATCCATTTGAAAAAGGTATAATGGGTATTGTTTCTGTCTGCAGGTTGTACTCGGAGAAATCTATGAAGGGCCAATAAGAAAAGGTGGATTGCGTTTCAAAGTGCCAAAAAATACAGGGCCTGCCTCTTTGGACGTTTCCAATCTTCCAAAAATCGTGTTCATGGAGGTGATCTGACACCGATTTCTCTGCAACAAAATCCTCATTTGAATTTTCCTTATCATAATTATTTATGATCTCATTTTTTGTTTCTTTTTCATGCAATTATCATCATTTGGTCACAGCTGCTCGAGTTTGGTTTGTGTCCAACTTTCCGATTGTATTTTCTGTCGACAATGATCTCATTGTTTCTAATGTGGGACAAGGTTTGAAGTTCAAGAGGCCAAGAACTGGGCACCCTCTACAGGCTGCAGTACTACTACTCTTGCTGAGGTCTATTTCAGTTCCTCTCTACTCTCTCAATCTTCATAACATGCTTTTATCTATCTATCTATCTTTCTTCACATTTATATATTTACTAATTGGTTATAGGGCTATTTCCTTTAGCATTTATTTGTGGGAATGATTCATGTGCTTTCACCAATGAACTTGCATCCTCGGATGACAAGAGGACTCAATGGAGAGCAGTATACAACTCAAAATCCAGTAAGCTCTTGGATGTATTCTACTTGAAATCAGTTAAAATTTTAGGATTAAAACACTGATGGAATTACCGTCTATGATATCATAGTATTGAAATCTAGCGAAGATTGTTGATGCTCATTGCTCCTCTCCGCCGTATACACGCTCCTCTTTCATTATTCTTAGCATTTTTTTCTCTTTAATTTGTAATATTTTTTATTTGTCTTTTATAAATGCTTTCAACTTGGAATTTTGATTTGTGTGATTGAATAACAAGGAGAATGTGACCCGAATTGGCTCCAATCCACTCTTCCAAGTGACAAGAAGAATTTGATTATTGGGATTTCTTAGCAGGTAATAATGTTTCAATCTTAATTTATGATTGCGTTGAAGTAAAAGATTGGATTTTATTAATGGGTTTTGGATTTTGATTTTGATCCAATTTACTTATTGATTCGTAAAATGGAGCTGGATGAGGTTATATGCTTTGATTGCACTTTTTGATGGATATAGTTGTTTTGGTTTTACAATTGCACCTTTATGTTTGTAGATCACAATTGTTTTCGTTTTATAGTAGTCCTATATCTTCAAAACTCTTGAGCAAGGATATCAGATTCTATATATATGTATATCTATCCAATTATTCAGATTTAGATTTTAATTTCACATTTATTGGTTTTATTTCAGTAGTTCTACAGGTGATACGATTACAGAGGTACTATAGGAAGTTACAAGATTTCATGCAAACGATTAAGGTTGGACTCTTTCTCTCTCTCTCTCTCTCTCACGCTTTTTTCTTAAATGTTGATTGGGTTTTATGTATTGTTACATAATTATTTTATTTTAGTCTTTTTCTCAATCAAACATTTTCATTGAAAATTCAGTTTATATTCATCAATAAACAAAAATAAGTTAATGCTAGTGAGGTGTCTTTCTGTCTGCACGTTATCTTATCTCACTTCGTATGGTCTTAACAAATAATTAAGACTCATAAGAAATTTACCCTTTTAGCCTTGCCTTTAAATGATACAGACCATCTGTTTTCCTTGCTTCAGTATGACTATAGAAATTGTTTGGCAGGTTAGGAATATGTACCCCTTTCCTTGGGGTTTTCAGTGATGTGTTTTTAATAGAATTACATATTTGAGTAATGAGTTTTTTTAATGGTGTTAAATTTTTTAACAATTTATGATGCTATTTGTAAAATTTAGTCAAAATTTTTTTAACAATTATTATATCGTTTGATTCCAATTCGTAATTACTTCTTTTGTTAAATTTAAGCTTGATTATTTTAGTAAATCTTTATGCCTTATGTCTAAACACATATACAATACTGTATACATGTAGTTTTTATAATGTTGCTAAGCATTTTGAGTGTGCATTTTGTTTATAGAGTGTGACAAAGGCAAAACAGGAAACAACTACTACATATAGAAAGAAGAGGAGTTTAATTGTTTTTTGTTTTTTTTTTTTTTTTTTTAATTTGGTTAAATTCAAAGTTGGTTGGCTTGTGTCTAATTCGATCATTTGCTTGCACAGGTTGAAGTCCCTGGTTTTATTGATGCTGGTGTCTGAAATCAACCCAAGTTAATGTTAAAACGTTATCTACCTTTTCGTTATGATGAGAATTGAGAACTTAGAACCCTTTTTTTATATGGTTCCCATTTTTGAAATACGAAATTGAATTACTTTTCTATACCATTTTGGTTAATCATTCATTGAGAATTTGTTAATTGTTTTAATATATATGAGGTAGGATTTTTACTTTCTACATTTATTTCTCATCTTTAAAGATTGAAGGATTTCATATTGTCGAGTAGTTTATGAATTTTCATATTAATTCCGTCAATATGTTGTTGCAATAATTCAATTAGATATGATGTAAGTTGATGTGTTTATACTTTTGAAACATAATTTTTCACACAATTTTTACTCTCGTAACAACGCGCAGGCATAACTTTCTATACTAAAACTTCTACTTTCAAGTTAATTCTTTTTGTGTCCTAGCAGACTCAGAACACTGTTATTTCTACAACGTTCTTCCGTTTTTGCCCTCTTTTATTTTCTGTTAATTCATGTATGCCCCTGTTGTCCACGTGTTGATTGTGGATGTCTCTCGAAATCTCTCGCAGCTCCTCTGTTTTTCTCTGTTCAATTTTCAGACGATTCTAGTAAACTAAAACTGCCGCCGCTCTCGAGTTCGTTCTCTCGGAGCTAAAGCACCGCTGGCACTCTTGCTCAAAAACAACGGACCATAATTCCATAATCCTTTCCGCCAACATTCGAGCTTTGCATGCACGAATCAGTTTCGGATTGGAAGAAAATTTAAACCCAGAAAAAGTTGGGTTTCCTGATGATTCGACACAGGGCCGGCCCAAGCCCAGGTCCGGGGCCCAAAATTTCAAGGGGCACCAAAATAATTTACTTTTTACATATATATATATATATTATTTTAAAAAAATTAAAAAAAAAAAATGGTACAGCGAATCGTGCGCTAAACTCGGTTCTTCAATGACGCTTCGAAAACTCTCCGGTCTTTACAAATTTCAAGTTCCAATCCTGAAGTTTTTTATTTATCAAGGAATCTTAACTCAGAGTCACTGAACACAGAACTTGGATAATTGGATTGAATCGTTGAAGCAATTTTTTAATTACGACTCATCTTCAGGCCTTCAACTTCCACTCTAGTTACACAATTTTGAAGCAATTTCCTTGCTTCTGTGTGCCTCCGAGTCTGAGTCTCCCAAGTTCCCTGCTGTTCCCGTCGTTCCCTCCTGTCACCACGCCAGGCGCGGCACGGCCACACCCACAGACTGACGGCCCAAAACGGCAAAACCATTTCAGAATTTCAGGAGGTGCCGAGGTGGACTCAGGATTGGTGACCGTGAGCACTGAGCCCAAAGGACAGAGGCCAGAGTCAGACGCGGCCCATAGGGCAGAGGGCCTGACCCATTTTTCTGATTTCATTGTCGTTAATCTTTGAATGCCTCATCGGATGTGTTGTCATTTGTTGTCATTTGGCATTCATTTTTGTGTATATAGAGTCACAATGCACTTTTAATATTGACTGAGTGATGAATTCGTTTTGCAGTTTCATATGATTTAGTGTTTTGCGAAGTCTAAAGGCCATGTTGTTATTCAGAGCATCAATTTAAAAGCATAAGCGAATTAAAATTCAACTGAATGGACAAAACTAAGACATTGATTAACCAAACAATTGAGTCACACGACAATTCGACGATACAATTGCGACTGTTGTATCCTAAAGGAAACAAGTGGAGTGATCTACTCCTACACAGGTTTGAGGATTTCCCCAAATGCAGTGTACAGGCCTGTAATTTTCTTTTCTTTTTTTTTTTTTTTTTATGATTTTTAATATTTATTTCTTACCTAATTAATTTGAACATTGGATTATATTTTTTCGTAATCCAACAGCCCCTGTTTTGGATTACATTTCTTATACGTGGACCCAAAAAGGTAATAAGTGATTTTTTTTTTTCAGATTTTTCCTTTATTTTTTTTATTTTGTTTGTTTAAAAAATATGGACCGTAGGATAGAAAACCCATTCAAATCGCACGGTTGACGGGGTGAGTGTGCCTGCAGTGCGGGCCCAGAGATGCAGATTTGGTCGGTTGACTCCGTCTCACACGCGCTTGAAGCATAATTGAGAGTTTTAACAAAACACTTCCGATACTGTTCATTTTTAACGAAAAACCATATTTATACATTTTCCTGGTACTATTCACTATACCTTTAAAAATGGCTTTTCATTAAAAGAAAAGTTTTTTGGATTTTTCGTTAATTTTCCTTAAAATCATAACATGGGTGATGTCATCTAACGTCACCTTGACGTCACACGACTCAAAAGTTGGGTTGGGGGATTGTGGCACGATTGAGCAACCCTGCCTCTTTTCACTGTAGCCCGATTGAGTGGGGCTTGGGTCGAAAGGATTGTGTGGGTTTTGGGGGATTCAATCACCCAATTACCCAATTGAAAGGGGTTTGGATCCCACTTGAGGGAGTGGGTTGGGCAAACCCCCTTCTACTTGGAAAGCAAGTTATAGGCCAACATGTTTTAAGCTCAAATTTGACTTTTAGGCCACTAAGGATTGGTTTGCTTATATTGAGGCTTGGTTTGGTACTGAGGTAATTTTGAAAAAAGCTGGTATCAAAATAAGCTGGGAGCTGTTTTTGTGTTTGGTAAACATTCAGCTTCAGCTTTTTTTCACAGTTTTGGGTGAAAAAAGCCAAAAACAAGAAGCTGCAAAACCTAACTTTGAAAAACTGGCTTTTTTTCACATCTGTTTTACATAAAAGTTTACCAAACACTATAATACTGTTTTTTTTTTTTTCAAAAGCACTTTTACAAAAAAGTTTACCAAACACTTTGTTGCTTTATTTCACAGCTGCTTATTCTCACAGCACAGCAGAAGCAGCTTTTTTTTAAAGCACAGCAATACCAAACCAGCCCTGAGTCAGAGGCCTAACTGTAAGAGGTAAGATAAGGGGGTTCATTAGCTGCCCTTAGATCAACCTCAACTGCCTAATTGAACGGTTCTTAAAAGCCTCGATATTAGTAGTGTAATCATTCATTTATAAGTATAATATATCTTGTCAAGTTTTTGATATGAAATTGTCTTCTTCAACACTTCAACTTATGTGGCCGGACCACGTTCTTAGTAGGTCACACGTAGTGGGTCACACATGAAATCAATTCCACATCATTAACGTTTATCTTCTTTTCTTTTCTTTTTTTATTTTTTATTTTTTATCAAGCAGTTGAAAATTCAAAATTTGTCCTTAGGCCAAGTCAGTCAAAATCTTGTTCACAATTAGAGCGGTCAGATTGAAGTCTTGTTCACAATTAGAACCATCACGCTTGGTCGAGGAACAACTTATGTTAATGTATTAGCAATATCTACCAAATATTAAAGACATATCAACAATATTTATTTTTGCCGACGCTGACGGCGATGAACAAGTAGAAGATGGAAGAGCAGACAAATCGCAGCGGCATCCATCGTCGCGGTGGTGGGTTTTATTGTGGAAAGCAAGCTCATATTGCTGTTTAATTCTCTCACCATCTCTCCACCATCTTCGATGCCACCACCATCGAAACACATCACAACTACCATTGAAAAGTCCAAAGTTCTATATTACTTGGCTCAAGCCGTTTGTTTTCCATAAAGTTATTAGCTGTATGTTTATTATTAACATGATTTTGATATTTCAGAGAATTTTTATTATTTTCTGTCGTATGGGGAGAATTTTATCAGTTTCATCAAATAAATATGAGGTTTCCTCGTGTTAATGCTCTAGGGTTTATTATTATTATTTTTTTTTTTTGTCAAACGATATATTTTGTTAGATTAGTTACCGACGGAATTTAAACCTACCCCTTCATACAATGGCTCAACACTTTTCCACCACTGTGGTACAAAATC
This sequence comes from Pyrus x bretschneideri, assembly GCF_019419815.1. Classification (NCBI taxonomy): domain Eukaryota; kingdom Viridiplantae; phylum Streptophyta; class Magnoliopsida; order Rosales; family Rosaceae; genus Pyrus; species Pyrus x bretschneideri. Next base: position 928,917 of record NW_025999557.1, read on the forward strand.
ACTTGCCTCTAGGGTTTATTGTTGAATAACCTCTATCATTTGGTTGTTTTTGTCGCAATAATCGTGCAAGATAGTTGCAGAAGGTAAGTAGTCAATGAATGCACAATGCAATCGGTGGACCGGCTACCTACATCTCGCAACTATTCTGTGAGCTTTTATCCGCGGTTGGAAATTATCTGTTCAAACACACTCCTAATCCTACACACCATTTGTTGTTTTTTCTTTGAACACCATTATCACGGTGCATGATTATGATATCAGAATTTTTATGTGACATACAATTTTGTGGGATGAGCTGAAAAGCGATCGGAATAAAATCAGTCTTTATTTTTTTTTTTCAAAGTCTGTCATGATACTTTACGATTGTTGGGGCGCATGCAGAATCATTTTCTTCTCCCCCAATGATTCAGAGATTGTTATATGATGGTTTCTGAATTTCTTGTGTTTCTCTACTTCTAATATAAATAAATAAAAATTAATTATTAATAATAATTATCCAATTTGACCCTTAAGACAACACGCAAAAAAGTAAAATTGATGGGTAGACAGTTATATATAATATCTGCCCTGAAAAATTCAATGGAACTATTCATGTATCTGTGACACAGGAGAGGAATTCAGGATATCAAATGTGAGTGTGGAGTATGGTCCCTAATCTCAGGGGCCTGATCCGACAAGATAAAATTACAGTAAGTTTACGGTTTAAGATTCTCTTCCTATTAAATTTTTATTTTTCATGTCCCCTCTTATTTGAATGTTTACGATTAAATCATATTAATATATTGTATTAACTTCTTTACAGAGAAATAAAATAAAATAAAAAAGTGAGAGAGAAAATGACCGAAGAAAAGAGAATTTGAAGGGAAAATAATCATACTCCAAGTTTTACCATAACAACCTTTCTTCCTGGTTGGAATGACTGCTTACCATCCCTATACAACTTTATTTGCTCAACATCTCCACATTATTGAGCAAAAAATTCATCCCACAAATACCATTTTATGCAATGTTTAATCGAATGGTTGAAATGAATGAAGGTACTTATTATGCCTTTCCCTTGAGAAAGTCTCAATTTTTACTAATTAAGTTATGAGTCTCACTTAAAGGAGAGAGGAGAGGGGAGAAAATTCTTTCAAAGGACAATCATATCTTTTCAGATAGTCTGACATGTTATGTTATCAGATTGTCTATATATTTTTTCAAAATTGTATATATAAACGTTCTTTTATTAACTCAACAATTTTGATTGACAGTACCTAATTAACAACATAATATGGTGTATGTGTGACAAGAAATTTGTATGCTCATACTAATTTTATATAGCAAAGAAATACATCTTAAGGTTTTTTATTAGGTAAAAACTTCTGTTGCCAAAAAGAAATGCTTAGTGGAAGGCATACAAGACAAATACAACTTGGTGTGGTCAGCAAAATACAATTTGAGAAAAGGACTGTATTTATCACACTAAACTTTTATATGATCCATGGTGTTTATACCTTTCATTGGACAAAGTGGCTTATTGCATTTGAGTCTTAGTAAAAGGATAGACAGGAGAGAAAATCTTCCATAGACGAATATTCATACCTTCTCAGAAGTGTGGATCATTATTATCACTAGCTCTTGTAGTCATTACATTTCGAAAATTTATAAGGATTTTTAATAAAAGTAATAATTTAGAAAATGAGTCAATTTACTTTAGTGAGATTCAATACGTGAACAAAATATGACATGTTCTCAAATATTATCACTTAATATCGCACATACATTCATGATATTATTTACTTAACAAATATAATTGACAATGTAACAGCATGATATGTTGGACTGTGTAATAAGAAATTAAGTTACAAATATTCTTATTTAGGTATAACAAAGGGATAAATCATAAGGTTTGATCATTAGGTGAAATCAAACTTTTGTTTGCCAGAATAAATTCTTAATAGTAGGCGCATATACGAGACAAGTACAACGTGCTATGGTCAGCAAAATACAATTTGTGAAAAGCACTGCATTTTTATCTCAAAAGATTTTGGTCACAAATTTGACTTGGTTCATATGAGAGTGACTTTTGTTTCATCAGCATAAAGAACTAAGAGGATCTATTAAGTTCCAAGTTGGACCGATAATTTCTTACCAAACAGTAGGTTGGTCAAATTACTAGCATGGTGTTTAAGGACTCTTCCATCACCATTGTGGAGCTAAAAATAATCAAGAAAAATATGGAGGCAACACGTGAATTCCAGGGTGAAAATGACAAAATTACTCCCAAGTAATACCGGAACTCCTACGCGCGAGCAGTGGACAATTATGTTAACTATTTATTTATAACCTATTTCATCCATACTCATCATATCTTCTCTACAAGGTAACCCCCAAAACATTCCTTTTAAATTATGTTAATTAGCTAATTAATAGATTTATTACCAATTAATCTATTAAATGACTAATTAAACTACCAATTACACCCAAAAAATACACAAATGGCCGGTCACCTTCTCTCCCAAGGGGGCCGACCATGCCCTATATATACTACCCCATTTTCTCTAAAAACCTAAGTCTTGACTCTTGCTAAACTATCTAAATTCTCCAAACATTTTTCCTTCAAAATTCTAACTTTGACATTGGAGGTTCTTCGGCCAAAGTCTTCATCGTGGGCGCATAAGGCTCTTGGCCTTGACCTAAGGTGTTATTTGTTTTGTAGGTGCTATTTTGTACAAGAATAAGGAGAGAGAAATTTGCATTCACAATCATGAACCACCATTAACAAATATTTTGAATTGCAATTGATATCTTCAATGTTTTAGGCTAGCACTAATGGACCGGAAAATTTGGAGTTAAAGAATTATATTTGACTTTAAAAATGATTTAATTCCTCTGCATCGGATAAGTTGAGGTCATATATATATGACTATGGAGTTATATGTGAAGTTATATTTAACTTTTAGAGATAAAAAAGTTATATCTAACTCTAAATTTTGACTCAGTATTTCTGTAATGTACAAAAGTTAAACTTGGCTTTGCATGCATTAGACATAATATAACTTGCACCACCACATTTTAGAGCCAAGTATAATTTCACAACTTTTAATTTTTAATTTTAAAATTGCAGATAACTTCTTTTCAAATTAGAGATAAACATCCTGGAAACTCATGTGTGTCATTGAAGGTGTCTTAGAACTTGAAGAAGAGAGATATAATTATAATAGGAAAACATTGAATATTACAAAAGAATTTGAAATTGGAATTTCCACTATATTGATAAATTTATTCACTCTGTGTCTGGAACTAAAATGAGAAGGAATTCAATTCTCATTATTCTATTTACTAAATTCTTTAGTATAAACTACAGGGGTCTTTTGATATGGGTCTAATTTTATAAGCTTGTTCTGATATGTGTCCAATGTATTACACAGTCATAGGTGAGGTCTAATAAGTAGAGCAATCATCCACATCGGCAATTAAAGTGGTCACACTTTGAAATCAAATTACATCAATTGCCATTGAATGTTTTATTAGGACTCTTCCAGAAATTAACTTGAACTTTAAATTACAAATCATAATTTCAACAACCCTAACCCACTCCTGTTTTGAATATTCCTTGCAATTCCTGCGGATTAGCATCCAAATTTGAATTTCGAATTCGTATGAAGCTATTAGAACTATAAGGAACATCTCTGCAGATGATGAAGGCAAACATGACAAATATCTAGTTTGGGTTTTTCTAGTATTTGCTACCTGGATAACAGGTATGGCACATCCCCAAGAGATTCGCGAGCTTTATATGTGATTGCGTTATATATAAGTATTGCTCCACTGGCTTTTGACATTGTTTGTGTGTTCAAGAGCTTTTGACATTACCAAGATGGAGGAATACTTATATTGTTGGAAACGAGAATCATGTAAAATTATATGTTTCTGATCAAAAAAATAAAAAATGTAAAATTACATGTTCCACCAGGATAGGTAGTTACAATACGATAGGTAGTTTAGCTTGTACAAGTACTTATATGATAGGTAGTTTAGATTGTAAAACACTTCTATGAGAGGTAGCTTAGATTGTAAAAAATTAACAAAAATTTGGGTAATGTCAATAAATAAGGAACCAGACATAAGTAATTAAAAACCTCCTTAAAATGGATTGATAAGTATTTCAAATTCAAAAAAATATTATCAAGAAATCGGAAAGTAGAAGATGAAAGAAACTGAAGAACTACTCTTTTTTATGATGGATAACTAATGATGATACAAATCTAAAACGTGGGAAATCTATGGACAACGTTTAAAAGCTATAAAAGGGTAAAATAGTGATCACAATGTAAAAAAGTCAACTAATAACAAAAAGTGCTGACAGGGTATTCTAGTCATCGGACCTAAATAAAATAAAAAAACTAAAAATTGGACTAATCCTAATGTTGGCCATAAAATTGAACCTATTTCAAGTTACCCCTAAAATATATTTGTTTACCAACTTATACAATCATATTGAGAATGGTTCCTCTATGCGAAAATACCTTTCTCCACAAAAAATAAAATAAAAAAATCATTTCATTTTAATATTATTATAAATATAGAGACTCGTGATCGTTTTGTATTAAGCTACAATAAGGGCCAAAACATTTTGAGTTGAAGAAAAATACATTTTTTATTAGAGCAATCCATTGCTTCAAATTTTACAATAAAATTAAAAAAATTGATACATGTTACTATCGGCATTTAAAAAAAAATCACTGTACACTCTAAATTTCTATACCTAAAAGAAAAAATACTTATGCATAAGGGCTGGGATGAGCTATTATATTTTTAGGGGTATGCTATCGACACATCATTTTTTACTTCTAACACATTCTTTATTAATTTCTGTCATTTGATCTTCTTCAATTCATCCGAACAGACGGCCAAAAATTAAAAAAATAAATGAGAAGTAAAAATGAGTATGTAGATATCACAACCCTATTTTTATCGTTGCAATCCCTACGTGAGGTTGCAGAGATGTAGGACATCTGCAATTTTGACTCAGAAAACAAAGGCTTGCATTACGGAGATATATCTCTCCCTATAAATATAAAAATTAAAGAACAAAAGATTCCAGGTTAAGGTCCTCCTCACTTAATTAAACAATCAAAATGTTCAAGTGCTACCAAAACACTCAACCACCTGGATACTTTCTGCGTGCTTTCTTCATCGTTTCTATCCCCTCCATATTCTCCCTCTACATTGATGCATGCATGCCTTGTTTGTATCCATCTCCTATGAAATCAAATTGATTATGATATGGATTTCTCTTACATGCACACATCACATATACATTGTTTAATACAATGGAAGATAATCGTACAGTTGACTTAATCTAATTGTAGCTCATTTCGTCATCTGCATTCGCATTTCTTTGGCGACCAAAGAAAAAAGATTAGCAAGTTGTATGTCGTGTTATGCTATACCGAATTACATGATGAAAGTCGAGGTTCCATCATAAAACTAATTGGTAATAAGGAGAGTAGCTCAACTTTTTATAAGTCCTTCCATGATTTGGTCCATTATCGATATGAGATTTTGTCCTCACATTTTCACATTGCAATCCTTGATTACTTTCTTTTTATTAACATGGAAGAAACGATCCGGACTAAGGATTTCTTCTAATATGAAAAAGAAAAATAATAATAAACTAAGAGCTAGTTAATTATCGTGAAACCATTGATCAGACTACATAATAGTGTACCAAATACCTTTTTGAAGAGCAATAATACTTTCTCTTAATTGTAATAATATTACTCATCCAATTAGCATCCAAAGGACGTACACTTCATGTAGCTGTATGAATAAAAGTTTACTTTTTCCCAGGTCATGTGGGTAATTACCTCGAATCAGTAGACAACCAGCCCAAAAGAGGTCAGTTTGGGTCTTGCGTACTTTGGACAATGTGCTCTATTGTATTCGTCATGTTGACTTGTCTCACCCTATCTATGCGACATATCAAATTAAGAAACTTTTGCCCTTGATTCTAAGAAAAAGGAACGATATATATCCATACAAACTCATATTATTAGTTGATAAAAAATAATTAACATGAAATAGAAATTCATTTTACATCTTTTTTATTTTTTATACTTTTTATCAAAACACATATTTGAGCGTAACAGGAGGTGGCCTTGCCTTCTCGCAAAACCCTTTTGGCCAATCCAAAGTTAAATCCTTTGATAAATTGATACCTATTATTAGGGAACAAATATGTAACAACACCACTTGGTTGTAAGTTTGCGACTTGCAATTACTAATATATTGCGAGTTAAAATATTAAAAAGATGTTTGTAACAAGAAATCATGATTCTTTGGTTCCTTCATACCAACTCCAATGATGGGCTAAAAGCCAAATAACTTTCCAAAATTTCCTCTCAAACCCACTCCAACCCAAGGGGAAAATTTGGGCTAAATGCTAAATGCTAAATGCTAAACCAAGGCCAAATTCCCCCCAAAATTCAGCCCAGAAATCGGAGTGGACTTCACCCAATATTTATCGGAATTTAAAATTTTTTAGATTAAAATGTTAATAAAATTAATTTACGATAGTCTACATATTTATTTTTTAAAAAAAAAATTAATTTAACAAAAAAAATAGCCTAAGTTCATTCTTTAATAATCCCGGGCTAAAATTTTAAACTAGAACGGTTGGAGCAGAAAAGTTGTTTCTTGGCTAAAAACTAAATTTTCCGGGCTAAAATATTTGGCTTTTGGCCCAACCATTGGAGATGGTCTCATAAATAAAGTGAGATATATGGATTAGTTATTTTGTTTTTATTTTTTCTGAAAAAAAAAATGAAGGTTTAAAACTGAAACCTTCTCACTGTTGCCAGAAATGAATTTTTATTTAATTGTACCAGAAATAATTGTATTCCAAGATTCTCTAGTTAGTGCAAGAAATATTTTGGAGGAAGACAACCTAGATAATGTTAGGAGAAACTTCGTTTAAATTGCACCGAAGTTTTGAGTTAATGTAAACATTTTGACTCGTCTAAAGATAATCAAGTTGAAAACAATATCGACGTAAATGAGATTCATCCAACCAGATATGTGTAATGAATCAATGAGAATAAGAGACTCAAACAAATGATTTCATTTGAGATGAAATACATATAGGGGCATTCTGATATAGACCCCTCATTTTTAGGCTTCTTAGATTAAACATCTGTTCATTTTAACAATTTGACTAAACATTCTCCTACAATTTTAGTGTCATGTATCTTTTAGGGTTAATTACAAAAAACTACCTCAAGTATGGGTCAAATGACACTTTCATACCTCATCTTTTAAAATTGACAATGTCATACCTCATCTTACGAATTTGTGTCAATGTTATACCTTCCGTTAGTTTGGCCGTTTATTCTCAGTTAAATGCTGACGTGGCTTGATCTGGGACCCATTTTTATTAAAAAATTAATAAAAAAAATCATTTAATATTATTTAAATATTAAAATAATAAAAAAAAATTATTTAAAAAAAAAAAAAAAAAAAAAAACCAACGTCAGTTCTCCCTTCCCCCCTCTCTCCCTTCTCCCCATCTTCATCTTCTTCCCCTTTCTGCAACTACAACCCAGAAAAACAGAAGAGAAAAAAAAAAAAAAAAAAAAACTAATTTGTTTTCCTTGCTCCTCACCCCTCTTCTCCCCACATCCACGCACCCAACCTCCCCACCTTCGCACCCCAACCTCGCACCCACCATCTACAACCCCTAAAAAAAAAAAAAAAAAAAAAAAAAACCCAGAAAAAAAAAACCCATTCTCCTGGGCGAGGAGAAAATGGGCAACGGGGGTCCGCGCGGGGGGGGGGGGAGGGGGGGAGAGTGGGGGTGGGGAATGGGTGTGGAGAGGAGAGGGTGGGTGTGAGGGGGGTGAACTGGGTTGCTGCTGTTTGTTTTTTTTTTTTTTTTTTTTTTTTTTTCTTCTTCTTCTTCCCCTTCTGCAGAGGACGAACTGGGGTTTTTTTTTTTTTTTTTTTTTTTTTTTTTTCTCTTCTTCTTCTTCTTTCTCCTTCTTCTTTTCTGGGTTGCTGGGTTGCAGGAAGATGATGGGAAAGAGAGAGGGGAAGATGCACGAAATAACCATGGACCTAGAGAAAAAAACCCAGAAAAAAAAAAAAAAAAAAAAAAGCCCAGTTCGGCCCCCTGCAGAAGAAGAAGAAGAAGAAGAAGAAGAAGAAGAGGGAAGAAGAGGGAAGAAGAACAAGAGAGAAGAACAAAAAAAAAAAAAAAAAAAAAAAAGAAGCCCAGTTCGGCCCCCAGAAGAAGAAGAAGAAGAAGAAGAAGAAGAAGAGGGAAGAAGAGGGAAGAAGAAGAAGAGAGAAGAAAACAAAAAAAAAAAAAAAAAAAAAAAAAAAAAAAGAAGCCCAGTTCGGCCCCCTGCAGAAGAAGAAGAAGAAGAAGGAAGAAGAAGAAGAAAGAAGAAAAAAAAGAGGGTATTTATTATTTTAATATTTAAATAATATTAAATGATTTTTTTGTTTTTAATAATTTTTTTATTAATTTTTAATAAAAATGGGTCCCGCATCAAGCCACGTCAGCATTTAACTGAGAAATAAACGGCCAAGCTAACGGAAGGTATAACATTGACACAAATTCGTAAGATGAGGTATGACATTGTCAATTTTAAAAGATGAGGTATGAAAGTGTCATTTGACCCAAACTTGAGGTAGTTTTTTGTAATTAACCCTATCTTTTAATTAACCCATTGTAATGTACCTAAATTACATATTTTGTCAAGGCCTTTAACATATATGTATCTAGTTTCTTAACACCAAAATGCACGCAAGGTTCCTAGATTCTTGCTAACTAATGTCTCAGAGTTTTAATCCGAAAAGAATACTGATTATTGAATATCAGAAGGATTTGAATTTAAGGATATTAGTAATGTTATTTTTCTATTGAATTTTATTTTTCTAGTGAGTTTTAATCCGAGAAGAATACTGATTGTTGAATATAAGAAGGATTTGAATTTAAGGATACTAATAATTTTATTTTCCCACACCAAAATGCAATTTTGGCTCTCTGTTTAGAATATAAGTTGACTTTGTGCTATATGATTTATGTTTGTGCATTGGCCCAAATGTACCAGTTAACATTTTTAGTTTGGTACATTATTGGATTGCAACTTTGTAATGTACCAAGAGTTTGGTATGTCATTTAATGTTATGCTGACATATATTGATCGTTTGGTACGTAAAATTTTTATTTTTGAAACGTATCTATTTGGAAAAACGTTATACAATGTGTCTTTGTGATGTACCAGGAGTTTGGTACATTAGTTAATGTTACACTGACTCATATTGATTGTTTGATTCATGAATTAATATTAGATTAGATCATTCCAAGCGTTTGGAACGTAAAGTTTTTTATTTTTGAAACGTATATGTCTGGAAAAACATTATACAATGTGTGTTTGTAATGTACCAGGAGTTTAGTGCGTTACTTAATGTTACACTGACTCATATTGATTGTTTGGTTCATGAAATAATATTAAATTAGATCATTCCAGGCGTTTGATACATAAAGTTTTTTATTTTTGAAACGTATCTGTCTAGAAAAATGTTATGCATTGTGTGTTTGTAATGTACCAGGAGTTTGGTACGTTACTTAATGTTACATAGACTCATATTGATCGTTTGGATCATGATATAATATTAAATTAGATCATTCCAGGCGTTTGGTACATAAAGTTTTTTATTTTTGAAACATAAGGGTGCTAAGCAAATAAAAAAAATGAAAGATATGATTGATAATCAAAAGCGTGCTGAGCAAGTGTTCGTATTGTGGTGTCCAAGCTTCTTGCACCTCCCACACTTCATTGGTCTTGATTCTTCCCCATTAGACTTAATCCTCTTAACCCTTGGTCTGCCGGGTTGTTTCTTGTCACTGGAGGCTTGATGACCAAATCCTTCACAATATTAAGTGGGGGTTGATGGATGTTAGGAATCAACATCCTACAAAAAAGGCCACATACAGAAATATATCAGCCTAAAAGGATATATGTGGAATTTAATAATTAACATTTTAAATTAAAAAACACAATAATGACAGGTTATCTAAATAAATATAAAAATGCTAACATGCTATCGTTTAGGCGTCCTAATCAAATTTCAAAATAGAACCAATGTTTAATCTAAAGAGTATTAGAAAAGTGCAAGGAATTCTAATTTTCCCATACATATATGTACAAGAGACCTTTAAGACCATCTCCAACATTTGGGTTAAAACCTAAAACTTTTAACCCAAAAATCCTTTTTCTCTTCCAACCCTTCTGGGTTAAATTTTTAGCACGAGATTATTAAAGAATGAATTTAGGATAATTTTTTGCTTAAAGTAATTTTTTTTTTTAAATGTAGACTATCATAATTTAATTTTACGAACATTTTAACCAAAAAATATTTAGATTCCAATAAATATTGAAAAATCACTAAACCAATACCATGAAGCTCATGGAACACTATGAAAGAATATGAAACACATAAAATAATTTTTTTTAAGGAAAAATTAGTATCCAGTCCCTAGTTACTAATGTTCATTGACTGAAACCTTATTAGTTTTCAGATTTTGATCCAAGTCCCTAGCATTAATGTAATAATAATGAATTCACATGTCAGTTACTTAATTTTTTAAAATAAAAAATAATAACTGATTTAGAATTTTAATACTCACACCTTTATTAAACTCCTAGCTAACTAATTTTCAATTCAAAACATTTCCAAAATAAATGTAACATCCCACATCGACCAACGGAGAGGGGGTGATGTGCTTTATATGTACATGCCCACCTCCTATAGAACGAGGTCTTTTGGGAACTCACTGGCTTCGGGTTCCATCAGAACTCCAAAGTTAAGCGAGATCGGGTGAGAGCAATCCCATGATGGGTGACCCACTGGGAAGTTCTCGCGTGAGTTCCCAGAAACAAAAATCATGAGGGCGTGGTCGGGGCCCAAAGCGGACAATATCGTGCTATGGTAGAATCGGGACTAGGATGTGACAGAATGGTATTAGAGCCACTCTGACATGTGGTGCGAATGTGCCGACGAGGACGTCGGGGCCCTAAGGGGGGTGGATTATAACATCCCACATTAACCAATGGAGAAAGGGTGATGTGCCTTATATATACATGCCCACCTTCATATGACACGATGCCTTTTGGGAACTCACTAGGTTCGAATTCCATCGGAACTCTGAAGTTAAGCGAGTTCAGGCGAGAGCAATCCTAGGATGAGTGACCCACTAGAAAGTTCTCGCGTGAGTTCTCAAAAACAAAAACCATGAGGGCGTGGTCGGGGCCCAAATCGGACAATATCGTGCTACGGCAAAGCTGGGCCTGGGATGTGTCAGAATCCCAGAAACAAAACCGTGAAGGCGTGGTCGTGGCCCAAAGTAGACAATATCGTGATACAGCGGAGTCGAGACTGGGATGTGACAGAATGGTATTAGAGCCACTCTGTCGTTCGGTACGGATGTGTCGGAAAGGACGCCGGGTTCCCCTTAAGTGGGGTGGATTGTGAGATCCCACATCGACCAACAAAAAGGGGGTAATGTGCCTTATATGTGCATACTCCCCTCCCTATAGCACAAGGCCTTTTGGGAACTCACTAGCTTCGGATTCCATTGGAACTCTGAAGTTAAGCAAGTTTGGGCAAGAGCAATCCCAAGATGGGTAACCCACTGGGAAGTTGCTCGTGAGTTCCCAGAAACAAAACCGTGAAGGCGTGGCCCAAAGCAGACAATATCGTGCTATGGCAGAGCCGGTCTGAGATGTGACAATAAATTAAAAAATTAGAATAAGTTTGTACCCATTAGCTTTTTTTAAAATGTTTTCAATTTTTTAATCTTATATGTACCCATTCATGTAATTTTTTTCAAAATTTTAATCTTAAATGTACTCATTCTTAAATATACCAATTTGTTATATGTAAAATGTACCAATTTTTTTTTATATAAAATCTATTCTTTTTTTTTTTCTAATCCATTTTTAAACTTATATGGGTACATTCTTTTTTCTTTGATTTGAGAATGCATCCATATCAAGTTTAATCGAAGAAATTCACTAATGCTATTAAGCCTAATATCTTTTTCTTTTCTTTTTTCTGATTTTGAAGATTGTACCCATGTTTTGGCACAATAATTTTTTGGTTAATTTTGATGAATGTACTCAGGTTTATATATATACACACACAATAGTATATTTATATTTTAATATTTTTAATCCCACAAATTATGATTTTTTTTTATTTAAAATCTCATTAATATAAACAACTATAAATTTCAAATTTTAATTTAAAAAATATAGTAACATACATAGAAACAAATTATCACATTAATTTCAGGAACTTCGATCAAAATTTGAAAAACAACAAGTTTCAGTCAAAGAATATTCATAGCTAATGACCGCATCCAAAGTCTCCCTTTTTTTTAATTACTTTAGCCGTTGATTTAAATTTAGACCGTTAGATCTTTTTTTTTACCGTTGGATTTGATCATATTAGATCTTAGCTGTTGGATTCAATGAATTTATAAATATAAAAAACTAAAAAAAAAAATACACATATATGGTGGGCAGCCTCTAACCCGGGAGGAATCTTGGGCAAAATTTACCCCAGAAATAAGTTTTGGATTAAAACTCATATTTGCCCCAAGATTTGGAGCAAGTTGGGGTAAGTTTATAACATAAAATTTGAGTTTTACTCCAAGAGTCTAAGGGAAGGGATCCCTATTTTATTCAAAAAATGGGGATTAGTTGTGGAGCGCACACCATATCGAACTTTAACAATCTGAACCGTCTATTTTTCAAGTTGCACTTTATATATCATCCATTATTAGCCAAATGAGAAATATTTGAGGGATCTAATTGAGTTCAAAAAATTGACGAACACTTTGTTCTAAGAAAAACATTGAAATTTTATTGTGATAATTAAATAAGCAAATAGTTTCGGATTGAATTGAATTTTTACAGAGATGATCTATGAATTGAGACTTTCAAAATAAACGGTTCGGATCATTAAAACTTAATGCAGAGTGAGTTCCACAACTGATTCCCATGTTTTAATAAAATGGGAATCCCTTTTCTTAAAGGGCTTATATATACACACACACGCTTTTAAGACTAGATATTTTTATTAAGGTCTTCCACAATTATTAAAGTGAGTTCATATATGTATGAAAATCAGGTATCTTGAGTATTAATCACTACAATTGGTGTGATTCGGTAGAGGTGCAATCTACATATATATTACTTGTGAAACCCATCTTCTTCTTTTTCAAAAAGTAATTTTCAGCGAAACACAAAGTTAAGGCCAAAATCTGGCAAGCATGCGACAATTCAAACAAGAACAGGCTAATATTATATTCCCCTTGATTGTCTCCAACTTGAACCAATTCAACGTGGACAAATTCTTAGTCCAACTCAATCTCATAAGACTCATCTCAGATCATACCCACAGCCTCATGCAAATTCTTTTATTTTTGTTTTCATTTTTATTTTATTCGAGTGTATAAAAATTGTGTTTAGGATAATTAAAAATAAAAATAATGGCCGGTTCGTATTAAGAAAATTAAAAACAAAAACATGTGCCTAACATTAAGATGCACCGGCTTCGACGGTGAGGTAACAAGAAGATTACCAAAATCGTCGGACCTTACAAAGTCAGCAATGTCAAGCTATATGATTCTTCAACAAAATTGTCACCTTTCGAAGCATAAGAAATACCAAAAAATGCCACCTAATATTCACATTGTTTATGCACTTTGGTCAAGCCGGCCGACCTAATTAAGCATATTATCAATATTGTATAACAAGTTTTGAACCTAGCCATGTACTTTGCAGTTTCGATTAGTGATCTTAATTAGGGTTTCCACCAGTGAAAGTTAATCACACACTAATACTACCACATCATGGAAAAAATCATGTTGTAAAAATGTGGGAGGACCACAAGAAAAAACCAACTACTTTTCTGGGTTTTTTTAATCAGCACTCGCAAAGTGTAAGATAAGTTATATATATTGAAACGATTACACACTTTAATCTTTATAGATCTACATTTTGAACTTTTATAGTGAATTTGAATAAGTAGGTATGGTCAAAATAATTAAGCAAAGTTTAGTGTTAGTTACAGACCTAAGCAGTCACATTAGCTAAAGCATATGTGCATCTCCATGCACTCAAAGTTCAGATAATTTTTAGATTAGATTAAAGCACAATATCATCATTTCAAAAGAAAAAAAAAAATTTGTTAGCATCAGTCCTACTAAAATGTGTTATCAGTTCTTTAATCTAGTGGGTTTTATATATAGTAGACTTACCACACATTATTCAAAAGTTAAGAATTGCATACGCACGCAAGAATTGATTGATAACTAATTAAACTTTAGATATGAAATGATTTTTAAACACCTTAGTTTATCTATGTTTATTGGTCATCCTTGATTTCTTAAAATACGAAAACGGGAAATAAACTAGGATTATAATATGAAAAAATAGTGTAGTAAAACTCCTTGAAGTAAAAATTGGTCTGTAATATTTTATTTTTCTTTAAAATATTTTAAAGAAAAAGTTTCAATAATATTCTCATAATCTCTCTCTTGATTTAGGATAAACCCTTTCCTCGTCTCAATGAACAAGATTCATGTCCTACCATCCATAATGAAGAGATTTTTCAATGTGTTTGAAACACAGATACATACGCTATATATGTTATTATATAAGTGACAAAATAATTAACAAAGATTATTTTCACATGTATAATAACATATAACATACCATTAACTCCATGTTCTTGGCACGTTAAGAAATCTCTCCCCATAATATGAGGGGTCCATATCTCCTTTCCATTTACCATGAGCTTCTTTATCTTGTCTTTGCTCCTCAGATTCCTTTTTGTATTTGATGAACCTGTTGACATATGGATATATAAAAGGAGCATGATTATCTTCTCTCTTTTTTTTCCCTCCCTTTCCTTTCCTTTTTATTTAAATGGTCACGATTAAATCACATTAATATCTTATATTAATTTTTTATAACAAAAGAAAGACAAAATAAGAGAATGTGAGAGGATGAGATGAAATGAGATGAAAAGATGATGGGAGAGAATACTAGTCCTATATAAAAAGTCTCTTTGGATCCAGAAAATATAAAGAAAAATGGAAAACACGGTAATACAATAATAACATTGGTACAGTGAAAGATAACTACTTATTCCACACTGCTGGTATTCGCTTATTGGTAACCGTCCCTTCGTGACCTACTTGATAATTAACTCGATCGATATGCCACTAGCTAACGCTTTTCCTTTCTTTATCAAAGAAAAAGAAATAAATTTGTGACCAAAATTTTAATCTGGGTCGAGTTTATTTTTTTCATGCAAGCGATAGAGGGAGGAAAACTTGAAGGTAGAATTATATGTTCTTAACTACAAGAGAGTTGTAAAATTCTTGCGACTTGATCGAGTTAAAATGAATAAAAATGTTGATGGCCTTTTCCACAAAACTCTATAATTCTAAAATAAAATTGACACTTAATTAGAATTCGATCTAGTGGTATTTCTCTTCAATCGTAATTGAGAGGTTTTAGGTTTGAATCTCATGAATGGTAAGTTTCATACCAATTTATTCGCACCCCATAATGTAAATATATCATTGTATAAAAAACTCTAAAACAAAGTTAAATAACTTGATCTAATTATAGCAGTTAAAAATCAGAGTATACACGCAAAAACATTACAAAATTGTCAAATGACTACATAACTCGAAGAGACTATATTTTAAAAGAATTACATTAACTGAATATAAAACATCATATTTGTGGAGAACCAACCATAATCTTAATAGTCAAGAAATCCAAATTCTTAACATACAAGAAAATCCTCGACACAAAATATTTGAAATACCCTTAGCTAATAATAAACCAAAAAACTAACAAATTAACTTTTCCAACAAGTTTGAACCTATTCATCCTTCAACCTTTCTCATATCCTTCTCTAACATCGCAATGGGATATTTATGTACCTTATGTTAGCGTCTTATTTATATACTAAACAAATCGTACAAGTTAATTAAGCTTAGAGTTTCAATGTTTACAAGATTAATTAATGGAGATAAGTAAAGACTAATCCACATTACATTTTCTTAGTTGTAGTTGTGTATAATGGACTTTTGGTCCCTCCCTCCACTTTTCTTGCTCTCTCCCCACCCCAACTCCGTTAAGTAAAGCTTGATTCTTTTTCTTTTTAGTACTTTGCAATATTTTAAAGTGCAAACAAAATAAGAACCACAAGCTAATGTGGGCAGTGAACAGCACACTAAGAATTGGATTGGGGAAAATGAAAGTTAGAATCTAACCATTACTCTCATTGTGGAACCCGAACTGATTCATGTTCCAAGATTTACATAAAATACTAATAATCTTTGGGTTAATGGAAATAATACCATTAATTAAACATGATATAATATGGAGATTTTTTATACGTTGAAATGAGTTCAACCCAAAATTTTATGTGGCCTCTTTGTGTCCTATCTCATTTGTTGACACGCAGTCATTCATTTAAACTCCACTTAACAATATTACTCTTCGACTTATCTCTTCAATAAAAAAAATAAAAAACTAAAGATAAATTAAGTCAAAAGAACATGTGTCACTCAAATGAAATAAATCACAGAAGCCATAGAGAGTTTTAATTGCAAAAGATTTGAACTCCGTTGGAATTTTACTTTTGACATCACAAATGAGATGATGAGGTAACTAATTAAATAACTTTCGTGCATGCTGATGTAGCCTAAAAGTTGGCCATTACATCAAACTTAAAACCCAAGTTTTGTTTGTGACAAAAATAATCATAGAAAAGAACGTTTGATTGTAGTTTACAAAATTTCAATTCTCACTCCCTTCCCTCAATTTTATTCCATCTAAATGGCTCTACATTTAAGATTCACTGTGCATTGGTGGAGTTATGTGTGAATTAGTGTCAAACACATTGTGCTAGTCTCGCACAAATACAAATCCAATTTATAGTGGGGAAATCTTATAAGTTTTATGAACAAATTTTTGAATGATGGCAAAGAGTACATAAATAATTTACTATTTCTTAAGAGATTTATGAGTTTGCAATTCAAGATTTAAGGTTTTTATTTTGGATATATTGGTACAATTTCGGCGTAATAGTATATCTTTTTTAATATTAGAGATGCTAGATATAAACTTGAGACATTTTTTAATATTAGAAAGAGGAGTGACGCTAAAAGCTAATTGGCTTAGGGTAATTGTACATTACGAGTATGCTGTTGTGGTACATCTTTTAGTTATTATACTGATATCTTATTTGGATCGAGCCTATTTAGATTTATGTATTTTAATAGTGAAATCGGCTCATTTGGATCCGTTTGATACGGGCCGGTTGTTACAGATCAAACAAATCTATTTTCAATTATATGTCGTATAACAATATAAAATAATCTCTATGTGTTTTCGTTTAGTTTACTATGGGAAGGAAATGAAGGGACTCTCATGAATATTTGTTTGAATAAGTTTGATCATTGTTTTACTTCTTAGGGTTAGATAAATATGAGATTATGGATCATGGCTTCATTGTAGACCAATAATAAAATGACAAATGCTAAGACAATCCTTAAACTGTGGTAGAGCATTTTTGCTCACCACGCTAAACCTTGGTGTATGTACACCGTACATCTAATCATTTGCAATGTGTTATTTTACTTAACTTTGGTTAATTTTTTTCAAAATTGAAAAAGTAATATTTAATGTGAAAGTTAACTAGAGTTAGTTGAAATGGCACAACAAATAATTAGGTGTAATGTAAGTATACATCATAATTATGTTGGTGAGCAAAAATGCTCTCTTAAACGGTGTGGGCCGGGTTACCCTCACATGAGAAATATAAACTCAATTTTCAACTCGATTTTACACAAATCGGATCTAACACGGACCGTTTTAAAAAATTAAAAAATAAAACCGGCGGTTCGAATCCATCGATCCAAATACCCGTATACCCACTCTTGTAAAATACTATTTGATAATAGGAGCGGAGGAGTGTGGCAAACAAACTCCCCATGGACGCGTGACGAGTACTGAATGTATGGGATTGGTGTATGCGATCTGATCAAGTGTTTCGATCATCTTCTCCAATCCCATCACATTGAGCAAAAGCACAGAACACAAAATGACACAACGCCAAGAGTCTCTCTGCAGTCTGCAGTCAGGGCTCTGAAGTCAATGCCCTCTCTCTCACTCTCTATCTCTCTCTAAGATCATCACCCATTAATATTGACACACTTACTCCTGCACATGTCTTTGACATGATGATAAGTTTCCCATTGGTGGCATACACATGCTCGTGCCCCTCAAATTCCCAATCCAACCAATCACCTCCCACCATTTTCAAAACATCCCTAAATGTTGTTTGAATGCATTTTCTCACTAGCCATTCACCTCCCTCCTCCATCCCAACCCCACTCCAAACGCCAAAAAAGAAAAATCAACAAGCTAGAGAAGAAAAAACAAGGACATCTTTAGTTCAACTACTAAGAAAAAGAAAGAGTAGACCTAAGTTAAGTTAATCAACGAAGTTGCGTATCTAGTTTCTGTATCAAAGTTTAAATTTATTATTTACTTTAATAAGTTCAAGTTTATGTGCTAAAAATATGAGTAATTAGATCAAAAGCTTCAAATAAATTAACGATCATACTTAACATAAATATTATATATATGTAGCAATTAACTCGTTTAAACTTGAAAACTTCGCATTTATAAATAAAAAAGAATGCTGGTGCTACATACTATATACTATAAAAGAAGAAAGGGAAAGGAAAAGAGAGAGATTAAGGCACAACACAACCATAAGCAAACAAAACACAGCAAATAAGCAGCAACCATTTTTTTTTTTCTCCTTTTTCTCTCTTTTCCCATTTCAAAGGGCCAAAACCAAAAATCAAAAGCCTTGTTTTTCACTCTTCCAGTTCCAAATCCCAAGTCTTCTTCCAAGTTGCTACCCAAACCCCATCTTAAAGCAAGCTCTCTCTGTTTTTCTTGAGACGCAGAACGGTTTTTGGTGGCTGTGGCGGTGACAGAACACCCACCAAATCCAAATGGAATACACCACAAGCTCAAGGCCTCAAGAATTCAGAGAGAAGCCCTATTCGTATTCCCCCATAAACTCGCCGAGAACCAACAACAATGGCACGGCCACCAACGCCAGCGTCTGCAGCAGCAGCAGCAGCTCGGCGGTGGCGGCTCAAATCCCGACAACTCTGAAAGTCTCAACTCCCAGATCTGACTCCAATCCCTACCCGACAACCTTCGTCCAAGCTGATTCCTCGAACTTCAAACATGTTGTCCAAATGCTCACCGGCTCCTCGGAAACCGTCACTCACCAGTCCTCCCCTAAACCCACCACCGCCACCCACCACCACCATCATCAAGATCCAACAATTTTGCCACCTTCCAACAAAAACTTCAACATCCCACCAATCAAAACCGCCCCACCAAAAAAGCAGGGCTTCAAGCTCTACGAGCGGAGGAGCACCAATCTCAAAAACACCCTCATGATCAACACCCTCATCCCCAACTTCCAATCGGCTTCTGGGTATTCGCCACGCCACCAGGAGATCCTGTCCCCGAGCTTGCTTGACTTTCCGTCCCTCACCCTCAGCCCAGTGACGCCGTTGAACGACGACCCCTTCGACAAGTCGGCGGCGTCGCCGTCACTGGGGAACTCTTCGTCGGAGGAGGACAGGGCGATTGCGGAGAAAGGGTTTTACTTGCACCCGTCGCCGAGAGCTACGACGACACCGAGAGACCAAGAGCCGCGGCTTCTGCCTCTGTTTCCGGTCACTTCACCGAGAGTTTCTGGGTCTTCTTCTTGATCAAATGACGAGGAGAGAAAAAGAGAAGAGAGAGAGGCATGTGTAGTAAGTATTATTTACTGTGGGTAGGTTTTGATTAAAATGATCATCAGGAGAAGTGAAGATTAATGGGTTTTGGATGAGTTTCAATGACAGGTATAGATCTTTGTTTTAATTGTACAATTTTCATATCTCTTCCATAAAAATGCTAAAAAACTTAGCTTTGTTCTTCAACTTCCTCCTCTACTTCTTTTCTTCTTCTTTATTTTGCAATTTTGCAATTTTTATTGCAGTTTTTTTATAATTTCTACCGTAACCAAATTAAGGAAGATTGAAGGTAAGTTTTATGTTGGAATCTGGGTGAGCATATATGAACGGGATAATGATTTTTAATTTTACCAACTTGCATTAGTTTAGCATTTCATTCAATTGCAGAAATGATTTTTCTTTCCTTGTGTGTGTGGGGTGGGAGAGGACTTTTAAGAAGATGAGGGTGTGGGCTTGCTGGAATGGACAATTAGGAATGAGATTAAGAAGTTTTAGGGTTAAGTTTTGCTGGTTTTCTTTTTTTTTTTTTTTAACTTCTGGGTCGGCAGGTTAATTAAGTTTTACTGACAAGTTAACTAAATTTTAATTAAGGATATATAGTTTGGAACTTGTAATTGAGTACATTTGAGAGAGGGATTGAACTTGTTGAAGGGTTGTTCTTCTTCTAGGGTCCCCCCAATTGAGGAGTGAGGAGGACCACATTTCCCATTCACTCAAAGGCCATCCATCCATGCATGAACTTCCACCTAATCATGTGGACTTGTGACTCTGAGCTGTTGAAATTGTTCAGCTAATGCGTTAGAAGCAGGTCTTCTCATTCTGTACTTCTCTTTATTTCTCCTTTGATTTATTTATTTAGAATTTGGGAAAAAATGAGGAAAGAATGCACGAGATGGAAATGGGAGTACGGAAATCATTATTTTACAAGGAGGCAGATTGTCTGCCCTCCTTTTACCATGTCCTTCTCATCCCCTCCTAATTGTGTCAGGTGCGTGGATTGAGCGCATACGAGTCCTTTTTTATTTAATGCATGCTCAATAGTTAGTACGCTTCGTGAATTACTGCACTAATCCTCGAATTACATGATTTTAATTATTTGTTTTGCCTTGAATACTCATACAAAATTACAAATAACTCGAAAAAAAATGCTAAGGAGACTCTCTCAAAAGTGAGACTCTATATGGAAGGTTCCAACATTATAAAACATTGTGCTAAAAACATGAGGCCGCTTATAGTCTATGAAGATTCCCACTTTAGAGAGTCTGCTTAGCATTTCTCTAACGCGAAACATGGCAACACCATTTATCAAATACTGTAATTCAAGGATTATTGCTCGAATCCACAGTTCATCTTATTAAGACCTTATATGAAATAGCCGATGGAGGGGTTTCTTTGTGGGAGTACTCACAAATGAAGAAGAATGTAGCTTTCATTATCGAAAACTTACATGCAACAAGGATATATTGGTCTCTCACTCCCACTCAATCTCATCATGTAATCCACGCCAAGAATGAGAGTGAGACTAAAGGGCTACATGAGCATATATCTCGTTAGAGGGCTGATTTTAACACCATATTTAGATTTCCGCACTCTTCTTTATTTGTGTCCATTAGATTGAATAAATCAAACCTAAATAACAAATATGATCAAATATAAATGTGTAGGGGAAGAAAAGGGACGTGTGTTTGTCATTTTAGGTCCCGATAACCTCGTTATAGGGAAGTTTCCCTCCAACTTTAATTTCAGTTTTACGTGAAAGGAAAAGCATTTGGATTTTTATCGTTGGAGGCGTTTCCATTTGTGTACAACTTTACCATATGCCGAGATAAAAGACAACGAATAATACATATATATATATATATGCAGTGCATATACAAGGAAAGAAGTTGCGGGTTGAACATTTCAGACATTCTTCCTATGTATTTTTATTTTTCCATGAATATAAATATAAAGAATTGTTATTGGCACTTCAAAAATCTTATTTTACAATCCAAATTTTTTATAATTAGAAAGAAAAATGTACTTGTGAGAAGTGTAGAATGAGATTTTTGAAGTACTAGTAATAATTATATATATATATATAGGTTGTATTGTTTTGTTTGTGATGTGGACTCATTTGACTTGGAACACAACTTTCTCAATGTGTGGACGCAAGAAAGAAAAACAAGAAACCAAAAAGTGGGGCTTTCTTTCTGTTACCCCTTATCACACTCGAGGACGAAAGGAGAAAGAAAAAATACCAAGTACAATTTGAATTTGCAAATTAAAGCTGCAGATAAAATGTCAAGACTTGTTCATTTTTTTCCTTTTTCGACACTCAATTTCTGTCATTGTGTTGTTTGCGCGTGTGTGCCCAACAAGTTGGTGCGTTGAACTGAAAGACCGCCAAAGTTGTTTCTTATTTATTTATTTATTTGTTTTTGCAATTTGATGATGGATGAAGAAATATATTTTGTCTACTTGTTTTAGATTGACAAAGTATTCTTGCTTTTTTGGATTGTTGAACAAGTTTTGGATTTTAATGGAAATTGGATATTATTGAAAGATATTTATCAAAGAAAAACTTGTGTGGCGGGTAGAAATTTGGAAACATGACAGCCTAAAGAAAAATGAAATGAACAAAACAATCCTTAAGTTACATACTGATATATCATTGACCCCTTCGACCGCTGACTATCAAGTTAAGCAATACTTTTTGGGGTGAATTTTTTTTAGAGGCTTTTGGCTTGTGATGCAGCACATGAATGAAGGGGTTTATGATCATTTTGATGATAAAATGTCATTCATGCATCTCATTAATCATCCCTATTGTAACCGCTAGTGCATTTATCTTAGGTTCATGCATTACAATTGTGTAGTCTTTATTTTGCATTTATGCAGCCCCTAGCCATATAAGGGAGGCTTGTTCCCTTAACTTTTCAATATTCCAATAATCAGTTTACAGACTATCTTAAGTCTCTCATTGAAGAGTGCTAATTTCCTTGTGGATTCAAGGCTTCCTAGTAGAATACGAAGATATTCTTCTAGTTTCCGCTTCCGTTCTACATTAGTTGGTATCAGAGCCAAGTTTTTCCTTGGGTTGATGGCCAATTCCCCTAATGGCAATGAACGTCGAGAAGAGGCTCTTACAAGAGCCGAATTTATGGCGCACCAGAATCAAACCCAGCAAACATTGCGTGAAATCCAGACAACTCTTACCAGGTTGGTGGTGCAACCAGATGTTAACAATCAGGGTCCAAGACGAGAACATGCTCCAACGTACCAAGATCGACGTTAGGTAGCCAATGAAGATTCTAGCGATGATGAAGAATATGTTGATGAGATATTCAGAGGGCTAAAAGGAGATAATGGTCCTCCAAGACAACATGATCATGGTGTAAACAGAGATTATCGTATGAAGATTGATTTACCAAGCTTCAATGGTCACCTTCATATCGAGGATTTCTTAGACTAGCTGAATGAAGTAGAAAGGTTCTTTGAATACATGGAGATTCCTGAAGAAGAAAAAAAAAAGTCCTACTTATTGCCTATAAGCTGAAAGGTGAAGCTTCTGCTTGGTGGGAGCAACTTCAGATATCACGAACTCGTCAAAGAAATACCTATGTGCGTTCATGGATGAAAATGAAGCAGTTACTGAAGGCAAGGTTTTTACCTCCT
Organism: Pyrus x bretschneideri; assembly: GCF_019419815.1. Lineage (NCBI taxonomy): Eukaryota > Viridiplantae > Streptophyta > Magnoliopsida > Rosales > Rosaceae > Pyrus > Pyrus x bretschneideri. Next base: position 952,492 of record NW_025999557.1, read on the forward strand.
AATTATGAACAAGTTCTTTTCCGACAATACCAAAAGTGCAATCAGGGGAGTAAAACTGTCCAAGCCTATATAGAGGAGTTTTACATATTAGCTTCACGCAATGATCTCATGGAAACTGAAGTGCAACAAACAGCCAGTTACATTGGTGGATTGCGACTAGGCATTCAAGATAGGGTTTGTATGCAATTAGTATTCACCGTGGTAGAAGCTGTTAATTTAGCTACAAAGGTGGAAGCTCAAATGGACAGGTCGAAGAATCAAGCAAATCAAAGTTTTACTTTTGATTCATCACGATCTTTAGCAAGCAAAGGGAAACAAACTTTCTCATCATAGCCAACAACTGGAAATATTAGTAATGAAATTCGTGGCAACAGTAATTCTTCACAGAAACCATAAACAACCAGAGGCCGTAAAGATGTTCCCCAAGACCCCTATGCAAAGTCTAAGGAAGATAAGTGCTACAGGTCTGGGCAACATAGGCACTTGTCCAACAATTGTCCTAAAAGGAGAACGGTGAATTTGTTAGGAATAAAATAGACAAGTGAAGAGCAACCAATAGAAGATTTGGAAGGTGTTGCACTGACTTATGAAGAAGATGAAATTATTGGAGAAGATGATGGAGAATTACTTGAGAGGTCTTTGGTTATCCAACGACTGTTATTAGCACTAAAACGTGAAGAACCTCCTCAACTCATAACATTTTCAAAACTCGATGCACAGTAAATCAGAGGGTTTTGCGATTTGATCATTGATCATGGCAGTAGTGAGAACGTTGTTTCCAAGAAAATGGTAGAAAAGCTGGGATTGAAGACAGAAAAGCATCATGCACCCTACAAACTTGGGTGGATTAGGAAAGGTGTGGAATCAAAGGTGACTAAAACTTGCCCCATTACTTTTTCAATTGGAAAAAAGTATGTTGATAAAGTAATATGTGATGTAGTTGACATGGATGCATGCCACATGTTCTTGGGGATGCCATGGCAACGAAAGAAACCGAGAAATCAAATCCATCTAGAAAGATAGTATTTCTGGTGGACAATAATGAGGAATTTTGGCATGCTGAAATGCAAATAGGTCGACAAGTTTATGCGATTGTGGTACAGGAGAACAAATCTCACACTCCACTTATTCCAAAAAACAATTCAACCTTTGCTTGTGGAGTTTGATGACATAATCCCCGACAAGCTACCTTCAAATCTACCTCCTATGTGGGATGTCCAGCATGAAATAGACTTTATTCTTAGAACTAGTCTTCCTAACCTTCCTCATTACAGGATGAGTCCTAAAGAGAGCAAAATCCTACAAGACAAGGTCGAGGACTTGATGCAAAAAGGGTTCATAAGGGAAAGCATGAGCCCTTATGCTGTTCCTTTACTTTTGGCACCTAAAGGTGAAGGAGATTGGCGCATGTGCACTGATAGTTGAGCCATTAACAAAATCACAGTCAAGTATCGCTTCCCAATTCCAAGGTTAGACGATATACTTGACAACTTGGCTGGATCAAAGGTCTTTTCTAAAATGTGTTTGCATAGTGGATACCACCAAATCCTCATTCGACCTGGTGATGAGTGAAAGACGGCTTTTAAGATGAAAGAAAGGCTATATGAATGGCTAGTAATGCCGTTTGGGCTTTCAAATGCGCCAAGCACTTTTATGCAGCTAATGAATCAGGTATTCAAACCTTTTACTGGAAAGTTTGTTGTTATATATTTTGATGATATCCTAATATATAGCCGAGATAAAGATAAACACCTAGCACACTTAAAAATGGTGCTAACTGTTTTGCAAAAGAATAAATTGTATATCAACTTGAAAAAGTGCAGTTTTATGACCACTCAACTAGTGTTTTTGGGATTTGTTATTAATGGAGATGGAATACATGTTGATGAAGAAAAGGTTAGAGTAATTCATGAGTGGCCAACTACTAAAACTGTGCATGAAGTTCGAAGCTTTCATGGTTTGGCTACCTTCTGTCGGCGATTTATCAGAAACTTTAGTAGCATCATGGCTCTAATAACTGAATGTTTAAAGGAAGGAAAGTCCCATTGGGGTGAATAAGCTGATCAAAGCTTTGCCTTAATAAAAGAAAAACTTTCAACAGCTCCAGTTTTGGCTTTACAGATTTTGACAAGTTGTTTGAAGTGGAATGTGATGCTTCATTTGTCGGGATAGGAGCTATTATATCACAAGAGGGAAGACCAGTTGCATTTTTTAGTGAAAAGCTTAGTGAAGCACGCAAGAAATGGTCTACTTATGAGCTAGAATTTTATGTTGTTGTTCGAGCTCTTAAAGTTTGGGAACATTACCTAATTCAGAAGGAATCCATTCTATATATTGATAACCAGGCCTTGAAGTTTATAAATAGGCAGAGTAAAATAAATTGCATGCATGGTAGCTAGATCACCTATATACAACGATTCACCTTTTCTTTAAAGCACAAGGCAAGAACACAGAACCGTGTTGCTGATGCTTTGAGTAGGAGATCATCACTACTTGTGACCATGCGAGCCGAGGTGATCAGATTTGAATACCTCAAGGAATTATACCCTGAAGATGAAGACTTTTCTATTGTTCGGGACAAGCTATGAATGAGAAAAATTGTGGATAATATGCATATCCAAGATGGTTATTTGTTTCGAGGGAGTCAGTTGTGCATTCCTAAAGGGTCGCTAAGAAAGCATTTAATTCAAGAGCTTCATGGTGGTGGGCTTGGTGGACATTTGGAAAGATACAAGACAGTGGCAATTGTAGAAGAAAGATACTATTGGCCACAGTTAAAGCGAGATGTTGGAAATTTTGTGGAAAGATGTCAAGTAGCAAATGGGCAATCTCAAAATACAGGTCTCTATATTCCATTGCCCATTCCAGAGGCTCCATGAGAAGATTTGTCTATGGATTTCATTTTAGGATTACCTAGAACTCAAAGAGGTGCAGACTCGGTGTTTGTTGTAGTTGATCGATATTCAAAGATGGCTCATTTTGTTGCTTGTAAGAAAAATGCTGATGCTACCAATGTTGCCAATCTTTTCTTCAAGCAGATTGTTCGTCTGCATGGTGTTCCTAAATCCATCACTTCTGATCGGGACACTAATTTTTTGTCCCATTTTTGGAGGACTTTATGGCGATAGTTTGATACTTTTCTCAATTTCAGCAGCACCAGTCATCCACAATCTAATGGACAAACAGAAGTTGTCAACCGAACTCTGGGAAATCTCATTTGTTGTACCTCTAGAGATAAGCCAAAACAATGGGACGTGGCATTAGCACAAGCTGAGTTTGCATATAATAGCAAGGTTAATCGTTCCACCGGAAGGTCTCCATTTGCTATTGTCTATTGTCACCCACCAAAACATACCTTGGATTTGGTTCCTTTGCCAAAGCTACCAAGAAAAAGCATAGATGCTGAGAATCTGGCAAAAAGAATTTCCACCATTCAAAGGGAGGTCCGTCAGAATCTTGAGGAAGCAACTCTTAAGTACAAAGAAGCTGCTGATAAGAAAAGACGTCATAAGGTGTTCGAGGAAGGGGACCTAGTCATGGTTTATTTACGGAAGGGACGGTTTCCTATGAGAACCTATAACAAATTGAAGGACAAGAAGTATGGCCCTTACCAAATAAATCAGAAAATCAATAATAATGCTGACGTTATTGATCTTCCTGCTGACATGAACATGTCTCCTACGTTCAATGTGGCTAATTTGTTTGAGTATCATCCTTCTGTTGATGTGGTTTGCTATGAAGACAACTTAGGGACGAGTTTGTCTGAAGGAGGGGAGAATGATGTAGCACATTAATGAAAAGGTTTATGATCATTTTGATGATTAAATGTCATTCATGCATCTCATTAATCATCCCTATTTTAACCGCTAGTGCATTTATCTTAGGTTCTTGCATTACAATTATGTAGTCTTTATTTTGCATTTATGCAGCCCCTAGCCATATAAGGGAGGCTTGTTCCCTTAACTTTTCAATATTCCAATAATCAATTTACAGACTATCTTAAGTCTCTCATTGAAGAGTGCTAATTTCCTTGTGGATTCAAGGCTTCCTAGTAGAATACGAAGATATTCTTCTAGTTTCCGCTTCCATTCTACATCAGCTTGACACTTGGTTGTGTCATGATTTTTCAACCTCGCGTTTGTGTCATGAGAAAAATTGGTCCAAAAACGACATATGGACTCGAGACTTGAGACTTGAGAGTCAGATTAATAGAGAGACGACAATGTAAAAATCCGTAACTTTAGGGTTGTTTTCATCTATTTTGAAAAAAATAGGGACTCAACCATCACATACTCACACTACACGAGTACAAAATGTAATTGGCTCAAAGAGAAAAGAAAAAAGTATCGTAATGCCAGCTCACTTATCTAATTTTACACTCACTTTATGACTAAAATATAGATGACAAATCAATATACAGTGAGGTGAAAAAATTATAAGACAAATCGCACTTAGAATTAAAAAAGAAGGTAGAAACCCATATTATTATCCCAAGCGTGACTGAAAGTGAGAATCTAACCTGGATAGTTGGGCCAGTGTGATTGGTACCTTGACTGAAATTTCTTCACTTGTATGCCTAATTCTTATCTGCAATTTTTGCCTGCCATAGTACCAACCTACTTCTCATTTAGTAGGAAGGAAGGATTCATGTACACAAAGTAATCTGGTCAACCAAGCTAGGTACAAAAGTAAACTCTGGTACCAATTAAAACAACTAAGACAGCTATAAACCGCACCATGATAAAAAAAAATAAAGTTACCTTTTTATACAAGCAATAGTTGGAAATGGAGAAATTGAACTTGGTATCTCGAGCGTGAAGATAAATATTTTTAACTAATTGAGCTACAAATCTTTTGCAATGACACTATAATTATGTTTACAGGACTTAACAAGCAATGATATACAACAACTGAATGAAAAAGATGAAATCCAAGAACCAGATTGAATCATTGATGCATCTGCATATTGAGAGAGGGGGACAATGATCCAACAAGACTTTTTTGTTTTGAAAATCTGGAAAACGCTGCTTATTTTATTCATGTATTTATTCATATGGTTTATATATTCCATGTTACATGTTTACAGAGAAGAACACATATTCAGACTTCCAAGAAAGAAGTGATAGTCTTGAAACCATGATTCTCTGGAAGAGCTCCATTCCCTGGTCGGATCGATACAATAACTTCCAATCCTGGAACATAAACAAAAATAAAAATGTATCTTAAACATCAACGCCGGAAAAAAAAAATCTGAATATTAGGTGACCGTATTCATTCATCTTTTCTTTATTTCGTTCTTTACTTTTTACTTTTGTTATGTTGGAGCAACAGTGAACTAGAACGGGTAGAAAAGTGTGTAGCGACATGTAACCGGGTGTATACACCATCCTCTCAATAAGTGGTCACGTGCTAGTCAAGTGACCGGATTGTCGTGAGAAGAGGGTGTATGAACCTGGTTACATTTAACATTTCTCCAGAGGGGTGGGGGTAAATCATGGGCAACCCGTTACCTGCTGCCTTTGCAGCTGCAGCTTCTTGAAAGACATCTGTCACAAATAAAACCTCTGATGGTTTATCAACTCCAACTGATTGTACAATTTCAGCATAACTGCTACTTTCTCTTTTGTTTCTGCGAGAGAGCAAGAGGGAGCGAGATTTAGCTAGCTTGAAGTGAATCGGGAAAGCTGGAAGCAGATCACGTTAATGTTAAGTGGAAGCGTTTTTAAAAAGTAGAAAAGGATTCTGAGTTAATTTACCCCACTGTGGTGTCAAAAAATCCAGACAAATATTCTCTTAGGTCCCCATAATTTGAGTTACCAAATATAAGTCTCTGTGCCAACCTGCTACCACTAGAGTATATGTAGACCTGCCATACAAAATGTCAACAATGAAGGTATGACATCGAGGAATCAACATCAACTTCACCAATGAATTAAATCCAATTTGTCTGGTTGGCATATGAGTCAAAAACATCGGAAACATTAACGCTCGATAAGCTATATCTTGACCATGCACGCACCTTTATGCCTGAATCATGCCATTTCTTAAGAGCTTCTGGTACATCATCGAAAACTACTCCTGTCAATTCATTCTTTTCAAATCCAGTTCTCCAGATATGACCCTGCATAGCTAGAACTCAGCTATATCCCAAAACATACGCAAACATAGCAAGCAAATTCCTTCTAAAAATCCAAATTTGCTTACTTGCAACTGTTTCAAGGCAGTGATCTTCCGATCAGCTTTTATCATCAAGTCAACATTAGTAACCAAGGCTTGAACAACCTCCTCTTTCCCTGCATCATCAGAGGGGATGGGAACAGCACCAGCAACACCTTTTTCCAGGTCTTCTTGAACCTACAGTAAGAATGTAGAACTTTAAGTATCAATTCAAAGCGTCCAGCTTACTTCTATGATCTTCCAGTTACCTTCTAAATTTAACTCTTTAAATAAAATGTAATTAAACTGCTAGCCTGAGCCCACATTTATCCAAGTCAGCTCTATACAATTTCCAGTTTTATTTATAACAGGGATTAAAAGATTAAACTGTGGTTTGCTCACTTCAAACTAATAATATTCACATTCGTATCAAAAAGATTAATTACTTAAAAAAACCATTTTTTTCATAGCACACTGAAAAGTAAGGGGACTACTATAATTCTAAAGCAATACTATTAGCATGAAATTTTAATAAGTGGCATGGCAAAGCATCATGGTGCATTCACACATCATGTGGTGCACTACTGATCCATGATTAACAGCTGCATACTAATGTGGTTATACAGGTGTAAGGTCAACGAAACAGTACTCTTGAACAAAAAACTTGCCTGGAAGCGCAACAACTTTACGTCATCTTGAGTTTCTTCAGTGTCATATGTTGCAGACAAGTGCCTTCCAACATTATCGCGGGCATATGGAAAGAGAACATCAGTCACAAACGATATGGGAGTAGTAGTCCCCTCAATGTCAAGAACAATGCAACGCTACAAAAAAAAAAAAAAAAAATAAAGGAAAATCCATAAAGAATAGGAGGAAGAATACAGTTTATACAAGAAACCGGAAAATGCTAATTATCAAATTTCTCAACCAGAAGGCAATTTTTGCACTAAACCAAAACATATGTATAAAGAAACACAAAACTAAGGCTGAGTTCAAGGCCCAAGGTTTCCAAGTAAACTAAAGGACAAAGGAATTAGACAAGAGTCTAGAACCCTGAGAAATACACTTTAAACTTACTCGTGATGGCTCAGATTTATTATCTGAAGCTGCATTCCCAGCGTTCACAGATACGTTTCTGCAAATACCACTTCCTGAAACTCCTTTGACATTTTGTTTTATAGGACCATGGTTTGGTGTAGTTGGGTCCAAACCCAACTGATGAAGTTTGATAGCAGCTTCAAAGAGATAGTGATAACATTCAGCCTGAAAAAGAAAAAGTAAAAAATCTGAATTTGTAGAAAGCATGTAAAATGAACTTTTAGACCACTAAGAAGATAAAAGGCTCCATGCTTCAAGATCCATACATTAAACATCAATATATATTTCGCTAGAAAGTTCAGCACTCTAAACGATTTCAAGTCTTCCTCTTCTACATTCCTATTTCCCCTTTTTGTTTCTTTTGGCAAAATCTATCCATGCTTGAAGGGGACATTGGTATATCAACAGTAACATAAGCTTTGCCTCTTTCAGCAACCGGCATGAATAATCAAGTATGATACGGCACAAAAAAGGTCCAATCCCTAATGCGAGAAAGATGTAAGTGATTTACTATCTTTGACAATAACATTGAATGCATAACCATCAGGATCGTAAGCATCACATACTGCAAAATCAACAATTATCCCTAAGATACACACCTGAGTCTTAGCATTGATCCACGAGTCTCCCCATATATAGATCCCATGGTTACGAACAAGAACAGCTGTTGTTTTTGGGTAGGCTTCAATCTGTTGAACATGAAGGCAAGCAAAATACTCATCCACATAGAAATTCAAAGTTCAATTATTGATTTTTTTCAATAACAATCAAGCAATTACTTGGGAAACAAAAAACCTTATCCATCAGCAAAGCTAACAAAATGAAATGACAAAGGATTAAGTACATATTTGTGTCAGCATGAACTGAACAACAATATGTTACTGGGATGAAGTCCATCAGAATATTAGCTTTATGTCATCAAAAGTGGATAGAATTGTCAAACCAAAACCAAATTAAGTTTAAAACATGAACGTACAGCTTTGGCAAGAGACTCTGTGAGCTCATATTCATAGGCAGTGTTCTCTATTATAGGGACCACAAGCTCATCATAATAACCATGCCCTTTGATTCCTTTGATCATCTCCATATGGGTGATCTGCATATTTGTTTACAGAAACAGGAAAACCAACTATTAAAGGAGACAACCAGTTAGAGTAGGCAGGAATAATCACATAGATAAAAAGCAACACCCACCAGGGCTCCCCAAAGTTTGAAGCTACATATATCTATTAGAAGCTACAAGGTTCATTAATTTCCAAAAGATCTTCAAATAGTGAGTCAATATAATGAAGAAATATCCAACTTTTCAAGCAGGGGGAGGCAAACATTAAAAATGGGAAAAAAAATAAAGGATATTACAGCAATGAATAAAAACAAAAGGTCCCTGTGTTTATATTAATTAGCACTTGGTATATTCCTCGCTAATGGGTGCCAGGAGTAAAAACTTACTCGAAATTCTTTTGCATTAGGATTGATCATTGTTACAAGACAAGATTCCATCCCATGACTATGAATAACAGCTCCAGCATTACGCATCTCATATGCCTGGAAAACAAGGGAAATAAATATCAACTATTACTTTTCATAAGAGAGGCCTTGGTTTTTCCAAAAATTAAGCAAATGGTGAGTATTCATGAACCCCCAACATCCACATTTTGGACTCGTCATCAAATGGAATGAGTAAACACAGAGATACAGGACAACGGATCGTATTACAAGGTTAAAACAAATGTTTTAGTCAAATTTGCACGTGCACAGCTGCTGAAGTGCCTTCAAGAAGCAAACCGACCTTAAAAATATAGTAAATAGTACTTACTCAATATTAGTTAGAACATGTATCCCGAACTAACAAACAAAAAAGAAAACTAATTAAAGAAGGAGCACTAGCATCAAATATGGAACACAGAAACCACAACAATGCATTGACCACATTTTTAGTTAATGATAGAAGAATAAATAGTGTGAACAAAGAGAAACAGCTTATCAGATGGTAGCTCACATGTCCGCTACAGAATCTCAACAAAATACAACTTCTCTTCCCTTTTAGATATGAAGATTTCAAATTTGGCCAATAACTAAATTCCAGACTTCTATCCCAATTGACACAAATGCAGATGAGTCTTTGTGACCGTTTACATCCAAAATCATGTAAGGTTCAAATCGATCTGCATTGTACCTTGTAACTGAGATTCCTTGACATTTCTCTTCGCAAAATCAATCGCCTCTTGGCTACATTCTGATAGGGATCCAATAGCCATAAGCAATCAAAGTCTTCAAAAGTGATTATTTTGATTGCTAATGAAATGTAGGAAAAGATAATTGATCAAATTTCTTTTACCATCTTCAATATTTGGAGGAGTTAGGAACTACAGTCTCCACCTGGTTTAGCAGCTTTAGCATGCCAAAACCAATAGCTCCGGAAAAGGTACTTTGGTTGTAAAACTAAGATTTCATATTGTATTCTGTGAGTTAAAACTTAGAAATACCACCCCGTTGAGCCAACAAAGTTATTGCCCAGCTTACATAGCGTATAATATCAAAAGAACCTCAAAAGTGTTCATTAATGTCATCATCACATATTCAGACATCAACAGTAATTGTACAAAACTGGATCCGAGTCATTTCAAAGTTTTAAATGTTCAGACTGACTTATCCAAATCAAACATTAGTCGGAACTACTTTATACTATCTTTCGAACAAGAACTTTATGGTATTTATAAAAAGCACAAGAATTGATACCTTCATAAAAAGTGGACCACAATCAGAACACTTGGGAGGCTTATGTGGGTAGGGTTTAGGAGATGGAGTACACAAGACAGACCCATTCGGAGATAACACATACATGTCCTCTGGTACCATTCTCTCCTTCTGAACGCCTACACATTGAAAACACATGAAGACGTGAGCCAGAAACAACATAGAAGAACACGTATTGAAAATGAACCTAAAGTTACAATGAATAAACTATCCTGTTTAGCATTTTAAAAAAAAAACCTACATAGCAAACATATTTTGCCTTTAAGCTTGAAAGATGCATATCTACAAACAACCAAATATTAACAAGCACAAAACGAACCATGATAAATATGAAAAGAAATTGGATGAAATGGTGAATTTACTAATCCCAATTGCTGAAATGATCACTTTCAGTAAATGATTGATACGTCATTAATGTTTGATATGTCATTATTTCCGCCAATTTCCCAAAATGAAATCTCACTAATCAAACAGCCAACCTGTCGAGCTCATACTAGAAAAACACAGTAAGTAACTAATCAACACAAAACAAACCCCACAATTAATTTATATACCAAGCAACACAGAAGAGCCAAAAGATTCAACATTTAGCAGAAATTACATTAACCCAGAAAGCAAACAACCAAAAGAACAACACAAAACACAAACTTTAGGAAAATGAGCAAAATCCATGAATACCCAAAAACCCCAAAAACTCAAAAATGAAACTAAACGATTACAGAGAGAGGAAAGAGAGAGAAAGAGAGAGAGATACCAGATGGAGACATGACTACGAGCTGCTCGGGCTTAGGAATAGAGTCGTCGTGCACTTTGATTGTGATGCTGCCGCCGGTCCCTGAGACCCATCCGAGATTGTAGAACTGGCGGCAGAGGTCGGATATCAGAACCTTGGTGTCGCTCACTGCTTTGCCTTCCAAGTAGGCCTGCGACGTCGTACCGAGTTTCAGTCCGTTCACTCCCACTGCTGCCATTGCTGGTCCAGAGAAAGAAACTGTGAACCTGTGATTGGTGTGCTTCAATACTAGGCTAAAATAAACTGTGAACCTCTTCTTTTGTATCCGTGTGAACGTATAACTCATCGAAGGTGAAACCTTTGCTTTCGTTTTAGTAGGAGTAAAACAAAGACAATTTCTTTTCGAAAGAATGTTTTTTTTGTTACGTATTACTATTTTATGAAAGAGAAATACTAAAGGGATTTTCTCAAACGTGAGATTTTTTGTGTATTTTTATACATTTAATTTTAATTTCTTAATTTTTGTGTTAACATTATAAAATAATGTGTCAAAAAGATGAGGTGATGAAGAGTTCATAAAGAGTCCTGTTTTGAGATAATCTCCTTAGTATGTAGTTAAAAATGAGCACAGATGGCAAATTGTAACATTGTTTGAAGTTTTTGAATAAACGATAGTATCTATACTAAAGAAATAGGGAACATTGTAAGTTTGAATTGTAAATTATTAAAAAAAAAACTAATGAAAATAGCTTGAAAACTTTGAATTTTAATAATAAAGACAAAATAAAGAGTAAACTGAATAGTACCAGTATTGACTTTTTAGTGTAAAAATGTGGTTTTTCGTTTAAGTGAACAGTACCAGGAGCTTTTCGTTAAAATTCTCATTATTAAATGGTGCACAAAACTAGAAAAATTGAAGTGCCATTTGTGCAAATTTTTCTTCCTTTTTGTATAAAATTACTTTATTATACCTTATTAGAAATAGTGAACTGTTAATTTAATCCCTGAATTATTACCTAAGTAAAAATTAGGTCCTTAAACTATTTTTCAGAAAAAAGTAGTCATTGAATTATAAAAATTTGCCAAATACATGCTTAATATTATATTCGAATATACTATATTCAATTTTCCGTTGATTTAAGTCACGTTACTTCCATGTAATACACATTGGAGAGTAGTTGGTAATTTTTCATAAAGACATAGTGCATGAAGTTAACTTTGGACAGTAAATTAAACATTAGATTCAAAACATATATGAAATGTTAAGGGCTTATAGAAGAGAAAATGATGATATTACACTTTAAAGTGTGTTAATTGACTTAAGTTGATAAAAAAATTGACTTAAGTTGACAAAATATTGAATAAAATAGCTTTGAATAAAATAGTACGGATGAAATTAGCAATTTTTAATGAATTTAGGGACTTATTTTATCGAAAAAATAATTTAAAGACTTAATTTTCATTGAGGTAATAATCTAATGACGAAATCGGGACTTTGCCTTGTTAAAAATTCTACTTCAATTTATAAAGGAGAATTAAAATAGGCATGACTCATGCCATCTTTCCACATCACCACATATGTACAGTGGCTGCTATGACTTACAAGATAACTCAAGATGAGTTCAATACTAAATTATTATCACAAGTTCATTATGTGATTTAGTTCAATTTCACTTGGAAGTAAGAGGTCTTAGGTTCGATTCTCGCAAAATGCGAGTTTAAACTACATTATTGTTAACCCATTATGAGACTGAGCACCCACCCTCCTCCTTAGTGTAGATAATATCGTTTGTTAAAAAAAAAAGTTCAATTTCACATCCCTTTAACGTAATAATTACAAATCAAAAGAGATATCACTAGATTGTCATACTAAGGCCATCTCCAACCGAAGGGTCCAGAGGGCCAGAGGGCCGAAAATAACCCGAAAATTGTCTCCAACCGAGGGCTAGGCCAAAGGGCTCGTGGAATTTGAGAGGGCCCCACGAAATCTGAAAGGGTTGGAGGGCTGGAGAGCTGGCTACATGTAGCCAGCCAGCCAGCCTGGGGCTGGCCAAAAAAATAATTATTCCTGTCGGTTATAACCGACAGGAATCCGTAAGCTAAAATTCAAATGCAACGGCTTGCTGACGTCAGCTAGCCGTTGCATTTGATTTTTTTTTTTTTAACAGTTTTATTATTATTATTTATTTACAAATTTTTTCCTATAACTTCTATTTCACAAAATTTGTTTCATTTTATTTTAAATTCTATTTTTTTTCCTATAATTTCTATTTCACAAAATTTGTTTCATATATTTTTTTAAATTATATTTATTTCCTGTAAATTCCTAAGCCATTATACCACATTAAATTAAATTAAGTAACATGAAATAACATTAAACAATATGAAACGACATTAAATAACGAGCCCTATGGCTCTCGGTTAGAGACTGTTTTTTGTGACAGGGCTAAAACAAGCCCTATGGCCCTTTGGCCCTCGATTGGAGACAAAGGCAAATATGATCATGTACTGTTTATTAAAATATTAATTTCTTGGAGAGCCAAAGGTCTAAAATGAGCCATCTGGCCAGCTCTCGGTTGGAGATGGCCTAAGTGGATTGTATAGTCATATTATTAGGAGCCAATCAATTTATAATTGTAAGGAGGTTATTACTTAATAAAGGCGTCACTATGAAACTTATTTTTTGACTCAGTAGTGAAGTTTGTCAATTTTCAAGATGTACACATTGGCAAAAGAGAGAACCTAGTCTCTAAAGTAGCTAAATACATGTATGCAGTGTTCTCTTTAATGCGTCAAGTTTCATGCCAATAAACTATAGACATGCTTACTGGTAAAAAAAAAAAAAAAGCCCCCTAGAGATGCTTGAAAAAATTTGGCATTTAAGAACAAGATCTTCATTTTGACGAGTTGTTACCTACTTACAAGCTCAAGGAAGTAGTATCAACTCCAAGGAATAAACCGTTGTCTCATACCACTTTAGATAAATATTTCACTTCATCTCAAATTTTAGGGTGTGATATCCACACGCCGTTACTACTTCTCACACATCATTTTAATTTTCGGCCATCGTAACGGATAAATTAGAGAATATCAAATGACAAAAATTAACAAAGAGTGTATGAAGAGTAAAAAGGGATGTGTGGACACACCCCTAAATTTTAATTTGTGACAACATATTTTTGGACTTGTTGACAATTATTACTATGTGAATGAAGTTTCTTAAGACGAGACCTAAAAAAATTATAAATAACCAGTCAAAGTTGGGTCCAAAACTTATTATGACTAGATGAAGGTTATTCCTATATAGGGTATCATTTTTATATAATATTTACAATATTATTGTATTCAAAATTAAGAGATCTTCAATGATATTCTTGTAAATGACTAATTTAAAATCAATTACTATGGTTAACACATTATTCGACTTAACCTAATTTCATACTTCCTCAGTGTAAATAATATGTCTTTGGTTCAACCTTTATGCATTAACAAGTTTAAAACTAAATTATTATTCCCTAATTGTGTGACTTAACCCCCCCTTTTTTTTTATTTATTATTATTATCAAAAAGTAATGGTGGGGCGTTTGGCTGTGGACATTGGCTGCAGTGCTTACTCCTATCCCGGATAACATCCCATTCTGTGTTTCTAGTATACAGTACATTATCCAATTCCAACCCAAAAATCACCTCTCCAAATTACAAAGCCAAAAGTCCCTCCGTCCCTCCGTCCCTCCGTCCCTCCCCTCATCCAACCATGTCAGGCAAAGACCGTATGCTGAAGAGCCTCAAGAAGTTCGCTGACTTTCATTACAAAATCTTCACGGATAAATATGGCCAGCAGCTCACTGACATTTTCGAGTTCCCTATCAAGCTTGTCCTTTCTCCTTTCACTCTTGCTTTCGACATTGCCGGCTCTGCTCAACGTGGGTTTGGCGTTCCTGAGTTGGTGTCCAAGCTATCTTACATGTCAATCTTTGTGAGTTCTTGCAATTCACGAAATTTTATCACTTGGGAATTTTTCTGTCTCTGCAGAGTTTGAGAATTTAGCTGCTTTTTTTTACTTTTCAGTGGGAGTTTTCGCTGTTATTAGGTATCTGCAAATGGGTCAATGGTGTTTTCTGAGTTTAGGGGATATAAAGACTGGATTTTGGTAGAAATTAACAGTTGTTTTGGGAGGTTTGTGTCATTTGGGAAATTGGGTCGATGGGTTTTTGTTCAATTGTTATTGGGGTTTGTGTGGATTTTTTTGGCGATGAATGTAGAATCAATTGGTGAATGTATAATTTGATGGAAAAGTTGAATTACATTTGTAGTTTAGTCAAATAGGTTGTGAGGTGGTGCTGCTACTCTTGGGAACTTGCATAATACTGAATGGTTTTGTTCTGTTTTGGTTTCCTTTACGTTTCAGGCAGTTGCTACTTTAGGAACTTATGACATAGCATTAGAGATGGGAAAGAAGGTGATATGTCAAAGGTAATTTTCATTATCTGTTCACTTTTCCTGGCAGTCCTTATCGTTACTTGTCTTTATTTTCTATGCTTGATATTGTAGTGCCTAGCACCTTTATAGTTTATAGTTTCACTATATATATACATGTACATATGCATATATATGCGTGTGTGTGTCTGTGTTTGTAGATTGATCATCTGACAAAAAACGTGCTAAACTATAAAGAAAATGAAAATTATTATGCATTGATGTACAAAGGTGCTTCCTTTCTATCATTTTATAGTGTACTACTGTTATTGTACTAGTCACCATTCTCTATCATTGAGAAGCAATTCGCACACAACAATTTAGAACATTTTATGGGAAAATTTCAAAACCATGGTAGTATTCATGGTTGCTCTCTAAGCTGCCATATTTGGTGTAAAAGGATCTGGCTGTGAATCTCCTTGGTGAACTTGATGATGTTACTACATTCATAGTTTATTGAACTTGGATGATTTCTTAACTGCTGTCTTGAAGTGCAGGAACTGTGGAACCTGCAATGGTTGGCAGGCATTGCGGTGTACCATGTGCAGAGGATCAGGGAGGGTGCAATACCAAGTGAAGAATTACACCTTGAGAAGGTAGACTTCCATCCATTTAGATTTTGGTCCCTATGTCTGGAAAACATGGTAACTCTATGAGTTATAATGTGCTCTCATTTGCCACAAAGTGGAAAGACTTTTAGCAAAAATGGAGGGAGATTTATCAAATACGTAGGATACATGATTCGACAACCATTTTCTTGAAGTTTTAACTAGCCAAATATGATGGAAAAAATTCTAAGTTGTGCTATAATGTTTGAATAGCATATGCCTAGTGAGTCCAACAAATGGGCTAGAAAATCTCCAGTCTTGCCAAAATCTGTACTGGGAATATGAACTTGATTAGAAAATTTGACTCTGTTAAGAGCTTCTTATGGGTCTCCTGGTGTAGTCCTTCAAAACCAAACTATGGCTATCATTCTAAAAAATGGGAGTCCATTGGATTGCTGGAATTTATTATATTTCTAGTCAAATATTTGAGATGTTACTAGCATGTCAGAAACAAACGTCTTGCAATGTGATTTCTGAAACTAAATATAGCTCTGCTGTACTGTTTCTCCTTGTTACTGTAGTTTCAACTTTCAGACAATCAAGATTGGTAGTTAATGCTGGATTAGTTGGAAATATTCTTTTTATCTTTGGTTTGCAGTATGTTTCGTCTACTTTATGGTTATTGTTTATAAATATTATCGTGCAGTGAGTTCTTTATCCAACCATACCAATATGATATTATCTTCGTGAATTTTATTTCTCATATGAATCTTTATGCAGTGGAGAGAAGGCAACAGCTCAATGTGTTGCAGATGCCATTGCTGATAATCGGGCTGAGTTGGTTCATCTTCCATCCGCCATAAATCTTGATGCACCATTGCCATCTAAAGAGTGCCCAACCTGTGATGGCACGGTAAACCTTTTGGTCCCACGTAATTTGACTTAGTTACATATATTTCCCACTGTATCAAACTCATAATCAGTATTTATATCCAAAGCATGCGGGTTACCTTCTCACAAAACTGAAGATCCGAAGTCATAAACTTGACACGAAATATTTACTTTATTTCAGGGTGTGATGGGCTGTCCTGAGTGCAAGGACAAATTACAAGTCAGAATCTCTGCAGATGATGTAAGCTATTTTTTCTTACATTGATCTGAGACTCATAATGTTCCAACTTGATCTTCACTTTGTGCGATGCATAATTCAACACTAATTTGTGAACTTGCCTCTTGTTTCCTAAGACTAGAACTTAGCAATTGATAGTTCCAATTACTTGTAGAGTTCTCAGTACATTAGTTGATTTACTGTTAGAATATTTGGAATTGGTTTAATATGTTTCAGAAGGGCAGTGTGTTATTTCAAGCAAACTGTGTCAATCATTCAAAAGGAATTGTTTGACTACAATGATACAAATCATACAGTCCATACCCATTCAACTGGTTAAGAATAAAAAAGCTCTAGTCAATAGTCATGTTACTTTTATTTTGTTTTATCTTCTCAAAGTTGAGTTTAAAGAAATTGTGGTATTATTTAATCACGCTCTCGTATCTCATTGATTCATTCTTAATGATGCTTCCATCCTCATAGGTTCATGTTTTTTTTTTTCCTCACAGATCATGGAGCCTCCATGGAAGGCCTACAATGTTCTGAGGAAGATGGACTACCCCTATGAGGCTAGTATCAATTTTTGTCCTATGCGACATGCTTTTACTTTTAGTGGGTTTTATTTTGACAAGTATAATTACTTAGCAAGAGTAATTTATAACAAGCTCCCATCTAAGTTTATGACACCATGAAGCAATTTTTCTCCCACCACTCCTTAACTCTCTCTGAAATACCGACATTTAGACCACGTGCAACATGAGGGGGCCTTTCCCTTCTGCAGTCCTCCCTAATTCAACAGAAGAGGCCCCTGATGAACACAGAATGAACTTATTTATTTTCAACATTGAAGACAAAGTTTGATTATTAAAGTACAGCATCTCTGAATTCGTTTTGGTTGCCAAACGATTTTAGGAATATCTTCTTGAATCTGAATACAGTAAATATAGTAAACTTATTTCAAGTACAGGCTCTCTGGCTGCAGCGATAAAAGTTTCGCTTATAGTTTATTCTGCGAAAGAGTCAAATTTGGTGACTGTTGTGGGCTTAGCCTTGCTAGAGAAGATACTTTGTGTCTGAAGATAGTCAATCTCGTATTGGATCTTTTAACTTTTGAATATAATGATTTCATTGTCAAGTAACTATCAAGGAATTAGAGCTCCATATTATCAAGCATGTTTAGTCTTCAGATATGGTATTCATTTTTGTTGTTAGGTCAGCTGCTAGAGGCTTCGTTCTGCTCATTGTATAAACATAGATCCACAAACTAAGGAAAGTTTAGATACTAGTTTTTATCTAATTTTTTATTAACGATTTTGTTAATTGTTTCAGCATATAGTTCACAGCATGAAAGATCCCAGCATCGCTGCATTTTGGCTGTTTACCTTGCCTCAGGTTGTGGGGGGTTTCGACTTCGATGATGATATCAAGAAAAAAATTTGGTGGCAATACAAGGTTTACAATTTATAAATACTGTATCAAAAGTTATACACATCCTTACTTTTATGTTGTTTCTTATCATATTGTGATGGCAACATTCCCATGTATTGTACTTTAAAGATATTAGACCAGTACAAGAAAAATGTGAGCTTTACCTTTGTTTTTGTGAAAGATGCGACTTTTTTCTTAAAAAAAAATTCCTACACATCCTTGTTACCTTATTGCTCAATATCCCACTTTACATTAACATTTATTATTTACAATACTTTATTAAGCAAGACTGCAGCAGTACCTTACTATAATTATCTATTCATCTATTTCCTTGTTTCCTGGTTCTTTTTGGTTTAGGAATCTATGCGGTATGATCAACTTCGTGATGTGGTGGCCAAGCGAAAACCTGGCTGGGAGCAGTTGCAGGAAGTAAGAAAATTTGTGCATATAACCAGTTCAGTTAACGGGCTTGGTTTTTTTGTATTTATATTGTTTGTTGACAAAACATCTCTTGAAAAGTTTATAGGAAACAAGTTTAGGATTCTTCTATTGGCCTTTTGGTCTCCCTTTAACAACTCTTCTTTTCTTATTTTTAGAAGAAAAAAAAAATCGTAATGAAGCTTCAGCTCTTAATGTCGTATAACAGTGATTAGTCTATTGTAAATTTTGTTCTTACTGAGGGAACATCTTAGTTCCATCTGCTTCATACTATTTCCATTTGTTCAAAGATGGATTCATATGTTGATAATTGAACTCTCGTACATTTTAAGAGTGCATTGTTTCTGCAATTTTCTGTAATTTGTTTCTTGAGAAAGATATTTGATATGAATTTGCTCATCATTGATAGGCCTTGATCTCCATAGATCCTGCTCGAGCCAAGGAAGATCCTGTTATTGTGAAAAATATCCCTTACTATAAAGCAAAAAAGGCCCTTGAAACAGAAGTCATGAAACTTGATCCTCCACCAAGGCCGCAAAATTGGGGTGTAAGCAATCTATCTCAATCAATATAGTAGTTTAAGTATTGAATGGTACCAGGCAGAAAAAGGAAGATGCTCATCATACTTCGGATAATTATGATCTAACAGTGGAGCATTGGCAGGAACTGGACCTTCCACTGAATGCATCTTCTTGGAGCAAGGAGGACCTCAAAAATCCTGAAAAGTTCTATGAAATGACTGTTCTTCTAAATGCTCAAAGAGAATTGGCTGACAAAATTTTGGATGCGCAGTGGGAGACTAGATGGCGACAAGAAAGGGTTAGTAACTTATAATGTTATGTAGCTAAAAATGAAGTCTGCTTTGCCCTTTCTATTTCTTAATGAGTTTAGTAAATCTATAGGAAATGAAGCACATAGAATATATCAATATAACGATCTCATAGACTAAAATTTTATACGAGGCACACAACTATGGAGGCCATCTTTTCCTGCGATCGCTTTTAGTTTTTGCCACGAACCATTGTTTTCAGTGCAATGACGTAATATATCCATTTTGATGGTCAGTTGAACGAGATGTTGGAGGAGAAGGTACGGCCGTACATGCAGAGTATTGACAGTGGGACCCTCTCCCAGCCTATTATATTACAATTACAAGATCAGAATCAGAAGGTTTTACTACTCTTCCCTTTTCACTCTTTTATTAGCTCTTGGCGAGCATTGAATCTGAGTGTAAATTACAGAAGTGCTTATTTGATGAATCCTAGTATCCTATTACCCAATCAAGAAAGGACACGCCTTATATTTCCCTTTCCATTCCACTTAAGCTACAATCCGACTCTCAAATTAACATCAAATTAGACTAGATTGTAATAGAAGTGTTGAAATTGACTGTGACATGTAGTACTGGAATTGCATACTAAGCTTAACGGTCTTGCGTGTCCAAATTTTGTGTTATTTGGATGATCTCCATTATTGAACGTCCATTAGGCTTCTTTTCATTATTGAACGTCCATTAGAGAGCTCCATTTAGTACTTTATGGTTCGGCTGTTTAAATACGGGTGAAAAGCTATTTTGCCTCAACTAATCACTGTACCGGTACCCCATACTATCAAGTCCGTTGGTATCCCAACTGTGAAATGAAAGTTCTAAGATTTTTTTTTGAGTCCTACTTGGGTTTCCATACAAATTCAAGAAAGTGCCTTCTAGCTTTTGTCAATCTTAGTTCACGGGTGGTGAACCTTAGGACCACATGTTTCACTTTCAACACATTGTTTTCATGCTGCATTGGTTCTGATCTATGAAAATCCTGCTTTATTAGTTTTGAAAATTGAGGTTTCACCTTGTGCTGATGTGTACATTTATGTAATCCAACAATGCTATAACTCTGTCTCATGCCTTGCAGAGGACCCGACAACGGAGATGGTGGTTCTTTTGACGATACTTTCAGCCATTTTTGTACCCAGAAAGCACCACAGATCACGGCTTGTTCTTTTCGTTATGTATGATTTTGTGGCTACACTGCTTTCTTCTATATTAGTTTACTTCCCCTTATAACTCAGCTGCTTAATCTCATGTATTTTTGAGCCTATTGGGACATCACTTGATGTAAATGAGGAGAAAATGGCTATCTACGAGGAGCAAAAGTTCAGTTTTTTTTTTTCTTTTCCTATTGTCCATGAGATTGAACTCGAGACCTCCTCGGAGATTGAGTGTCACTTGGGCCAAAAGGTGATTGACAATGTTTAATTCTTAATCTTCCATCATATTGTGAATAAACCGAAACAACGGACCAATTATGAGAGTGAGCTTGTTGTAGCGGACGTCTCTCAAACAAAAAGTGAGCCTTCTGCATGAACGTCCCACCATGCAAGCCCACATTTTGTTTGAGAGCTATTGCATATGGTTTTCCGTACTCTGTATGCAAGAATTATCTCGTTCTTGTTGGAAATCAACTTTCATATACGAGTATACTGTGACGTTTCGTCTCAATAAGACAATACTCTTAAGTCTTCAGGCACATAATTTTTGTGTCATCGATACGAAATTGCAGTGGCGGTCTATTATGCAAGACTGGACGGACAGGACACGCACGATTCAGCGGTTTCTCGTTTTTTGTCGGTCTTCCCCCCTCCCGTAATTGTCAAGAGCAGGACAAGTCACCGTGTTGACGTGTTGTGTGCGTTAGACGTCGACTTGTATTGCTTAAGATATAAGCAACTGAAACACATCAAGTTCTGTCCTAACATTTTGTCAAGGCGTTCAGAAAGAATATGTCGACGGACTCACTCAAAACCAAATTTGATTTGACAATGCTATTTGCTACCATGCAGCTAACAAATGAAAAAAATAATTAAAAAATTGACCATTTTTACATTGTTATTGAGAAGATTTATCCCAGAAATTTAAGTTGTTAGGGAATTGACCAATAATGTATATCAAGCTTACGTCCTTGATGCTCATTTTCTGATCCACTTTGCATTGAAAAGGCACACCGACGAGTGAGAGTTAAACATATATAAAGAAATGAGAGATGAAGATCAAACTCAGGATATCACGTAAAAAATGTCATGATACTATATTAGACAACTGCTCGGATCAAAAGCTCAAACGTCAGGAAAGGGTTGCTACATCAAGGGTCTGATCAAAACTATATTGGTCATACATCGTATGTAGTGAAAGAAATTATCTGAATCAAGGTTTCCAAAGCTCAAACGTCAGGAAAGGGTTGCTATATCAAGGGTCTGGTCAAACTATATTGGTCATACATCGTATGTAGTGAAAGAAATTATCAAAATCAAGGTTTCCCCTTCATTTGTATGGGCTATGTTAACACGGAGGATAAATTTTCTTGCTAGTTTAGTCAGAAACCTAACTCGGAAAGGTAAAGTAATGGACATGACTGTCCAATCAGTTTCATCTCTTAATGACAAGAAATTTCCACACAGATTGGCTAGGAATTGGATCCTCTTCTCAGCACAAGTTCAGGATCCTTCTGATCAACCCACGTGAGATGTTAAATTTTGATCCAACGATTACAATTATTATAATTTTTAAAAGAATCTTCTGTTTATAACTGTTAAATCAAAATCAAACGAATTACGTGGATTGATCAAAAAGATCCTGAGCACAAGCTCAGAAGAGGATCCAATTCCGATTGACTACTAATATGTGGGTTTGAATAGAAATTTAAGGAGTCAGTCAACTCTTGATTAGTCCAAGTCTCTTGTAACATCCTCTCTTCCGGCAAAAGTTCACATTAACATTAAGCTCCTAATACTAATCTAATTTCAACAAAAGGACAACTAAACTCTCTTCTTCCATAATGAATTATTACGCCCGAAATAGACCACTCCACTAATCTCATCCACGTGAAATTTCGTGTGCGGTTTCTTTCATACTTTAACATACTTTAAATCTGTGCTCTACCTTCAGTTTGAACAAAGTGCAAAAAGTCGACATATATTTCTTTTTTCAATATACATTAACCTAGTGAAATATTCAATTTAATTCAATACTAAGCATCAAACAAGACCTAATAAGGTCTTTTACCAGAATCCGGTTCCTCTTTGGATCCTGTTTGTATGGACTCTGAGGATCCATCAATCATGTCCGTTTATCGGTATATCATGCGGTTATAAATTATTTTAAATAAAAAATTAAACACAAAGAGTACTTGATAAAAATTGATAGCACGATGTATGATAAACAGACACAATTTACGAATCTCTAGAATCCTCACCAAAAGGATTTGGAGAGGATCCGGATTCCTTTTACTAATCTAATTTCACGAAAGGACAAATGGATTCTCTCAAAGGATTTGGATCCTCTCCGAGGCAATTGATTGGGATTCTCTTGATCAATGTTAGCAACGGTTACAAATAGGAAACCTTCTAAAAATTATAATAATTATAATTGTTGGATAAAAATCTAACAATCTACGAACACTGATCAGGAGTATCCGACCAGTTGCCTCTCGGAGATGATTCAAATCCTCTCTCAAATACACAATTTTGAAGCTTTATCAATATTGGTTGGAAGAAACATTTAACATCACTTAATTGATAAAGTTAGTCCCATCGTCCCAGGTGTCATATGCATTGAGGAACATGTCATCGGTTGTCATCTCTACAGATGGACTAGTCTGTGGACATATGTAGAGCTCGACTCCCCGTCACATCTTTCTTGTATTTTTCTTGCCGACAAAAGCAAATCGATCGCACTTGTCCGCAGATTCATCACCTATCTATTCCATGAAAATGAAGGCCTAAGTTAGGATAATCTATGTTTTAAGGCCTCAAGCAGAAGGATAATCTAGAAGGCTTATTTTTCTAAATTATTGATTTAAATTACATAATAAATAAGATTTTTTTTTTCTTTCTGTTTAGCGATTTAGTTTAAAAGTAATGCTACACTTTTGTAATTTTTTATATTATATTTGTATAATCATCCTAATGGAAGCAGGACTCATTGACACATGGATTACATTTCTTCTAGAAAGAGTAATTCAAATATAGTATGAAAAATATAGATATACTAGCTTTTTTATTAGCTTAATGAGTACGTGTATATAACATGATAAAGTATTTATCGAAAAATATTGCAAACGACAGATATGACTGGTCATGTAATGAATATAAATCACACAAGCTACAAGTTTCTTACAATAGCATCATGTTTTATATAAAAGTGTATTCAATCGGATTGTAAAGAATTTTTATGGAGTTATAAATTCATATAGACTTTGAGTTGTATATCCCATGAAATCAAATTGCGACCACATATTCCTAAACTTTTAAAGAAAACTAATGAAAAAAATTTGAAATTTTTGAGTTTTAATAATAAAGATAAAATAAATGGTAGAGTGAATAGAACCAGGATTGACTTTTTAATGTAAAAATATGATTTTTCATTAAAATAAATAGTACCGTAAACTTTCCGTTAGAACTCTCAAATTTTTATAGACTCATTTGAATTCATGATTAAATATATCCGAGTTTTTGGTGGACTTTTATTAACTCCTTCGGATTGAATTCACTATCATCTTGTCAGACTTCAGTTATATCGAAGAAAGAAGGCGTCAAACTTCAATCCATTTGTGCGGTTCCATTTATTGATTTTCCACGAACGAAGGGACGGTCGCTCACTGCTTTAAATCAATTTATAATATAATACTCGACCATTTTTAGTTTTTAAAAATTAAAATTTAAAATCTTGTTTGGTAAATAATTTTTATTTTTATTTTTTTTCAAATTAAAAATTAAAAAAGTGAAAACTCTCAATTCAAATTGTTATTATTCGACAAAATTTCAATTTTTAATTTTTATAGATAGAAAAATAAAACTTAAAAACAAAATAATTATCGAATTGCGACTTAATAACAAATTAGCTTCCAGTCAATGGTGAGGTTCGGTAGTCCCAACATCCAGAGCCACACATACAAATTTGAATGCCCTCACAAACACGGAGGCAGATTGTTTGCCCTCTTGTTTGGGTACCCTTTCTATCTCTTCCTATTTGTGCAGTCACGGTTAAACAACGTCAACATTTTATATTTCTATTGTTTTTTGTTTTATTATCTCAATAAAAAAATCAATATAAAATATTAACGTGGCTTAACGTAATCGCATAAAATAGAAAGGGATGGAAATGACTTCCAAACAGGAGGGCAGACAATCTCCCTCCCACAAACAATTGTAGGGACGAAAATCAAATATGAAATGAGTAGTGCTCATTATATTTGATAGGTCCCCCTCCCTCCCCTTCCCTGAGGCTATTCGTCTGAGGTTTAATTAATTGCAGATAGACACATAACAAAGATTTTATTCTGTTTCAGTATAGAAATTCTGAATTTTTTTAACTGTTAAATATTTGATTTTTTATTATGATTTTAATAAAAAATTTCACGGTTAAAAAGTTTAAGTTCAAAGTATCAAATACTCCGAAGCATTATAAGAAATTAAACATAATACCCAGCAAAAAGAAGCGAAGAGAAAACTAAGAGATATAAACCCTAAACCCTAGTTCAAGCAATTGTGACTCTTAAATATTTAGAAAACTAGTATATAATTAAGAAACAAAGTTGAAAAATCAACCAAACCAACTTTTGATTTTTGTTTTTGGTCAATTCTTGACCGACTCATGCATTCTTGTGAAGATTAGTATCTCAAGTGCTGTACACGTGTACTTGGTCAATGTGTATGGTCAAAATTGCGATCCATTTTTTGTTCAAAATAAAAAAATAAAAAAATAAAAAAAGAAAAATTTCGTGATCCATTTTATTTATATTCTTCAATTAGCACTACTATTTATGCATGTGGCGCGGAGGGTTGAATAACTTTAGTAGATAATTACAAATTTACCACTTAAAATGCATGTAGCGAGTATTCATGCAGCTCTACCCACCGACTTAAATCTAATAGAAAACCAAAATTACAACGTGATTGGCTAGCATTAGTATGTATTTAGCAAATCATCGTGTGCTTGTGGTTACAAAGTAAGGTAAAATTCTTCATAGTTTTTCCAAATTCAGAAAGGATGGATAACCATGTCGGTTGTTCCTTTTTTTTT
This sequence comes from Pyrus x bretschneideri, assembly GCF_019419815.1. NCBI lineage: Eukaryota > Viridiplantae > Streptophyta > Magnoliopsida > Rosales > Rosaceae > Pyrus > Pyrus x bretschneideri. Next base: position 978,303 of record NW_025999557.1, read on the forward strand.
GAACTTAAATTTTTTTTTTTTTTAAAAAACACAAATCATCATCTAACAGTGGAGATGATCATAATTATATTGAATAAAATAATATAAGTATAGTAGCCAAATTTCAGTTACAGCAGCACTACGAATAAAATAAAGAATAATACTTGCATTCTTTTGGAGAAATGAACTTGTTTCTCTATTCACAAACAACGAATCTTCACCGGATAATTTCATAATCGGAACTCTTCAATTTTATAATCTTCATTTGAAGATTATCCTTATAAAAATTATTCACATCAGAGATGATAATTATCTAAATGTATCAAATAAATTTATAATGTAAATACCAAATAACATATTTATGACGGTTAATCTATTTGATAGATATGAATAATTAAATGATATATAACTCAAATAATTTTTGTAAAGATGATTCTCAAATAAAGATTAAAAAATTAAATGGTTCTTATAATGAAATTTTTATCGTGAAGATACGTAAATTGCAATTAAACGATTCTAATAATGAAATTTTTACCACGAAGATACGTAGATGGTCCTTTTCAAAGTTAAATCACGAAGTCATTGCATCACAGGAGTCGAAGAAAATATTGAATATGGAAAACAACAAAAGGGTTATGCGGAAAATGAATTGATCAAGTTTTACTTTGAAGGGTTAAAAAAAAAAAAAAACCAAAATCATATCGATAATTCTATAATAAATCATATTATTAAACTAGGATAAACAAATACGAATTAACCCGACCGAAACAAATTCTCTGTTGAGTTCTAAGGTATAAAATGAAAAATGATAGAAAATTAACTAATTAACAAAACATCCCCCAATAAATCATCAAATTAAATAAACCCCTCACACTATCTTTATTTATTTATTCCCCCGTAATTTCAACCCTGCACAAATCCATTTCATGAGAGCGCCACACTGACCAGAACAACAGCCAAAGACACCAACACAATCGAAGGATCCGCTACTCCACGTAACGCTCCATTATTTGACGGGGGAGTCGCTTCCTGGGACCCTGGTGGCGGAGAAGTAACACTTCCCGGCGGGCCCGCAGGCTGGCCGGATGGAGTAGGTGTAGCCCCCCCAGGCACGCCAGATGGGGTAGGTGCGGCCCCCTCCGGAGGCGGTGCGGGTGGAGAAGTAACACTTCCCTGAGGTGTGGGCCCCCCAGGCACGCCAGATGGAGTAGGTGCGGGCCCCTCCGTAGGCGGTGCGGGTGGAGAAGTAGTTGGAGTATAGCCTGACGCCGGAGCTGGCACCGGAGATGATGTTGGAGTGTTGGTTGACGGAGCTGGAACCGGAGAGGTTGACGGCGACGGCGACGGTTGTGATGACCCTGGCCCTGGTGAAGCAGATGGAGGAGTTGTAATCACTGGTGATGGAGATAGAGAGACCGGGCCTCCAGCAGCTGGGGGTAGCCCGGGCCCTTGTGGTGGGGACGCAGCAGGAGGGTGGTAGGGCTGCGGAGGAGCGGTAGGGCTAGTAGGAGTGGTAGGGCCAGGGCCAGGAGCGGTAGGGCTAGTAGTAGGAGGAGGGAGGACTGGTGGCTTGGGGTGCCTCGGGGCCAAGACAATAACAAGAAGCTTCTGACCCTTTTGACAATTACCATTTTGGCCACTGATAAAGTAGAAAGGTCCAGACCTATCGAGGGTGAAGTCTGAGTCGCCACCGTCGAGTTTCTGAATAGGGTTTTGGGTGTTGCAGCTGAAGTAGTCGTCTTTGTTCACGACGAGCACCGAGTCTGACCCCTTCTTGTACTTGAAATCTGTATGTGTACACGTGGCATGAGGAAACAAAACTTAGCAACAATACCGACCTGAAATATAGCTAGGTGGATCTCTTGGATAATATATTTTTCTCTTTTATTTAAATCTTTTTGTTTGTTTGTGAATAATCCATTTATTTAATTTAATCAGCTAACTAGAAAAAATTGATGTATGACCCAAGATTTTTCATGTATTATGTGTTGATGTTGTGAAACCAAAGTAATTAGATTTTTCATGTTTAATGTGTTCCTATTACGATGTTCTTTAAGGTTAGAGGATTAGAAACGCGATATAACTTTTGTACAATTCTATTCCGTTTTTGAATTCTCAATCTGGATGACGAAAATAAACAGCGTTATGTATAAGAAAAATACGTGCGGAAATTATTTTTCTTACGACAAGAAGTAATGTTATTCATATCATATTTTTATATCTCTTTGTATGGTATCTGACTTGAACAGTTCAGATCAAATGTCATCTAAGATGGTATGAAAATGTGGTATAAAAACATGATATGAATACCATTACTCAAAACAAAAACATCAGCAATGATCCAAACTAAAAGATACACAAATCATAAGTGAAAATATTTATAGAGAGAGAGAGAGAGAGAGAGAGAGAGATCTTACGTAGTGTGTCATTGATGTTGAACCTGTTTCTCTCAGCCCAGAGGCTGTAGCTCTGAGAAGGGTTCACAACCCACCCATCTTTCCCACCAACATAGAATTTGTATCCTTCTATGGATGACAAACACAAGCAAAAGAACACCAACAAGATTTGAAGCCAAACAAATCTCCCAAACTCCATGAGAGAAATTAAGAATTGATCAACAAGATCAAAACAAAACAAAACACACAGGTCAAACAGTAACAATATAAACTGTGACCCAATATATGTATTTTGTTTCCAAATATATAGGGACCGAAGGCGATGGAAATCGAGAAGCACAAACAGCAAAGATGATCTGCAATTTAGGAAGAAAAAGGCAGAGACGTTCTAGAGAGAGAGAGAGAGAGAGAAGCTGGGAATGGGATGAGTTAGAGAAAGAGTGGCATGCTTATAAGGGCAAATGAGGGATTATATTACCGTTGCAGGAGCAAGGCTCTTTATGCGTGGCAATATGATACGGCTACGTACGTTTAACGTGTTGGCTGCCGTTGATTTTTCTCCCTTAATTGGTTTACGCGTGGCATAATCCTACCGACTTAACGGTTTTATTCGGGGGAATTTAATGTAATGGGTTGCCAAGGCCCAAGGTGATGACTGATGAGGATTACTGTAATTTGATTTGTAATTTGCTACGCAACTTTCCTTTAAAAACCCTAAAAATACAAAAGGTTCCAATGTCAAATTGGCAATCTAATTAAGTATATTCTTAATTGCGAATTGACAATCTAACAATGTAACATGACAGACTGTCGACAACAAAAAAATTATTGCTCAGTTTTTTTTTATTTTTTTTATGAACCATTTTACCCGTTTTATATAAGTGTCGATGTATACAAAATTCGAATATAGACATAAATAAATATATTTTGACAACCATATGTTTCCTTAAATTGTATCCCGGAGGTTGAAACTTTCCCTAATTTCCTCCAATTTTTCAATTTGGAATCTATCAAATATAAAAAGCTACAAGTGTCAAGGGTGAGGTGGTAGTTCAATATTTGTGTATAAATAGAAATAAAGATAAATGTGTTGTGTGTTTAACATTTTTGTTTAAATTAGCATCCCTAACCTCCAGACGGTGCACACACACAAAGCAAATGACAAAGAAAAAGATAATTAGTGTAGGGTTGGATGTGAGTTAGATGCAATTTTGTTAATTACCTAAATTACCTCAAAGAGTATGATTTATGAGGGCTCGTTTGGAAAGTGATTCTAAGACAGTCAGAATCACTTTTGGGATGAGGTGCTTCTCCATAAAATCACATAAATCACTTCGATTTTATCTATATGGGAGGTGCTTCCCCTCAAAAGTGATTCTAGCCCTTCCAATATCACTCCCAAACGAGCCCTGAGTACCTTCGGAGCTCAGGTAGCAAAGAACCAATGTTTCCCTCAGCTCCATCCAATAAAATAAAATCATACAAAGTGATTCATCCTTCTTCCTCCACTGCTCAAATGCAAAATCTACAGACACCTGATACATAATACGAGCAACGGTCGACACCATAGGAGAAAACAATTGTAGAAACCCACATTAAGAACAAAGAAACGGAAAACTACGATAAAAGAAAATTCCAGAGTCGTCGATAGATGGTGGAATATTACATTTGTGTTTAGCTGGCCAAATGTCTGGGAGAGCTTTTGAACATACTGTGCCACATGAAAGCTCTTGACAGCACCATCTCGAGCTCTTGGTGAGTCCAGTTATGCGTCGGAAGGTGTTGAAGAAACATTACCAACTCTTGGAAATCAAGCTTCTGAAGCTCTTCTGACCACTGTATATCAGATCATAGAGGATTTCAGTTACTGACTTCAACTCCGTTACAGAAGAACAATTTAAGCTGAAAATATAACCAACGAACACAGAAAATAGTCTTTCTGATTATCTGCTGTCAAATTTACTCAAGCACAAGAACATAGTAAACAGTGTAACACATAGCGCATTTAATTTGAATCCCAATTTATTAAGGTTTTTAATGAAATGGCATTTTTATCGCCAATCAAATCTTTTTACCTTTTTCAAACTCCAAAAAACAATTTAAAAAGTTAAAAAGAAGAACCACCACGGCCAGTTGGCGATGACACTAAAAAAAACACAATGGAAGGCAGTTTCCATGCAAAGTAATCGACATTTAAACTTAAACGGCAAGCAAGGCTGAAAGAATGCATTTATGTTTATTATATGTGTTAAATGAAGAGCAATCGACAGTCTATTTCTTCAGTGTTGAACATGCTGCATGAAAAAGATCTTTACCCTTATATAAAGAGTCAAGGTTATCACAAACGGTGATTTGTTTCCATAAGTAGAGCTATCAAACATGGTAGCCTTCCGACCCCCCAACATTTACCAAACGGACAGAGATAAAGACAAATAAATCAACACCAACATTTCCTCATCACAGGCTCACAGCTACTACATCCAAACACGTAACCAAGGAAATAGATTCTATCTTACCGTTAGAAGAAAACTGGCAAATATATACACAAGGAAATCTGGCAATGCATCTCCTTCGGCTAGGTATGTATCCCACAGACGTGAAATAAGATTGAAAGGAATCTAAAAGGAGAAAGGAAAAAAAATTCCATTAGCCATGCAATAAATTACAGTAGGTTCGCATTGTCCCGTGCACAAAAACAGAGGAAACACACATCAAGTACATAGAAGAGATCTGTAGAAGCAAACCTCGCGTATTAGAAGACAGTTGAACCACCGAAAAGCAAATTGAAGAAATTCGAGCCCTTGCTCCTCCACATGTCTAGATACAGGTTCTAATGCAGAAAAAAAAAAGAAAACTAATGAATATACACATGAAGTTTGAAAAAAATAAACAAAAAGAATATACACATGAAGGATAGCAGAATTTTGACATGTTTCTTGCATCCCAGAGCATAGGCATATGCCATCTTCTGAAGATATTACATGAAAGTTTGTAAAGTATACAAGCAAAAAGTATGCAAGCAAAAGTTGGTCTTTCCTTCAACAATACCAACCACATAAAATATATTCTTTCAATGACTCACATTTAACAACCTTTCGCTACAATATGATGTGCAAATGTGCAACACCATTTTATTGCATCAGATGGGGATTTAAAAGAACTGAAATGCAATACACACCACTTCTTCATGGAATTATAATATATAGGAAGTCCAAATATACATAAAGACTCCATATGTCAGCCAGCAAGCATCTCTAGGTTGCTATATGCAAGTCCAAATATGCATAAAGAAAAGCAAAGAGAATTCCATATTGAAAATTATGCCAGAGAAGAATTTATTAAAATGGGTCTAGCAAAATTAAAATCAGTTTAAGCACACTGCACATATTTGTAAGAATCAGAAAACAGAAGCAAAAAAGTGGGGGTTACCATCAATCCGCCTGACCACTTCCTTTAGTTTAAACACAAGCCTCTGAATTCCCGGCTGAGCAAAAGTGTAATGATCTTGCATACCTTCAAGTAAATTTGATAGGCACCAATAGCAGTCAGCCTCTATATTAGATATTTTATCAGGAGACAGATCAGAGATCGACCAATTATCCACACTCCCCTCCAAGTATTCTGACAAGAAAACAACTAGAAAAGGAGTAACAAGATCATTTATTCCCTGAACATATCCACTTGCAGGATGTCGAATGGCCCTGAAAGACACAAGGAGAAGTACCTTAAGAAGATATAACTAATAACCATACGAATTACATAATTAAAAATTAAAATAAAATGATGGCATCTTGATATCATACTCCATATCTACATGATTTGTCCCTATTTTTAAATCTAAACTGTTGGAATCCAACAACAGCTAAGAAAATTAAATAGAAACAATTCTCTCAGTTGGAGGAAACAACAGGAAACATGTTTCACATAAATGAGGCCTAATCTCAGTAGGGACTTACCATGGAGGACACAAGTTTCACATAGTCTAAACTTCTCAGTTAGAGGAAACAACTGGAAAACAAGTTTCACATAAACAACGGTATAGAAGAGCTTTATCACTATTCTCTATTTCTCCCTGCATGGTCCAAATCTCAGTAGAGACCTACCATCAAAATACCATGAAATGAACGTGGACACTTGAATCATTCTGATCAACATTACTAAATAACAGTGAAGGTGTAGCTATGTATGTATAGCTAAGTGACAATAACAATTTGAGATTCATGCCCATGCCAGCCCTCTTAATGCACAAATGTTAAGAACACCAAACCTACCAGGTTATTGCAGAGAACATGTACATATGAACTTAAACAAGTCGCTATCAACTTGACACCACTATCCCAAACAGTTTAGAGCTATAACTACTTTGGTAAAACCAATAGAGCAATTACAAATGTTTTCAAGTCTGACTGGTACTAAAAGCCTCTAAACTTAGAGCTGTTAAAGCATTATTGGTATGGACATGGGCTGGTTTTTGAGACTGATGCACGGCACTAAACAGCACGATAATTTAGAGACATATCATATCTCACTGTTCCATATTGTGAGCTACTACATAATCAGCGAGGGTCTAATGAGCCAAAGCCTTTTTTATGAACCCTACAACTAAGACAATTGCTCTGGAATTCCTAGATCAATAAACCTATTAAATTTTACACTTTTGTTTTTAGGAACCAGCAGGTCCAGTAGATGCAACTTAGAACAGCCAGTAAGAGTTTGCATGAGAGCATTTGATGTAAAAAACAAGCCAACAATGACTAGTAATTTAAGATATAGTATTTAACCAGGTATAAAGGATGCGCTCCAAGGATTTCTGGACTTGCTCCTGCTGAAAAAAAGATACATCTGGCACAGTTCTTGGGCAATCAACAGCAATCTAATATGGTCAAAAAAGATAATAGTCAAATCCAAGAACAAGGTATTAGCACTAAGTTGGCAATTGTTTAACATATAAAACACCTGACGAAGCATGTTTATCTCATCATCTGAACGCTCAGTATCCGGAATATCATAGTACTGAGAAACACAGTCAAGATACTCAAGGCGCTTCCTTCTTAGAACTCCCTCCCTTCTATCTGAATTAGATGGTGCATATCCCTGTTGTCAGTTCATATTTTAATTTCAAACAAGCCACAACATTTACAAGATAAATGCAATCCAGTTTATCAAAATAGCAAATAAAACAAGACCTTTTTCTAAGGTGATGGTATCTTCAAATGCATGCTTTAGGACTTCCACTCCAATTACAGAAAACAAACACCATAACTCACAAGGAAAAAAGTGGATTGATAAGCTTAATGACACAGTAACACAAGCATAAGACCTTAGGTACCAAGCCTGGGATGCACATTGGACACCATGGACACCACTGAAAGAACTAGGCACCCTTGACCAGCTAAAGGCAGCAATGGTTTTTAACTTGCGGTGAACAAAACGTGTAGAATACAAAAAGAAAAGACAGTAAATAATCTACAGGGACATATGGAGAGAACCTAGCTGCTTCCCTCTCACAAGGTGAGCACAAAACCAATGGCTTCTGTCTGATTCCACTTTAGGCAGCTTTGGAAGCAATTTCAATCAGGCCTTTTACAAGCCTATTATATAAAATTGAAGCCAAAGTACTGTACATAGTAATGAACTAACCCCACCCAAAACTTCTCCTTCCTCTAATAGGCAAACAGGCAATAATTCTATATTTGCAGCAACTACCATAGTTAAATATCTTATTCTAAAGAAAAAAAAACATGGTTAAATATCTGTGGTTGATTATTAGTGCATTGGATAACAAATCCAAAAAATGTCATAGTGCTTTTAGAAGAAGAATCGAAACATAGAGCTTACCAAAAGAAGCCTCCATATGTCGGGCCGCATATATGGCGGTATGCCACTCCAAGCCAACTCACGCAACTTCTCTACATAACAATTCAAGATTCAATTTGAAAGGAAATGAAAAGAAAGGAAAGATCCAAAATTCAATTAGTGCAAAAGAGAAACTTGGGGTGGTAACAGATTTATCAGAGTGACCTAGGCTACAAGAATGAAATGCCTGATCATAGCAGTAACAATAACACGTGTGAAAGTTTAGATTTCAAATCACTGAGGATGCCCACTAAATGATGAAAGGACTACACAAAATTTTGGCGTGAAAAGCAACAAACAATACCCCAGGGTAATGTTTATTTCTCTCCTTATGATAGTTGTGAAGAACAGGGATCAGATTAGGTTTTCGGAGCACTGGTCGATAGAGGGGAATCTCCTTTGTGTGCACATTTTCCACATCTGTATGGACTGCCCAACTCTCATAGTACCAATTGCCAATAAGTCTTATATCTCCCTTCCGGACTCTCTTTGGCATGCAGCTGTTTCTTAAGTCTCTGCTTCATTTAAATGTTTTGCAATATCAATTTGAGATGCTATATGACGTTGCATGAGTTCCTAGGAGCTATAGTTTAGAGTCTGTATAGATCACTTCAATTTTCAGGTTGATAGCTTGTCACTACGTTTCTTTCTGTGCTTAAATCGTATCAGAAAACACTTTTGTTTTTCATAATAAAAAGATTAAATTTAATTAGAATAACAGATTCTAACTAGTAATCTGAGCACCACCCAGAACATACTCAGAAAAGAAACATTTTAGCTTTACATAATCAGACTTTGATGAATATAGTGGAAGGGGAGAAGAAAAGCAGGGGAGGGGAATTTAAAGAGAAACAAAGTCCTTAAGTACCTAATATCACTGTTGTCCCTGAAAGAACCTTTGTGAACTTCATAACTCTTGCAGAATCAGTAGCTCTAGCTCCCATGGTGGATTTCTGAGCTCCTTTGGAAATATTCTCAACGTTTGAGGTTGATGATGTTAACTTATTTGAATTTGCATTATTGCTGGGCTTGCCTAGACCCTCACCGTCTTCCTATTGTAGAAGTAAAAGTACTAGTTACATTTCAGTTAACCAATTATTGCAAATGGATTTATATGTTTACTTTTCAAGCTCATTAGACTAAAGGGAGATAAAAAGAAACCTCCAAGGCTCTGCGATCACTTGTTTCAGCATCATTGAATGATAAGCTCCTTTCGTAATTTGGTAAGGGCACTTGTAATTTTGAAGGATCCAGCAGGTTTGACCTCCTAGTCAGTAAGACTTTACCGGGAATACTACGACCTTTGAGCAACCTAGATATCAGGACAATATGATCAAAGCAAAAAATAATCAGATGTTGAACTTATATTATAAACAACAGATCTTATTTAGATCAACATTTAGTAACTGAAGTACACAACAGAATCTAAAGAATTGTGGACAAGCTACCAGAAGAGACATAGGTTACTTCAGTTTGTGACCTTAAACTACACATAACCCAGTATTTATCATAACTGTTGACACGAACATTGAACTGAAAGGAGTCGTTTTGTCATAACTGTTGACACGGACATTGAACTCCAAACAATGGAGATATCTGATAGAACATTATATAATGCAACGACGGAAAGGAGTCATTTTGTCAGATAGCTCGGACAATCTAACGCAAAGTGGATCTTATCAAGATTGGGACAGTGCCAGACTGGGACAGGGTTAATGAATAATACGCAAGAACTTTCATCACACTTACCGTTATAAGTTTATTGACATATAACGAATCAGACTATCTTCCACACTGAACGATGGCAGTATTGGTTCAATCTAAGTAGCCTAGAGAACATGCTTGCTAGTCTTTCGAAAACATCCAGTAAAAACCAAATCTAGCGTCACCAATTTTCAGCTAAATGACATTAACTTGAGGTTAACACATAACAAAATCGACAGCCAAATGAACTAAAAAGAAAGGTAAGAAACAGATATAAAATGTGAATCACATATTCCCTCAAAATTCAACAAGTCACTTCTGTTTTCCTACATTTTCCAATCTAAGCACAGAGATCTCCAAATCACACTAATTTTCTCACTGATTTCGCATCGAACACATCGAAATGAACAAAACCCACATTGATTTTTTCAACCAACTCTCAGAATTTGAGAAATCAAAATTCAAAAGCTATGCTTTTTACATGTTGGGACCAATTCCAATCCCCAATGCAATGCATCAGAGTCATTAACGAGTGAAAAATTGCCTCCTAATTATTACAATTCAATATTTAATATTCAAAGACGATGCTTTCTGCAAATGGGTATTCAAATCTGAGGAAAATCACAACCAAAAATCATCAAGAAGTTAATAAAAATACGAAAAAAAAATTACCCTTGAACATTTCTGAGGGTTTGGTTGAATCTGGAATCTGGGGTTGAGATGGCGCTTTCTTTCCTGGAGTGGTTTTCTTCTCTGTCGGAGCTCTGATTGCTCTTCTTGTTCATGGCTGTTGCTCTACAACGACCATGCTGTTTTCTTCCTCTTGTTTTTTTCGGTGCTTGTTTTTGTTGCTTCTCTGTCTCTCTCTAAAGAAGAACAGGTGGGAAAACAACAAAAAAATTGCAAAAATACAAGAAATAGAAGTCTCTAACCTTTTTTTTCCCTTTATTTTTCTGTGTGCTGTGCTATAATAATGGTTTTAAGATTATTATAACACCTTACTTGAATTTCTGATAATTGTTCTCCGAGTTTGTCTATTGTAAATAACATTTAGTTCTTCGTGAAAAATGTGACATCCCACATCGCTCAGGGGAGTGATTCTTATATGTATATTTTCATCCCTACCTAGCACGAGGCTTTTTGGGAGCTCACTGGCTTCGGATTCCATGGGAACTCCGAAGTTAAGCGAGTAGCGCGCGAGAGCACTTCCAGAATGGGTGACCCATCAGGAAGTTCTCGTGTGAGTTCCCAGAAACAAAACCGTGACGGTGTGCTGGGGGCACAAAACGGACAATATTGTGCTACAGTAGAGTCGGGCCAGGAAAGTGGTCCCGCCTGGGGCGGGATGTGACAATTTGGTATCAGAGCCTAACCTTGGTTGTGGTGTGCCGACGAGGAAGTCGGGCCCCTAAGGGGGGTGGATTGTGACACCCTACATTGCCCAGGGGAGTGATCCTTATATGTATATTCTCATCCCTACCTAGCACGAGGCATTTTGGGAGAGCACTGGCTTTGGGTTCTATGGGAACTCCGAAGTTAAGCGATGGGTGACCCATCGAGAAATTCTCGTGTGAGTGCTACAGTATCTGTCATATCCTCGTTAAATTTCATATGAACGACCACGTAACTATCTAAGGAATCACTTATATCAATATTCATTGTCAGAAACCAATGTGAAAAGTTATACTAATCTCAAAAAACATTTTAGGTAAAAAGACTATTTTTTGGAATCAAACATTTTATCTTTCAAAATATTATGCATATTCAACGGCTTTGGGTTACAATAAAATTTTACAGAAATGATCTTCAAGTGATAATTTAATAAATTATTAGTTAAATTATTAAAGAATATTGTGAAGTGACCTAGGCAAGTGAAGTGATAATTTAATAACCTATATAATTTCCTTAAGATAATATAACAAATGACTTTTCTACTTTCGAAAATAAAAAATAATATTAAATCAAAGGTTTAGTTGATTTTTAACAGACGAAACTCGTACCATCTAATTTAATTTCTTTCAGAATTAAAGGTGTTCTCATGGGGTTGGATCTGTTTTTCTATTAAAGCCTCATTTTGGTGTTTAATATCAATTCGAAATAACTCTCTAGATTTAATCTGTTTAGAGAAGAACTGAACATCAATTTCCAAATATCGTCAAAGTTTAATGCAAAAGATAATTCATTATGAAAGAAATTTATCCCTCACACTCATACTATTTTTTCGGAGATTAATGAGAGAATTTTCCAATACGGCCAATCTACCACCTTCAACTAAATAATATTTGCAATTTGTTATTTATTTCTTTTCTCCGACACAATTTGAATCCAGTCTTCAACACCAAACGAGACCTCATTTTCTCGTATCGTTTTCTCATCCACGTACGCAATAATGGATCAATGACTGAATTTATTAGGGTTGTATTCATAAACTTGCAAAATTGACCAAAGAGGGTTGGTGAAGATACAAATGCTAAGCAAAATGATACAAATGCTAAGCAAAATGATACAAATGCTAAGCAAAATGATACAAATGTCAAACGTCTGACAGAAAAGGTATTGATTGGTTAACAATGGTGGAAAAACAAGATGCCATTATTATCAATTTATCACCACCAAAGCAGAGACCCACACAAAATTTTCACCAACTACAAAATATACTTGAAAACAACACCTGACTCAATAACAAAAGACCTTCATAGACCTTCATCATCACGGAAGGATCTTGCGCCGGCGGCAGGGTGTTTCTCGCTTCACGTACATTTTCTCCGTTTCATTCAGTGGTCGGCTTGAACCATCTGCCTGGCTGACAAACTTCCAGCCGCCGCCACCTCCACGCTTTCCTCTTGGTCCTAGTTTTTCCACGGTGAAGTTCCACCCATTTGAAGTCCGGCGACGACTATGCTTGTGGCAGAAAACCTCTCCTTTTATCTGCACACAAATGAAACCATCACTTAAAGGGATAACAAAAGCATTGACAGATGATACAAATGGTATTATCAAAATACTGAATAGTCAAATCTATAGTGAAATAGTGCCTTGAATCACCCTATACATAGTCGTCATCGTCATTCTCTAATAACAAAGAAACCGTCTTTTACTTTTCAATGAAAGTATTTCCCTCTCTATATCATTGGAGCATGGAAGACAAACCTCTTTTACCCGACAAGTCAATACAATTCGAGTGCCCGAAAATTCCCATCTTATTGCCCTACCAATCCCCCCATGCTGACTTGATAATGGATATCCCACAAAATTTCAACTGCTAAGCTTTAAGAACCAGAAATTGGAACCATAAACAAATTCATGGTGAAAACAATCAAAACCTACATACACCACAATTGGATATGGCACTTAATTTCAGTCACCAAATTTATCAGCCCACATTTACTTATTAAGACTCGCCTAATCTGTCACCATGTCTTATAGAAACGCACTTAAGACTCGCCTAATAATAATGAGCAGATGTAACAGCAACACCAACTATAGCACTAATACTTTGTAGTACAGATGTATGCTTTTTTCCTTGATATTATAAATGTTTAGATTCCTTTCTTTTCTCATGGCAAAGTCAGGATTATGGAACTTACCTTCATTTTGTTGAAGTTCATTCTCTGGACAAACTCTTGATAGAGCATTTCATCTTCTTTCTTTGAGATTTCATAATGAACTTCATCCAAATCTCTGGTGGTCCCATCCCAACCCTCTGGCATAACCTTGAAATCAGGTTTGTAGGGAAGGGATGCCACATGGAATTCGCGGTCATGAGAATTAAAAAATCTGAAAAGAGGAAAGGAGTTATGCACTATGGGAAATACAATCTGGCTATTACATCAGCTAAGCACCACTGCACCTATAATTTTGCGATTAAAATTAACGCAGCAGGAAACCTATACCATCCGTATGAGGTATGCACGGAATGATTGATATCATTACAAATTATTGGAACTACAGAACCCTTTGTATATATTTGAAGTAATGCTCGTGAATTGGTGTCTTACTCTGGGCAGGTGTCAAGAAGAAGCTCAACAGAATCATCTAAAGGACGACCAAGTTTTTTCTCCTCTTCCTCCTCAAGCTCTTTGAGCCAAAGAATTGCATGCACTCTCTGCCTCATAATCCTATAATCCTTAGCCAGCCGCTCAACAGTATAAACCTCAGGGTTTTCCTTGTGCTTCTTATACATCTCAGCCTTCTCCGAGTCCTTGAGATAAGATCCTCTCGCACCTGGCTCACGCACTTGCTTCAGAAGCACACTTATCTCCCGCAATCTCTCTCCCCACCCATCCACAAACGTTTTACTTTTCTTGTTCTCTTCTTCCAGTTCCCTTATTCTATCCTCAATTTCTTGCAAACCAGATACCACTGAAGATTGAGATGGGTTGAGCCCACTTGTACGTCGGCCTACCACCTCCCCATCAAAATGCTCCCTGGTCAGTCCAGTCGACCATGCTGATGCAGTATCCCACCCCAAATTATCTGATGCATTATTGGTAAATGTTCCAGATGAAGGTTTATCCCACCCCAAATCATCTGATGCATTATTGCTAAATGTCCCAGACGGGGGTTTATCCCACTCATCTTTACCATCATTTTCACCGTCACCTCCAGAGCTGAAAGAAAAGAATCGGGAAGTGATAAACTGACAAGATACGATATCATTCTTCAATGGAAGCACACCATTGCTTCCCAAAGTCGGTTTGCTTTTCTCTCTCAGAAACTTTGTTGTGCTTGTGCTAATTGAAGTTGAGGAAAGACGGGATATAACGCGGTGCAGATTCTGCATTGCTGCAGTATTTTGCCCAGGAAGCAATCTACCAAGTCACACCACAGGTACTGAATATCCTAAACTCACCAAAAAGAGAAAAGAAATTTCTTAAGCATCCACATGTCACCTGAAGTAACCCCATAAATTAATACAGCTCAGTGCATAACAGCATATGCTGTAACACTACACAGTAACACAAACACAGAGATCAAATATGGACACTTTACGAATCCATAACCCAAAGTACTGATCTTATGGCAGAAAAAGAATTCCAGAAAGAAAGAGCAACCGAAATGTTGTCTTAAAAGTTTCTACTGTAAGTTAAAAGAAAGTTCCCATCTTTGCTTAAAGAAAATTGAAATACATTTATCCGAAGGACATTCGCTGTTCGGTTTACAACCAATGAATCCAAATTCCCAGAGATCAAACAAAGCATTATAACCTAGCACTGAAAAGACAAGGTACATTCATATACAAGAACAAATTGGGAACTTTACTATCTTAAAGTTCATAACTCCTAAACCAAAACAGCAACCAAATTAGTTGATGCAGATTGGGAAAAAAAAAAAAAAAACACCAAATCCCCAACTTTAATTTAAAATTTTATATCCATAATTTCTGTTTATATGAGCCACAGCCAATAATTCCATTTCGAATTCCAACCAACAGCAGAAACACACAAACATATAAATTAAATTGCAGTTCGTGTGAAATGAGAAATTCGATAAATTCAAAAGATTTATATGTATTAACACTTTCTCAGCAGCCAAACAGAAGAAATCGAAATACAAAATACAAAATACAAAATACAAAATATGTACGCGCGCGTGTTCAAAAATGTCAGAAGAGCGAAAGGAAATACCTTGAAGTTGCAGGATTCAATTCATTGGCAAAACCCTAAATCTAAACCAAATCATTTCGTGGTTCACTGCATTGATCGGAAGCGAGACGCACAGTGTTGAAGATGCTCTGGAAATATGTAAACCCCAAAACCCTCGGATGCTATGTGCTCACAAAATCCAGCTTTTTCATTGTCCTGGGCCTTGAACAGTATAGCTTGATGGGCCCAGCCCATATCTAACTTAGGGATGAAGTTGCAACTTTCAATGTGCCCGTAAGCATAGAGTCATTTCATATTCTCGTTCTCTATCTGTTAAGGAAGGAATCACAGAATTGATTAAGTAAATATTGTAAATTGTTAATTAGTTATTTACTTACTTGTTTTGTATTTTGACTGCCTTGTTTATAGGCTTTAGTATAGGATCCAAATTAGTGTGCGACTCTATATAATGTTGTAACCCTAGTTCTTTCAATAACAAGAAGAAATTCAATTATCATATTTCTTTAGATGGTACCAGAGAGTTGATCTAGGAAACACAGCAAAACACAAAAAGCCACCCAAGCCGACGTAGCCATGGGTGACAAACCAGAAACACAAATAACTTCTTCAGGCATAGCCTCACATCTAAGGTGGGAAAACCCAAACCACCCACTCTATCTCCACCATTCGGACCAGCCTGGTGCAGTCCTCGTACCGCAGCCATTGGTGGAAGATAATTATGGTACATGGGTTCAATCCATGACAATGGCCTTAACGGTCAAGAACAAACTTGGACTTGTTGATGGCACAATCAAGAAACCAAGTGAGGACAAACACGAAGAGTTGCAACAATGGAATCGATGCAACAATTTAGTCAAGACATGGTTATTGGGATCGATGTCAAAGGAAATTTCAGGAAGTGTTATCCATTGTAAGGATGCTCGTCAAATGTGGCTTGACTTGCAAGAAAGATTTTCTCATGTGAATATCGTGCAACTTTTCCATTTAGAGAATGAAATCCACGATTGTGTGCAAGGAACCATGACCGTGAGTTCTTATTTCACCAAACTGAAAAGTCTTTGGGATGAACGGGATGTCCTATGCTCAATCCCAGCTTGTAGTTGTGAAACAAAGAAGGAGATTGCTTGTTACGTGGAGACTCAGAAAACCATGAAATTCCTTATGGGTTTGAATGACTCATATGCCACTGTTCGCAGCAATACCCTTCTACTCGAGCCACTGCCCACAGTGAACAAAGCTTATTCCTTGGTTCTTCGTCATGAACGTCAACTAGAAGTCTCTAATGGGAAAGGCACTGCCCAACCAGAGGCAGCAGTGTTTGCCGTGAAGACTACAAATCGGGAAGCCGAGTCTGAGGATCATGGGACTCGATGCGGGAAGTGCAACAAAACAAACCACACCACCAAAAATTGTCGGGCGCATCTCAAGTGCACATTTTGTGGATGGAAGGGTCACACCTTTGATTTTTGTCGTAAACGAAAGGCGGCTGCTGAGGTTGAACAAGGTCGTCCTTCCAAAGGCAACCAAGTCATGACAAATGACAAAAGAGACGTGATGCCAAACTTTCCTTTTTCCCAAGAGGATTGTAAGCAGATTCTACAATTGTTAAACAAGAGCAAATCCTCCTCATTCGTCAACCAAGTGGGTAATTCTTCAAACTCTGAAGAACTTTCAGGTAAAGCCTTCTCCTTTGTACGTAATGGACAAAGAACCGTTTGGATTTTGGATAGTGGAGCCACAGACCACATAGTATGTAGCCCTACCTTCTTTACATCCTTGAAACCTGTTGAAAACCGTACTGTTGAGTTACCCAACGGATCCCTTGCTACGGTCACCCATGTCGGACGAGTTGTTTTCTCTCCCCATCTTGTTCTTGATAATGTTTTATGTGTACCATTCTTTAAGCTAAATTTGATATCCATTAGCAAATTAGCCTATGATTCCCTGTACATTACCATTTTTCTAAAACAATTTTGTGTCATACAAGACCTACGCTCGGGGAAGATGACTGGGATGGGATTTGAACGGGAGGGACTCTATTATCTCGACCCACCAAAGAAAGGAACATGCAACACCGTTACCACCCTACCATCCACATTTTGGCACCAACGTCTTGGGCATCCATCGCACAAAGTATCCATGTTATTTCCCTTTTTGCACAATCAAACTTGTGATTCAAATAAATGTTTTATTTGCCCATTGGCCAAACAAACAAGATCATCTTTTTCATTAAGTTCTATCTCTACTCAGTCATGTTTTGAATTAATTCATGTTGATATTTGGGGTGGTTATCAAGTTGCGTCTATTTCCGGTGCCAAATACTTTCTCACCATTGTAGACGATTATACTCGGTGCACATGGGTTTATTTGATGAAACACAAGTCTGACACCCAAAATCTCCTTGTTCAGTTCATTCACATGGTAGAAAATCAATTCAACACTAAGGTCAAAATGGTTCGAAGTGACAATGGTCCTGAGTTCAAACTAAACACATTTTACACTCTCAAAGGCATCATTCACCAAACTAGTTGCGTCAACACACCACAACAAAATGGTGTCGTTGAACGCAAGCATCGCCACTTGCTCAATGTTGCTCGATCCCTTCTATTTCAAGCCAACCTTCCTAAACGTTTTTGGGGTGATGCCATCCTTACTTTGGCCTACCTCATCAATCGCACTCCTACTCCTCTCCTTCAAGGGCAAACACCATATCAAAAATTGTTTCACAAAGAACCAACTTACACACACCTACATGTTTTTGGCTGTTTGTGTTTTGCGTCCACCCATGCACAAAAACCTTCAAAATTTGACCCTCGTGCACGTCGTTGTATTTTTCTTGGTTATCCTTATGTGCAAAAGGGTTATAAGTTGTTTGATCTCACACTTCAAAAGGTTTTTGTGTCACGGGATGTCACATTCTTTGAGGACCATTTTCCCTACCACACCTCCAATATTTCCGCTGTACCTAGTTCCTTGCCCAACCTCCCTTTTCCACCGTCACCGTGTGATATGGATGTTCCACCTCCATCTTTGTCTTATGACACGTCTCCTACCCTACCCCATTCACTTGATATGATCACTGCACCGCCCACCGACCTTGCTCCCATGCATCATCATAATTCCAACCTTGCTCCCATGCATTCTCCTACTTCCACCGATACCCCACTTTCCACCGACTCACCCTCCACTACACCGACACCGTCTTCTCACCCTCTGGACAACAACCCCACGTCCCCAATACCACCTCTTAACCCCAACCCCATTTGCCCCGTGGCTGCTATCCCACCTGCACCACGACGCGGCACACGCCCTACCAAAACCTCCATATTTTTGCAGGACTTTCACGTCGAGACATCTCTTCCGTCCAAGACCTGCTCCTTCATCTTCCACGAATGTGGTCACGTCAACAGGTACCTCTCACCCTCTCTCTCACTTCTTATCTTACCACCGTCTCTCTTCACCCCACAGAACTTTTGTTGCTAACATCACAGCCATCCAAGAACCTACCACATTTTTGCAGGCTGTCCAAAATCCCAATTGGCGTGCTGCCATGAAGCACGAAATTGAGGCTCTTCAGGCCAACAACACTTGGTCTCTCGTCCCTCTACCCCAACACAAACGCCCCATCGGTTGCAAATGGGTCTATAAGGTGAAACTGAAACCTGATGGGACTATCGAGCGTTATAAAGCACGCTTGGTTGCGAAAGGTTACAGTCAGATCGAAGGTGTGGATTACAGAGAAACCTTTGCTCCTGTTGCCAAATTGACCACTGTTCGTGTCCTACTTAGTGTGGCTGCTGTTCGTGGATGGCACTTACATCAACTCGACGTTAATAACGCCTTTTTACATGGTGACCTCGACGAAGAAGTTTACATGTGCTTACCTCCTGGTTTCGGCCGAAAGGGGGAGACTCGAGTATGCAAGTTAAATAAATCCTTATATGGCCTAAAACAAGCCTCGAGGCAATGGTTCCTTAAACTTTCCATTGCTCTCAAGGCTGCTGGTTTTCACCAGTCATGGTCTGACTATTCACTATTCGTCCGAAATCGTCAAGGTAACTTCATTGCTTTGCTAGTTTATGTTGATGATGTAATACTGGCCGGAAATAATTTGCAAGAAATTGAGGATACAAAACAGTTTCTCTCGCAACAATTTAAATTGAAAGACTTGGGCAAACTCAAATATTTCTTGGGGATAGAGGTTGCGCGGTCCAAGCATGGCATAACCTTGTGCCAAAGAAAATATGCATTGGATATATTAGATGATGCGGGATTCTTAGGTGCCAAACCTTCAAGATTTCCTGTAGAGCAAAACATTTCTCTCACACATACAGAAGGAAAGCTATTAGTTGATGCATCACCATACAGAAGGCTTGTAGGAAGATTAATCTACTTGACTATAACAAGGCCGGACCTAGCATATGCTGTCCACATGCTAAGTCAATTCATGGAAAAGCCTAGACAACCACACCTTGAAGCAGCACACAAAGTTCTCAAGTACATCAAAAATGCACCTGGACAAGGTATTTTTCTACCCTCTACAGGATCATTGCAATTAAGGGCATTTTGTGATGCTGACTGGGCTAGATGCAAGGATACGAGGAGATCAATAACGGGTTATTGCATTCAGCTTGGTCAAGCACCGATTTCTTGGAAAACAAAGAAACAAACTACTGTATCTCGCTCCAGTGCAGAGGCAGAATACCGTTCCATGGCCACTACATGCTGTGAGATTACATGGTTGAAAAACATTTTAAAAGATTTGAAGGTGAATCATCCACAACCAGTCACTTTATTTTGTGACAATCAAGCAGCCATGTACATTGCTTCGAATCTGGTATTTCATGAACGGACGAAACACATAGAAATTGATTGTCATTTGGTAAGAGAGAAGATTCAAGGAGGAATGGTTCGTACAGTCTACATACGGACATCTGATCAACCAGCTGACATTTTTACCAAGCCATTGAGTTCAACACAATTTGAAACACTACTCAGCAAGTTGGGTGTCATTAACATACACTCCAACTTGAGGGGGAGTGTTAAGGAAGGAATCACAGAATTGATTAAGTAAATATTGTAAATTGTTAATTAGTTATTTACTTACTTGTTTTGTATTTTGACTGCCTTGTTTATAGGCTTTAGTATAGGATCCAAATTAGTGTGCGACTCTATATAATGTTGTAACCCTAGTTCTTTCAATAACAAGAAGAAATTCAGTTATCATATTTCTTTAGACTATCTGCACTCTTTGATTCATTCTAAAAAGAGAGTATGGCAATCACTTTCAGTAACTTAAAGAAAGTGGTTTTATATGAATTACATCGTAATCAATTGTAATTTCTTATCAAGTAAATTGTTATGTGTCTTGTGCACAACTCGATAATCTGACTCGAAACCGACGCATACAAAAAAATAGTTGGAATTGTCCATAATCAAGTTCATGTCATGTAAGAGAGGGTTGAAGATTACTTGTGGATAATAGTAATCAATGTCCAAAACTAAAACAAAGCTTTGTACATGTTCACTTCTTTCACGAGAGAGGATAACTTGTGGTTCATAACAATCAACAACCAAAATCAAAACAAAATTATGACTCGTAAAAAAATTAACGTAAATTTTTACTTTACTATCTTGAAGTATCTTAGTTTTCAAACTTTCATACATCAAGTTTTTTTCATCCTAATCTCACACATAAGGTAAGAATTATTGGGCGCTTTCATACTTCTATTAGGTGGGTGTCATGTATCATTGTGGATCACGTATCTGTAGATAGTAAAGTTTTAAAAACCGGAACTACTCCACTTTTTCTAGGAAAATTTGCCCTTGTCTTTCCTATTTGATATTTGTTCAATTTCTTATGAATCATTGGCACGTAGCGTGACTCTCGTAATCGGAAAACTAACGAAACAATAGACATAAAATATGCAGAATCGACGAGACTAGAAAACATCTCTCTAGATCTAGATTCAAGAGTTAGGTAGACTTCACTATAAATCAACCAAATCTAATCCCAAAAACCCATAATTTTCCTTGGTGTAAAAGATGCTATTGTTATTTAATAATTAATTAAATTAAATGAAAATTTCTGTATTATTCAGGTGGGATGGTAATTGGACTGTGAAAAACCGTAGAAGTCAAATAAAGGGGCAAAAGGGTAGACCCCTGTCGTCCACTATATCCACCACCCCAAAAGCACAAAAGTACTTTTACTAAACACACACACATCCCCCAACTGACCGCTCCACCACCATTTCAGCTCACCTCAGCTCAGGTTCCGGGTATCCAAATCGACCCGTTTTCCAACCCCATCGACCGGCAAGCCATGCCCGCTTGCTAAGCCTCACGATCCCGAACCCGGAAGGCCTTTCAATTTCTCACCAAAACTATGTTCAATGGCTTCAATGTCTTCAGGTACTTTTCTGTTTCTTTTTTGCTGGAATATCTGTAATTATCTGCTGTTTGATGGCCGAGAAAGTCTGGGAAATACTGGGAAAACGATGCAACTTTATTGATGTTAGTTAAAGTTTTTAGTTTATTTTTGGATTAAAAAGTGGGGAATTTTAAGATTTGCTACATTCTGTCAGTGGTATCTCCAGATTTATCAATTTATGAGTTATTTCAATCTTCAGCTGTTCGTGGATTTTCAGTTTTCTAGCTTCATAAATTTCCGTTTGATTATTTCTCATCGGGTTCTTTTTTGCAAAGAAAGAAAATTTAGGTAAATTGTTTGTGTGCTTTGATTTCTGAAGAGTGAAAGAATTCACCTTGAATGCTCACAGTAGATACACCGATATTCGGCCTAGTTGCGAGTGCAAGCTTGCATCTATTTAGGGTTGTGATTGTGTGTTATATATCAGGTGGATTATGTGCTATACTTGTGTATATTGTAAGCATATTATTTATCTAAAAGAGCGTATATTTGGAGCACATTTATGTCCTTTTATCTGCACTCGAGAGGAGTTAATGAGTTTCCCTTCCGGGTTTTTGTTGGTGCTTGAAGGTGGCATAGGTATTGCTGCATGGATGTGAGCTATTTTTGGGCCTGTCACAAACTAAAGTACCACTTACTAACGTAAATCTCAATGGTACCCGAGGGCTTTGGGAGATATGGGTTGTTCAAAGGCTGTTATTCATCATAAAGGTAAGTTTGTATTTATTCTAAATAGCTTGTTTTGGGATTCTTTGGTAGGAGCAAGACAGATATAAAGATGGTTACGATATTGCTTAATATGCGGTGAAATATTAAGGTCTCGTCCCTTAGTGTAGGGTTTGTATGACCACAAGATAGGTATCTGTAAGCTATCGATGAAATTGATTATGTTGGTAGCCTTATTTTTATTGGAAGTAAATATAAACTTGAAATATATACTTTGTATAGTTAATTTTTGGTCAAGCAATGTCATTGCTACTTATTCTGAAGACAGGCTTATATATCACTGCAGGTTCTTTGTGCTGCCAGTTATTATTATTCTTTATCTGGTTATCCAGTTTCCAAGATGTCATGGCAGTGCAGACAGTATTTGACCGAAGTCATGCTTCTTCCGTGGCAGAGCTAGGCCTAGCTAATCCACCTACTACTGAGTTCTTTGATCCCATTGAAATATCACCGGCTGTTATTCCTAATTACCCAAATCCTGCGGATGAACCTTCGCAACCATTGTACCCGAATTTTCCGACAAGATATGAGCCTGTTTTAACTGGGAAGTGTCCTGTGAATTTTTCTACTATATCAAGTTTAATGGATAAGACGGCTACTGATTGCTTTCAACCTTTGGCGGCAATAGTAGGAAATGTAATATGTTGCCCGCAGTTTAGTAGTTTGATCCGCATCTTCCAGGGTCTCTATAGCTTCAACTCTGATAAGTTGGTTTTGCAAAATTCAGTTGCGAATGATTGTTTTAAGGATATCATTAGTATCTTAGCCAGTAGAGGTGCAAACAGTTCAATACCTACACTTTGCTCCATAAATTCATTGAATCTTACGGGTGGGTCCTGTCCAGTGAAGGACATTAATACCTTTGAGAAAACAGTAAATACAAGTACATTACTGGAGGCCTGCACAACTGTTGACCCTCTCAAAGAGTGCTGCAGACCAATTTGCCAGCATGCAATCATGGATGCTGCACTGAGGATCTCAGGAAAACAATTGATGATGAATGAGAACAAAAATTTAGCGGGTGGGCTTAATTATACTGATACTCTAAGTGATTGTAAAGATGTGGTTTTTTCATATCTTTCAAGGAAACTCTCGTTAGATGCTGCCAATACTGCATTTCGGATATTATCTGCCTGCAAAGTTAACAAAGGTATCTGCCTACAAAGTTTTAAAGTATGCATATGACTAATTTATTTAGACTTTAGAAACTGTGGTTTGAGCATCTAATCTATTGTTAAGTTATTTGTCTTGCCTGAAGAACAAAAAAAAAAGCAATGAATGCAGTAAGAAGGTTCCTCCATTTATGAAATATGAAAAACAATTTGTTTTCGATAAGAAAAAGTAAACTTGAAAGATCAGTATTTTTTTACTTTCATTTCATTTCGTGAATCATACTGTTCATCTCATGTGTAACCTTTCCTGGCCCATGAAGGATTCGCATCTCTAGTATTACCATTTTTATTTGGTTCTTTATAGGAGGAAGTGTTTAAGTTAATTTTATTTTCACTATCTTTTAGGGTAACTTAATCATTGGTTCTTCTTCACTAATAGTTATTTATCCTATTTAATTAATATGTATATCTGCAGTAATTAGTATTCACTCATGAAATTCTAGAAGTTGGTTGTCTTTAATAATCAACAGTGCAAAACAGTTTCAGAACCTTGTGTTGGGTAACATAAGGACAAGTGAAGCTGAATTAGGAGGCATATTGATTCACTAATTACCAAATTCAGTCATGAAATGAGTGAAGCATCCAAATTATGTTTGCCCACTTTTGCGCTGGCTTTGTGAACGGGAAAATGATAAACCTTTTCATTTGTTTACCCACATTTGCTCTGTAGATTTTAAGTTTTAGATTTTGCTTGCTTAACTTTTTAGTGAACGATATGCTTTTTACTTTGGTTTTAGTTGCTTGATGGTTACATCTTTATGTGCTGTGTATGTTTGGACTTGTTATGTACCATACCATCTTTTCTCATGAATATGATTTTCACTTGTGCAGTCTGCCCTCTGGAATTTAAGCAGCCTTCAGAAGTACTCAAAGCATGTCGCAATGTTGCTGCCCCGAGTCCTTCCTGCTGTAGCTCATTAAACACTTACATGTTGGGAATACAAAAGCAAATGTTAATTACAAATAGACAAGCCATAATCTGTGCTTCAGTGTTTGGGTCCATGTTGAGAAAAGGCGGGGTGTTGGAAAATGTTTATGAGCTTTGTGATATTGACTTGAAAGACTTTAGTGTTCAAGGTGCTTGTCCTGCCACACCATTCGTTTAATTTTCTTCCTCTTTTCTTTCATTATATCTGATATTTTACCTTTTTATCCCTGGATCCCTGTGGGCACTGCAGCTGAATACATGCAACAAGGTATGACATTTTCAATCGTTGTCCTGTTTCTTTATTGATTGATTATTTTCATTCTGAAAGTTCGATATCCAATTTTATGCTTTAGCAGTGGGAATATTCTTTGTACAGTGTTGTGGGTGCTTTATAAGAATGTTAGTTGCAATGCTAATAGTGTAACTGAAGTTGATGTCAAATTAGAGCAGATGCAGGGTTTTTTTTTTTCCTTGGAAACTAAATGGAGGGCTTTTTAGTCATGGTATCCAAAATGTACATTTCCTAGGTGTTGTAGAGTGTGATGTCGAATTCATGTTCCCTCGTATGTACTTGGTGGAGATCAAGTAATTCCCTAAGCATTATTCTCGTAAGATTGATAATTTTCATTTTTGCTCAAATGCAGGGTGTTTACTTCGAAACTTGCCTGCAGATGGGATATTTGACAATTCAACAGGTTTCAGCTTTACATGTGATTTGAGTGACAACATTGCAGCACCATGGCCTTCATCTTCCTCAGTTTCTTCGCTGACCTTTTGTGCACCTGGTAACTGATCGATCAAAGAATAACTTTTGTTGTCCTTTTCCCTCATAATATCTACTACTTTGTTTTGCATGTTTTCCTTTTTTATTGAAGTCCATGATCTCATGGATACTACTTTGTTTGCAGAGATGTCATTGCCTGCACTACCAACATCGGAGACTTTTAAAAATCCTGGTATGTATCTCTGCATTATCCAATTTCTGTGCATATGTGAAGTTGCTTCGTTTCTTTTGTTTTAATGTGCTAAACAAAGTCATAAAGCGAAATGGACAAACATAATGACATTGGGAGATAAAATAAAAAATTGGAAACTGCCGTGTTTAGTGAAGTTGGTACAATGAGCTAATCATTAAATCAGGGTGTTATTCCATTGAAAAAAATGTTAGCCAAACCACGGAAAATCGATTCAATTTTCGTAAGAAACCATTTGTGCTGTGAAAAATGTATTCAGCGGTAGGTGTTTAACATACTAGCATTCAAATTTCACACGAGAGCTTAACGTCTACCAGTTGGCAATTCTGGAATTTGCATTTCTTCTTTGCCCTTTCTTTAGTAGTGTCTTCTGACGCAGGGGAAATGTCTAACACCGTAAAACAATGTGTTGGTGATGCAGGCAGTCGTGGTGGTGAGCTGGAATTTATGGTACCCGTTTTTTCATTTTTGGTTTTGGGTACTCTGTTGTACTGAGGAGATGGCTGAGGGTTGGGGTGGTTTGAATTTAGGGACATTTGGAGATTTTATGTGTGGATTTTGCTGTATATTTGAGTAGTAGTTTCCATGTATAGCAGTTTTTTCTCTGTTCCTGGCAATTATGATACACTGATCCGATTGGGTTCGAAAACAGCCGATTTTTAGTGCTTTCGGGCTCTGACTCCGGCCATCATCCCTCACTGCTTGTTGGGCATTTACAGTTGTAAATTGTTTGGAAAAGGGTTAATTTCACTGCTTGTTGGGCATTTACAGTTGTAAATTGTTTGCAAAAGGGAAAATTAACCGTCGTATCCTTATAGACCGGTGCCATTTATCAGGCAGCCGTCGCCTCAACCTGCTCTGCCGGGGTTAGAAAAAAAATGGCCGGCGAGTTCAGGGACCTTTTTGTTTGCACAATTAAACATAAATCAACAAACACGAGAGGAGAATGGATGTGACACGATTCTACGTCAGATGCTAATCGAGAGGTTGTTTGGGTCAACAAGTTTACCGAATTTGGAGTTGTTCTTACACTGAGTCACCAATTACCGTTTGGTACGTGGACGGGACGGAACAGAGTGGGACAAGGCGTTCCGTCCCACGTTTGGTGCGCCTAAAACCGGTGGAACGAGCTGTTCCACGGGACGAGTTTTGGGTGAATTTTCGTTCCACCTCACCCCCTGGAACGACTCGTTCCACATCTGTGGAACACAAAATTATAACCTCTCCGTCTCCTTCTTCTTCCTCCTTGTTTCCATCCGAGGGCATCTTTGCTCCCGTTCCGTTCCGTTCCGTCCTGTCCCGTTCCGTTCCGTCCTGTCCCGTCCCGTCCCGTCCCGTCTGCATACCAAACGATACCTTATAGTGCAACCACAGTGTGGCGATACCTAAAAGCTTAGGAACCGAGGTTTCGTTGAGTCATCCAAGCACATCGAAAAACATTCTATTATTTTAGTGATAGGGTGTTGGGTTTCTACCCTTGGGTCTAGGGGTCGAAACTACTCCCCCCCCCCCACCCTCCCCCTTTCCCAATTATTGTGATAGTTTCGAATTCTCCTCTTCCTCTTAGTAATAATAATAAGATTAAATTATTTTTTTTCAAAAAAAAAAAGAAAGAAAAGAAAAGAGTTAAGCACTGCAAAAAAACGTAGTGTCATTTAAGTGGTTCACCCCTTAAATATGAGCCATGTCCACTGTAGTGGTCTCATATATATATATATATATATATATATTTCATGTGGATTACAATAGCTCTCTAAACAAGATAGTGTAATTTTACTCTTAAAATTTTGATTGCTTATAAAAGGTACTCGGCACCTTTTATAGGCCTTCAATGAGCTTTTAAAAGTCTTGGGCTCTTAATTCTATCACCACCCCACCATTAAATTGGCCAAACATGTAGCCACGACCTATAAGCTACTTCTCCCACTGCCCATTCAACACGTGGCATATGAGTGACATTTACACAAGCCTATTTACATGGTTTCCTAGATTGACACCATCGAGCACAACACTCGTCCAAGAGTGGTTGAAAGTGGAGCACTATGCCTGACAACGTTTACATCCCTTCAAAGACTTTTGTTCTTGTCAATCGCCAACGCGTGGCCCAAAGTTGACGTCTGGGTAGTCCTCTCCTTAGAGCCTGTGCCAAAAAGTTGTCAGGCTTACCGACTGTCTTGAGTGGTCAAAAAGTACTATAACTTATGCATCCGTTTTTTCTTGTCCGTAGACTATCTAGTACTATGAGAGATCGTCTTTTTCATTCTTATAATTCTCTGTCATTTGAATTCCCTGGGCTGGCTTGCAGGCATAATGTCTTGATTTTCTCATCCTTTAGTAGGCTCTCTATTCAAGCCCATATACTAGGCCCAAAGACAACTATATATTATTTTAATGGGTCTAAAAGGACCCCATGTTAACAAAAGTAGAATCCCAATACTATTTGGAGATCAAATACTTATGGAGGAGAATTCTTTATCCTCCTATTCTCATCCCCTTCTATTTCCTCTTCACACACATTGCTTTTTGTCTTATTGTCTCTATAAAAAAATCAATATAAGATGTTGACGTGGATTAACCGTGACCGTTCAAATAGGAGGGCATGGAAGGGTAAAGAGATTAGGAGGATAGAGAATCCTCCTCCAATACTTATAGGCTTTATGTTACTTGTAAGACAAGAAAGTCAGCATGATTAGTATACATAAAAGCACGAGATCAGGAGAGAAAGACAAGCGAATATACCTTAGCTTCTCTCATCTTTGTATCCCTCATATTTTGCCCAATCTTGTTTGGATTTCTTTGGTTTCAAAAACACAAAATTTTGTTTCGGATTATTAATATACAAACATGTGATCCTTTGTTCTTCGAACTTGTTAGGAAACATCTTAATACCAACAGCAATTCCCAGCATCTGAAATTTTGAGTGGAAACAACCGACTAATAGCCCATTTGGTAAGTGGTTTTAGACGATTGAAAGCGCTTTTACATAAAATGTTTTTGGAATCAAAGTCTTAGTAAAAATGCAAGTTAATTATAGAAAAGCACTTGAAGTGGCTCCAGCGAGAAGCACATAACAAGTACTTTTGGAACCCAAAAATATTTTTTCTAAAAACACTTTCCATCACATCCTAGCCCGAGATGTGGTGGGGGCCCGGGCCTAGTTATTCGCATTTTCATATCATTACCACTTCCGCATAGCGCACATGGTTACGTCACCCTCACGTGACGACCAGCATGCCTCGATTGAGGTCGGGGTGTGTCATTTTCAGTCATTTAAAAGCACATGCCAAACGAGCCATAAGCTCGCATTGTGGATGTGTTATGTGTTGTAAAAATATCTTTAAAACTGTCAATGTTTTGTAATGAGTTTGTGGAGATTTTGCCTTTCACATACAGACGTTCACGAGTGGCCTTGTCAAGCTGCAGAGGGGTGCCAATGCCACGAGCAATTTCCATTAAATGACGTGGGTGCCAGTACTCTTGGCTTCAGGCATATATTTTAACCCAAACCTGGGCATGCGATTGTGGGAGCACATTACTAGGTTTAAAATCTGGTTGCCATTGAGATTAGACGAAAAATTCCTTGTGCTAACGTACAAGTGCCTCCACCCCAAACGCGTCTCATGTCGTCTTCAGTAGAAAAATGAATGTACCATTCAAAAATATATTATATCATTTTTTTCCAATTTTCTAAATTTAATTTAATATATATATACACATACACACATAATTGTTATAGTATATAATATTATATATAAAATATAATTGTGTGTGTGTATATATAAAAATATATATATATATATATATAATTATAGTATTTTTAGGGTATAAAATTATTAAATTAATATTTTACTTATCATGTATCGGGTTACCCATGTGTATACCCGGACCAACCCATTAATTTAATAGGTGCTTATCGGGTTACCCGATAACTTGTTAATTTTATGTCATGTCGTGTCAAGTTAACGAGTTGTGTCAGAAATTACCAGATCTACTCACAATGACAGCCATATAATGTGGTTCAAATTCGTTTTTGGCGAGAATCAAACCTAAGACCTCTCACTTACAAGTGGAAAGGAATACTATTAGACCATAGTACTAAGTGAGGCCCCTTAAATTTTATTTTATTTTGTCACTCAGCTATTTTTGTCAAAAGAGAAATATCATAAATTTGAATAGATACGTTTACATCATAATCCAAAGTATTAAACAACACTAACTCAAAACAATCCCATGTATATAAACCACCCAATCGTGAGACAAAAGAAGCCACCATATGCGCTGCCTTGTTACATACATAGGGAGAAAAAAATAAACTTTACTGACCTCAATTGCTCTTGCACACACTGAATATCAAAGAGAAAGCTTTCAATAACAACGTTAGGTTAAGTAATCTCATTGATCATATCCACTAAACATTTATAATCCATTTCCACCTGAACCACATCAAAACCTCTCCACACAAGCTAACAAAGCCGCCCGTACCACTACCGCCTCCGCCATTAGACTAGACTCGCAAGAGAAATTCCCCAGGCCACCTGCCCCCTTGAAAATACCTGCAAAGTCCCGTGCCACCCATCCATACCAGCTATTAGTTCAAGAAAAATAAAAACCATCCATTTGTTTTCTTCCTTTTTTTTTTTTTTTTTTTCCCTTTGTAATCTATTTTTTTTATCCAATGATATATTTATAGTAAAGTGTGGAAAATAAATTGGTTACAAACTTGTCATTCTTGAGATTTGAATTTAAGATTTGTTATTTACAAGAAAAAAAGAATATCACTAGACTACAGTATTAAGTCGCTACTTAAATCTAATTTCTTAACTTAATGATTTAGCTCTAAGTTAATTGGTTTTGACAAAATATATGGGTTTTTATTAATTTTTTGGGGCACATAGTGTCCGTGTGGCGACAGTTAAGCAAAAGTCGGTCCACTTGTGCCACATTTGTAGTTTAACAGATTTGTTAACAGACTTAGACGGTGAGGGGCAAAGTGGAACACAAACAAGTTTTAAGGGGTTAGTCCTTCCACAGTGGTTTAAAATGAGTTCGATGTCATACGACGTTGGTGTAAGTTTGATAAGGGTGAGTGTTATACAGTAAAACCTATGAGCTCAATGTTACTAATTAATTTGAGAAATGATATTATGGAAGGAACTTATTTTATGTCCTTATAAAGAAATTCTTAATAATATGAATTACTTAGCCCGTCATAGTCCCTAAACTAATACCTAAGTATACTATAGCCTTTCATCTTAGATATTAAATTCTAGGGGAGGGGATGCTATTGACCTTCTCCTTATACTTTTTCAACTCTTCATCTCATCTTGCAATGTTTTACGAAGACTGAAATTGTCTACTTTTTTATTTTTCTATTATCTGTATCATGCCTCGGTATTTATTCTAGTCCCTCACTTTTCAACGAATGGATGTATGGATTTAAGAACAGCCTTACCTTCAACGGAAACATTAACAAGTTACAGGCCAAAGTTCATTGTCTATAACTCATTTATCTCGTTTCGATTTCGTACGAGAGAACGCGGAGCGCTATCCCGGCCGCCGATACAGTTGCAAACAACCAGTTCTTACCATTACTAGATATACATGGGAGCAGTGGCGAAACCACGTGAAGGCGAGGAGTGGCGGCCGCCACTCCCCTCGCCGGAAATGAAGCCCAGGAGCGAGTACCCGCCCCTCCTCTTGCCGGAAATGAAGCCCTGTTTTTTGCTGCAGCTGCACAAACGCTGCGCACGCAGTGGCAAGCCACAGAGACGCAAGTAGGTGTGGTCCCACCTCTGGTCATCGGAACTCTACTCTAAGAGTGATAAGCCACCCCTCAGGACTGGACGTCATTCCTCTGAACCTGCACTAAAACAGTGAAATTTTCACACGTCTCTCGCGAGGAAGAAGAACTGTAGCATATTTCAGTTTATTGGCTTTGAGAGGAACGGTGCCGTTACGTGTATTGGCATTAAGAGAAGCTGTGCCGTTATGTTTATTGGCTTTAATGGAACGGTGCCGTTACGGGTATAGGCTTTTGACTTAGTTATATCTACAACCCGCATGAAACTGGTTCGGCCCAAGTTTTGGGCTCTTTTTCTTTTTTCTTTTTATTTCATTTAATATTTTATTTATAATGAAGGCATTTTGGTACTGTGATTATCCCTTGATTTCATTTTTTTAGTTGTTTTAATTTTGTCAAGTTGCTACTTAGTACTACGGTCTAATAGTATTTCTCTTCACTTATAAATGATAGGTCTTAGGTTCAATTCACGCCAAAGGAGAATTTGAATCATACTATTGCTAACTCATTGTAAGACTTATCTCACTCCTCCACCCCTTAATGATAATATCGTTTGTTCAAAAAAAAAAAAAAATTTCAAGTTGGTTATTTTGTCTTTTGTTAGACATCTCTAATCTACTCTATGAATTTAATGATAGTATATAGTTCAGTTAAGAACCATAATTTTGAGAATGTTAATCAAATGAATATATTAATTAGTACTCACATCGTCGATATACATGCCACTAAAAAGTATACATGTTAACTTTTTATCAGAATACCACACTTAACAAAAATGATATTCTTTTCATCTATTTGTATTATCTCTTTAATAGAGATGAAACTCATATGTATTGGCGGACTCTACCTCTATTAAAGAGTTTTCGTTAAACACCAACACACTACCCCCATCAACTTGCATGACCAACACCACACCACAAGTAACACGACCACCATCACTCATAAACGGATCACCTGCTAGGACACATCGAAAATTGGCTAATTGCATTCATATTCATATTTGGATGAGGATTTTCTAAGTTTCAAAGGAATGATGCCAAATTATTAGGGAAAGTACCACAAAATATGAACGACATTGTAACTTGTTTATATTGACAAATTATGAACAACATTAATATTATTTACTATCTAAAATGATGTGGGTGTCAATATTTTTTTGGACCTTTTACGCTTTGAAATTTCGCCCCTCCCCCCGAAAATTCATGGCTTCGCCACTGCATGGGAGGTAGGCGAAGCTAGCTTGCTTCTCTTCTCCTTTTATGTGCAAAAAGACTTCAATGTCATGAAATTATCACTAACGATGGAACCGTGATTAGTATTATCTTGCGCATTTAAAACATGTAATGAAAATTTGGGGACCTTTTCAAATCGGAAGCCCTGTGCGGTGACACCTTTTATAAACCATTAAGGTTGGCTATGAACGTAGGCTAAGTAATTTTTAGGGCCAACAGGTTGACAACAGTTGGTCTTGTATGTGAATCTGACCTCATATTTGAATGGGATGATTATTTCAGGCCTTCTTGGTTTTAGGGGTTGTGGATAGGATTATTTGTGGCAGCATACTTTTGCTAACTATATTATGCAAGAATTGGACCCATCGATCGAAAGATTCATCATCAGCTGCAGTTTGAAGTATGACAGCCGAATGGTGAAGTTCTTGTATATAGAAGCTGGCAACTAGTTGAACAACAGCTCAGTTTGTATTCTTTCTACTTTTGACAGTCCTTTTTTTGGAGTAACTAGTTAATTAATCATGTATAATTTGAAAGCAAATTTGGAACACTTGAGATTTATTTGAGAAATATGGTTTCTTGTTTCTGCAAATCCATGTATTATTACGATATTAATTGGACATAAGCATCAACTAGATTTTCCCAAGTGGTCTATGTTTGTATTTCTTTCGGTAACATCAATTGAGACCAAAACTGGTGCTTCCTGCTCTGGATTTTTAAGTAAATCTGATTGAGTCCATTTCTTGAGCACTGTAATCATCAAAAGCGTGCTTGCTTGGCAGGAGAGACCACAGATTATACCAATCCACAAGCCCTGTACCAAAATAAAAACACGAAAACCGAATTAATTGAACTATTTAACAAAATAAGTCAAGTTAAATTCTGCTTGCTGATAGATAAATCAAGAACTACAATGTTGTCTCACCTTGGCATAAAGTTTGAACTTAAATCCAAGTAGACCAGCAATTGTCATACCAACGAAATAAAACGTTGCCAAGTTTACATACACAACTAAGTGTTGCCACCCACATCCTCTAGCCACACCTGAAAACCAGATAACCAAATTAACGGACTCCAAGAAAAAACGCAGGAAAAATGTGAAGATTCAAATCAAATAGAACTATCCCTACTAAAAAAAGTGGGGAATTTCAACCTGAAAAGACACCTTGAACAGAATCAACTATTATTGAAATTGCAAGCAATGGCGTCATTGATGCAAAGTCCTCTTTCAGTACTGCGTAATTCGCGTTGCTGTCAATGAAGAAGCCAGCCCAAATGTTGTGACCACACACAAGAGCCAGAATAATTGCAAAAGAAAGAAGCACAGAGAGCTTAAGATTGACAACCATTGCATTCTTAGCTCTGTCCGGATTGCCTGCTCCTAATTCATTTGAAACTCTTGTGCTGCCACAATGTGGACGCTTTGTTTCAATCCATGCAATAGAAAGAGGATATCGAAAAATTTATAATAAAGGAATAGAAGAAAGTACTAACCTGGCAGCGGCACTGAGGCCATATGTAACCATGTAACCAATTTCTTGCGTATTCACACTGAATTATATTGAACGAAGGCATGCAGCTTGAGTAAGCCAGAAATAACCGGTACATTTGAGGAGAGAAATCTAAGAAGAAATATATGAAGCTTACCACATTGCAAGCAGTGAAGTGTTTTTTGCTGGGTTTGGCATCAATCCTCCCATGAACACCAGAATCTCAAAAGCCCATTCCTCCAAACTAGAAACGATGAAAGAAGCAAATACAAATTTGGGCTTTAAACTTTAAACATAAAAGATAAACTTTTGCGTGTCATTGGCTTTCATGTTGTTAGGCTATGAATCTGATACAATGTTAATCATATAGGATTTTCTCTAAATGCGTGTCTCAGTATATTGGCATGAGAAAATTACTTGACATAACAGTAGTGAAAATTTCCAGAGGATTGTACACTTACCATTCCATTGTTGCTGAGGGAAGGGCCAGTTTCAAGCCTGTGAGGACATAATCGAAAGATTCGAATGAAAATCCTTCCCATGTGCTCTCAAAGCTCTTTGTACAAGTAACAGTGAAAGCCAGCATGAGAACAGATATCCATAGAGAAACTGAAGCTGCTAGTGGAGCTCCCTTAAAACCAAGAGTTGTCCAATGCACAAAACCATATGTGATGCCAATATGAATAACAATGACAATCACTGAGAAGACCATTGGCATTACATATATAGATTGTGTCTGAAGAAATCTCAACATGTTTTGCAGGAAAGCATAAGCGAATAATCCGGGGATCAAAAATTTCAAAAAAAGTGCAGCAGATTTTGAAATTTGAGGATCTTGGTGAAGTAAAATTAGTATAGGCTCTGTATAGAGCCAGATTATAGATATCAAGAAACAGAAGAGGGTTGATATGATGCAAGAAGCTTGTAGATAAATTCCCAACATTCTATACAATTTTGCACCAAAGCCTTGCCCGCAAAGTGTTTCAAGAGCTCCACTCAGCCCAACCTAAGATAAAAAATGAAAAAGAAGAAGACGAGAATCTTATTAGATTAATGTCATGAAATTATCTTGTCACAACAGTGTGACAATAGAACGTTTTATGTTCGTTACTAAACCACATGATGATATATACTGTTTGATTGTCTGACTGTCTGACAATAGAACATTTTATATCCATTTTAAAAGCACACGTTATATATACACTATCCGTTATTAAATCACAACATGTTACATACTCTCCATAATAGAACAGCTTAATGACCGAGAAATTACCACGAACGCAAAACCAGTAACATTGGCCCATGAATTGGCTAGGGTTGCGCCGGCTAACTGAAGCTCACCAAGGTGGCCAGCAAACATGACCGAGACCAATGGGATCAAGGAAAAGAACACATTGGTGAGGATTGTTGGCAATGAAAAGAAAATCTGTTTTTTAGCCTCCTCAACGTCTACCAGTTTGTTCCACCACCTTCCCTTTGATCCTTCTTCTCCATTCCCACCTGCCTAGCTATAATACGGGCGCATTAGTAATATCTTCAAGTTGAAGATCTTACACAAGTTTTGATCTTTTAATTTCCAGAATAATAATTGCACTCTGAAGTTACACTCAAGGACATAACCAGAATTTCTGAAGAGAGTGTAATGTACTTTATTTATTTTTCTATAAACTATTATTAATTTTTGGGAGTCAATTTTTTACAAACAAATACATAAATAAATAACAATACGGCAACGCAATAACAAATAAATTGATATATTTGCACTTGAAAGTTGAAACATGTAACTAATAGGATTGGAACTAGTAAAGTATGGTTTTTGAGTAAAGAGGTTGAAATTGTGATATTATAAATAGTTTTGCAATTGAGTTATTGTTGTAAATTGTTAAATAGAGCTAAGTTTATATGCTGTAAAATTTTGTTTTGTAGTTAAGTTAGGCTGGCTATAGTCTAGGGGAGTTGGACCTCCACTTTTGGTTACACTTAGTTGACAATAATGTTATTTACATGCACATAAACTAATACATTCTAATAAACATACGTAAAATCAAATTGTTGTAGAAAATGTGTATGCAAATACGTCAATTTTTGAGTCTACATTACTCTCTCGTAGTTTGCACTACAATGAATTCTCGAGAAACGAAGTAATAAGAAAGAAAGGTTGAATGTCTCACCTTCAGCAATCATCTTTTCCGCAACCTAGAAGATCAATGATAGATATCTACTATAAAGTTAAAACTAGTAAATTAAACGGCTGAGTTGTGAGGAGGAGGAGGTCAATGACACAACGACAAAGTCTGAGAAATTTATATGGCAAATGAGGCATATATATAGTCTGAATATTGTCGTAGAAATTAAGTAGACTAACGATAGACTTCTGTTTTCTTTTCTGATCTGTTGAATGCAATCATAATCCTTGATTTTAAGAACTTCAATTATAGACTTTTTTCCTGGTATATTTTCTTTTTTCGGTCCAACCTTTTTGGTATATTCTTCAGTCGTAGACTTTTGGATCCCTCTCTTTACATATGAAATTGGTACAGTACTTATCCTTAATGTTTGGCAAAATTCCTAACTCAAAAAGTCGATGGGGCTGGGGAACAGATTCGAACCTAACCCTAATGTAAACATCCCCATCCCTTTACATACAACTAAAATCTAAAGACTGTAATTGGCAGAAAAAAAAAAAACAAAATCATACGTATGAAGATCTTTGTAAGGGTCGCTCTACATTGTATTTTAACAGTCAAACTGTTTATTTTTTAGATATTTTTTTTAAAGATCATTTCTACAAAACATCTCTCAAATCCAACTACTTGACCATTAGATTATAGGGAGTTTTTAAGAAAAATGGCTCATATGTGCATAATTTTTCTTAAACAAAAGCATCTTAATAACTTTATTTAATAAATAGGATAAAAAATAATACACGCCAACTCAGATTTGTTTTAAAGGTTGTTTAAAGTGTGGCCGTAGGATGGAGGTGGCAAAAGCTCGTCTTGTATGTGAATCTAGCCACATGTATGAATGAGGTGATTATTTCAGGCATTCTTGGTTTCAAGACCAAGCTTCATGCCAAAGGGAGACTGAGGCATTTGTAGATAAGTTGATTTGATTCGTTGTACTGAGTTACCCAATCGATCTAATATGGTTTTAGGGCCCGTGGATTGTATTAATCTGTGGAATCTCCTGCCAAATGCGCATACTTTTGCTAATTGTACCATGCAAGAATTGGACTCCTCGATCAGATATTACGTGATAGAAAATTCATGAGGGCTCCTATGCAATGTGAAATTCATGACCTGCAGTTTCAAGTACAACTACTGCATGGTGAATTTCTTGTATTCTTTCTACTTTTTACAATCTTTTGTTTGGAGTAACTAGTTAATTAATCATTTCCAAATGGAACACATGCCTTATGATACGTAAGTTTATTATTATGAATTTACAATAATGACGATTATGGAAAATCCTGATTAAAAAGTCTCTTTTTATTTTTTCTTTCCTTACCTGCTATACATTTGACAATAAAGCTGTCAAACGGGCCGGCTCATGCCACTTATAAAAGGAATTGTGATTGGGCCGACCCACTTAATAAAACATTAAACCATGTGGAGTGGTGTTACAGTTCAATTAGAATAATATATAATGAGTGCTGATCAACTCACTCCACTGTCTTATTTTTTTCACCCATATTTATAATAAATTTTAATGTCAATTTTACACTCTTTGTAAAATGACATGTAAGGACCAATTATAACTCTATTAATACTTCAAATTAATTGACTTTTTCAGTCATGTTAATACTAAATCTGCTAAATTTATGTTTTTTAAGAGAAAACAAGAAAATTTCAGTAGTCATCAAACTTAATGCCAATACTCTATTTGTCCTGAAAGTCTGTCCTCTTACTTACTGCATTATGTTAACATTGACTTCATGGTATATTATTGTGGCAGCACGTGAGTTTCAAATGAACTTGGAGCAGGCAATCCGGAGATATACAGCTAAAAGTGCCATGGTTGTGGCTCTTAAGCTCTCTCGTTTCGTTGCTTTCGTTCTTGGTCTGGCTCTTATACTTGGCCAACGAAGAAATTCTAAAAAAATTGCATCTATGACACCTCTAGTTGTGTTTTCAGTGATCTTTGAGTGGAGGGGTTGTTTTAGGTAAAAAAAAGTCGACATTTTCCACTAAACTTTGTTCCCCATTTTCCTTTTTTTTTTTTTTTTTGAACATTTTTATTTGCATACATGATAATAATTTAGGGTTCATTCAGGCGTGGCCTTCTTGGCCTGAAGACAAGCTACATGCCAAGGTGAGATTGAGACATTTATAATTAAGATTCTAATTTTTTTTTCTTTGATTTCGTTACTCAATGTATTTTGGTTTTAGGGGTTGTGGATTTGATTATTTGTGGCATCTCTCGACGAACGTGCATACTTTTGCTAACTGTACCATGCAAGAATTAGACTCATCGAGCGCCTATCACCTGATAGAAAATTCAAGAGGAGGGCTCCTGTGCAATGTGAAATTCATCTGCAGTTTCAAACACAACTGCCGAATAGTCTTTTGTTTGGAGTGACTAGTTAATTAATCAGGTACAAGTAGACAGAAAATTTGGACCATTTGAGATTTTTTTGAGAAGTATGGTTTCTTATTTCTGGAAATTCATTTGTTAATACGATATTAATTGGATATAAGCATCAACTAGGTTTTCCCAAGTGGTCTATGTTGCTAAATTTTTAATATTACTTTCTCTAACATCAATTTAGACCAAAACTGGTGTTTCCTGCTCTGGTTTTTTACTTAAATCTGATTGACTCCATTTCTTCAGCACTGTAATCAACAAAAGTGTGCTTGCTTGGCAGGAGAGACCACAGATTATACCAATCCACAATCCCTGCACCAAAATAAAAACACCAAAAACCGAATTAATTCAACTATTTAACAAAATAATCAACATAAGTTCTGCTTCAATCAAGAACTACAAGATTCTCACCTTGGCATAAAGTTTGAACTTAAATCCAAGAAGACCAGCAATTGTCATACCAACGAAATAAAACGTTGCCAAATTTACATACACAGCTAAGTGTTGCCACCCACATCCTCTAACCACACCTGAAAACCGGGATAATCAAAATAATGGACACCAAGAAAGGATGCAGGAAAAAAAAAAAAATGAAAATTCGAATCAAATAGAACTATTCCTACTAGAAACAGTGGGGAATTTCAACCTGAAAAGACACCCTGAACAGAATCAACTATTATTGAAATTGCAAGCAATGGTTCCATTGAAGCAAATTCCTCTTTCAGTACTGCGTAATTCGCATTGCTGTCAATAAAGAAACCAGCCCAAATGTTGTGGCCGTACACAAGAGCCAGAATAACCACGAAAGAAAGAAGCACAGAGAGCTTGAGATTGGCAACCATTGCATTCTTTGCTCTGTCCGGATTGCCTGCTCCTAATTCATTTGAGACTCTTGTGCTGCCACGATGTGTACGGTTTGTTTCAATCCATGAAATAAAAAGAGGATATTGAAAAACTTATTATAAAGGAATAGAAGTGGAAGAACGTCCTAACCTGGCAGCGGCACTGAGGCCATATGTAACCATGTAACCAACTTCTTGCGTATTCACACTGAGGTATATTAAACAAAGGCATGCAGCTTGATTAAGCCAGAAATAATAGACACATTAGAGGACATAGATCTAAGTAGAAATATATAAAGCTTACCACATTGCAAGCAGTGAAGTGTTTTTTGCTGAGTTTGGCATCAGTCCTCCCATGATCACCAGAATCTCAAAAGGCAATTCCTCCAAACTAGAAATGATGAAACGAGTAAATTAAAATGTGGCCTTTAAACTTTAAACATAAACAGAAAAGAGAAAATTTTGGCGTGTCACCCAGTTTGGGTGTTGTGTTGTTAGGCTATGAATCTGATACATTAATCATATAGGATTTTTTTCTAAATGCATGTCTCAATATATCGGAATGAGAACATTACTTGACATACACAGTAACGAAATTTTTAAGAGGATTGTACACTTACCATTCCATTGTTGCTGAGGGAAGGGCCAGTTTCAAGCCGGTGAGGACATAATCAAAAGATTCGAATGAAAATCCTTCCCATGTGTTCTCAATGCTCTTTGTGCACTTAACAGTGAAAGCCAGCATGAGAACAGATATCCATAGAGAAACTGAAGCTGCTAGTGGAGCTCCCTTAAAACCAAGAGTTGTCCAATGCACCAAACCATAGGCGATGCCAATATGAATAACAATGGCAATCACTGAGAAGACCATTGGCATTACATATATAGATTGTGTCTGAAGAAATCTCAACATGTTTTGCAGGAAAGCATAAGCGAATAATCTGGGGATCAAAAATTTCAAAAAAAGTGCTGCAGAGTTTGAAATTTGAGGATCTTGGTGAAGTAAAATTAGTATAGGCTCTGTATAGAGCCAGACTATAGATATCAAGAAACAGAATAGGATCGATATGATGCAAGAAGCTTGTAGATAAATTCCCAACATTCTATACAATTTTGCACCAAAGCCTTGCCCGCAAAGTGTTTCCAGAGCTCCACTCAGCCCAACCTAAAATAAGAAATTAAGTTTCCATAAAAAAATAAAAAAAAATAATAAGTGATTTAAATTAAAAACAAATAAAAATGCTAAACCGGGAAAGCTTGATTTTATTTGATTTTTATTAGATTTGAATCAACTCCACAATCAAGGTCATACCAATCTGCAAGCAAGACTTTGAGAACATATAAAGACAGGGCTCCAAGACAAAGAAAGGAATAAAAGAATTCATCCAAACACCAAGACCTTCAAATTTCCAAACTCTCAAATTTTCAGACGCTTAGAAAATTCAGAAAGCTCTCTCTGCATTCTTCTCCACACTTGTGAAGAAACACCAAACAACCCAACACTTGCCAGTTCCTGCATGGCCACAGACCAAAACCTAAGGCGTTCGTTCATTTGAGATCAAGCCATTGTGACCCTCAGATCAACAACACACACCTTTTTCATCCGAAGATCAAATCATATGATTCAAAGTTGTAAAGCGATTCTAATCCTAAATTCATTTATAAAAATTTAATATTACTTTGTACGCGTGTTCTTGTTTTATTAGTTGCAGGAAAATTCGTACTTACAATCTTATTAGATTTAATATTATGAAATTATCTTGTCACAACAGTGTGACAATAGAATATTTTAAGTCCGTTACTAAAAACACATGATGTCATATACTTTTTGATTGTCTGACAGTAAAAAAATATAACATTTTATATCCATTTTTACAACACATCATGTTATATACTATCTGAGAAAATAGAACATGTTGTATGGTTGTATCCCTTATTAAACTACAACATGTTATTATATACTCTCCAACAATAGAACAGTTTAATGATTGAGAAATTATCACGACCGCAAAACCAGTAACTTTGGCCCATGAATTGGCTAGGTTTGCGCCTGCTAACTGAAGCTCACCAAGGTGGCCAGCAAACATGACCGAGACCAATGGGATCAAGGAAAAGAACACATTGGTGAGAATCGTTGGAAATGAAAAAAGAACCTGTTTTTTGACCTCCTCAGCGTCTACCAGTTTGTTCCACCACCTTCCTTTTGATCCTTCTTCTCCATGCCCACCTGCATAGCTCTAATATGGATGCATTAGTAATGTCTTAAAGTTGGAGATCTTATACAAGTTTTGGTCTTTTGATTTCCAGTATAATAATTGCACTCTAAAGTTAACACTCAAGGGCAGAGCAAGGATGTCTGAAGAGTTTATTGTAATTTACTTATTTTTCTATAAACTATTATTCAATTCTGCGAGCCAAATTTTTTTATAAAAAAAAGGATAATATTCTGTTATAACTTATAAGTAAGTAAAAATAGGGCAACCCAATAACAAATAAATTGATATTTATTGCACTTGAAAGTTGAAACATGTACGTAACTAATGGGGATTGGGACTAGTAAAGTATGGTTTTTGCGAAAGGATGTTGAAATGGTGATATTATAAAGGGGTTTTTGAACTTTAATCTTTTAAGAAGATTCAAATTTAATAAAAACTTGGTGTTAGATTGGATATTGATTTTAGTCTGTTAATGTGCACTTAATTCAAATTTATATTATATTTTTGTTTTAATATTTAATAGATATCTTATTTAATGTTATTACATTAAATTTTAAATTTATTATTATACACATTTTAATTCATTAATTTTATTTAACTTCCTTTAATTAGTGTACCTAAACGTCTATATCATAATATATTTTACTAATTTAGTGTACCGAAATGTTCGTACCTAAATATATTGTAGTAAATTAGTAGCACATAAGAAAATATGCAAAAATACAAGTGTACCAAAAATTCCGTACCTAACTATATGATACTAAACTAGTATACTGAAATGTCGATACCTAAATATATTATACTAAACTAGTGTACCTAAACTAGTGTACCTAAATGTTTGTACCTAAACATATTATACTAACCCGGTGTACTGAAATGTTCGTACCTAAATATATTGTAATGAATTAGTGGCACATAAGAAAATATGCAAAAACATAAGTGTACCAAAAAATCTCCACGAAAATATTTTCTTATATAAGATACTCACCATAATGAAAATTAAAATTTATAATATTTTCATAAAATTTAATTTATGAACGCCATAAAATTATAAATAAAAAAGAGAGACATTGAATATATATGCTAGCATTTAATAGAGTTTAGGGACTAAAATCAATTTTTAATCTTGTATTAGACGTTTTTCTAAATTTCATCTTATTTAGGGATTAAAATCTAGTTTTCTATAGTATAAATAGTTTTGCAATTAAGTTATATGGTGTAAAGTGTTAAATATAGCTAATTTTATATGCTGTAAAATATTGTTTTGTAATTAAGTTAGTCTGGTTATAGTCGAGGGGAGTTGTACCTTTATCTTTGGTTACACTTGATTAACAATATTTATTTATACATGCATGTCCAATACACTCTCTAATAACATACGTAGGATCAAACTATAGTGTATACAAACGTCAATTTTGTAAGTCTAAGTTATTCTCTAGTAGTGCTCAATAAAATAAATTTTTGAGAAATGAAGTGGTTAGAAAGATGTGTTGAATTTCTCACACCTTCTGCAATCATTTCTTCCGCAACCTGGAAGATCAATAATAGAGATATATTATAAAAATTAAAAATAATAAATTAAACTGCTAAGTTGAGAGGAAAAATCAACAATAATAACATAGAAAAAGACTCACAAATTAAATAGCCAACTGAGCTGAGCTGGAGACTGGGAAGGAGGAGGAGGAGGGTGTCAATGATCGCAGAAATTAAGTAGTCTAACGATAGACTTTTGTTTTCTATTGTGATCAGGACTTCAACCATAAATCCTTGATTTAGTTTTTAAGAACTTCAATCACAGACATTTTTTCTGGTATATTTTATATTTTCGGTCCAACCTTTCTGGTATATGCTTCGATCGTAATCCCTTTTTACATATGAATTCGGTAGGGTACTTGTGCTTAATGTTTGGCAAAGTTCCTAACTCAA
Organism: Pyrus x bretschneideri; assembly: GCF_019419815.1. Taxonomy (NCBI): domain Eukaryota; kingdom Viridiplantae; phylum Streptophyta; class Magnoliopsida; order Rosales; family Rosaceae; genus Pyrus; species Pyrus x bretschneideri. Next base: position 1,022,167 of record NW_025999557.1, read on the forward strand.
ATAGTCCATGGGGCTAGGGAACGGATTCGATCCTAACCCTAATGTAAACACCCCTATCCCTTAACGTACAACTAAAATCCAAACATTATATTTGGCAAAAAAACAAAATCATACATATGAGGGATCCTTTGTAGGAGCCCCACCCATCCTTCTCTCTCACATCCTCCCTCAACCGTCCCCATGAAGGCCTCTTTCTCTCTCCATTCATCATCATCATCATCATCATCATCCTCACTCCTATCTCACCCATCACCATCATTTCTCTCTCTTCTCTCTATTTGTACTTTTTTTTTTCTCTCCCTCTCTTTGACGTCACTCATTCCTTCTCTCCCTTTTCTTTGTTTATTTTTTTGTTTGATATAAAATTTAAATAGAAATTTTATTTGAACTTATATAACCTTTTTCTACATTAAAATTTTAAACTTTAAATGTGAATGTCAATTTTATTTTATTGCATAATTAACATGAAGTATAAGATGAAATTTATAATAAAATTAAAATTTGTAAATAAACTCACACTCAATAATCAAACTCTACCATCACGCAATGTTTATCCTACGTTTATCTGACTAAACCCCTAAGAGCTATCATAGAGAAAAACAACCTCGTTTTTACCGATGGGTGCTGATTTTGAAGGGTTGAACCATCCAACTAAAGTATGAATCGATTAATGCAAGTTTTTTTTTTTGTTTGATTTTAGTTTTTTTAGAGTTTAGACATAAGAATTCGATGATTGTGGAGTTTCCTATATATTTTTTTTGCCATCTTCATATCTTCCTTTGGATTGCTTTTTTTACTTCTAAACCAAATTCGTTTTAAAGAGTGTAGCCACTAATGATATTGTGGTTGTTGAAGATGATTAAAAATGCTTTGATATATACGTTAAGATTTCCTTTTCTTTGAAAATATTTGTCAATTTTTTTTTTGTCTATTTACATTTGCAAAAATGTCTCCAACTGTATCTTGCTTTGAACACTAACATTAGGAAGAAATGCATGCATATGAGTAACTAATGTTAAATGAATATGACATAATGGATAAGAAAAACCTAGAAATACAGTCGAGGCAATAAACACTTTGTCCTTAAGACAAGTTTATGCTTCACTACAGTGCTAATGATTGATCGGCACTTGTCTCCCATAATACAAGGACCACGTCCTTGTAATAGTAGCACTACAAATCACAAGACTCCAATGAACCACGATTGTGTTGAATATTCTCTCATATGGACTCGTGAGACACTACAAAACTTTCTAACAATAGTACAATATGTGTATGAATATGTGAATGTAGAAGTCATCCAATGATTATAGGGGGCATCCCTATTTATAGAATTTGATATATCTCTGTGGAAAGCATGTGACTATATATTCTTGAAGAGTCAAAAGTTGAAACTCTTCATTTGAATAGACACATCTTTCTACCAAAAGGCACCACTTCTAATTTGCTGAAGTGAACACAACTGATCAACCACGGGGTGTCTGGGAAGGTATTGTGTGATTATTAGAGTCTTGGTTTACACAAACGGATGAGCAGTTGAAGACATCGTGTTCATTGATTATCCAAGTAAATCCGATAATAATTCACTACGGAAGGTTCAAAACCAAAAGCTACCTATCCCGATACCGTACTTTTCCTATTGAATTCTCTCTCTAATGTCTACATTGTCAATTATGTAGTGTTGAGTCAATTGCCATTCATGCAGGGGAATGTTGGAAAAGTTAATATTATTACTATATAAGAGTTGCAACTTTTAACTCTTCATGAATAGTCACATATTTTAAAAAGAGGTATTCCAAATTCTATAAATAGGAAGCCCCCTATAATCATTGAATACCTTCTACATTCACATATCCATACACGTAGAGTACTATTTTTAGAGAGTTTTGTACTATCCCACTGAGTCTATATGAGAGAGTATTCAATACAATCATGATTCATTGGAGCCTTGTGATTGAGAGTGCTACTATTATAAGGATGTGGCCATTGTATCTTGGGAGACAAACGCTGATCAACCATGAGCATCGTAATGCGGCGTAAACTTGTCTTAAGGACAGAGTGTCTAACATTTGCTTCAATCGTATTTCCAGGGTTTTCTAATTCATTATGTTGTGTTCATTTAACATTGGTTATTCATGTGCATGCATTATTTGATATATAATTGCATGAATTATTTCTTGATTTTCTATTTAAAGGATAAACAGTAATGTGAAATTGCTGGGCTAGTTTGCTAGTCTTCTTCAACTCTTCTTCTCTTTTGATCGAGTCCTTTGCTGCTTCTGAACAACTCAATTTTCTCACTCTTTCTCATTCTCATGATATAATACATAGAACTAATTGGATTATTAGTTCCTATGAGAATAAGGTAGTTAGAAGATAGTTTATGTGGTAAAAAAAATTAAAATTTAAGCTCATGTGGTAAAGTCTTTTAGGATGCATTGCCTTTACTACACTTGCAAAAGTCTCAAGTTTGTTATCAGAGTTCACCCCACATATTTGTTAAGACCACGTCAGACTTTTAGTTCAAATAAAAGCTCTCAAGTTTTTTACAACAAAACAAAGTTGAGTCTGAACCATCATGGGATTGTTATTCAGCATGTGTAAAAGAAGCGAACTTTGAAGCCGGTTTTTCTGTGATGAGACGTGGCATATAATATAATCAACAAAATATAATGGCATTTGAATTTAGTCCCAGCGTTGGATGAATGGCTAAAATTTACACGTGCACAAACTCTACTCAATCATCTCTCTCAGTTCAAGTTCTGCCTCATAGAAACAGAAAGTTACCACAAAACTCCCAGAAAAAGAAGACTGGCTGCCGGAGGCTGGGGAACAAAATACAAGAAGATCGCCGTTTGCGCAGAATGCAAAAGTGAATATTGCAGTCAAGATATTTTTAACTGGCTTTCGTTTTTCACATTGGGGGCACCTAGTACCACAGCACATCTCTTGCCTCTCACTGCTCTGAAAACATGAATCTGAATTACGGTTTGCTTGACAAACTCAAAATTTACAGTGTCCCCATCTGAAATCTGGTTCGTGTTACTAAATTCTGCCCAACCTGTTGTCAATTCCATGCGGTGGAAAGATGACTTGGGACGGAGTATAACTTTAGCACAGCATGATCTTCCGGATTCATTTCGAAGCATTACAGTGCCTGTGCTCATTCAGACATGGCTAGTTTCTTCGGAATTATCTGCAATTTCAAACATGATTGATATCGAAGGAGAGTCCATTTGTCCTGATCATGACAGGTGCTGAACGATATAAATTGCTTGGAAACTAATCCAAATTAAGTTAAACATAGAAACAGATTCACTAACCTCATACCGAAGTCTAATACTCAACTTAGTGCACTCCCCTAACAAGTGGTGGAACTTTCAAAGAAATTTTCTTGAAAATGTTTCCCGAAAAATTATATCTATTACTCTTTTCCAAAACAACAAGAAAAGGTTTTCACAAAACAAAAAATGGCTTAAGAATCAGCGACAGAGTACTCACCACACAGTATTCTTGATACTTCTTCAGAGTTTCCATAAAACATGGATTCTCCAATTTGAATGTGAATGTGAAGCATCTGGTTGATGTTTCTTTTACATAACCAGTTGAAGGTCTCTTTCCAGGCATGGCATTCTCTATACAGCACCAAATTGAACCAGGATTACGAAAAAGGGCGAGGAAAGCCATTATAGAAAATTTACATACAAATCTACAACTTACCACTTCTGCTAGCAATGGTCCCTTTATTTTCGCAGTCTGCATCGTAGTTTTCAGTTTCGGATTCGACAATTTCCTCTTTTACTCTGGCTTGATTTCCTTTATTTTCCTAGGTAACTGGACTGCTACTCCTCCCCTCGGCTTCCTCTACATCCTTCTCACAGGCACTTTTATCATATAAATTTTGATTCACCATGGTAATGGAACACCAGAAATTCCCCAACTTGCAGAAGATGATCCTTCACAAAATCCTGCCAACCCGCCGCATAGAAGAACAAGCCGTTCTCTCGCTCTTCCAGTCCCACAATCCACCTTTTTCCACCAGGGCCTTTAAGAGCGCATTTGCCAAGTGATTGTCCACTTAAGTTTTTGAGAAACGCATGCGGTATATGCTGAAAAATTCGACGGCTTCTTAAAAGACCATACTATATATGCATAAAACTAAGCAAGCTTAGCATCAGTAATAAACAAAATTCAAACTGGATAACATCATACTATTTGACACTAATACAAAGAACATAATTAAATACATGGAAACCATTCATTGTAAACCTTCCAAGTAATTCTATCATTGTGTATTGACTAATCCTGAGCAGAGAGGGTGACATAATGTGGCAAAATTTTCTTGTTCTGACTTCCCGTGATTTCTTCACCCATAATTTGGCATTGGCACACAATCCTGTGCAGTACCAAACACAGCATTGGATTAATGTTATCATCTCTAATACAACTCAGTCCAATCCAATGCAGTCTAATCCTAATCCGATCTAGTCGCAATCACAAATCATGTCCTTAGAGAAAGAAGTCCACACAGATCCCAGATATAATGGATATGCACGTGTTAATTTCTCCATTATTGATCGACACAATCACTAAAATATAAACAGAAGTAGATCCAAACAAGAAACCATGAAAAGGGTATTTTAATATTAACTCAAATTCCTGATTAACCTTGAAAACGCACTTAAAAAAAAAAAAAAAAATGAAAACTTGCAAGCGCGACTATAAAAATTTGATCTTGAAAAGTTCAAAAAGAAAAAGAAGGCAAGATTTTACCAGATGCTTAGGGAAGTCACCAAGTAGGACCTTGAAAAACGATTGTTCCTTTCGTGAACCCTTCCTTGCCACACACAAAACTTTCATAGCTGTGAGAAAGTAAATCAAGAGTTCAACTTACAACTTCTTTTGTCCGCAATGTTAGTTTTGTTTTCTGTATCTTCGTTGTAGATTTTAGTTTGATCAAGGTCAAGAATTTCATCTTTCACTCTGGCACGACTTCCTTTGTTCATTGAGGAAACAGAATTGCCACTTCTCCTCCTGGCTAGTTCTACATCTTTCTCGCTTGCGCTTCTATCATAGATTGTGACTTCAAACTTTGAGTCACCATCATAATCGAAAACCAAAAAATTTCCGATTTCTAAAGAATGATCCTTCACAAAACCTTGCCAACCGCCATGGAAGAATAGACCATTCTCTCTCTCTTCCGGTTTCATAGCCCACCATTGTCCACTAGAGCCTCTAAGAGCACATTTGTGAAGTGATTGTCCACTGAAGTTCTCGATAAATGCATGTGGTATACGCTACAAAAATATATAGCTCTTAGAAAACCATGTATATGAAAAATATATATTGCTTCTTAGAATTTTATTATTATTAAGGGAAGGGGACTGGTTCAAAATTATTACAATAATTAAGGGGATGATAGACTTTTAAACTCGGGATGCATGAGTAGAAAATCAACGCCTTATCTACTAAGATATTGAGTTACATGCAAAGCAAGAAAATCGAGAAAATCTCACATCATATCCTATGGGACCAACAGAAGAGCGTAGCCAAAAATATTTCACACATCATTAACCTATGGAAAATAATAATTAAGCTTGGAACAAATTCAACTGTTCCAATCAAATAGCAGCCATATTAAGTAATTGCACCGGGCATTGGCAGCTGATTGAGCAAGGGGAAATTGTCATGTTAAAACGCCTCTTTGTTCTACGATTCCTCAGTCATAGTTAAGGCCTGGTTTGGTACTGAGGTGATTCTGAAAAAAGTTGGTATCAAAAAAAGCTGGGAGCTATTTTTGTGTTTGGTAAACATTTAGTTTCAGCTTTTTTTTCACAATTTTGGGTGAAAAAAAGCCAAAAACAAGAAGATGCAAAATCCAGTTTTGAAAAACCGGTTTTTTTTTCACATCTGTTTTACATAAAAGTTTACCAAACACTATAATACTGTTTTTTTTTTTTTCAAAAGCACTTTTACAAAAAAGTTTACCAAGCACTCTGCTGCTTTATTTCACAGTTGCTTATTCTTACAGCACAGCAGAAGTAGTTTTTTTTTCAAAGCACAGTAATACCAAACCAGCCCTTAGTCAGACCGTCTATCCCAAACTCCAATTGGCAATGCTAAAGCAAAACATAGGAACAACACAACTACGCGTCTAGCGCATGTGCCCAATGTTGAGCTACATATGTTTTGATGTCACGAAGAAAGTTGAGATTTTAACTTTAAAGCCGTTGCCAATGGCGGAATAACTTTAACTCCTTGTGAGCCTATGCAAGTTTTCTCAAATTTCTAACCTGGGACACTTTTCAACATCCTCACACTAAAAAGAAATGGGCTCAAACATGTACATGCCCAACTGCAATCTTTCGGGCATCACTCAGATTCTAATGTACTAATCAAACTTAAAACCAAACAGAAAGATCTTATCCAAGTAAATCCTCCACATAATTTTATTTTCTTTAAAGAGGCAATCATGGATTCAATTATGAATTAATTAATGTAGGAATTGATTTAGAAAAGTGAAAATAAAAGGATAAGACGCATGCATGTTTTACCAGATGCTGAGAGAAGTCATCAAGTAGGACCTTGAAAAATGATGGTTTCTTTGGCGAAGATTTTCCCGCCATTTGAACCTTCTTCTCTCCTATCTGTGGCAATGAGATTACTGAAACAATTTTTCTGGTACTTAATTTCCAGGCAGGAGAAATTGGAGAAATGATGCTTCACCTTTTCTTACTCTTCTGCTGCCATGTGTATAACATGCACTTAAAAACTAGGATTAATCTTAATTTACTATTTGAAGTCAACATTTGATACATCATTTTTTTACATCCCATAATGATACCGAAGATCATAATTTTGACATAGTGCTTATATAGACAGTCATCAGACGCTCCGTGTCAATATAGGAAGCACATGAATTTTTATTAAGATTCCCCGAAAAAAAAAAAAAATACCCAAAAAATTTTACACCTCCATCCGAGACTGTCTTCTTCATCGGCCATACATACCCACACTCATCCTCACTCTTCCTCTCAGATCATCCCTATTTCGATTCCTAAACCACAAAACTCGGCGTTTTGATTCTTCAGGGATCGAGGAGGCCGACCTGCTCGGCTCACTTTCCGCCACAGTCCCATTCTGGCTGCCCCAATTACCCAACACCTCATCGGGATCGAAATCCCCGACCTCAAACTCGTCACACATGCTGTCGTTCTCGTCTACAATGCAGAACCTCTGGACCACATCAGGCGGCGGCAAAGAAGGAGGAGGCGGAAGCAGTAGAGGTGGAGCTAGGGTTTCGTTTATGAGGGCGGAGAGGTTGAAAGGCTTGTCGAGATTGGACGAGGCGGAGACGGCGGAGCATGCTTGACGCGTGGTGGTGGTGAAGAAGAGGAGCTACTGTGACCCATCGGACCAGTGCTTCCAAGGTAGAAGAAGGTGACTGCTATCATCACAGATCCCCAAATTTTTAGGTGATTAATTTAATTGAATTTAATTGGGTCGAATTGGAAACGAAGAACACATCGAAAAGAAACGCTGCGTTTTGGTGGGTTGAGGAATCGGAATTGGGATGGTCTGAGAGGGGTGAGTATCTGAAGGTTGAGTGTGGGTGTGTGTGGCCGAGGAAGAAGAAGTCGGTAAGGTTTGGGGTTTTTTTTTTTTTTTTCCTTAAAAGAAAAAATCTAAATTTTTAAATTTTTAAATTTTGAATTTTTGAATTTTTTTAATATTCACGTAAACCCATATTGACATGTGACGTTTAGTCAGTGTTCACGTGAGCTTTATATCATCAGTTAACACAAGTTTGGATGGAAAACTTAACAACCAAATTTGGATGAAAAAAAAATTTGATGTATCAAATATTGAAAATCAAAAAAGTTTAAAGCCGTAAACTGAGATTAATTCTAAAAATTATTATTGTATGTTGTTATGTTAGTTTGAAAAAGGGTAATGCTTGCGAGATCAAATTTTTAAATCAAATCAACAAAATGATATAGTTGTTGATAATTGAATTATTAACTTGCTTATTTCTTATTGGTGACATATCATTTGATTTAAAATTTTGGTTTGAAAATTTGATCTTTTTAACATTATTCTTATTTAAGTGTTAAATAATATATTTATTTCTTGATGACATATTATTTAGTTTACAAATTTAATTTAAAATTTTCATCTACTGCTATTCTCTTTTGACAAAGGAGGAGTGGCTTCCATGATTTGTTTTTCTTCCATCCTTTATTGTTTTTATGTTTTGCTTCTTCTGCCATGTGTAAAACCGAGTTGGGAAACATGAATTATTTTGAGTAGCTTAGAAAACATAAATTATCGTGTTCCGTTGCTATGATAACTCTCACTCCCTCTTCTTTCCATGTCCTTTCATCTTCTCCTTTCACATTGTCTTATTTTACATTTTTTTATTATAAAAAATTAATATAAGATATTAATATGATTTAACTATGACCGTTCAAATAGAAAGAGAGAATGGGAGAACAAAAAAAGAAGAGAGAATCCTACTCCAACGTTTCATACAAATTTACACAATATTTAATTATTGCTAAAATTCATTATATCCCTACGCTAAGACTTAATTGTTCATTTTCGAACTCCTTACTAGCATGTTCCCAAAGGTTGTTGTCGATTCTTGGTCGATGCCTTGACACTCTTTTACCAATGGGGGACTTACTTGCTGACACATGTAATTTTTAGCTTAGATTTAAGTTGCAGTTTGAACCTACTTTTGCTAGAGTTTGAGTAACTCTTAGAAGTTTCAAGCGGATCATTGTGAAAGATGACTCTAAATTAGTCAGGGAAAATTTGAAATAGGTCCAATTTTATAAACTACCTTTTGAAATAGGTCCAATTTTTAGTGACTTTTGACTTTTGAGATAGGTCCAATTTTTAATTACTTTGAACCTATTTCAAAAAATCCCAATTAGTTATTGAGTCTATCCGCGAGGTCTTTAATGCTTCCTGGAGACTGAGGATGATTCTTAATGATATTCGTCGATTGGCGGGTTTCTTCGAGGACATTAGCTAGAAGCATGTTTTTAGAAAGACTAGATTTTTTACTGATGATATCACAAGTGTTGATCTCTCAGTTAATGATTTTCATGTTTGGGATAGAACCATTCCAACGACTGCTCGTCCAACCTTTCTATTTAATTGTGTTCAAACAGGCTGCCGTGGAGGTTTTTCCCTTTACTATAGTTTTTCCTTTTCTACCAAACAAAAAAAGCCTCAAATTTTACTTCTAATATTTACTACGTAGGTCTACAACATGATTGGTCACATCTTCTCATTAAAAATTATACGTATGATTATCCTCGTTGTCCGTGTAATCTTTTCAAACAAGTAGAAACAAAGAGAAACATTAAAGAAATTCACAAAATAAAACTTCCCATGAACTCTATATTATTTCATGTTTTTTACATGATATATTATAATATTAGTACAAAAATTGTATTAAGAAAATAAGGTGATGGAGAGTCTTTTAGCATTTCTCAAAAACTGATACCACTATTAACTAACAAATTTTACGTGCATGTGTTAAGGGAGGTAAAAATAGGATAAGCCTATAGTGGCGCTGGAGGGCTAATTTAATGAATGTTTTTGAAACCGTGCATCTTAGGCCATCTCCAACCGAGTCCTTTAGTCCTCCAAGATATTAATATTTTAATAAACAGTACATGATCATATTTACCTCTGTCTTCAACCGAGAGCCATAAGGCTCGTTTTAGCCCTGTCATGAAAAATCGTCTCCAACTGAGAACCAAAGGGTCATAGGGTCAAACATAATTTATTATTTAAATTTAAAAACTACAACGATAATTGGTCCAAAAAACCAAAAAAAATTAGAACTTGAATTTAATGAAATTAGAATTTTTAAGAATTTAAAAAAAATTGGTCCAAAAAAAAAAAATTGAATACAACGGCTAGCTGACTAGCCATTGTATTCAAATTTTTTTTTTTAAAGCAATCCCGTTGATTATAACTGACATGAATACATTTAATTTTTAATATAAATATATTCCTGTCGGTTATAACCGACAGGAATACTCTATTTTCTGGCCAGCCCTCTAGCCCTCTCCAATTCCGTGGGACCCTCTCAGATTCCACAGCCCTCTGACCTAACCCTCGATTGGAGACGGTTTTCGGGCTATTTTCGACCCTCTGGCCCTTTGGACCCTTTGGTTGGAGATGGTCTTACCGGACCAAAATATTTCACAGGCAATGAACAGAATAGAAGGCAATGAAGAGACACAGAAGTGTAACTGGGGAACTAATTTAAGCAACAGCATCCATTTAACCAAAAATGGTGCAAAATACCTAAGCTTACATTGCAGTCACGACATTTCTTCTAAAAAAAAAAACCATGGTAATTTCTGAAGTTGAATTTTGGGTCAATTATCTTTTCTTTTTACCATAAGGGGCAACAAGTACCAGACGACACACATTACCTCTCACTTCCCCTTTTCTGAAAATATGAACTTGGATCACACTTTGCTTCACAAACTCAAAAACTATGGTGTCCCCAAGTGAAATTTGGTTCGCTTTACCGCATTCTCTCCAACCTGTTGACAGATTCAAATAATCGGAACGACCAGCGTAAAGGGTTCTGAGTCGAACAAACCATGATCTTCCATCTGGATCTTGAAGTGTTACGGAATCCTTGTCCATAAGGCCTTCATCGAAGGCTAGTTGCTTTGGAATCCTCTGCAATTTGGAACATCTATGGATTAATTTGTTTGAAACTTGACCACGAAACTAAAAACTAAAAACATATTCGTGCTAGAGGATTTTTCATGTAAACGATTCACAATCCTAGTGCTCACGCCTCAAACTAATAATACAGTGCACCCCTGAGAAGTTGAATTTTGAGGAAATATTTTTGAATATGATTTTCCAATAAACTTCCACAATGCAGCTTAACTACTATATTTCATCTTCATGGATAATATTTAAGGCAAATGCTTACTCAAGAGTGCATAAATTTGAGTCACTGAAAGGTATTCCAAGGATCTCTATCACTGTTTTCCAATCACAATCGTGGAAAATTTTCAGAAACATAAATTGACTTCGGAAATAGGTGTCGAGGTACTCACCACATTATATAGACGATTCCGATGGTTTAAGAAGTGCAGAAAACATGGATTCTCTGTTTCCAACAGGATGGATGCTGTTGATGTATCTTCAACATAATTACTTACTGGTCTCTTTCGAGATTTGAGATGATCGCCTATACAATCCAAATTTGAGACACAATTTAGGACGAAAGGAGTGACAAAAAATAATGTTAGAGATCACTAATACAAATCTTTCCTAGATGCAGAGAAGTAAAATAGAGTAAAACTTACAACTCCGGCTAGAAAATATCATTTGCTTTTCACGATCTTGGTTGCAGTTTACAGTGTCAATGTCAACAACTTCAGCTTTTACGTTTTCAGTGTCAATGTCGACAACTTCAACTTTTCTTCTAGCTTGATTTCCTTCATTCATCTTGGCTAATTCGACATCTTTCTCGCATGCACTTCTATCATAGATTTTGACATTAAACTTCGATACGCCGTCATAACTAAAAACCAAAAAATCCCCAGCTTTTAAAAGATGGTCCTTCACAAAACCCTGCCAACCATCATGAAAGAACAAGCCATTCTCCCTCTCTTCCAATTCCACAGTCCTTCGAATTCCAGTCGGGCCTTTAAGATCACATTTGCAAAGTGATCGTCCATTGAAGTTCTTCGTAATAAACGCAGGCGGTACACGCTACAAAATTTTAGTAATTTCTTTAAAATCCAAAAGACCATGTCATATAGATTCTAAAAGCCATAAAACCAAGCAAGAAATGTCAATGGCTAGTTAGACTATGCGAGATCAAGCAAGAAAAAATTCGCAGTAACCAGAATTTAAATTGTATAAAATGGTGATTAACACTAATACAAAAGGAATAGTGCTCCGGTGTTGGAAACAACAACAAATTCTTACCTCACTAAGTAGGATAGGCAAACAACAAAAAAAACTTTATCCATTAAGTATAGTCGGCTACATGACTGTATTCGGTTTTGCAAACATTCAGAATAAATTGATCAAAGCAAATTTCAAAACTATAAAAAGAACATCAAAACCTAAGAATTCTGCTATAAAATAAGCGGACTCACACATGAACCATAATCCTGATGGAAAATATATCGATGAAACATGGTTTCTATGGCCTTCTAGCCATTTGAAGAGTATAAAGGAAGTTAAGGAAGAGGAGGATGTGGATGTTACCAGACTCTGAGAGGTGTCACCGGCGAGGATCTTGATAAAAGATGGTTTCTTTGGCTTTCTAGCCATTTCAACCAACTGGTCGTCAAAGATTCAAGAGTGTACCTGCTCTAGCTGCTGCGCCCGGTTCTTAGAAAGAGTTCACAAGAACTTCGGTAATAAAAAATAAAAGAACAAAACAAAAGAAGAGTTCACCAAATAACTTTTTCTGGTTCGCTATGGTATAGGTCATGTCATGAGGAGACGAGACCCTGGAGCAATTTATTGCTTTTTGTACTTCTCGTCAGCTCATTTTGCATTGCTGCTCTTCTGTCTTAAACTCTTTTCACATGTGACACGCATAACTTTTTCTTTTTTTAGTCAAACTAGAAATTTTCATTAAATATAAAAACTAAGGTAAAGTACAAAAATTATCTTAATTATTGGAATCACGATAGTTTCATACATCATCTTTTAAAATTGATAATATCATAACGCATCTTACGAATTTGTGACAATGTCATATCTCCGTCAATTTTTCTGTTAGTTTTTCTGTTAAGTGTTGACGTGGCAAGAAACGGAACCCCTCACTAATTCAGTTGGATTAAAAAATAATTAAATATATTTTTAATAATTAAATATTAAAAAATTAAGAATAAAAAACAAAAAAAAATTCCAAGGGGTGCGGCATCCCTTTTCCTTCACCCGCAGCAATTTCAATTTTTTTGTTTTTCTCTCTCCTCCTTCTTCTTCATCTTCTTCTTCTTCTCCTGCACCGAAACTGGATTTGTCACTTTTTTTTTTTTCGTTCTTCTTCTCTCTCCTTCTTCTTCTTCGTCTTCTTCTTCTTGGGCCGAAACTGGGTATGAATTTTTTTGTTCATTTTGTTTTTTGTTTTTTTATTTTTGTTTCTGGGTTGCAGGTAAAGGGAAAAGGGGACGAAAATGATGACAGGGTCTGGTTCCTCCACCACCCTTTCTCTCCCATCTCCCTCGCCTCTCCATCACAGTCTCCTTCCTCCCCACTTCTCTCTTTCACCGTGCCCAGAACCGCCCAAACCCACCTGAGTTTTTTCATCCGCCAAACTCTTGCCCATTGACCTGTCCCCCCAAACTCTTGCCCAGTGACCTGTGTCCCCCCTCCCCGAACTACCCCACAAACTCGGACTTCGTCGCAAATTAGACCAGTTCCTAGTCCAAGTTCAGGTCGACGTCGTCGTTTTGGGCGTCCAGGTGCTGATCGAGGGTGGCAGAGTGAGGGAGGCGGAGTAGTCGAGGAAGATGATGTCGTGGAACAGCGTCGTTGCAATCTCTAGATCGAGGGTGGTGGAGTGAGGGAGGCAAAGTAGTCGAGCAATATTGGGTTCTTCGTTTTGGGGCTTTCGAATTGCGGCAACAATTGCTGAAATGGGAAGGTGGGTTTTGTTCCTCCGGGGTCTGGGTCTTCTAGGATGCAAAGAGAGAGAGGAGAGAAAGGGGGGAAAGAGAGAGAGAGGAGAGAGAGGGTGGTGGAGGACGAGTGGGAAAGGGTTTTGGGTTGCAGAGGAGAAAGAGGCAAGAAAAGGGGGAGAGAGGAGAGAGAGATTTAATATATATATATATGTATATAATTTTTTTTTTTTAATTTTTGAATATTTAATTATTAAAAATATATTTTATTATTTTTTAATCCAATTGGATTAGTGAGTGAGACACGTGTTGGGCCACGTTAGCATTTAATAGAGAAATTTACAGAAAAACTGACGAAAGTCTGACATTGGCACAAATTCGTAAGATGAGGTATGACATTGTCAATTTTAAAAGATGAGATATGAAAGTGTCGTGGCACCAATAGTTGAAGTAGTTTTTTGTACTTTACCCTAAACACTATTACATGATCTAGAAAATTTAAAGGCAGTCCCAATCCAAGCATAGTCGAAACGGAAATACAATATAAAAATCCAAAAAGAGCAAGCTCATAATAACAAAAACTTTAGATCTGGAAAACAGCTGACTGCACCACAGCAGCAGAGCCGCCATCGTCGATCCACCACCACTGCCAAGAGGAAGAACTCACGAACAAGCTGGATGAACAGAAAATGGGGATGAGCAAGTCACCCGCGCAAAATCGTTCCCATAATCCTACTAAATAGTGCTAAAAGCAATATTTTAACGACCACCTAACACTAAAGTGTGCGCCCGATGGGAGACGCAATAGATCGAGTCGTGAAGGTTGGTGATGAACAATTGACAAAGAGAAGCAACGAAGGAAGAAAAGAGCATAAAAGCCCAGATCTGAGACAAACTCAGGAAGATTGAGGCAAGCTTATAAATTAAGGAGGAAAGCCGAAAACAAGTAAGAGAAAAGGAAGAAAAACAGGAAAGATTGAAGAAGGGAAGTCATAGAGAAAATTCTAGAGATAGAAATTTTTTAGGCATGTTTTTGCATAACTACAATGTAGTCTAATAATATTGTTCATTAATATATATAAGCTTTTATGCTAATAAATGATACATTCGATATCAAATTATTATGATTGACATATTTATTTTTTTCCAAAACTTTCACTCTTATTTTTTCTTGAGCTAATGCTAGAGAGACTAAAATTTTAAATTAAACTTGCAAACTAAATAATATGTCACCAATAGGAAATAACCACATTAATTTATACTTAACAATCCAATCATCAACAACCATATCATTTAGTTTGTAAAATTTAGTTTTAAATTTTAATCTTCCTTGCATTATCCTCTTTCTTGTGTAATTTAGAACTTCATTTTAATCCCACTTTATCTTATGAAACTCCAATTGCAATATTTTACCTCATGAAACTCAATTTTTGTATGGCTTACTCACGTTCCGTCAATTCTGTTAAGAAGTTCATCGAATCGCTGATATGCATGGCTGAGGCCCACTTATTTCTGTTGCAGTTGCCATGTTGGCTTATTTGAAATCATAATAACCTATTTTTTTAATTCTCTATAAATTATTTTTGATATTTCTAAACTAGAAAAATGCATAAATTCCCAACTCTTCCTTCTTTCCCTATATCACCGCCGCACCTCTTACCCAAAGGTGCAATCACAATTAAAATAAGTGGGTCTTAACCCTTTCAACAAAAAATAAAAACCTATTTAACCGATTTTTTAACAAAATTAACAAAATGTGAGAAAATAATACCAAATAAAGCTTTGGAGGGCAAATTGGTGCAATTTGAGTTTCAAAGAAATAATCCACACTTGCGGGCTAAGATTATCGCTTTTATTCTAATTAAGATGCAAAGAAATAATCCACACTTGAAGGCTAAGATTATCGCTTTTATTCTAATTAAGATGCAATGTTGATTGAAGTAACTCAAAAATCATAGTCCCAGCATCAACTAAGCCGCCATGGCTTGCTTAGTTGACAAGACATTGATCAACTCTGCCCTGAAACAATACAAGAAGTCACATGGATTAATTAACTGTTAGTGACAAAATTATTATAACCTGATTCGAGCTTCAATTCTTGCCAACAAATGGCACTAATTCCTTCATGACTCCCTTTGACATTAAATATCTCAAAAAAACTGACGACATACTTGAAGAAGATTAATCACATATAGAGCAAGTTTTATTCCACCACAAGAATGTCAATACTTATCATTATGGAGCAATTACTTAAATTAGAAATACTTTATGTAATGTGAGAGAACAAGACATTCCTTTAATTTAAAAGCTAAATCGCTCAAATGTTTTCTTAAGTCAACTGAGTTCCTTTCCTTTTATATGTTTCTTTCCATAGTACAAGACTCCTAAAACATTAGCATAAAAAACGTGCATTAGCCTTGTAAATACCAAATTAATAAAGAACAACCAAAATTCTTTTCTTCCAAAAGAAACATCTCCAATACATGCCATACATTAGCCTTGAATAATTTCTTTTCTTCTCCCCTTATGGCATAAAACAATTGACTGATCAAAACATTGTTTAAATTCTTTAGGCATAAGAAAAACCATAAACAATAATACATGTTTGAAAATTCATGCTTATCAATTAAGTCACATGCTTTGAATGAAATACATACCTCATGCCTTCATATGTTCACCACTTCTTTGTAAACATATATATAATCACATGACCAACCAAAATTCCCATAGAAGAATAGATAAAAATACAAATGAGCATTGTCACATAATTACTACAAACCTCATTCATTTGTACAATGTCCTTGTTCTTGCCACTAAATGCTTTCTGTCATTCTCCGTCAATCCATAAATCATTCAACAATTTTCATAGTTAACTAGTCAGGTATAATTAAATGACTACCGAAAAGAAAGAGCAAACCTGTGGACAATACTAATTGATTAGTCATGCAAATTCCGTACGAGTTAATATCACCATGACCATAAGCAACACAACTGTAATATATGTTACCACAATCATATATATAGGCACAACTCGTATACCAATAATAGCGTTGAGACATCTAAAAGTGAACAATTCCGTCACCTACATTCCGAAAGATATCAAGCAATATTTGAACAGTTACGCCTCTTTCTTAATTCTAAGAATTAGGTTGCAGTCAAAATTGAGTTCTGAATAATCAGTTGGCTATGCTAGTACGAAAACTCTTCGATGCCACCAAAACAAGGAACTAAAAACATATTATTCCAAATAATAAGGAGATGTAACGGCATAGGTAAGTTATGCAGGAACCAAATAATCACCTTTTAAATCCACCACAAAATCTTGTCAGCAATTAACACCAAAGGAAAAGATTACACTAAAAACCCAAAATCCGAATTGAGTCGATGAAACACAATACTCTGCTTTGGCAGAGGTCGGCTTGCTAAATGGAGAGGCCGCATCACTTTTCTAGTGTAAATGTGTATTTACATATGCTTACAAAATTGACAAAGACATCCGTAGTACATGGTTAAACATTCCAACCAAAAACATCAGCTTTAAAATAGAAAATCTCAAATATGCCATGGTTTCTAGTCATAGTTAATACAATGAACTAACTAATCAGTTTTCTTTAACATCCCCTTATCAGAACTATTGGTGGTAATCAAATTTGACTAATCAAATTGGCTCAAAGTAAAAATTACATGTGCTTGCTTGATCAAAATACTAGCAAACCTCCAGACTTTAGTGGTTCGACCAAAACATATTTTATGCAATAAAGATGCCTGATCAAAAAGCTATCAACTAAACCATATTAGCTAAAATAAAATAGGTATAGTTTAAAAACTGTTGGGATTTGAAGCTTGTTCCATATTTGGATCATCACCATTATTTTAATTTTATACTTCAACACGATTTTTATATATATGCTTCTCCGCATGCGGCATGCCACTATTATAGGATTGATCCACGATTTGCTGCTATTCTTGATAAAGTTTCCCAGATTCATGCCATAAGATTATTAAAATTCTTGACTAAAACCGAATGGTTATATAACCTATTTACAATCATCAATTGTACCGATTGAAACAACATGGTGGTGTTGCCAAGTATATGCAATCATAACATGGATTAAAAACGCAGCTCATAAAAATATTATAAAGTCCAACCTAAACGCTAATAGGTTTTAATCATATAACCAATGGCTCTGATACCACATGTTAGCCTTAGAAGGTTATACAATTAAAACACAAACGAATGAGTGACAAACCTGATTCCAGTTGTAATCATGGTACTCGAGCAAGGAAGGAGAAAAGGGCACGGCAACACCAATGTCTTCTATAAACTCCTAGCCAAATACAACTACTCTGGGAAGTATTATGTTGTGTGTTCTAGGGCTTATAGGGACCGGTGTTTATATATATAGGCTAAAAGCTAGGATTTCCATCCATAAAGGAAACCTAAACTTACTTTCTTAGCCTCTAAGTTAAGTATCATAATTATAGCCAATTAAGGATTCCATCAATCGTATTTCCAATATAAGACGCATGATATAGGATTAATATCTTTAAGAGATCGAATCACAATTAACATTATTTCTCCAATATTACATGTAGTAGACCACTTAAAGGTTGATTTATATTGGATAAATCCAACAAAATCTACTGCACTGTGATGGTCACCCCATCCAAAATAGCCAAATTGATTTGCTATAAGTAAAATCAAATTGGGTAATTAAACAGAATGGTACGTAAAATAAATATTGAATAATTGAACCGTTAGAGAGATTCGTTAAAAAATTATACCTGATTGATTAAGTATTGCATCACATCTATGTAGGTGCTCACATCCCCGGAGGTGGCTAGATAGATATATGGAGCGTTAGTAAGCCTATACAGCTTTGTCTTTGTATTAGAGAGCACGAACCCATATGGGTTGGTTGTTCTCAAGTCGACCACCACGAAAATAAAATTTCTCTAGGAGTATGCAAAATTTAGAGTGTCGTGGGCACCCTTCGGATACCCAGAAATAATTCATATTGTCTACTTAAAGATTGGTTGGTTTTTATTATTGTTTCAGGGTATCTGAAGGGTGCCCACGGCACTCTAAATTTTGCATACTCTTGCAGAAATTTTATTTTTGTGGTGGTCAACTCGAGAACAACCAACCCATATGGGTTCGTGCTCTCTACTACGGAGACAAAGTTGTATAGGCTTACTAACGCTCCACATATATATCTAGCCACCTTCGGAGATTTGAGCACCCACATAAGATGTGATGCAATACACAATCGATGTATAATTTTTTAACGAATCTCTCTAATGGTTCAATTATTCAAATGAGGCCACATTGATGGGTGAATCCCACGTATGGCATGAAGTTGATTAATACGTTTTACTCTTTGCAACACTCTCTAAATGTATAAATATCATATTTACTATGGATTTTTGAACCGAGAATTCAAAAATTAAAGAGTCATAATATAGAAGGTAAGGGTGTATGGAGTGAATGGCTTCAACTAAGCTGTTAGCCGATACCTAGATAACTCAAATGAGTAATAAACAATAAACGCTATACATCTAACATTTACTATAAAAAACAACTATCTTTATAACCAACCACACCATGAATAGAGAGAAACGTATCAACTGTACAGTTTCTCTCACTAGAAATGGCCATAGCCCATCAAAATGGAAAATATTTGTATTACCTTACCTTGCAGCAGAAGCAAGCTTAAAGGCATAGTACTGCAACTGCATGCAACCTTCAGTCACCACGACTGCCCACACAGTGACTATGGTGAAAACGCCCAATACTGCAAATAAGTACGGCCCCGACTAACAGAACTTCCTGCAATATATAAAAAGCAGGAATCGGTAAACTTTCAAGCTGTTAAACCACTATTAGAATTTTGGCGCCCCAGTCAATTACAAATGCACAAGAAATTACTTTTTAAGAATAAAGCATAGATTAATGGTTGGTGTCTCAAATTTGAAGGCTACTAATATCAGTGGCATCCAACTAAAAAGACCAAAAATTGTTAGGAGTGCTATCTTTCTATCTATAGTCACCAATTGCAAATAGCGTGCAAACATGGGTGTCCTATAGCCATAATTCTATTATTCTAGTAGTGGACATCTGACAGAATGCTAATGATAAGATATACAAAGTTACAGAATAAAACTAACATAGATGGGATATTAATTGTGCCTTCACTACACCACATGCCTGAAAGCTGAAACAACACTTTGTACAACGTCTCTGTGTAGCCAGTCAATATTTGTACACAAATAATTAGAGATGAACCTTGACCTAGAATATGAATTACCCGTTAGAGAAGATAGAATAAGACCAAACAAATAATAAAATTAAAATAATAATAACAATAATCATCATCCAACGATTAGCCTTCTCATCACAGAGAGTAGTTGATTGGCTCTATTGCGAAACAACTTAATACTATCAAAATTAGGAATTTGCAAGGTGCCATAAGCAGCGCTCTGTTTTTGCAAGCATTCAGAATAAAATTGATCAAAACAAATTTCAAAACTATTACAAGAACATCAAACCCTAAGTATTCTGCTATAAAATAAGCGGACCCACACATGAACCATAATCTAATATATCGATTAAACTTGAAGAGATGCAGAAAGTTATCCAAATGAAACCCTAAAATAAAAAAAAATAAACAGAAAAAGTAAGATCTTGATAAGCATAAAAGAAGTTTAAGGAAGAGGTGGATGTGGATGTTACCAGACACTGAGAGAAGTCACCGGCGAGATTCTTGATAAAAGATGGTTTTCTTTGGCTTTCTAGCCATTTGAACCAACCGGTCCTCAAAGATTCAAGAGGGTACTCCTCCGCTAGCTGCTATACTATGCTTAGTATAGGTCATATCATGACTCATGAGGAGACAAGACCCTGCAGCAATTTTGTTATCAAAACGTGATGAGAATGAAGGAGAAAGAAGGAAGGAGAGAGAGGTTTGGTGTAGGAAGCAGGAACAATTTATCATCAAAACGTGATGAGAATCTAGGAGAAAGAAAGAGGGGGGAGGAGATGTTTGGTTCGGAGCTGGAGAGGAAGAAAAAAAGAAGAAGATAGAGACGCAGGGGAGGCGGGGACTTCGGACTTCCTACATATTTTTTGTTCAACAGCGTTGTGTTGACTTCGCTCTCTTTCTTCCTTGCTTAAACAATTCTTTTTCTTGCTGATCAATTTTCCACAAAATCCTTGAAGAAGATGTTGTAAGAACTTAACATTTATAAACTATGAAGAAGGATAGAGATTTTGATTTTAGTGTGTGATTTCTTAGGATAGATGGTGTGTTATATGGAGAAAAAAAAAAAGAAATGATTAGGTTGTAGATAATATCACGTGGCATGCGATTTGTTAAAAATCTTATCAAAATTTATCCTCAAAAATTCTAAACAGACAATGTCACATGGCGCAATATGATTGGTTAAAAATCATATCAGAAATCTATCATCAACAATTCTAAACAAGTAACTACACGTGGCGCAACAAAATTGGATAAAAATCTTATCGAAATTTATCACCAAATATTGTATTTTTGGATAATAATGTGATGTGACAAGATCAGTTAAAAATCCTCTCCAAAGTTACAAATAAAATTATTTTATAAAATATAAAAATATTAATATTTTAATACGAATTACCTTTATTACAGCTTAAGAATGAAGGTGAAATATGCAATTCCTATTCATTAAACACCTTCACACACTAAAATTGCACTAAAGCTCATGGACTCAACTCAGTATTCGACTCGATTTTGGGTTGTAATGACAGAAAATATCTCGACCACGATCAATTTAATGGGAAAGAAAATCAGCGTAACTCATAATATGTCACTTTGTCACACATAAGGGTGAAGTACCGATTTACTTTTTGAACTATTATTTCAATAAAAATTAGGTATTTAAATTATTTTTTCGTTAAATTAAGTTCCTAAATTTATTAAAAATTGTTAGTATTATCCTACTATTATATTCAAAGCTATTTTATCCAATTTTTCGTCAACTAAATTCACTTGACACACTTTAAAATATAATTCTATTCTTTTCTCGCCTATAAGCCCTTAGTATTTCATATAGGTTGTGAATCTAAGGTCTAATTTACCCTCTAAAGTTAACTTCATGCACTATTTCTTCACGTAAAATTATCAATCTACCATCTAACGTGTATCACATACAATACAAGTAACGTGATTTAAATATACGAAAAATTGAATAAGTAGCTTCAAAATTAGGGATGTAATTGGTAGATTATTATAATTCAATGGATGATTTTTCTGAAAAAAATATTTTAAGGACCTAATTTTCACTCAAATGATAATTCATGAACTAAATTGGCACAGCTAGCTAGTACAGTAACCATTAAAGTCGCTGAAGAAGGGTAGTTGGCTAGTTGCTTAACAATTAAAGTAACAAGTGCAGTTCGTCAGAAAAATTGCGGCTAGCTAGCACAGTAACTATTAAAGTAACTAGCAGCTTCAATCGGACTTCGATATCTTTTGGTGGGCTCTACGTCCCGTACGTCTTTTCTGCAGAAAGGTGAAAGGATAGGGAGTTAAGAAACCTGGCGAGCTAACAGGTTATTACTTTGGTTCTGGGCAAAATAATGGTACAGACGTCATCATCCTCCTTCTCCTATCTTGACGAGCAAGAGCGAGTTTCTTCCATGATTCCATCCCTTCCCCTAAACAAATTCTAATTTCAAAATTTACATTAACAGAAAAATATATTTTTTCTCGTGCAAACGATAAAGCGGTGAATCATCTCGCTATGAATGCGTTCTCTTGTTTCCTTGTTTTTACACTAAGGTAGAAAATGAACCATCTTGGTTATCTCATGTACTGTATATTAATGTGCCATCTACCAAAGTTATGACTCTCTTGTAAATAAACATGAAATTAGGTTGTGGCACGATTTGGCTCTTTTGTGAGTACAAGTCACGACGTTGTTTCTCTTTGTCAATTGACTGGTACCAGGTTATGACCTGAATGTAATCAAGTTGGTTGGCAGAGTTAAACTATTATGGTCACTTTGGCAAGACGTATATCCTTCAGCTTTTACAAAACATTACCCCTTCATACCACTACTGTCTCTATCAGTATATTTATTGTATTTCAGACTTTTCAGTCTTGTACATGGTTCAATAATTTTCCAAGTACAATTATTTTTGGGTTACGCTGAAATCAACAACTACTTTCAGGAAAAATAATGAAAATGATTTAAAAACTTTGAGTTTTAACGATAAAGACAAAATAAATGATAAAGTGAATAGTACAAGGATTGACTTTTTAGTGTAAAAATGTGATTTTTCATTAAAGTGAACAGTACCACGGACTTTTCGTTAAAATTCCTTAAATTTTTTAGCTCACTCATTCTTAAGTTAAATTTTAATGCGAGGAACTTGCAGTTTAGTTGGTCAAGAGCGATCATTCTTACACCTTAGGCTTCGACTCCAATTCCCACCTCCTGCATATATGCTTGAATAAACAACGAAAAAAAAAAATCAACCTCTATTTTGGGATTGACCAAGTATTCACGAATGCTCCTTTAATTAGGACGTAACTGTTGATACAAACTCAATTGTGACAAATTGGTAAAGAAAAGGTTCCACCACCAATTCACCTGGCATACACATTTCTAGCCCATCTTACCCTGAATAAAAAAGCTACCATAAAAAATTTAGTAAAATTTAATGGGCACTAAACATAAGTGCAAGAAACTTTTAGCTTATCTGGTTAAGAGTGTTTATTATTGCATTCAAGATCCTAAGATCGGTATCCCAATATTGCTTCTACAAAAAAAAAAAAGTTAAAAAAAAATTAAAAAAAAAATTATTGAAGATAGTGAAAAAAATATAATCAAAATGAGTTGATGTGGATAATCCAATGAACGGACTTTACAAAGAAAGTGGACTAAATCCAATAATGACTTACAAAACGAGACTTAAATAAAGTATACTTTTAAATTAAATAAGATCATCGTTTAACCAAAATAGATAAGCTAATTATACTGCAGTCACAACATTTTTACAGAAGGATGGTAAATTTGTGATGTGAAACTCTGGGATCAACTAGCTTTCGGCTTTAACATTAGGGCCAGCAAGCACCAGACGACACTTATCGCCTCTCACTGCTCCTTTTCTAAAAATATGAACCTTCATCAAACCTTGCTTCACAAACTCAAAAATCATGGTGTCTCCCGGCGAAATCCGGTTTGCTTTCACACAATGCACCCAACCTGTTGACATGTCCAACTGATGAGATGAAGTAACCCTTCTGATTCTGAGTTGAATAACCCATGATCTCCCAGCTGGATCTTGAAGCGTTACAGTATTCTTAGACATAAGGCCATGATCTACAGCTAGTTGCTTCGGAATCCTCTGCAATCCATCATGGGTAAATTTGCTTGAAAATTGACCACGAAATTACAAATTTAAAAAATTATTCGCGCTCGAAGAGTTTTCACGTAAACGATTCATAATCTTTCCTAAAACTTATAATATAGTGCACCCCTAAAATGAAGTGGAACGCTGAAGAAAGATTTCTTGGAAATTTTTCTCCAGTTAACTGACACTACAAGAAAATAACATCAGTAGTTTTTTATTGTATGTCATGATCGGTTTCAATGTTTTCCAATCGCAAATTTTTTTTTCAGAAACATGAACTGACTTAGGAAGTGGTTGAAAAAGTACTCACCACGCAACGTAGTAAATGTTTCTTGTTTGAAAACGCTAGAAAACATTGATTCTCTAATTTCAACAGGATGGATCCAGTTTCTGTATCTTCCAAATGATAATGCCTCTTCCTAGAAATGAAGTAATTGCCTACACAATCCAAAACACGATTGAAGGAGCGAAGAAAATGTTAGAGATCAGACACAAAAAATGTTAGAGATCATATACAAATCTTCGTTAGTTGCAGAGAACTAAAACAGATTTTAACTTACTTCTGCCAGTCGGTCTGATTTTGCGCTCTTCGTTATAGTTTTCAGTGTCAAGATCACCAATTTCATCTTTTACTCTAGCTTGATTTTGTGTATTCCTCACGGCTGCTCCGACATCTTTTTCACATGCACTTCTATCATAGATTTTGACATCAAACTTAGTTTCACCATCATAATCAAAAACCAAAACATCAGCAGCTTCTAAACGATGATCCTTCACAAAACCCTGCCAACCATTGCGGAAGAACAAGCCATTCTCCCTCTCTTCCAATTCCACAGTCCTCCGTATTCCACTAGGGCCTTTGAGATCACATTTGCAAAGTGATCGTCCATTGAAGTTCTTCCTAATAAACGCAGGTGGTATACGCTACAAAATTGAATAACTTCTTAAAAGACCTTATTAATGCTCTTTGTAATATGAGAGATCAAACAAGAAAATACCTTATTAATACTAATACAAAAATAATCCTGCACCTTTAACCAAATCTTTGTAAACCTCATATAAATTGGTTCTGTAAAGATGGACCTACTGTTATTGAATGATAACCATTGCTGCTAACATTCAGAGTAATAAGGATTAAAACAAAACTTAGGGATGAACAATATTTGATTAAAACAAATATGAAAAATATACAGACAACAGAAATCCTAAACCCACACATGAACCATGAACTGGGATATCAAATTTCAACAGAAATTTAATCAATACATTAAAAAATTAAAATGTTATCCAAATGAACCCCCAAAAGTGAGAAAAATACACACACAAAAATTCACATCTCGAAAAGTAAAAAGGGAGGATGGATCTTTTACCAGACCCTGAGAGAAGTCACCGGCGAGGATCTTGAAAAAAGATGGTTTCTTTGGCTTCCTTGCCATTTGAACCAACTGTGTCGACTCCGCAAGGATTCGAGAGAGTGCCACCTTGCCGCTTAATCGAGTAAGTGTTCCACAAACCAGAACTACTTCCTTCTGGTTCTTAATATAAGTGGCAGAGAATCAAAGTCCTACTTGAAGTCATGAGGAGACAAGACCTTCAGCTCCTCACTTTTTCCTACTTTTCGTCAATGCTTTTCATCTCGGGAGTCATGTCTCTCCTGTCTTTCACTCTCTTTTTTTTACCACTAAAAGTTATAAAGTCTGTATTTGACTCTAATTGTAGTGTTTCATGTAGTTACTGTTTAAGATGGATTGAGTAAAATTTAGGTCACTTTTTATCTTTAGAAGTAGGATCCCGCTTTTAACTTTTACAAATATGCGCATAAATCAATTTGTTAAAACTCACGTATGAGTTATGTTTTCTACTCCAACGCAAAAACATAAAATTTAAAATGAGTTTTAAGATTGAGAGCAATTTACATAGATAAGGTATACCGTCACGTAATGTTCAGATCCAATAATATATTAGTAGTGGATAAATTTTGAATTTGGCAATGAATTATTGAATAGAAAATATCAGATCACAATAAGTCTGTATCATGTAAATTATTCTTTGTATTGGAGAAGAAAATTAAAATATATATCCACCACCTTTTTGAGACCCAAATATGAGAATAGAGGTCTAAAATTTGAATATTTACATTCCATCAAGAAAACAAGATTTAAGTTTGTCTCTAACATCTCCAATACACTAACCAAATTGTCACACTCAAAATTTGAGATTTTGCGTCAGACTAGAAAACAGAAAAACTGAAAACTCACCAATTTTTTTCCTATTTGTCTTTAGTTTGAAACAAGCATCTCCAAAGGCATTTGTTGTGCCAATCAACAAGGTGAATTACACAAATGAGTATACAAAAATGTCTCGTGGGACAGTGAAAATAGATATGTGAATGTTGTAGTTAAAACATTTTCTCAAAGTATTAGTATTGACAAGGTCATCAAACTTGGAGTTAAGCTTCTTCGAGTAGCACAGATTTGCCTCCTAATGCTCCCACTCTGTGGATATGAATTTGCAAAAGACCTTGCTTGACAAACTCAAGAACGACTTCGTCCCCAGGTAATATCTGGTTGGCTTTACAACATTCTCCTAAACCTGTTGCCATATCCACACGGGGCTGAGATACCTTGCCGCGAACGTTAAGTTTAACGAGCCATGATCTCCCAGTTGGGTCATGAATCATTACACTCTTCTTATTTAAAAGATCTTCAGCTATGGCTAGTTTCTTCGAAATTGTCTACAATTTGGAACATCAACAACATCAATGGAGATAAAACTCCATATAGAGTGCAATGCTTGTGGTATTTGTTGAAATGTCCCACATCGACCGTATCAATAAGAAAATAAGAGTTTAAATATTCTAATCTCACTCCAACTAGTACCGACACCTTTTGTGATAACACCTCACACCTGACGAATTGTGCAAGTGGTAATTCCCAAGTTGGGGACAATATCGGTGTTGTTGGAAGTGAGCTGTATGGCCCGTCTCTCTGATAATTCTACATGGTATCAGAGCCAAGGAGCGAGCATGTACTATACTGCCACGTGATGGGTGGGTCCCTTCGGCCCCACGTGATGATGGTGGGTCCCTTGGCCCTGCATGTAGGGTGAGTCCCCTTGGCTCCACGTGGTTGTCGATGTGTGGATCTCCCATGTGTGACCCACTATTGGGTCCCACGTGAGGGGGCATGTTAAAATGTCCCACATCGATCGTATCAATAAGAAAATAAGAGTTTAAATATCCTAACCTTATTCCAACTAATACCGACGCCTAGGCCTCGTCTCTCTGGTAATTCTATATGGCATCAAAGCTAGGGAGCGGGCTCGTACTATACTGCCACATGATGGGTGGGTCTTCTTGGCCCCGCGCAATGATGGTGGATCCCTTGGCCCCACGTGTAGGGTAAGTCCCCTTGGCTCCACGTGGTTGTCGATGTGTGGATCTCCCACGTGTGACCCACTATTGGGTCCCACGTAAGGGAGCATGTTGAAATGTCTCACATTGATCCTATCAATGAGAAAATAAGAGTTTAAAGAGTTTAAATATCCTAACCTTATTCCAACTAATACTGACGCCTATGCCTCGTCTCTCTGATAATTCTATATGGCATCAGAGCTAGGGAGCGGACCCGTACTATACTACCACGTGATGGATGGGTCTTCTTGGCCTCGCGCAATGATGGTGGATCCCTTGGCCCCACGTGTAGGGTAAGTCCCTTTGGCTCCACGTGGTTGTCGATGTGTGGATCTCCCACGTGTGACCCACTATTGGGTCTCATGTAAGGGGGCATGTTGAAATGTCTCACATAGATCCTATCAATAAGAAAATAAGAGTTTAAATATCCTAACCTTACTCCAGTCCTCTTGGCCCCGCGCAATGATGGTGGATCCCTTGGCCCTACGTGTAGGGTAAGTCTCCTTGGCTCCACATGGTTGTCGATGTGTGGATCTCCCACGTGTGACCCACTATTGGGTCTCATGTAATAGGACATGTTGAAATGTCTCACATCGATCGTATCAATGAGAAAATAAGAGTTTAAATATCATAACCTTACTCCAACTAATACCGAGACCTAGTGGGTCGTATGGCTCGTCTCGCTGATAATTCTACAATATTCTAAAGATCTCTTTTACCATTTGCAATCATAAGAGGGGAAGTTTTCAAAAATATGTATAGTTGGCTTCAGAATTGGATGATAATTAACGTACTCACCGCGTGGTATTGCCTTGGATTTTTAAAGATTGCTTTAAAACACAAGTTCTTTGAATTGAATGATAAGCTTATATTTATATATATTTTATATCAAATTCACTTGTCTTTTCTTAGTTAGTTCCTTATATTTTTGAGTTATTTACTTTGTTTTTGTGTTTTGTAGGATTTGTCAAGTAAAGAAAAGAAAAATAACACAAGTGAAATTTTAAGTAATAAATTCGTCAAAACTGCCTGTGCAGGTCAGCTGACTTTGGAAGCAAGTTGAGGACAGCTCAGAATGAATTAGAGAATGAGCCTTATATGCTTGGAAAGCTACAGATGTCTATTTTTTGGAGCATTTTGCGGATTGTTAATATCATTTTTCTAGAAAAAGTTATGGCCGTTCTAACACTGAAAGGTTCCCAGGAGGCTAAGCAGTTTGTAACTGACAAGAAAGCATTGAAAGCAATAAATTCCATAAAACTAACAGCCAAAACTGATGCAATCAAGAACAAACCAGCTGACACCTATTCAAATATCAGAGGAAATGGAATTAAAGATGAGGATTAAGAGGGAGTAATTGGCATAAAGGCTACCCAAGGAGTTACAATTGTTTTACATTTCCTCTCACTTATTGTCATCACTAAATGGCTATTAGTGGGTGAGTTAAGGAGAAGAAAATGATGCAACAAGAATTGGTTTAAAAGTAGCATTGGGGAAGGAAGGAAAAAGGAGAGAGCCTTAGTCGATTTCTTTCGGTTCTATTTTCTCAAACTCATGTCTATCTTTTGTTTTAACTTAAGAATTGTGTAACTAAATTTTTAGTAGTTAGGGGCTGTTTGAAGCCCTGAATATGATTGCAAGTTTGTTATGACATTTCGTTTGAATTACTTTTATGATTGGATGAAAATTGGTTCACTACTTGTCTCATTGATGAATTCTTTATGCGTTTTCTACGGATGCATACTTAGTAAGCATATCTAGGATTCTAATGCTATGAATATGTGTGTGTCTGCCCTTGTTGAATGAGGACCTACATATGTTCTAGAATAGTACTTGTTAATTGCGATTAACATGTGAACCAATTTCTAGGATAAGTAAGACAACGCCAGTACTTACGATGTCTTGTGATGACTCAAACACTTTTCGTTCTTAATGATTTCTACTTGTTAAATCTATGAACACACCATTCTAGATTGCATGTTAGAGACTAAGTTAAGTTGAAAACGTCATTCTCTTAACATACTACATAAGAAAGAGTAATAGGTTGAGTTCTAACATTGAGCCAACTTGAGCATCTTCATCCGGAAATAGAAGGAATTTGAATGAAACATAACATGTTTGTATGATTATTTGGTGGTGGATAACAATTCCCCTAACTCGTTTTTCCTAATTTGTGAACTACTTAAAAATCTGTTTTTGTCCTGTTTTTGTTTGATTTAATTTAAATAGAAAATCAATTCCAAAAATCCCAAAAATTTGTGTGAGTGTAGCTCTGTGTGTCTAGTATCTGCATATAAAATTTCGTAGACTTTAGATAAGTGTAAGTTGGTCTAATAATTATTTTTCGGTGGCTGGTCAGTAGGGAAAGCAGCCCAGTTTTTGTGACATTTTAAGTAGTTAGATAAAACAATCTTCTGCGGGAAAGACCTTATTTTCATATGCTACAATTGACAAATATTATTGTTAATAAGGAAAATTAATAGGACATTTGTGTGTTACTTTGTGGCGTGCTTTTAATCCTATCATTGAACACGACGGATTCAGTTGATGTTGCTTCTCTGTCATCGTGTGCAGGTCTCTTCCCCGATATAACATGATTGCCTGCACATTACCAATTGATAAGCAGTTTAAGAAAAGAATAAACAAAGCTGCTAGAGAAAATATATAGCGAATAACTTACACTTCCTTCTTCCAGAATTGAACACTTTGTTTTCACAATTTTCGTTGTAGTTGTCAGTTTGAAGTTCATTAATTTCTTCTTTTACTCGAGCCTGTCCGATGTTAAACAAAGGAATAGAACTGCCAATTCTCCAGCTGTCAGCTATCTCTACATCCTTCTCACAAGCAGTTGTATCATAGATTGCAACTTTAAACTTTGATTTGCCATCATATTTGAAAACCAAAAAATCCCCTTTTTCTAAATGATGATCCTTCACAAAATATTGCCAACCATCATCGAAGAATAAGCCGTTCTTTCTCCCTTCCAATTCCACAGTCCTCCGTAATCCATTGGGGCCCCGAAGAACACATTTGCAAAGTGACCGTCCATTGAAGTTCTTGACGAACTTAGGTGGTATACGCTGCAAAATGTAATTGATTTTGTAAAACCAAAGAATATGTACTTCTCAAAACAGAACTATTAACATGGAAACTCCAATCTGACGACTACAAGTCTACGAATACATTACCTAATCTTAATGAAGATGCCATGCCAATTTCCAATATACCAATTAATTAATTTATATACAGGATAAAACCTACTATATATTAACATAAATGACATATGATGTGCCATTAAATATGCGGATCTAAAAAAAGGGTTTAACATGAAAGTAAGCGAACAATACAATCAGATAAGAAACACAGTGCTTGAGAAGCATATATCTATCGGTGGTATGACCCTCAGAAACCTCGCTTTTCCGGTAGACGTGCTATGGTGGCAAATTTGCCTCCTTAATGTGCACCCGCTAGTGAGAAGTGGTTTCAAACGCGAACCATGAACAGGTTATTATCAACCTTCAACTAGCTAGAATTCATGGGCATCTTTCAGAATCTAACATATTGATTAAACTTGAAGGGCGCCAAAGAATAGTCTTGGAAGAAAAAAAGAACCGAACAGACAGAAATCAAGAAAGCAGAAAGAAAAGAGAGATTCTTGATTCTTGATTTATGTATCTTTAAATTATAGGGAGAAAGAAGTCTGAGGATGTTACGTACCAGATGCCGGGAGAAGTCACCGAGTAGGATAGTGTAGAAAGATTGTTTCTTTTGTGAATGCTTCACTAGTTTCCTTGCCATTTCGACTTTTGGTATTCCTTTCGAACTAGATAGTTCGCTCGGGACTCTACAGAACAGATGATTGGCTTATTGAAACAAGAGCAGCTGACAATCCTTCTGGTCTTCAGTGAATCAGACGCTTCAAAGCTTTTTATGAGTTTACTGCTTGATATCTGCAGCTCGTTTTTGCTTGTCTTTAATCCTATCTGTTCTTATATATCGGTTTCTTGTGGCCCAATTGAAAGAGCTTTCCCTTTCGTTTTGGGGAGCTTTATGTTTCCTAGTTTTATTTTTTTCGATAATTTTGTCACCCCGTACAAAACCTCCACAAAGGGAGCTTTCTCTTCCAATTAAAAGAGCTTTCCCTTTCTTTCTTTTTGGGTAACTTAATGCGAATGGACCAAAGGATACCTAGCCCACGATAGCCATACAGGCAGCCCATAAGATTTTCAGTAGGCCCAAAAGTTTGGAGTCTAATCACATGTCCAATCTTGATGCACCGTGACAGCATGCCAAGAAGCTAGGTTTCTAATGTTTTAATTTGGGGATGTGCTAAGCACACACTTCATTTTATTTCTTACACACTCCTTGATAATTTGTATCCTTTGATTTTCTTTAATTCATCTGATCCGACAGCCAAAAATTAAAAAGATCTGTAAGAAGTAAAATGAAGTGTGTAGATATCACACCTCTTAATTTGTTTAGTTAAAATATGTGCTGGTCTGGTTTTTGCAAATGGATTACTGATGGCATGAAATGAAAGAATCACAAGTAGGTAAAGTTAAGTCGTTTTAGGCGATGCCGAAGTTAAGTAATTTCATGGATAGCTTCGTCTGAACGAAAGTTTTGAGACATTTTGCGATACTTTCACGAGATTTAAAATTATTAATATATATATATATATATATATATATTATAATATAATATGTAAAACAAATGCCCATTGTCATTTAAAAATGCACAAATCACAAAAAAAAATTAACTATCAAACATACTTGAAAAATAAGATAAAAAAATAATCATTCATCCAAATCTCTTCAATAAATTAAAGGTAATATCTTCTTCTTCTTCGTTGCTGAGTTTCCATTTCAAAAAAAAAAAAAAAAAAAAATTCATAGCCAAACGCAGCAATTCAGTCGTTTAGGCACACCTCGATCACGTCTAGGTAAGTTTAAGCTTACTCTGCTGGGCAGAGGTGTTTTCATCATTGCTCCACCTTCAAAGCCGCTTAGACCAATCTTAAGGTGCGTTTTCTATAACATTCGGAGAAAGTAATCGCCGGGATTTGCCTCCTAATGCTTCCACTCTGTAGATATGAATTTGCAAAAGACTTTGCTTGACAAACTCAAAAACGACTTCGTCCCCAGGTAAAACCTGGTTGGCTTTACAGCATTCTCCCAAACCAGCTGCCATATCCACACGACACTGGGAACCCTTGCCGCGAACGTCAAGTTTAACGAGCCATGATCTCCCAGTTGGATCCTGAATCATTATACTCTTCTTATTTAAAACATCTTCAGCTATGGCTAGTTTCTCTGGGATTGTCTGCAATTTAGAACATCAACGACGTCAATGGAGAAAAAATTCCATATATAGTGCAGTGCTTATGATATTCTAACGATCTCTTTTACCATTGGCTATCATAAGAGGGAAGCCTGGGAAGATTTTCAAATATATATATATAGTTAGCTTCAGAATTGGATGATAATTAACATACTCACCGTGCGATATCTCCTTGGATGATAATTAACATAATCACATGTCCAATCTTGATGCACCGTGACAGCCTGCCAAGAAGCTACTTTTCTAACGTTTTAATTTGTTTAGTTAAAATATGTGCTTGTCTGTTTTTTTCAAATGAATTACTGATGGCATGAAATGAAAGAATCACAAGTAGGTAAAGTTAAGTCGTTTTAAAAGTTGATGGCAAAGTTAAGTAATTTCATGGACAACTTCATTTGGACGAAAGTTTTAAGGCATTAGACGATATTTTTACAAGATTTAAAATTATTAATATATATATTATATATATATTATAATATGTAAAATAAAGGCCCATTGTCATTTAAAAATGCACGAATCACAAAAAAAAGTTAAACATACTAAAAAAAGATAAAAAAAAAGAATCACTCATCCAAATCTCTTCATCTAAATTGAAGGTAATATCTTCTTCTTCTTCTTCGTTGCCAAGTTTCCATTTCAAAAAAAAAAAAATTCATAGTCAAACGCAGCACTTCAGTCGTTTTGGGCGCACCTCGATCTGGTCTAGGTAAGTTTAAGCTCACTCTGCTGGGCAGAGGTGTTTTCATCATTGCTCCGCCTTCAAGGCCGCTTAGACCAATCTTAAGGCGCTTTTTCTATAACATTCGGAGAAAGTAATCGCAGTGATTTGCCTCCTAATGCTTCCACTCTGTAGATATGAATTTGCAAAAGACTTTGCTTGACAAACTCAAAAACGACTTCGTCACCAGGTAAAACCTGGTTGGCTTTACAGCATTCTCCCAAACCAGTTGCCATATCCACACGATACTGAGAACCCTTGCCGCGAACGTCAAGTTTAACGAGCCATGATCTCCCAGTTGAATCCTGAATCATTATACTCTTCTTCTTTAAAACTTCTTCAGCTACGGCTAGTTTCTTTGGGATTGTCTGCAATTTAGAACATCAACGACGTCAATGGATAAAAAATTCCATATATAGTGCAGTGCTTATGATATTATAACGATCTCTTTTACCATTTGCAATCATAAGAGGGAAAGTTTTCAAAATATATATATATATATATATATATATATAGTTAGCTTCAGAATTGGATGATAATTAACGTACTCACCGCGCGATATCGCCTTGGATTGTTAAAGATTGCTATAAAACACGAGTTCTTCGATTTGAACAAGATGGATTGAGTTGATGTTGCTTCTCTGTGATCGTGTGAAGGTATCTTCCCCGATATAAGATAATTGCCTGTACATTACCAACAGTTTAAGAAGAAAAGAACAAACAAAGCTGCTAGAGAAAATAAATAGCACATACAGATCTTTCCTAAATGTAGAAGCCAATAACTTACATTTCTTTCTTCCAGAAATGAACACTTTGTTTTCACAGTTTTCGTTGTAGTTTTCAGTTTCAAGTTCAACAATTTCTTCTTTTACTCGAGCATGTCCGTTGCTAAACAAAGGCACAGAACTGCGAATCCTCCAGCTGTCAGCTATCTCTACATCCTTCTCACAAGCAGTAGTATCATAGATTGCGACTTTGAACTTTGATTCGCCATCATATTTGAAAACCAAAAGATCCCCGTTTTCTAAATAATGATCCTTCACAAAATATTGCCAACCACCATTGAAGAATAAGCCATTCTTTCTCTCTTCCAATTCCACAGTCCTTCGTAATCCACTGGGGCCTCGAAGAACACATTTGCAAGGTGACCATCCATTGAAGTTCTTGACGAATTTAGGTGGTATACGCTACAAAATTTAATTGCTTTTTTAAAACCAATATATATGTGCTTCTCAATACTAAACTATGAACATGGAAACTCATCTGATCTGATGACTATATAACAAGTTAGTGTTAACAAAAACAACATAACACTGATTGTCAAATTTGAGCTACTACAAGTCTACAAACTCCTTGAGCAAGTCCCAGTTCCAGTTGACATTCAGTTTATCAATGTAATACGGCAATGCAAACATGGTACACACAAGGATACTGCCCAACAACAACCCCCGCCCCCCCCCCCCCCCCCCCCGGGGGGGCTTTGACCCTCAGAAACCTCGCTTTTCCGCTAGTGAAAAGAAATAGTTTCAAATATGACCACGAACAGGGTATCATCAACCTTCAACTAGCTGAATTCATGGGCATCTTTCCGAATCTAACATATTGTTTAAACTTGAAGGCATGCCGAACATTAAGCTTAAAAAAAACAAGACGGCAGAAAGAAAGAGGCAATCTTGTTTATTGATTCTTGAAATTATAGTGAGAAAAAAGTCTGAGGATGTTACATACCAGATGCCGCGCGTAATCACCGAGTAGGATGGTGTAGAAAGATTGTTTCTTTTGTGATTGCTTCACTAGTTTCCTTGCCATTCCAACTTTTGGTATTCCTTTCGGACCAGATAGGTCAAGTATTTAGAGAGCCTAGCCAACAACAGTACGAACTATAAACACAAGTTCCTAGCCCACTATAGCACAGTAAATGTAATGTGGGGATGAAAACAGAGAGATGATTATTGAAATCTCAAGCACAACTAGACCCATAGAACATATAGAGAACTAATCTCTGTTTATATAAAATAATTCAACACAATTAAACACTAGCACAACTTCCTAGTCCACTGCAACATAAGAAATAATAATCACCAAGTTCCAACCCAACCACATAACTAAAAAACACAATATTCTAAATACTTGATTACTAGGGATATAACTAGATTTGAAAA
Organism: Pyrus x bretschneideri; assembly: GCF_019419815.1. Taxonomy (NCBI): domain Eukaryota; kingdom Viridiplantae; phylum Streptophyta; class Magnoliopsida; order Rosales; family Rosaceae; genus Pyrus; species Pyrus x bretschneideri. The sequence continues at coordinate 1,057,831 of NW_025999557.1, forward strand.
CTTAAAGGACCATCCAGAATATCAAGATCCCTACTTAATACACTGCATCAAAATGACTATTACTAAATGACAACACAATTCCTAATTAAAACACCACTTAAGAGAAATCAAGTTACTAGGAATATTAAATCGAATTTGAAGTGGCCACCAAACCACAATTAATGGCACTGCATCTAAAGCTTTTTATGAGTTTATTGCTTGATATATGCAGCTTGTTTTTGCTTTTCTCTAGTCCTATTTGTTCTTCTTATATATCGGTTTCTTGCGGCTTAATTAGAAGATCTTTTTCCTTTCTTGTTGGGTAACTTTACTTTTAAGTATGTTTCCTAGTAATGTTAGGGAGACTAAGTTTATAGATAAAATTTACAAACTAAATAATACGTTACCAGTAAGAATGAACATGTTTATTAACGCTTAAGTAATAAACCAATCATCAACTTTCATGTTCTTTAGTTTTTTTAAATTTTGTCTACAAATTTAGTCTCCCTAGCATTATCCTTTATTTTTTTGATAAAAATGAGTTTTCCCTTTCAATTAAAAAATCTTTCTTTTTCGCTACTTAGTACTACGGTCTAGTGGTATTCCTCTTCACTTGTAAGTGAGAGGTTTTAGGTTAGATTCTCGTTAAAATGAATTTGAACAATATTATTGTTAGCATATTGTGAGGCTAAACCCACCCCCTCCCTTTAGTGTAGATAATATCGTTTGTTGTAAATAAAATAAAATAAAATAAAATAAAATAAAAGAGATTTCCCTTTCTCTTTGGGTAACTTTACCTTGTTAGGTTAAATTCAACGGTCTCAAAAAAAAGTTTGGATCCCTTATAAAGGGTAATGTTAGAGATGCCAAATTTTGCAAACCAGATTATATGAATGTTGATTATTGAATTACTACTTAAGTTTTGATCAGTTTGTAAATTTGTTAAAAATTTTGATCTCAACATTATTCTAGTACAAAACCTCCACAAAAGGCCACTCATTGTAGCCTATAACTACATCTTGCTACACGCGTCTCTAAATGACCAAATGAAAATGGACCTAAGGAATACCCAGCCCACAATACCATAACTAACAGCCCATAAGAGTTTCAGTAGGCTCATCTTCTTCATTGCCAAGTCTCTATTAAAAAAAATAAGGTCCAGTCGAATGCCTCAGGCGCACGTCTAAGCGAGTTTAAGTGTACTCTCACTTAGTAGGGGCGTTTTCATCATCACCCTGCCCCAAAGCCGTCTAGGCGCATTTTTGAAACATTGGGAGAAAGTAACTGCAGTTAGTATTTCTCCAAAGAACCGCACAATGAAGGATCAAACCCTACTTGTCTATTTAGAAGCTGTTAACAAAATACATGTTTTAGGCTTAGTTTAAGCACAACAGACGGATTCCATTGTCAGTCAGTCTAACGTCCTTCCTTCTATTAAGCAATGCATGCATCTAACAATGCATAAACTTCTCACAGTTATATGATCTTATCGCGTCTTAATTTCTGACAATTTGTTCACACCAAAACTGCTTTTTCATTCTCTTCAACATCTGATAAATCCGGTAAATCCAACACGTTCCATTTCGTGCGCAGTGTTATGAACAAAAGCGTGCCGGCTTGACAGGAGAGGCCACAGATCAAACCAATCCACAAACCCTGCAACGAAAAATGAAGCACCAAAATGTGATTTGAAAAAATAAAATAAAACCAAAACAAATCAACTTATTAATGTATTATCTTACCTTGGCATGTAATTTGAACTTAAATCCAAGAAGACTGGAGATTGTCATACCAATCGAATAGAATGTTGCTAAGTTTACATACACAGTCAAGTGTTGCCACCCACATCCTCTGGCCACACCTGAAATACCAAAAATCCGCTAAGTTACTGGAAAAAGAGCAATGTAGAACTAACCCTACAAAAAAGTGGTTGATCTTAACCTGATAAGACACCTTGAACGGAATCTACGACTATGGAAATTGTAAGCAATGGTACCATGGACGCAAATTGATCTGCTATTATATGGCTGTCGCTGAAGAAGTGAGTCCAGGTATTGTGACCAAGTGCTAGAGCCAAAACAATAGCAAAAGAAAGAAGCAGAGAGAGCTTAAAAGTCACAGCCACTGCATTCTTCGCTTTGTTGGGATTTCCTGCGCCTAATTCATTTGACACCCTTGTGCTACGCCACAATAAGTAAACCTTGTTTCAATGAACGAAACATGATGTAGTAATCGAACAAATTAAAAGGAAAACACAACACAAGAATTGTTAGTCAACCAACCTGGCAGCAGCACTTAGGCCATACATAATCATGTATGCAATTGCTTCTGTATTCACACTGAAGAGATGATTATAAAAAGGTTACTTGAGGTAGGAAGCAAGAATAGGTTTAAGATGACAAAAAGGTACATTGAAGCTTACCACATTGCAATTAGTGAAGTGGTTTCTTTCGAATTCGGCATTAATCCTCCCATCAACACCAGAATTTCAAAAGCCCATTCCTCCAAACTGGATATATTTTGCACTAGTTTTAAGTTAAATAATGCAATTAAGTTCTGAATCCTATTGACAATAATTCTGATAAATTATAGTTGTTGTGCAGCATCTGAATCTGATGTCTATGCTTTAAAGTATAAACCCTTCATTTGGATTATAATTCGGTTTCGATATTCTTTCAGTATTAGTTCTATCTTCTATGTTACGGTTCTATGTCTGATGCAGAAAAGGTTTCCAAAAAGCTTAATGCAGCATTGTTAACTTTTAACACTAAAAGTAATGAAAAATGTGATACTTACCATACCATTAGTGCTGAGGGGAGGGCAAGTTTTAAATCATAAACAACATAATGGAATGATTCTAATGAGAATCCTTGCCATGTATGCTCAAACTTCTTCGAGCAGACGACATACATGGCCAACGCAAGAACGGATATCCATAACGAAATTGAAGCTGCTAGTGGAGCTCCCTTGTAACCAAGAGCTGTCCAATGTACCAAACCATAAGCAATGCCAACATGAATTACAACAGGTACAAGCGCAAAGACTAACGGCAGGACAACAAATTGTGTCTGAATAAATCTCAAGATGTTTTGCAGGAATCCATACGCAAATAATCCCGGAATCCGAAACTTCATAAAAACAGCAGCGGATTTGGAAATTTGAGGATCTTGATAGAGTATAATAAGTATACGTTCTGTATAGAACCAGATTATAGATATGATGAAACAGAAAAAGAAAGATATGATGCAGGAAGCTTGTAGATAAATGCCCAACATTTTATACAACTTTGCACCAAACCCTTGCCCACAAAGCGTCTCTAGAGCTCCACTTAACCCAACCTACACCAAAGTTTCAAACAATTACAATACTAAAAGCAAAATGATAACCACACATTCTTGTTCTCCCTCCACTCATGTTTCGTTATGTTCGTCCTTCTACCGTGTTCCAAAATTTGTATTAGACTTTGAAGAAATTACAAAATATTGTAAAGAGAAATATGGTATGAGTGAGGAAAAGTGGAAAAGTTACCATGAAAGCGAAACCAGTGACAATGGCCCATGAATTGGCAAGGGTTGCACCGGCCAACTCAAGGTCGCCAAGGTGGCCGGCGAACATGACTGACACCAAAGTGATCAAGTAGTAAAAAAGATTGGTAAAAACCATTGGCAGTGAAAACATGACCTGTTTCTTGGCCTCCTCCACATCCAACACTTTCTTCCACCACCACCTAGGTAAATTTTTAGGTCCTTCTTGATCTCCATCACCGCCGCCGCCACCACCTGCCTCTACTAAGAGCACTTCAGTATTTTCACTCCTCTCTAAACCTCCAGAGCTTGCCAACATTGCTATATATCTACTTCCTCTTCTTTTCTAATGTTCCCCTTCCTCTTCTGCTGCTGCTTCTTTTTCTCCTTGTTTTCTTATACTTTTCCTAACTGTTCCTGAGAGATATCGGCAAAACTATAAGGTGGCATGCCAAACTGACTTGTTTATAAAACTTACCACTTAACGTCCAAAAATAATATTTGTATTTCTTCGGTTTGTTACGTGGAAAAGAAATTTGATATCTGTATATATTGGCATATTCCTTATATTTTATATTTAGAAAAATTAGAATCCTCTGTAGTTTTTCTATATCATAAAATTTGATTAAAATGTTTTGACCAATAACCATCTCAAGCTAAATTCCATGTCATTATTATTTTTTTAAATTAAAATAATTTTTGAATTTATTCTTTTATTTGCATGATGCACTTTTCCTTATTTAGTGGAGATATTAGTAATTAAACTATATTTTCTCTTATTCCAAATATGTTTTTTCGATCATAGTTTTTCTTTTTTGTTATGCAAACATTTAATATTATTTTTTTTTCAAATTTTTTTTTCCCAGATAGTTGGTGATCAACATAAAAGCTCTATGTAATTTTTTCAATTTTTTTGTATTTTTTTTTTTGCTGTTTTTTTTAAGTATAGTTGTTGATGAATTATTATTAGGTACAATACATTACGTATATATTATATGCGGGTACGTTTAAATTTACAAAAAAACATTAATTGGTATGTTTATTTGCAATTTTGGTACGTTTGATTTTATAATATTGTTAATATTGGTACATTATTTTTATTTTGGTACGTTTTATTTTGTACATGTTGTGTATTGGTACATTTATATTATTCTCAATCCTATTTTCTCTGAATGCACTAAAAGAAAAACTTATTTCAGTACGTTTGATTTTGTGGGATTTAAAAATATTTTAAACTATTTGGAAAGAAAATATCTTAAATCGTAGATAATTATTGCTAAATTGTAGCATTATTGTGAAAATAAATTGAGTATAGCCAACTTTTTTTGTTTTTCTTTACAATTATCTCTAACAGATGAGAGTGTAATTAGAAGGCTAGATTATAGGAAATTTGTTACAATATAATGTGCATATAACACCAAAATCATTACAAAAAAAAGTTTAATCATATCACCAAAAGGTGTGGATGTTTGATCTAAAAAATTCAAAACTGAGGAGCCTATATCAAAATATCCCTTTATATTTTGTATCAACTTTCTAAAGAGGTAGGATTCACATGTGTTGCACAAGAGACCAGAATAATGTTACACTTACCACATTTTCCATATATAACATTTGGACGATCTCTCTAATATAGGTAGGATCCACCAACATACTGAATCTCATATCGTGTGCTAACTTGACCAAAGTAATAAGCAAGTTAAGACTAGAGTTTGCGGTTATGCTTCGGATGCTCCGCCATAGAATAGACCGACCCAGTTATTTTTTAAATCAAATTTACATGTGTCAAACATACAGTCTGAATCATATTGTCAGTATAATAAGTAGAATAAATCCCACCGGCTAAAATTATATTGGTATTGCTTTGAGGTTTGTTATCTTGTATCTTTGTTTTAAGTGTATCTAGGCCTCCAAATATTTATGTTTCCTGGGTAATTGAATTTACTTTGATAATAAATATAAATAAAAAAAGGATTAAATCAAGAGTTACAAATCGAAAGAAAAATTAGTCGGCCAATGTCTGGTAGGTTTTGTACTTCGCAAATGAAATAGCGACTGGTTGATGTTAAGGTTTACATACTATCCGACATCCTTTCAACCAATTATACTAGTGGTGAGTTGGGTTAGACCACGAAATAAGTAAGCCATACTAAGTTTAGAGTAAGTTAAGGTTACATCACAAAATTAATTAACAATATACAGAATTAATCTAATAACTTATAAGCACATGCAAAATACCTTATTTTTCCAACGTCAAATTCACTCTTTCAACATATTTCATCTACAAATGAAGCTAGAAATAACCCTATATCCTAATATTAGGTTGTGCAAATAGAAATAACCCTATATCCTAATTCACTCCAATAGCCTTTTCAGTTATCATTTGTTTTTATCTTCTGCAATTGTCTATTTGCCTGTACAGGAGTATATTATTTTGGTAAGCACGATTTTCAGAATTGACGAACAATAGCAAAAGAACAATAAATCAAGGCAAATAATTGACAAATTGTAGTTGGCTGACAAAGGATAACCTTCACGTGATAAATAATGGAGACGCTACCACTAGTGGCCACATGCAGCAAACGCTCTGAGAACACACATTTATTTCATTTATATTTATGATCTTTTTTTGTCAAAATATATTTATGATCGATACGCCGAGATCTCGATCCGTGTAGCTAGTTAGTCATGTCCAATAATTTCTTAAGTAAATTATATTTTACCTCCTTAAATATGAGATCAATTGTAATCTCATATAACATGTTTAAAACATTTCAATTTTAGAGTGTGATATCCACACATATTTTTTTACTTCTCACACATCTTTTTAATTTTCGACCGTCGGATCGGATGAGTTGAAGAAGATCAAAGGATAGAAATTAACAAATTGTGTGTAAGAAGTAAAAAGAGGTGTGTGGATAGCACACCCCTTCAATTTTATAGACTTAGTTATATTTCTTTTTAGTTTCATACATCTGTTAAAAAATCAGTTAAGTTAATTGTTAAATGATGACGGGGCAAATGTAACGTTCACATTGTGCTGACATGAATGCCAACTTTACACCAAATGAATACAAAATAATAATAAAGTATTATTTAATAAAAAAAATCAATTTTTTTATAATTAAAAACTTAAAAATTTGAAAACAGGATTGGGCAGCTTGGTGAAGGATTTTTTTTTTTTTTTTGGCTGTCGTCCCAATAATCCAATCCTCTACATTAGTACACACTCCTATACACTTCTAATCATCACCACCAGAACCCACAATCTCACAACTTGCTTGTAGCAGGGTCTATTCCGTCAATCCCGAGTTCGATCTCAACATGACTCAGTAGGGCGAAAGGCAAATCCGGCGGCAGGCCTGCACTCGGTTCAGCCCCAACACCTCGATTTCGTCCGACAAGGTGGATGTGGACAACCCCTCGCCTTGATATTCTCGTGCTATAGCTCCGTGCGGTTCGCGGCCAATGAGGTCACGAAAGACTCGCCAAAACGGTGATTAAGGATGATGCTTAACGAGGATGGATCGTTGTCAGTGCGGGAAGCTGTAGTAGTGCAAGAGGTTACCGTTGTGGCATCGTCTGTGACGGAAGAAGCCAACGAGGAGGGAGAAGAAACGAGAAATAACACGTTGTCGATAGAGATGGGTGTGACGTCGAGGACAGCAAAGCCGATAAGGATGTCGTTGATGGACTTGTTGGAGACGAACATGCAAATAGGGATGGTGTTGAATCAAGGAAGAGGCGGCGACGGAAGAAGCGTCCTAAACCAAGAATCAAATTCGTGGTTGGGGACAACCACATAGGAAATGAGATGGAGTCGAGGAAGAGATAGGGTTATCGGGGCAAGTTTTGCCCAGATCCTCTTTTCAAATTTTTTTAGTTTTTAATTATAATCTAAATTGATTTTTTTATCCACTAATCTTTTTTTATTTATTTTTAATTCACAGGGTGCAAAGTTGGCATCTTTGTCAGCACAAATGTGGACCTTATATTTGCCACATCATCACTTAACAGTTAATTAACAAATTTTTTAACGAATGTATGAAATTGAAATATTTTAAAGATGTTGTTTGGGCCCAAAATAATATTTTAGGCTAAGCTTAGGTTCGGCCCAAAGCTTTTACAAATATATTATGGGTTGCCTGGTGGCTCTGGGCTGTTCAGAAAAGGTGATCGAGTCATATTGCAAGAAAGAGTAGTTTGGATGAGCGGATAGGTCGAAGAAGTTCCAATACGATAAGGAAGCTTAGTGCAATACGGATTCTCGACCGACAATGAATACGACCTTAAAAGGAGGGTGAGTTCAAAGTCCTAATAGGAATAGGATTAGTTGAGATAAAGTTGGAACAAAAAGTCCCAGTCTGAATATGGTTTCGACTTGATCTTGAGGAGGTTTTGTTGCTATAAATAGAAAGCAAAGTGCATTATTTAGGGCTCCTCCAATTCAACACATAATTGCCCTGCCCAAACCTCTCAAACATCTTGAGAATTTTTATTTTCGTTTTCCGCCAACACATCTTCAGTTTGGATAAACAGCACTGTGAAGGCAACCAGTGGCATCTTCAGTTTGGATAAACAACATTGTTGCCGTAGAATCAGCCATTCCTGGAGCATCTTCAGTTTGGATAAACAGCACTGTGTCGAGGTCGACTTATTATTTATCCAAGTCACGGTCAAGACGGTTTTTTTAATCCTTATTGGCAGAGGTCATTTTATTAGCCTTCTCGGCGAAGTAAGGTGTTACGAGTTACGATATTCGACATATTAAACGCCGAGTGATTTTATGATTGGATATTCACAAGTGAGTTTCAGAGTTCGGCATTCTAACGGCCGAACCACATTTACCATCAAGACACACATCACCTTTGAGTACTTATGTCCATATAGTCTGGTGTCGATTCGACGTGCTTATACTCTCACGAGTATAATCACTGTGACCGAATCCGGCGCTGACGATTCGTGAACTTCACAGAACTAGCAACCTTGTCTTCAGGCTCGAGAATCCAAAGGCCGAGACTTGTTCCTTCCTTGGCCGTAATCGTAAGATAAAGAAGTCAGCAACACGCTCAACGCAACATCAACAAATTATACTCCTCGGCCAGACTCGGCCAACGAGTTGGCATGCCCCGACCGAAAGACATAGTTAGCTCATTAGTTACTCGGCCTGTGCACCACGTAGGCTTTATAATTTTTAGGGTCAGCATTTTGGCACACCCGGTGAGACCTTTGGAGTTCATGACCATTAAGACACGGTTCGTAAAAAAGAAAACAATCATAGGAAAGTCAACAACTGACTTGCCAGTACAAGGCCCTGGATAAGAGTTATCTCAGGTATAAAATCCCCTCATTATTGTGCCACTCGAGGCTGCAAATGTGACACACCGAGAGAATGAAGTTTGTCTCGGCGGACAGCCTCGCAACCCAGAAATTCCCAACCAAACTGCAGGCATTTTCATCGAAGGAATAATGGAAGATTGCGACGAAGACGATGGGGAAGGTTCTGATCCCCCAACTAGGTCGTTTCTTCAAAGACGACTTGATGAACAATCTCGGTAGGTCGAGCAGTCGATTGGCCAGAAAATGAATAATTTGCTTGAAGCAATACAAATCAATAGTGATACACAGACCAGGTTGCTCGAACTATTGGTCAGTATGGCCACATTGGCCAACCTCGACAGTTTCCCTTTAAAAGTGCCCTATTACAAGCCGAGAAATGATCCGCTTGGCTCCAACCAATTGACTTGAAAAAAAGAGGAGGATCAAACAGTAAATATGATAGACCTGACCAGAGAGTGGAAATAACATTCATCAATATGATCGAGGTCCAAAAGATGAACGATTTGGCCTTAAAAAAAGGGCCGAAGTTCCCAAAGTTCGTCCATCTGTACCCAGCTTATGTGGAAAAGTTCGAATATCCTAAAGGCTTCAAGATCCCAGACTTCAGTATTTTCGCTAGAAAGTCGTCCTTATCTTCGTTAGAACATGTAGCTCGATTCACTGCGCAATGTGGAAACGTTAATAGTGACTTCCATGAACTACAGCTATTTAACTTCTCAATGGGTTCAGCCTTTGCTTGGTACATCAACCTCCTACCAAACTTCGTCCAGAGTTGGGAAGAATTGGTCAAGAAATTCTATCGACCAAGGATCGAAATGTTCGTTTCATCATTAGCTAGGATGACTCAAACTTCATACGAATCGCCAATGGAATACTTAAAGTTCAAGTTGGCCAGGAATTGGTGCCGAGTACTTCTCCCTAAAGTTGAATTCATCTGAATCACTCTAAACGGCCTGGATGTGGAATACAAAAAGAAATTCCTAAGGGAAAATATCCAAGATATGTACGAATTGGCTCAGCATGTTGAGCAGTATGATTATTTGCTCCAATAGGAAAAAATCTCAAAGTCCTCATCCCGGGGAACGATATACAAGAATCCCACGGTTAGCTACTCATTGGCCGAAAGCGAGGATCCCCAATACGCCAGTGTAGATACGGCCGAAATAGTAATAGACAAACCATACATTTGCAGAGCATTAGCTCAAATCAATCCCAAGGATACTAAAACCCGCTCGGCCTCTGAAGAGACGATTAAAACATCAAAAGTTTACACTTTCGACATCACCAAGGCCGATGCAATTTTCGACCAGTTGTTAGCAAAGATCATAAAACTTGGCCCATGACACAACATTCCTAAGGCCAAGGAGTTGAAAGGCAAAACGTATTGTAAGTACCATAATTTTAACAAACATGCTACCAATAATTGTGTTGTGTTCTGTGATGCGATTCAAAGTTAGATTGAGAAGGGTAAGTTAAAATTTCCTGAGAAACAGATGGCGATTGACGTCAATCCCTTCCCCTCAACCATAATTGGCATGGTGGATGCTCATTTCCTTAAAAACAAAGGGGAAGGGAAGGCCAAATTCATCCCAGGACAACATATCCGTAAGTAGAATGGTAAGCCGAGACTTAAGATTGATTTATTTTCTAATGAACCACCTATGAAATCTTCAGGGTTAGCCGTCGTCGAACCTATGTCGGGTTCTAGCTTCGAAGAAACTGATGAATCAATGAGTTTGTGCGGCCATTGTAAAACACAAATTGCCCTAATCGAACCTGAAGAAAGAACACCTCAGGTTCCAACTTCATGTCAGCCGTCCATGGCCGCAATAAAACCTCTGAATGAACTATGTGCCGGCCAAAGCTAGCAAGTGTTCGGGAGACTTGGCCTACAAGTACAAGCAACAGATCCAACCCTAGTCAGACGACGTCTTGACTTTGACGCGCCATTCTATAATGAGGATTATTACTCGCGTAACTCCAGCAGTTCGAGTTCATCGGTGGGTCAAAAAACCTTCAAGCCACCTAAGCCATGTTACCAACGTTGGTACAGTTACAATTCTCCTACTGGCATATATACGGCGTTATCCAAGTCTCAAACACGTTGTTGTCAGCGGAGAGACTACATGGCCTTACGACAAGAAGCACAAACTAATTCGACTGCCAGGTGGCAGCCAAAAGAGGCAGTAGGAAGCGGCGACGACCGATCTACCCCGACCATTATGGCCGAATTACTTCAAGAGAAAAAAACAGTTGATCACGACTTTGAAACCACCATTGAAGAGTCCGAAAAACGCATCAAGCTCATTCTTCGGCTAGAGATATGAAAGCTCGTCTCGAGCATTTCAGACAATAAGCTGAAAGTAAGCTTCCCCCATTACCACTGCAAGAACCGTTAATAAAAGTACGACGCAATTTGCACCCTCAATTTCTCGGTGAATCCTTGGAATACATGCGAGAATTTCATAACAAATATTCCGCCAATGACTTGTACGGACTGCCCAAGGCATGTCAGGAAGCCCTCGACCTAGCACTAACTTGTCCTGATGCTAAATAGATTATTCAGAAAACCACCAATCCGACAATAAAAGCTAGGTTCCAGCATATACGTGAGGCTTGAGTCCTTGGCTTTGAGGTCGACCATACACAGATATAGACACCACTGAGCTACCTTTTTCCCTCGAAGACCTTCAGCACTTGCGATATCATTTTGAAGTTTTCTCGGCCATGTCTCTTTTCGGCCTTATAACCGATAAGGAGAATAGTGTGGCGAGTTTAGATGCATACTTGGACGTAAGGAACGTGTCTACGAAGAACGAGCCCGTAAGGCACTACAAGAACAAAATCACTCTTGGGTAATAAACAAGCTCGAGGACGATGACCATAATGGAATAGGTTCAGTCAACGCGCCATAAGAGCAGGTACATAACGAGGCGAAAGATAGTTCGGTCGAAGACACTCCAAAGACTGATACCACACCCATTAATCTAGAAGACGACAACCAAGACCCAATGGGTCCTTCGGTCCTTGAGCACATGAAAATCAACATGGTCCATGTCCTACTGACTGAATTTCAGCCAACCATCCACCAGTCAAATTTCTTGGATGGGGACGTAGTTGCCGAAAAAGCGACATAAGTTGATTTCATCGCTGCTGAAGAGGATGAGGAAATTAGTAAAGACGACAAACTTAAAGCAGCCATGGCCGAATTGTTGTTATTGTGCCTCAGTCGACAGGAGGTTGCCCAAGCAATGGCTGAAGTACATGAAGGGATTTGTGGAGCTTACCAATCCGGACGTAAAATACGTTGGTTGCTTCACCGACACGGCTACTTCTAGCCAAGTATATTGAAGGATTGCATTGAATATGCCTGAAAATGCATACAGTGTCAGATTCACGGACCTATACAGAGAGTCCTGACCGAATTACTCCATTCAGTTACCAAACTATGGCGGTTCAGAGGATGGGCAATTGACATAATCGGCAAAATCATGCCATCTTCTGGAGCAGCAAAACACACTTGGATATTAGTGGTAACCGATTACTTCACTAAGTAGGTCGAGGCAGAATCATACGCCGAATTAACAACCAAAGAAGTTTGCAATTTTGTACAGGAAAATATTATGACCAGATTCAGTGTGCCAGAACTGATCATAACCAACAATGGCACAATCTTCACAACCGATAGGTTTAAGGAATACACGGTGAATCTGAGTATTCGACTTGAGCAGTCTACGCTGTACTACCCACAGGCGAATGGGTAGGCCCAAGCAAGCAATAAAGTATTGATCGACATTCTTAAAAAAATGGTAAGAGAGAAACCTGGGATGTGGCATTTAAAGCTAAATGAAGTGTTATGGGCCTACCGAACTTCACCCCGATCAACCACGGGACCAACTCTTTACTCGTTAACTTACGAACACGACGTTATGTTACCGGTCGAGCTAAGTATAAACTCATCACGAGTGATCGAGCAAAGTAGTTTGGTCAGCGACGAATATAGTCAAACCATGAGACAAGAGTTAGAAGACTTGGAAGAAATTCAGCTTGACGCTTATAATTTATTAGTAGCACATAAGAAGGTTACCGAGCGAGCTTATAATCAGCGTGTCAGACAAAAAACGTTCGACAAGGGAGAGTTGGTTTGGTAAACTATGTTACCCGTGGGGATTAAGGACCCCAGGTTTGGCAAATGGTCACCGAACTGGGAAGGACTGTTCATCGTCCATAAAGTTCTCGGCAAGGGAGCATACCACCTTAAAGACCGAACTGTTTTAGTTCATAAGTTGCCAATCAATGGAAAATAAAAAAAAAATACTATCCAATCACTTGGGAATGAAAGAATAAAGGCACGTTCATTAAAATTGGGAAGAAGTTACAGGTAACAGAAGATTAAAGTAGCCTATAAATATACAAAGTTCTAAGGGGTTGAAGGAAGAAAAGCCTTCAGAGCAACTTTTAATTCTAGCCATCGTACTTTGCCCATTATAACCTTAGCCTACCGCGTCTTCTTGTCAAGCTTCATTTACTTGATCCGTTTCGCGCTAGCTACGAACTTGGTCAACTTAACCTTGTTCGACTCAAAAGCATTTTCAAGTGTTGAAGCAAGGGCTGATCTTTGGCGTTGAAGTTTCATAATTTTATGGTCGAGATCGGCCAACTGTCTTTTTTGAGTTTTGATCACCTCAACATCCGGTCAAATTATCTCCTGAACGACCATTGCGGCCTCTAGATCGCTTTCTGCTCGGAGGACCTGCTCAAAGATAGCAAAATATTCTCGAGTTTCTCTAAGACCGATGACAAGTTAACAACGGATTCGTTGCTCAATTGACCTTCCGAGGCAAGGATGTTCAGACAATCTCCTACGGAGTCAAGGCCGTGGCAATCTAGAACATGCGAAGCTGAAAGAGAAAAGAGCTCTTGTAGTTTGGCAAAGGCGTCAGTCTCGATCGTGGTAACAGCGGGGTCGGCCAAGGTGGTTGAAGGTTCAGCCATCCCGGAAATGCTCAAGAGGAGAGCATCAAGTTCGACCTTTTATGAAGGTTGCACATGAGAACATTTTTTAAGCATAAGGATCGTTATAAAGGAACATAACATAAGGAATTTGCTTCTAAACCTACCGAGATGAGACTTCGGCCATGTCCTTTGGTTCATTGCTCGAACCTAGAAAGCTTAATGGACGAGCCTAGTGGCTAAGACTGCTTCTCAATTCACGTGGCCGATGGAGTTTATCCACGTTTGACGGTCATTAAGGTGGCCAAGAAATGTAGAACACCCTTCGACGTATAAAATTATCGATGAAATGAACGGTCGGGCACCTAACATTTAATATTTTCCTAGGTTCAGATGCGTTATAATGAAATTAATAAGGAAAGATGACTGAGCCTTACAAAAGACGAGGTGACTTCTTGTGGAGGAATGTCGAGGTTTTGATCTTGTGGATGGAGTGGCGTTTTCGCCATTACTTCAGGCTCGACCAGGGGCATTTTCCCACTATCGGCTACAGTAGGATCCAGTTGAACAACCGCCTAGACCACGGGGGGAAGATTGGTGGAAGGAAGTTTGGTTGGTCGAGAGTGACTCGCCAATGGAATCTCGTCATTTTCATCATCCTGCAATAAAGAGCTTCTTAGTATCGTCAAATGTAATGAGGGGAGAGTTACCAACAATAGTCTTACCTCTTCCATGATGACCGTTGATTACTTTGGATTTTTGGAGAGATCTTTCTCAGTTGAAGGGGCCACTTCCTCCGACATAAGCATAATAGTAGTTTTTTCGACCAGTGGAACAGCAGGTGGCTCAACCACGACTCCAAGGACTGGTCGAATTTAGACAGCTTGGCCATCGGGAATGGGTTGTTCTTCCATCGAAGCCTGAATGATAGGGGCAGAAGAAGGGACACTAGAAGCGGTCGCTCCTGTAGTCTCGCTAGAGATAACATGAATATCTCGTTCTCCTTTCTTTGCCAATTTCTTGACACGTTTTTGGGGTCAGGGAGCTTCACCTATTGTATGGGCTTCTTGGCGAGGTCATTTTCTTTGCAAGGCTTGCGTAACAGTTTTCGCCTTCTTAACGGAGGCGAACGATTTTTTCCTGGCCGCAGCTGCGACAATCACATCTGCCTTTTTTGACACTCGACCGCCTAAGAAAACTAAATCAAGTCAGCAAAGTTGGAAAATATTTAAACCAAGCTGGTAGATTGACATATACCTTGGGTTGTTTCCTTGTGTTATGGGGCTGGAGTCATTTTGGATCAGTCGTCGAAAAGTTTATGGACCACATCTTCCACCTAAGTACAAAAGAAGTCTCGCGTGTATTCTTCCCACCAGTCGCTGAAGGTGTCGGTACCAAGAGATTCTGGAACAGATGGTCAAAGGCGGAATTTCTGGCTCCTCTCTTGGAATTCTGTCTTAGTATCTCGACATTCCCTCCCCGAAAAACCAGAAAGGCTCCCTCGGCTTAGGAGAGAGTGGGAAGTAAGTAAAGGTACCGGGCAACGTTGAAGGTAGCCGAGCTGTCGAGCAATGAAGTGAGGATGGTAGACCTCTAACTTGCTCGACGAGTGTCACAACCAAGGGGAAGGTTGCGTGTTAACACGAATGAACCCCAGTTTCGACGAAGGTTAGCACCTTCAGCTTCGTCCCATGCCGATGTTGGAAGCTTGATGGTGGAAGGGTACTCTTGACGACGGCATATCAAAAATTCATCGTCAGAAAGGACGTCTAGACTCAAGAAGTATTTGAAGACTTCTTTGGATTGATGAGGAGGCGCCGGTTGAGAAGCCAGCTGAAAGCCAAGTGCTTTTGTGGGTAGGAGATTGAAGATCTCTGGGCGAAGAGTGGCAAAGTAACCCTACAGCCAGAGTTGGAAAACCAAGAAGGGTCTATTCTAGTGTGGGTCGATTTTGTGGATGGTCGCTTCGGCTAGGCAACGCAGGAGATTAGCAAGCACGGTTGAGCTGAGCAACAAGGTATGACCGCTAGCCAATGCTTCGGCTACCGGCATATTCTCGACCAGGCATTTCTTTGACTTGGTACAACATATAAACTTGTTGTACCAATAAAATAGGAAGGCTTTATGTTCTCCCTTCCATAGACTCGCCTCTCCTCGGCCAGCAAAATGGAGAATAAGGGTGTTGTAGTTGAGGAAGTTCTTATGTAACTTATGAACTTTTTTTTTTGAAGGCTCTTGGCCGTCTTGACTCAGTGTCTCGACGGCCCTTTCGTTGAATAACGCCTTGAGATCAAGATTCGATGGACATACAAAAAGGGCGGCATCTATTAGGATACCAGAGGGGGAAGTGCCGAGGATAGCAGAGACGTCAAGGATGGTAAGACTAAAAGGGCCGAAAAGAAGGATCATGGTGTTGGTGGCCGAGCACCAGAAGCTTAGTGCTGCCATAAGGAGTTCCTTGTCCATGGCGATCTCCACAGTCGAGAGTCTGATGACATCATGTATGCCAAGACCTTTCCATTCTTGGCCGAAGAATTTTTCCATTCGGTCAACCTAGGCCGCCCAATTTGCATTTGTTGTGGGCCATGCTCCTTGAGGTCTTGTTAGGTCTCATTTCGACCAGTCAAATCCTTGTAGTAAAGGGGCCAAACAGTGAGCCTTAAAGAGTGCGGTGATGGACGATGGTACTGCATCTTTGAAGAGTGGCCCCAGGATTTGATGAGTGGTGCTCAAATCACTCTCAAAGTGTAGGGTCTTGATGGAGCTCCAATCAATGAAATCCTTGCACTTATTGCACTCGTCGGAAAGTTGGGAAATAAAGGAAGCCATCGTTGAAGATTTGAGTGTTTTGGGGTTTGAAAGAATAACTTCTGGTTTAAAAGTTTTGGTTTTCTGGGATTTTGAAAGCAAAATGGTGAGAAGATTTTCAAAGGTTTCTGGAAGCATGAAATGCAAGTGGAAGAGACTTAGATATTAATAGGCATTTCGAGAGGAAGGTCAAACGTTTAATGATCTAAAGCATTTGATTTTCAAATTTTAGGGCAAAATCGATTGGGAAATCACCAATCATTTCAGATATCTTAGAAATCTCGAAGATAGGATCGAGGTTTTCTTGGTTTGAGGAACCACGATTGCGTGTTACAGCATGCATTGATGTGGAAGAGACGTTTTGGTTGGCGCACATTTTCAAGGGTCATGATTATGAGCTGCTACGTTAATTGAAGGATTGACACGTGACAAAATGTGCAGGGGGATTCAGATCGTGCAATCGTGCGTTATAAATGCGCTCAACGGTTGGATGTGTGAGGCTTTTCATTATCTCGTAGTTATCTTCTGGGGATCGCTTCTTCAAGGCCAAAAATCGGCTAAAGGGCTCTAGGCAGAAGACCTCAGAAGCAGGAGGGCAATGTTTGGGCCCAAAATAATATTTTGGACCAAGCTTAGGCTCAGCCCAAAGCTTTTCCAAATATATTATGGGTTGCCTGATGGCCCCAGGCTGTTCAGAAAAGGTGGTCGAGTCCTATTACAAGAAGGAGTAGTTCGAATGAACGGATGGGTTGAAGAAGTCCCAATACGATAAGGAAGCCTAGTGCAATACGGATTCTCGACCAACAATGAATACGGCCTTAAAAGGGGGGTGAGTTCAAAGTCCTAATAAGAATAGGATTAGTCGAGATAAAATTGGAACAAGAAGTCCCAGTCTGAATATGGTTTCAACTTGATCTTGAGGAGGTTTTGTTGCTATAAATAGATAGCAGAATGCATCATTCAGGGCTGCTCCAATTCAACACACAATTGCCCTGCGTAAACCTCTCAAACATCTTGAGAATTTTTATTTTTGTTTTCCGCCAACACATCTTCAGTTTGGATAAATAGCACTATGAAGGCAACCGGTGACATCTTCAGTTTAGATAAACAGTATTGTTACCGTAGAATCAGCCGTTCCCGGAACATCTTCAATTTGGATAAACGGCACTATGTCGAGGCCGACTGGTTATCTATCCAAGTCTCGGTCAAGACGGGTTTTTGAATCCTTATTGGCAGATGTCATCTTATTAGCCTTCTTGGCGAAGTAAGGTGTTACGAGTTATGACATTCGACACATTGAACGCCGAGTGATTTTATGATTGGATATTCACAAGTAAGTTTTAGAGTTCGGCATTCTGACGGCTGAACCACATTTACCATTAAGATACACATTACCTTTGAGTACTTGTGTCCATATAGTCTGGTGTCGATTCGACGTGCTTATACTCTCACGAATATAATCACTATGACCGAATCTGGCGCTGACGATTCGTGAACTTCGCATAACTAGCAGCCTTGTCTTCATGCTCAAGAATCCAAAGGTCGAGACTTATTCCTTCCTCAGCCGCAATCGCAAGATAAAGAAGTCAGCAACGCGCTCAACGCAACATCAACAAATTGTACCCCTCGGCCAGGCTCGGCCGACTAGTTGGCACGCCCCACATCAACCGAATGACGTAGTTGGCTTATTAGTTACTCGGCCTGCGCGCTACGTAGGCTTTGTAATTTTTAGGGTCAACAGTTGTATAAAGTTGCAATTAATCCCATACTTGAATGGGTAAAATATAATTCACCCTTATAAATAGCAAAATTATATATAAAAATGATCATTTTGTATTGATGATCGGGTCACATAAAATGATCGTCGATAAAGTGGCCACCGTCGCACAGACATGATAAAGTGGACACACATCCAGCCGACTCGTTTAAACTGGGCATATGACAAAGTAGGAGCGTATACAATGTGGAGGTTTTGTGCAGGGGTAAGATGCATAGTGTGATCGAGCAACTTGAATGATATAAACCACGATATTAGTATTAAATATCAACGTTATACTCAGTAAGAGAGTCAAGATTTACATAAAGAAAGATCTTGTACATTGGACCCGATGTCGCATCATCGAATCATAAAACTTAGCCGTTGGATGGCTCTAAAATTAAAGAGATTTTCTTGGCATTATTACTGATTTTACTCAGTGATATCATAAAAATATCTTTAGGTTTGAAGATAGAAGCAAAGTTTGGAAAAGTTATCTTGTGAGCGAAGGGCAAGGTTGTGGGGGTCTTTGGACTCTGTTGCAAATAGCCAAGTCATCGGTTGGACTCGTGGGCCGTGGCATATTGCTCAGCCTATGTAAAAGGGATTGCGTAGCTGGCAACTTGCCAACCCCATGCAGTTAACATGTGCAGCAAGGAGGATTTTTAAATGAAGGCTTGACGTGGAACATTGCTATCCTCAAGTGGACATAGCATCTAGTCAATTGCATATTTGAATGAGTTTGCATGCAGAATCACAAGGGTAAGTAGCACAAGTAGCTAGGCAACATGGGATGATCAACGTATGGATAAAAATGGGATATGCCATTCTTATATATTAGAAATATTAATTGACAGATGTGTAATGTTTTCGGAAGAAGAGTTTTGGTTTATCATCAAAAGATGATCTGGTGATCCACGAGGACTCTACATCACGTCCAAGTGCATATTCAATTTCTATAAATAGAAGTGGTTTAGAAAGACTTCAACTTAACACATAAATACTTTGCGCGAAATTTCACTTTATGCAAATCGTTTTTATTCTCTGAGGAACCACTAACTCTCCTACCTAAATTAATTCAAATTGAAGGTATTTTTCGATCGCCTGAATCTACTCTCCTACCTAAATTAATCCAAATTGAAGGTATTTTTCGATTGTCCGAATCTATGGCTCTAGTGCTGTTAATCCAAACTAAAAATATCATCGGTTGTCAGCCCCTCAACAAAGTGAGGTGTTACTGGGTTACTTAGTGAGCATATTGAAAACTAAACTTTTATTGAACTTCGCAGAACTAGCAAACTTATCTTCAGGTTATAGGACCCAAGGCCAAGAAGTGAAGTCAGCAACACATTTGACACCACCACCACATCAATTTTACTCACCGACTGAGTCATGCATGACATTCACCAGAAAAACGTAGTTAGCTTATTAGTCACCAAGTCATTTACACTTTTTTGTTGGTGATCATGAAAATATTAGAAAAATCACATTTTCGTAAGAGATTAACATTTCTATCCATTTTAACTATAGTTGTCCTCAACTTGCATAAAGCTTTAGTTCATCCTCATTCCTTCTCGATAAGGAGAAACACATCTTAAGATTTTACTGTGAAAATAGATATGAAAATGAATGAAACAGTAAACAAATGAAAAAAAGGTTAGGGTTTTATAGAATATTTTTGTGTAATCTCATGCATAAGATGTTTTGTAGACTGTGGAAAAGAACGAGCCTAATATATTGATAATCTATTTTAATACAAATATTATGATCCATATGGACTAACCTAGCTAAATCCATATAGTACATATATCCAACAACAAAAAAGCTAAAGATGTCCAAACTGATGTATATGCTGCTTAATTAAATGTAGTGTTTCATTGTAAAACCAACACGGGCCTGAGACCATCCTGATCCCTTTGTAACGGTTATACTAACAATATATTTACCCACCAGTAAGTACTTATCAACAACATTTTCTAAATATGGGCACTTATGCCAACATTGTTGACACTTCAAGCTCTTTAAAAGAAATCTTATATATAGCAACCTGATAGATTTCTTGATCCACAATTTGTCTTTTTATTTGTGTAAGCTCAACCAGTCGAGCACAAACAATGTTTCTCCACTCATCACGAAGATTAAGGCTTCGAAGCATCCAAGGCCTCCTACTTATTTTTATTTGAAACAAATAGTGGGCCTGCATTTTTTGAGACTGATCTAACTGCTGATGAATATCATTGTGCATCTAATATAGCATGTGCATTTAGCCATGTGTACTAGAGAAAAACGCATAAATGTAATGTACTTGATCTAAGCCACTTTCCGCTCTGTATCGTAGTCTTGTTTCGTATTTATATGCAGACTATGCCGGTGATCGTAATTATCATAAGTTCACAAAATCTTCATATGCACTTACGATGTCCTGGTTTATGGTGTGGTAATAGCAACGTCATCTCTCTTACCTCCGATCCCCTGTTTTAAGCACCCACGTCGCACTTGACATGTTGAAGTTGACTACCATTACATCTATGAGAAGGTGTGTCCGGCCATATTGCTCCTGATGGACCAGCTCGCTAATATCCTTTTACCAAGGGTATCTCCGATTTTTGGTTTTGTTATCTTCTCTCCAATTTTCCCATTCAAGCACAACCGTTCAGCTTGCGAGGGCATGATAAACCTGTTGAGACTCAATCTCCTCTATTATTTTATCTTAGGGGATATTATACATGTGTGTAACTCTTGTGGTCATTGTTATAAAGATTAATACAATTACGCCTCAGATTCATTGTGGTGAATTTATATTGAATGGAACAAATAATACATGAATATTTCTCTTATTGTAGTCACTTTCCAGCTACTAGGAAATGACCAACCACCTGATGGAAACGTATATGCATCTTAGTTTCTTTTAGCTATAGTTCCAATTCTCAATCTGTAAAACTTGTTCACCAGTAGCATCCAAATTCCGCTCGACTGACTAATTTTTGATAACTTACTTTCGAGAAAACTCCAACATCCAGAGTCTTTTTCTCTGCAATAAATAAGTTCTTCAAATTCCATAAACTAGTCAAATAGGTTGCCTATGTGGTCTATGTTGTTTACTAGTTCTATGTGACCTTCAGTTAGGCCAAAACTGCATCTGCATTACGAGGTAAATCCAGTCGAGTCCATTTTGTGCGTAGCGTAACCACCAAAAGTAGGGCGGTTTGGCATGAAAGACCGCAGATTAAACCAATCCACAACCCCTGCACCAGAAAAAATTAAGCACAAAATGTGAACTGAGTTAAATAAACTAAACAGATCAACTACTAGCTAGCTGCTTGTTCCACTTCTGTGTTCAGCTAAAGGTTTTGGTAATATTAGTACTGAGTGTGCAAATGCCTCAACTTTTTTAGAAACCCAAGGATTTAATCCTGTGGGTGTGTGAAATTAAGCTATAAGGTTAATGGTCTCACCTTAGCATATAGTTTCAACTTAAATGCAAGAACACTTGCAACTGTCATGCCAACCAAATAGAATGTTCCCAAGTTTACATACACAGCCAAGTGCTGCCACCCACATCCTCTGGCCACTCCTGAAATACAAAAATTCGCACTCATGGATACTTGAGAAATAGAAGGGAAAGAGAATAAGCTCAAATGCAAAGTAGCAGATTGACAACCTCATAACAGAAATGAGAATGATGATTCGAACCTGATAAGACGCCTTGCACAGAATCAGCAATTATTGAAACTGCAAGCAATGGTGTCATGGAAGCAAATAGTTTTATTATTACACTGCTGTTGCTGAAGGAGCCGGCCCATAAATTGTGACCAAATGCCAGTGCCAGAACAACAACTAGAGCGAGAAGTATAGAAAGCTTAAGAGTCACAGCCATTGCATTCTTTGCTTTCTCAGGATTGCCTGCTCCCAATTCATTTGACACCCTTGTGCTACACACAAAATTAAAGTAATATTGGATGCAATGTGTTGCAGAATTGAAAAACTTGAAGAGATAACTTGGAATTTATTGTTCTACCAACCTTGCAGCAGCACTGAGGCCATATGTAATCATGTATGCAATTGCTTCTGTATTCACGCTGAAGATATGATTAGATTTAGGAAAAATCTCCTTGAGTCGAGTGAAAAATTATAAGTTTAGAGCTAGCAGAATGCTTACCAGATTGCAATTAGGGAAGTGTTTTGTTCTGCGTTTGGCATCACTCCTGCCATGAACACCAGAATCTCGAAGGCCCAATACTCTAAACTGGAAAGACAAAAAAGTTGAAGACTTGCAAATTCTATCTCATACACTCAGAGAGTAAGAAAAACTGAAGAACACTTACCATACCATTGCTGCAGAGGGTAGAGCAAGTTTCAAGTTGGAGAGGACATAATGAAATGATTCTAATGAAAACCCTTCCCACGTAACCTCAAACTTCTTTGCGCACAAAACATACGTGGCCAACATTAGCATCGATATCCATATTGAAATCGAAGCTGCCAGCGGAGCTCCCACATAACCAAGACCTGTCCAATGTACCAGACTATATGCAATTCCAACATGAAGAACCACTGGGATCACCGAGAAGTAGACCAGTGGCATGACAACAGATTGCGTCTGAAGAAATCTCAAAATGTTGTGCAGGAAGCCATATGCAAACAATCCAGGGATAAGAAATTTCATATAAAGCGCTGCATATTTTGAAATTTGAGGGTCTTGATGAACTAAGATAAGTATTGGCTCTGTATAGAACCAGACTACGGATACAGCGATAGAGGACAGGAATGAAATGATGCAAGAGGCTTGTAGATAAATCCCCAGCATTCTATATAACTTTGCGCCGAATCCTTGCCCACACAACGTTTCTAGAGCTCCACTTGATCCAACCTAAACCAAGAAATAATAATAGACAATAAAACAGTTCAAAGAGAGGCCTGCAATCTATTAATTAGCACTGTTCTTTGCCTTTCTAAAGTACAAAAAAAAGAAGAACGTTTGATTTAGAAAAATTGAAAGACAAAAGCAAGTGAATTGAAAAAGCCATGTAAGTCTCGATATACTACCCTAAGCACAAAGAAATTTGGTTACAAACTTTTAATCAAAAATAAAATTGGGTGATGGTAAACAAACAATAAGCCACGTATGAAACTTCCATTTTAATGCTTATTTATTGTTTTTTCATGTCTCCACTCATATTCTTTATTAAAAGTTTCTGACCGGTTCTATTTGCGTTTTTTTTTTATTACTGTTCTGTTGGTTTTCCTAATAGTACATACATGGGAGGACATGATATAAGAGAGAGAGAGAGAGAGAGAGAGAGAGAGAGAGGGAGGGAAAGGATCACCTTACCATGAAAGCGAAGCCGGTGACGGTGGCCCAAGAATTTGCAAGGGTTGCACCGGCAAGCTGAAGCTCACCGAGATGGCCGGCAAACATGACAGAAATCAGAGGGATCATGTAAAAGAAAACGTTGGTCAGAATCATCGGCAACGAAAACAACACCTGGTTTTTTGCCTCCTCTAAGTCCAGCACCTTGTTCCACCACCCCTCTTCGTGATCACCTGCGTCTTCGTGGTCACCTGCGTCCAACAACGGGGTCGTATTGTTAGTGTTTGCTACCATGTCTCCGTTCTCCATTGTTGTCTTGTCCTGCTTTTGTTGTCTTCTTCTGCTGTGCAATATCAATATGTTATATGTCGTCTGTTTCTAATTAAGATATGGCATGTGGTGTGTGGGAAGAAAGAGAGTACATATATAAATAAAATAATTCTCAATTCCATATATAAATAAGTGTACAGGTCCACATGCCATATTTAATAAGAAAATTATACCAAGACCCAATAATCCAGTGGCAAATGATGATTTACAAGACTTTCTTAAAATTAAAAATTGAAGGTCTCGAGTTTGAAATCCGTCTTTGGTGTGAACGCCAAACTATACAATATCAATATGTCGTCTGTTTCTAATTAAGATATGGCATCTGTGCAATATCAATATGCCCCTTTGTCTTTGGGTGGAGACTATGAACAGTATGAGATCAACAAAGGAAAATATTTCTCTAACTTAGGATGTGCTTGCTAAGCAATTGCAAGGAAGAAGAGATACAATATATATGCATTTAGGGTGCCGGCTAAGAAATTGACAGGGATGAAGGATCCAATGATATAAGACATGCATCTAGGGTTTCATTTGGAAGAAGAGATATGATATATATGCATTTAGGGTGCCGGCTAAGAAATTGGCAAGGATGAAGGATCCAATGATATAAGACATGCATCTAGGGTTTCATTTTACTTTTTAATGTTTTAATATAATTTGTTTATTTTGATTTTGTTTTAACATTTATTTATTAAAAAAATTATTTTTAACTAATTAACTACAAGGGTAATTTTTTCCTTAAGGGGTGGATGTGAAAGTGAATTAAAACGTCAAGGAGTGTGAGTGTAATGTTTCAAATCTGAGGGGATTTTGTGAAAAAACAATAAACCTGAAGGGGTTTTAGTGTAATTAACCCGAAGAAAGAGAGTACATATATAAATAAAATAATTGACAATTCCATATATAAATAAGTGTACAGGTCCACATACCATATTTAATAAGAAAATTATACTAAGACCCAATAATCCAGTGGTAAAGGACGGTTTACGAAACTTTCTTAAAACTAAAAACTGGAGGTCTTGGGTTCGAAATCTGCCTTTGGTGTGGAAGCCAAACTTGTGGCTAGAGAGAGGCTAAAATGCCTTTGTGAGTCTTCTTAGCTTCCGAAAAAGGTGGATAACCATTACTTGTCATCAGTTGTTCTTTTTTTTTTTAAAGAAAAAAAAAACCCCATGAGAGTAATTATATAGTAAAAATAAAATATTAGAGAAAACATGAAAGAAAGTGCATATTTTCACCATCCCACATTAACTCCAAGTCTGCAACTAGAATTGTAAAAAGTTCAAGAATTGCAATCCAAATATGTGCAGTGTAAAATCCTACCTGAACACACCAAAATTGTCATGTTTATGTTATCATTCATGCGACTCGTTTGCACTTTTACTGGTGATCATGAAAATATTAGAAAAATCACATTTTCGTACCACATTTTTCGGGATAATATGAATTTTATTAATCAAACACCAACTAAGTTACTCATGAAATCACATTGGTAGACCCATTGTGACGACCCGTCCCTAATTTTTCTATATAATTTCTCCCCAAGTATGTGAATTGACATTTATGCCCTTGTTGTCAAGTGACGTGGACGTGTTTGTTTGTTCTGAAATTATATTTTTTTTCTCGCTATCGTAATTAAATAGTATTTGTTGATACGATTGCGTGAGCGCAAGTTTGACCCGAATCGGGTTCGCAACAAAAAAGTTATGTCTCGTTAAAATACATAATCGACAGGTAGAATTGTACACACGAGTGTGCTAATTTATCAATGTTAGAAACAGTGTTTTGGATCGATTTTTTGAGCACTTTTTACTGTTTAAATCTAAAAATCCTATCCTTTTCTTCTTTAAAATAGAGACTGTGACTTGTTGTTCACCCACCAATCAAATATGTCCCTCACACCCCTCACCCAATTAGCTTTCCCTTTCTCCTTCTTTTTGGGACCAATCAGAAACCTTTCTCTCTCTCATCATCCTATAACTCTTTCCTCTCTGCAACTACAAGGACATTCACAACCACTCACAGATCGAGTCCAAAAACACCACCATCGTGATCCTCTTGTCCTCACGATCACAACCATACCAATCGATTCTCTAATGGTTGAGTTTTGAGTGGTCAACACAGAGCGACTCGAAAGCTCCGACTCGGTTGAGTTGGTGTCATCATGATCCCAGCCAAATTACAAGGTTTTAAGATGTGGGGAAGCTCTTACTCAACTCCTCGTGCCCATTAGACTAGTTTTGGAGAAGCATTGATGTTGAAACAGGCACGTTCAAGGAGTTGAGCTTTTGGCCCAGACTTATAAGCCATTTTCAAGCCATTTCTAGTCCACTTTTGGACTTTTGGAAGGTACAACTTTGTTCTACTCTTCACAAGCTTCATTTCCATATAAATTTCGTGAAAAATGGTTGAGAAATGAGCAAGATATTAAGGTTTGAAATTTTACCCAGAAACTGGCGAAGATTTCCAGTTTCCAGCGAGTTCAGACGGCGGCGGATGGTGACGATTGGTGACAACCCATCGAAGAAGACAACGAATATTCCATCAGACTTGACGGAATATTCTAATGGCATCAGGTAACGCCGTTAACGTCCATTAACTGTTTAACGGAATATTCTGTCAAGTCTGACGGAATATTCATGGATTCTGTCAGCTTCTGTTGTGCACATGTCTGCGCGTGTAGTCATGGGTTGGGTGGCACATAAGGGCACGTTCGACCTCCGGCAGACGAGTGGTTTTTACGTACGGGTTCATGACATCAAGTAGAACATTTTCGTATATTCAAACCTTCTGTTTGAGCAACCTATGGGGAGTTATTCCTAGTTTTAGTGTATGTCCTTATTAACTAATTTAATTTCGTTGTTTCGCATATAGGGGAGACTTACTCCGAGGACAAGCGAGACTAGGAAGCTATGATCCTACGACATACCAGTAAGTGGGCATTTTCTTTTCATATATATATGTTGTATAGTTTCCACAAATGCTTTTAAGTTATGCATGTTATTCCACATTTTACTTACTTTTAAAATAATGCCATGGTGGTAAAGATTTATACTTGATCATGACATATTCATATGCATTTTACCTGCTCATAAATATTACGCTATTGTGTAATGCCAAGTCATTCTACGGGACGCGCAGGTAAGTTCAGGTGAGTTTATTGTGTTGTTTGGAATGATTGAATTGTATGGCATGCTCATATTCATATAGTTCACTCATCATTGTTGCACCGGTGTTAGTTCTCGCCCCGAGCCAGGGTCAGTCCTCCACGTGATGTTCACCTCACACCCTACGCTCGCCTTGGATCCAAGTAGGTGCTAGTCCTGTCGTACAGGTCGTATTAGGTGACTCCGACTCGTAGGTGATGCGCATAGCACTAGTCTTCACGTGATTGTAGTACTATAGCGTATATTATTACACCTATTATTGTCGTACATGTCACATTAGATGACTCTGACTCGTGTGTTAGCATAAATGGATGAGCAATGGGTGCAGTCGTAAGGGTCCCATTAGGTGACTCCGACTACGTGCTAATATAGATTGCTGAGCACATGATTTTATTCATATTGCCGTTGAGATATTTTATTGTGGCATAATTCTAGATTTATTGTCGGCATGCATTTGATTTCATACTTATACTTACTATGATTTTAGAGAAACTATACTTGTTTTACAGTAAGGGGTTAGTATGTTTAGAAAATAAATGGATTTTATAAACCTTTTATTTTTGTGCCCATTCACCCTTCTATTTTTCGCCCCTCCAGGTCCTAGATTGCTAACCTACTTGTGGCATTCGAGGATTACCCGGCGATTTTGACATATTCCCATTCTTATTGTAAGAGCTTATCTTTAGTTGTGTATTAAGTACATCCCTAATTCGACTGCTTTACCCTTATGTTATCTATGCTCTGAATATTTGTAGTTATGGGTCGTAACCACTACTGCGCACTCACCTTATTAGTTAATTAAGTTCTAGTTCTGGTTTTAATTTATTCACATTTTTCTTACATCACCAGCACTTTTGGTTACGTCACCTTCACGTGACAACCAATACGCCTTGATTCCAATCGGGGCATGTCATGTTAGTTTATAAGTGTATATGCTGAAATGTTACAAGAACTTAGAATAGTCCAAGTGTGCAGCTAAGATGTAATCGTAGAGTAAGTGATAGTTTATGCCATGTGTCATTACCTTATAGGGTAGATGAAAGAAGTGCTAGATTTGAATGATGTATTGAAGGAATATTCTATTCCCAATGGTTACATGTGCACTGTGTGCATGTGAATGAAATGAATCATCTCATTTTGCTTCTTCTTAAAAGCTCTAGCTCTTTCTCTCTCTAAAACTTTTTATCTCTCTTTTAAATCTTTAATCTCCAACTCCATTGATTGTTGATTTGAAGCTTACATACAAGATAACAGTCTATATGCTAACATGGCCTCAGAGCCAGGTTCAATCAACTAATATTGGGCATTTGGATCTATGAAGGAGTTACTAAGAAACTCGAAATTGAGCTCGAGTTGATTGTGATATGAGTCTAACATGGCAGGATCAGGTAGTAGTGAGGTGAGAGCATCGATTTTCAACGGTGATAACTATGAGTTCTGGAGTATTAAGATGAAGACCATTTTCAAATCTCACAGGTTGTGGGATTTGGTTGAGAAGGGGTAAAGGGTGATGATGAATCTGATGGAAAGAAGAAAAAAAAAAAAAAGGATCAAGCAGCATTGAGAAGATAACTCTTACAGAGAGACTGATGAAGGATGCTAAAGCTCTGGGTTTGTTTCAGGGAGCTGTTTTAGACGATATATTTCCCATAATTTCTCATGAAGAAACCTCAAAAGGCGCATGAGACATTCTGCAACAAGAATACCATGGTGATAAACACGTTAGAAGTGTTAAATTGCAAGGTCTTCGTAGGGAGTTTGAATATACAAGAATGAAAGATGATGAATCACTTTCTGCTTATCTTACAAAATTGTTTGATTTTATAAATCAAATACGGAGCTATGGAGAGGAATTATCTCGAGAGAGGGTTGTTCAAAAGTTGTTAATTAGTTTGCCATCAGCTTATGACTCTATATGTTCTGTTATTGAGCATTCGAAGGACTTGGATGTGATTGAGGTTCAAGAAGTAGTAGCCTCTTTGAAGAGTTTTGAGTTAAGGCTACATAGGCATTCTAAAAACAAAACCGAGAGAGCATTTGCTAGTCTTAGTGTGAATCCCAAACCAGTTAAGTTCACTGGAAATCAAAATGGTAAGTACCAAAAGAATTGGAAGGCAAAAGGCAAAAAGTGGGATAACATACCCACTGATGGTGCTAGAAATCCTTGCTAGCATTGTGACAAATTGCATTTCGGTGAATGTCAATTCAAAGGCAAACTAAAGTGTTACAACTATGACAAGTTTGGTCATCTTGCAAGGGACTGCAATAGCAAGAAACCAGTGCAACAACTCAATTATGCCACTCAGGTCGAATCTACACCAACTATGTTTTATGCTAGTAATCAAACTAATACTAGTGTAAAAGGATGTGATGATGTATGGTATGTAGATAGTGGGTGTAGTAATCATATGATGGGTAGGGAGGATCTGCTTGTTGATATTGACAAAGATGTGATTGCAAAGGTTGAAATGGGTATTGGACAACTTGTTGAAGTGACTGGTAAAGGGAGTCTTGTGGTTGAAACTAAAATAAGGAAAAGATACATCAATGAGGTTATGTTTGTGCCTGGATTGAAAGAAAATTTGCTTAGTGTGGGACAAATGATGGAGCATGGCTATTACTTGGTGTTTGGAGATCACAAGGTGGAAATCTATGATGACAGTTCATATTCCAACATGGTTGCCAAAGTACCGATGAAGGGAAATCGAAGCTTTCCAATGAAATTGTAGTCTGGAATACATATTGCTTTTAAGGCAAGTGTATGTCACTCTACTACTATGTGGCACAGAAGATTGGGACACTTGAACATGAGCAATTTGAAGTTAATACAGGAACAAGAAATGGTGGTAGGGTTACCAGAAATCAAAGCAATTAAAAGAGTACGTGAAGGCTGTGTTCTTGGTAAACAATGTAGAAAGGATGGGAATAGATATTTTCTCACCTTCATAGATGAGAAAATATCAATTCCTCTAGAGCTTATACACAGTGACATCTGTGGTCCACTGCAAACAATTACAAAGGCTGGGAATAGATATTTTCTCACCTTCATAGATGATTACACAAGGATGTGTTGGGTTTATTTTTTAAGACACAAGTCTGAAGTTCTTAGTGTGTTTAAAAGATTCAAAGCTAATATGGAGTTGCAGAGTGGTTATAAATTGAAGAAGCTTAGAAGTGATCAAGGAGGAGAGTACACTTCTATGGAGTTCAACAAATTCTGTGAAGATGTAGGCATGGAAAGAAAACTCACCACTCCATATACACCACATCAAAATGGTGTGGTAGAGAAAAAGAACAAAACCATTGTGGAAATGGCTAAGTGTCTCATGTTGGAGAAGAAGATTCCACTTGAATTTTGGGCTTAGGCAATTAAAACCTCTGTGTATATCCTGAATAGATGTCCAACCAAAGTTTTGAATAAGAAAACACCCTTTGAAGCTTACAGTGGTAGCAAACCAGGAATTAAGCATCTAAAGGTGTTTGGTTCATTGTGTTATGCTCATGTGCCAACTCAACAGAGATAGAAATTGGATTTGGCAAGCAAGATGTGTATTTTCTTGGGGTATAACAGTTGTGAGAAGGGATGTAGACTATATAACATTGAATATGGGAAAATGATTGTTTCCAGAGATGTTGTATTCGATGAAGATGCATGTTGGGATTGGAATGCACAAAAGGAAAAAAGTGTGAGTATTCAAATTACTGAAGTGCTAGAAGGAGAACAAGGGTATGAAAGGAGTTCTTATGATTCTGAAGCACAATGTGAAGTAAGTGAAGATAGTGAAGTGCCAAGCTCAAGCACTGAAATCTGTGATATAGGAAGGATGACAAGTCCATAGGATATTGATCATACTCTTCTCAAGTACAAAAGTATTGCAGAAGTGTATGAGAAGTGCAATCTGTGCATTATAAAACCAGAAAATTTTGAAGAAGCTGCCAATGATGAATCATGGCATAAGGCTATGGAAAATGAAATTACCATGATTGAGAAGAACAACACTTAGGAGCTGGTTGTTAGACCATTTGATAAACCAATTATTGGAGTCAAATGGGTCTATAAGACAAAATTGAATCTGGATGGATTTGTGCAGAAAAACAAAGCAAGGTTGGTTGCAAAGGGTTATTCTTAGAAGCTTGGAATAGACTTTAATAAAACCTTTGCTCTAATAGTAAGACTTGACACTGTAAGAACCTTGGTGGCCCTAGCTGCACAGAAAGGTTGAAAGTTATTTCAGTTAGATGTAAAGTCAGTATTTCTAAATGAGTGTTGAATGAGGAGGTGTATGTAAACCAACCATCTGGTTTTGTGATACAAGGTAAGGAAGATAAAGTGTACAGGCTTAGAAAAGCTTTATATGGTCTGAAGCAAGCTCCAAGAGCTTGGTATGAAAAAATAAACTCTTATTTTACAAAGGCTATATTCTATAGAAGTCCAACTGAAGCTACACTGTATACCAAGACATCTCACAATGGCATTATCATTGTGTCACTCTATTTAGATGACATTATCTACACTGGAAGCTCAAGGGAAATGATGATTGAGTTTAAAAATGAGATGATGAGACAGTATGAGATGACTGATTTAGGGTTGCTTCACCATTTTCTTGGTCTTGGAGTATTGCAGATAGATACCTGCATTTTCTTGCACCAGAAGAAATATGCAAAGACTTTGCTTGAGAAGTTTGGACTCAGAGATTGCAAACCTGTTACAACACCCTTAGCTGTGAATGAAAGAATTTCAAAGGTAGATGGGAGTGAACTGGCAGATGAGACTTTGTATAGGCAAATGGTAGGCAGTTTACTATATTTAACAATAACTCGGCCAGATATTATGTTTGCAGCTAGCTTATTGGCTAGGTTCATGCATTATCTTACTAAGAAGCATATGGGAACAACTACAAGAGTCTTGAGATACATACAAGGCACTTTGAACTATGACATTGTCTATGAAAAAGGAAAATGAGCAGTATTGATTGGTTATTGTGATAGTGACAGGAGTGGAAGTGAAGATGACATGAGGAGCACATCAGGTTATGCTTTTAATTTCGGTTCAGGAGTGTTTTCATGGGCCTTAATCAAGCAAAGTAATGTAGCTCTCTCAACTGCAGAGGCAGAATACATCAGTGCAACAGAAGCCACTCCACAAGCCATTTGGCTAAGATTTGTACTCTCTGATTTTGGAGAAGAGCAAGCAGAACCAACTCAGTTGCTGTGTGATAACACTTCAGCTATAGCCATATCAAAGAATCCAGTTCATCATCACAAAACCAGACATATGAATCGAAGATTTCATTTCATCCAAGATGCACTTGAAGATGGTGAGATTGATCTACTACACTGCAAGACTGAAGAACAGATTGCAAATATCTTCACCAAAGCTTTAGCAAGGGATTGATTTGAATTTCTGAGGAAAGCTCTAGAAGTGATTTCAGCACAACACTTAGAAGGGAGTGTTAGTTTATAAGTGTATATGCTGAAATGTTATAAGAACTTAGAATAAAACTCAATTTAAATGTCAGCCCTTGGATCATAGTCCAAGTGTGCAGCTAAGATGTAATCTTAGGGTAAGTGATAGTTTATGCCATGTGTCATTACCTTATAGGATAAATGAATTAAGGGCTAAATTTGAATGATGTATTGAAGGAACATTTTATTCCCAATGGTTACATGTGCACTGTGTGCATGTGAATGAAATGAATCATCTCATTTTGCTTCTTCTTAAAAGCTCTAGCTCTTTCTCTCTCTAAAACTTTTTCTCTCTCTTTTAAATCTTTAATCTCTGGCTCCATTGATTGTTGATTTGAAGCTTACATACAAGATAACAGTCTGTATGCTAACATGTCACTCATTCTAATTGAAGTATCCTTTGCCTTTCTAATTGAAGGACTCTTTTTCGATAAGAAAACAATTCAATATAGAAACGTATCCTTTGCCTTTGTAAACTTATATTCTCCCATTAAAATAATGGAAATTTGACTAGAGAGAGTGTTGATATTTTTATATAGTGGTTGAGATCAATTTTGCTTCCATCACTTATTCGTTTGTTATTTTTTTTATTATAGGTACTGAATTCTGTTTCTCCTCTGCATACATTTATGTTTCTTTCACTTAATTATGCTTTGATTTATTTAAACAAAAAAACTCATTAACAATCTGATCAAGTAATATTGTTTTAAGTTTGTCCAACTTTAATTTGTAGATGGTGAATTTGATACCTAATTACAGTTGGTTCAATATGTGACTTAATGCAAATCCCTCTCGATATTGTTGTAATAAAGATACCAAATAAGGAGGGCTTAATCACTGTTTTTACTGATACAATGGATTTTATACTCTTTCCAGATCCATTTAAAACCCAGCTGGTTCATAGACCAGCCATAATAGCAGGTATCCAACTCGTCATTAACGGAGTCGAACATGAGAGCTCTCTATTAATTTGGTTATAAGGCAGGGACTGTTTGAATTTGGTTATTATTTTACATCATTGTGGAATCTGCATATTCTGCATTAAACCAAAGAATTATTTAGTTCATGTACACTGTTATAAGCAAATTATAATCACTCTGAACAATCTTTAGAAACAGATCTGGTGATCCGTTAATCAGGTTAGATATAGTATTGATGATAGTGATAACCGTGACTTTGACACGGAGCTGGAGCTTCTACTACGATGAATGCGCTAATTATGCAAGTACTTATTGCCTTAAGCCTTAAATCTGCAATAATTTGAAAGAAAACATGTATAATTGAAAGCACCAGAGAGTACTACTGGAAATTTGCTTTGAAACCCCATCTCTCAAATATTACAACAAAATGCAGCATCCCACATTAGAATCGGAACACGAAAATGCATGCAAGCTTATTAGCATATCAAACTCATTCATGGTCGTACACACTTAATATAAATCGAACTTGAAGAACTAAAGAAGGGTTTAACAATCAACAATCAAAATACATGTTTGATAGGCATATATGATCTGATGTTGTAGGTAGCTGCATTGTTGTCATTCTTTCTTCTCTTCCTTGGACTCAACCTTCTTCTCTTCTTTTGCTTCAACCTTCTTCTCTTCCTTGGCCACTTCCGTTGCCGCCGCCTTCACCCTCGCTTTGCCCTTCTTCGGCTTCATGAAGCAGAAACAAGAACAGCATGGACACTGGAACAAGAACTTCATAGCTTTTCTTTCACCTAATAATTCTCTGCTCTCAAATTTTCCTCAGAACTTTATGTGTAGCAAAAGTACTTGAGCTTTGCCTTGCATTTCTATCTCCTTTCTTATCTAATTATTAAACCTGTGGGGTTTGCAGAAATTAAAAAAATAAAAAAGAGGAGAAAATACAACAGTTGGATTCCACTTCTATCACTCTCAAGCGGCAATAAAGGTGATGTCTGCCTAATAATGCCAGCTTCGGAATGGGACTGGGGCTAGGGCTCAGTGAGTCAGTGGGGCTCGCCAAATAGCCATGATCACCAAATGAAGGTAATTCTTCAAAAAAAAAAAATGTTTGCAATTTTCTTATACCTTTTTATTTTACTTTCTCGAATCTCTTTTTCATCTTGTAATATTGCACGACGATTTGAACCGTCTATTTTTTAAGACGTTCTTTAAAATACATATATGCAAGAGTTTAACTAAATTCAATAAATAGACAAATTATGTTTCTCACTGCAACACTGAAATTTTGACAACTTTATTTGAACAATTAAACGATTTCATTTGGTTGGTTATTTGCATAATTGATTTTGTAGTTGTAGCCTAGAAATCATAACAGTTCGAATTATCAAATAACATTGCAGAATAAAAAAGGAATGAAAATAGTTAAACGAAAAAATGCAAGTGAAAAAGTTAGTAACATTCCCCTTCTATGAAAAGGCTTTCCCTTGTGGGGTCATGATGTACCATACATAATGAGCAAGAGCAACTAACTCTTGTTTTCTTTTTCACACACTAAGTGATACCTGAGCCCAGTCCATCAGTGAGCTGGCAAGCACTAAATGCAAACATGTTTTACATCACTAATTATTTGCTAATGTTAATCAACAACTAATGATGTTTGACAAACAAATAATGCAAGCTAGCCTATAGCCATAGCGTTATCATATTTTGTTCGACAATATCGCCCATTTGGCTCCACTGCTTCCAGGTAAAAAGTGAGGGATTCATGTGAGTTTCAACCTACTTGGGGAAAGAACTATTCTCCATTGGTGTTAGAGCATAATGAATCCAAAGTTGAACTACGGGTGCATGAGTAAATGCGATTAACCATTTCAGTTACAAGTTTCGTGCGATTTGCAACAACAACAACAATGTACTGACGGATTTTACCTTCTTTTGCAGTACATTGTCGAGTTAAAATAGAGTGCACATTACCTATCATTGTTACTTTTACACTTCACAAAAAGTTCAAAACAATTAAAACAAACGAGAAGCAAAATTCAGTAATCCAGGGAATTACATGCGGTTTATGTTTTGATTGAAAAAATAAGGTACTACTTTTCAATCATTATTAGAAAAATGTAAAACAATCCACAACTACTGTATAGATGATGGCAGTAAGCGGAGAGATCTGGATCTTTTTCACCAAAGCCATCGGATCAAGTAATTTGGACCTTCAAAATTTCAACCAACAGCCAAATATTATCACAGCTTTTAAGAGGTCAAAACAGGTGGGCCGTTAAATGAAATTTGAAAGGCCCGGATCATTTGATCTGGTGGCCTTGGTGGAAGAGATCCGGAGATGATCTCTTTCTGCAGTAAGCTATCCTCGAAACGCCACAGGTTCAAAGTTTAGATGAAGGTTTTACTGATTCAGGCGTTTGACGGTAG
Source organism: Pyrus x bretschneideri (assembly GCF_019419815.1). NCBI lineage: Eukaryota > Viridiplantae > Streptophyta > Magnoliopsida > Rosales > Rosaceae > Pyrus > Pyrus x bretschneideri. Next base: position 1,093,824 of record NW_025999557.1, read on the forward strand.
TCGTATACCCCAATACCTCGTTTTCTTCCAAGGCGACCTGCATCAACGTACTGTACAAGAATGGGGCACGGAGCATATTTATTGTCCCCGAGGCCAACATGAAGAACTCTCAGAATAGATAAGCAGATATCCAATCCAATAAAATCTGCAAGCTCAAGAGGACCCATTGGATGGTTTGTTCCCAGCTTCATTCCTGCATCAATGTCTTCTTTTGTCGCCACACCTGTGTAAAGTGCATAAAATGCTTCATTTATCATCGGCATTAGGATCCTGTTCACAACAAACCCAGCATAATCTCGAGAGCATATTACGGTCTTGCCAAACCTGCAAAATCAACAGTCAACAGTTAAAGAAATGGCAGAGGATTTATTTGGGCATATGAGTGGGAAATGTAACTTTGTATAATTGTGAAAGGAATACGCCGGGAAACAAAAGGAAGATTTCATTCATTAAGCAATTCAACGTATCCAAGCCATTAACCTCTCTGCCAAGGCTTTTGTGACATCAAATGTCTCATCTGATGTGTCTGCTCCTCGCACAATCTCAACAAGTTTCATTAAAGGAGGAGGATTCATAAAATGCATGCCAATCACCTGCAGATCACAGTGTTAATTTGACACAATCAGATTCCTAACGTCACGTATTTTGGTTGATAGTTAATCAACACGAGAAATTAGAAAACAAAGAACTAAAAAGAACAAAACTTTCACAACTTGTTCTCATTTCAAACATCATTCTCTGAACATATAATAAGCATAATCTCAGAATAAGAAGAAGAAGCATAACCTGGTGTGGTCTGCTAGTTGCTGATGCAAGACGAGTAATGGAGATGGAACTTGTATTAGAAGCCAGTATGGCCGAACGTTTTGCAATCTTATCTAGTTGAAGAAATAACTTTTTCTTCACATCTTCAGATTCCACAATAGCTTCAATAATAATATCTGCCGAACAAAGATTTTCAACATTTGAGGTACATTGTAGACGCTCTAAAGCATCTTTTCTTACATCCTGTTAAAAGGAAAACAAATTTTTTGTCAAAACATCAATAATTGAACAGGCATAACTTGCATGAATCCACAACCCAGGAGGAAACAGGGTACAGAAACCAACGAAACCTTAAACAAGAAGAAAATTTATGTTCTCACATTTTATCAATTCTGAGTTTGGAAGGAGATGGGTGTAAACCCTCCAACTCCGATTAGGGAAATAACCTCTAATTAATATAATGGAAACTTTGAATTTTCCCCCCAAAATGGTTCCAATTAGTGGTTTTTACTTTGAATTAGTAGTGTGCCAAGAGCTTTCCAAGCTCAACTGCATAAATTTGCCGTCATCACCATCTTAGTTTTACCTCAAAGATAAATACTAAGATATCCTTTCCAAGTGGCTATGCAGGATGTAGTGTACCATTAAAATATAAAGGTATCTCAAAAGAAAAACCATTCTCGTGGTACGGCCCTCCATTGCGAGTGTATTCATGTTAACATGTGTATGGTTTCCTTTAATTCTATACATGTATTGTGAGCAAAATATTGAATGTAACCATAGTTTTTCTTCACCAATAACTCCGTAAGTCTGTCGTAAAACTAAAGCTTAAGAGCAGCTGGAATTATACTGCTAAGAAGCAGTTCCAAGCATATATAATCTACTTTGTTAAAGCCCTGAAAAGGGCAAGTAGGGTTTCTACAAAGTTACATAAAACAAAGATTGATTGGCTTGAAGAAGGCAGCACCATCAACCGGTAAACGAGATGAAATTAATGATCAATGAGAAGAAATCACCAAATATAGCATGTTACAAACTTTAAATTCAAGGTTAATTCATAATTGGAAAAGGCTCAAACAACCAGAAGCAGTGGTGAATATAATACCAAATTACCATTTTAACTCAAACAAACTCTACTCATGCGGCGCAAGACTGAAAATCTTAAGTTGTGTTGCACCCTCATTAACCAGAACTACAATTCTCACCACACATTAATCAGAACAATAGTACAACAAGCCATAGTAAGCACAGTAAAGTCTACATCGAGCCACCACACAAACGACGACGGCGGGCATCAAAGGAACTCCTTAGAGTGCATCCCAACAACCTCCACCAACCCCACCAACTATTAAATTTAATCACTCAATTAGCTTGCAACTAGAGTTCGTTTAATGCATATGATTATCCAGTTTTCAACAAAGTACAAATATCCACATCAACATAAAGAACCAAAAAATTCAATCTTTTTGTTCCATTTTCTTCCCTCTTATCATATTTATTGCTAACCAAATTAGAAAGTAGAGAGAGAGAGAGAGAGAGAGAGAGAGAGAGAGAGAGAGAGAGAGAGCAACCTGGCTGAGCTGCCCTTTGGAAACTAGGCGCTGGATGGAGCTAGAGATGGACTTGGTGGCTCTTGAGAGAGCGTCCGGGTCGGTGTCAAGGAGCCAAACGTCAAAGCCATACGTGGCGGCCAGTTGGGCTATTCCTGAGCCCATTTGGCCGCTGCCCACCACTCCGATTGTCTTAAATTTCTTGATCTCCGCCATGAACTCAACGCTGAACTCTCTGCAATGTCACTGCGCCGTACAAATGGGTTCGACAGGGGACGAGTGGATAGGCCTTGCGGTGTCCCTCACGCGCTGGATAAGTGCGTGCTAGTAGTATCTTTCTTGTTGGTCTCATAGTCAAACACTCGATTGTAAAACGGGTTGTCCAGACGGAACAAAGCCCTAATATCTGGGCCTTGGGCCTTCACACCTAGTCTTATTTTTTGTGTTTACTTTTCAAATTTTGACTGACAAAAATTATTTTTTAAGAAACTTTAGGATAATTATATTAATTTATCTAAATTAAGAAAAAAAAAGAAATTCAAACTTGGGTAAAGATAGTGAAACACACTGTTTTAGCCAAACTTGAGTGCATATAGTGAAACACATTGTTTTAGCTAAACTTGGATGCAGATGGTAAAACACACAACTTTATATTTTTCCAACCGGTATTTTTTTATTTTTTTTTGTAAAGGGCTTGTAGTAAAAGCCTTAAAGTCATCTCCAATAGAGAGGGTTAAAAGTGCAAAGCTAAAAAAAATACTTGATTTATTGAAAAATTCATTTCCAACCCGATGACTGGGCTATAATTCTATGGAGCCCAATAGATTATTATTTGGCCAAAGGGCATCAAGTTGACCAAATCTAGCCCTTCTCTTAGACCTTTTTGGGGGGTTAGCTTCTCAGTTATAATAAATAATTCAAATTCAACGGCTACATTTGAAAACATCCTATAGTAGTTTAATTAAGTTAACCAATAAATTTAAGGGAATTTTAATGAAAATCTCCCGATACTGTTCACTTTAACGAAAAACCACATTTTTACATTAAAAAATCAATCATGGTACTATTCATTTTACCCTTTATTTTATCCTTATTGTTAAAATTCAAAGTTTTTAAGCTCTTTTCATTAGTTTTCCTTAAATTTAAAGTATAAACTTAAAACTAATAAAAATATATTTTTGCAAGGCTATAATCCTGGACGAGATTATATTTAGACCTTTCAATTGGAGAAGGTCTAAGAGTACTTATTTATGCCCTTGAGATCCTATATTCTATTTCTCCTCCCCAGTATGATTAAAAATCTAATTTTTCATGTGTTTAATGAGAACAAAATTGTGACATGAATGACTAATGACGAAACTTTTGAGGAACATTTCAGTCAAAGCAAATGGGTTCCAAGCTTCCAACACATTTCATCCATTTTCATTACCTTATTACCAGCTTTGAAGGGTATACCATGCATATTCGAAAACCTAATTTCTTCATAGAGATAGTGACAATCAAATAGCAACAAAGAAGAAGAGTGCGAACGAGAATATCAATTACTCGGTGACGGGATGTTACTAAGAAGAAGACTTTTTTTGAAAACCCTAAACTTTGAAGAAATTATGAATTCAAATATTATAAACGATAATGACAAAACACAACGCTCAACTTCAAAAGCAAGTGGGCACTCAACTCAATTACTCAACCCACTGGCCAAATGGCAGGCAAAAATAAATATTAACAAAAAGGTAGTGTTATTCATATATATATTTTTTTATCTTTCACATTGTTAATTTTTGTCTTTTAATCATTTTCATTTCATTCGATTTAAATGTCAAAAATTAAAATGTGTATAAAAAATAAAAATTAGTGTATGGATAACATCATCATGATAAAAGAAGACATGCATGCAGATTGAAAGTGTGTTAACCTTTTCCATCCCACTACTTGAAGGGCAAATCACATCAATAAGCTATCATGATGTTTTCTATCGTGGGAAAATGTCATCAATTTAAGGATGAATCCTTGAATTGTGTAAGCTTTTACTTGTGAGTTGCGAGGCTTAATCATCAAGACTTACCAAAAGTTATGAACACATCAACACAAGGAGAAAAAAAATTTGTAAATTGCCAAAATAACATAATGAATCTTTCACCCATGTCAACTTACAACTTTACTAGCTATAGCTTTTACCAACCGTGCCCCAAAAATATTGAAAAAATCTATGACTTTCATCGACATGTTCGGATAAAGAACGGACTAGTGATTTGTAATCAACTTGGGTTGAACGTTAAGTCAAATTTTAGTAGTTGAAAGATTTTTTGTCAATTTTTAGCAGAGTTTTTTTTTTTCTTTAATTCAGCAGTCAAATTCAGGTTTGTTTGAAAGTACTTTAGAAATGACCAAAAATTGTTTTGAAAAAAATGTTTTTGGGTCTCAAATGCACTTGAAGTGCTTTCTTTTTAGAAGAAGCGCCGAGTATGCACTTCTTTCAAGAAGCATTTCAAGTGTTTTTCCAGAATTTACTTGTTTTTTTTTACTAAGAATTGGTTCTAAAAATATTTTCACCAAGAACGCTTTTATTTATTTTAAAATTACTTTCAAGCAAGCATTTCTAAACAAGCTATTCATTAGTGGTTAGATATTCTCTGTAGTATCTTGTATGATATTTTACATTTCTTTAGTTATATGTTATATATTGCAATCAAAACTTGAACTACTTTAAACATGACCCTACGTTTGTATTAGGTAAAATTTGAATTGCATACTTCAACCCCATGATTGTTTACAAGAAGAAACATGTTTTGACATAAGTTGTTATTACATACCTAACAAAGAAAACAAGCATCAAGGTGTCATATATAATTGTATTGGTTTTAGTTTTTGGATCAAGTTCTTTTCAACTAAACGCACACCTTTTGATGTATTTGTTGAATTACTTGTGACATGATGTGATTGATATTACACGTACCTCGCTTACTAATTCATGATAGGATCACAAAACGAAAATTTATTTATCAAATCACACTATTTAGATATTTTCTTTGTTTATTTGAGGTTGAGTAATAATTTTTTTTTAAAGTTTAAACTAAGAAATTGTTGAATATTATATGAACTTATATATTTATTTAATTTGTTATATGAATTCAAAATTTTAAACAATTTGTTATACTAGCTTTTCAGAATTATTAATTTATCATCTCATCTTAACTCTGTTAAGTTTTCTATTCAAAATAAGTAATGTATCTTGCACATAACTAGTATTCAGGGTTATTTTAAACATTTCATCATAAAGAATATCATCCAACTTTACCATAAATTAAAGGGTAACCAGTGACAATATTTTGAGTCATCTTCACTTCGAAACATAGATAAATGAGTACAGGTCGTTCCCCCTTTTCAAACAGAGAACTCTCAAATCATCGTATACCAGATCAACCATTCTTTTGTATTTTTTTAGAAGCCCTATAATTATTTGTCGAAGAAAACTTATTAAAAAGGAAGTGAGTGTTGAAATGATCAAAATAACCCTGAAAATAAGTCATGTGCAACTTATTTTGGATGGAAAATTTTAAAAAGTTAGAGTGAGATGACAAATTATTGATTTCGAAAAGTTAGTATGACAAATAACTTAAAATTTTAGTTTATATAACAAATTAAAACAGGTATATAACCTATGACATTTTTCAAAATTTTTCCCTAATTTTATACAAGGGTGGAGGAAAGATAGTGTGAGAGATGTAGAAGGAGAAAGACACAAAAAGGGTTGTGGATGAATGATAGTTTTTATTTCTTTTCCTCCGTCTTACTGTCTTTCTTTATCCCTCTTACCGTTTTTCATAAATGAATTATCAGAATTCAAGTACTAAATTATCTTGTGAACGTAACATTTAGTTGACGTATATGCTCTCGAATTTGCTCACATGTAGTGCATGCAATGAATCAAAAGAAATATTTTGATCATTACGTGAATATATTGACATGAATCGAAAATTTAAACTCCTCAAAACTAAATAAAAAATCAGATGGCAAAACCAAACAAAACCCAAACAAAGAATTTGGGTTTTAATTTCTTTAAAAATAAATTTGTAAAAATAGGAAGTAGAAAAATAAAACATGTGTTGGGTAATTTCACGTGCGGGAAAGGTTGAGTAGTTGACCCGAAAATCCGGTGGCCCAGGCAAAAACTTGACATATTTCCGGATCGCGGCTAATCCGTTAAACCTAAACCCGTGACGTCCGCCTACCGCCGCTCCATCCACCCCTCCCATCTACCCTCCTCCGATCTAATCACCTTGACTCTCCACTCTCACCGCTCTCATCCACCACTCTCAACTACAACGCGTGTATACCACGCAGCACAATCCTCCCACACCTTGTCACAGACAAAACTAATGAAAGTGCTTCCAACGCAAGTCAAGCGAGCGTGAAACTGAGAGTAGGGATCCCCTTAGACTGCACCCAAACATTGCCCAACCTCACCAAACCGGGCCCCACCACCAAACAAAGAGGGAAGGAAAGAGACAGATGTTGGTATTGGGGTATTGACAAAGAGTGTGATTTTAGCAAACTTCGAAAACATCCAAGAAAATTTGGCCATGAGAAAAAAAAAAAGTCAGCTCCTTGAGAAATGAGTCCAATGAGTCCCCCGTTTCAAATCTAAAATATACGATTTTTTAGAATATCTTGATACAGTCACGTAGCGTTACTTATTTTCAATACATATAAAAGTTTAAAAAGAAATTATCCATGTTGTACACTTTTATTATGATATATGAAATAATGTAGTACATATAATACTTAGGCATCACTAGTGAATATTCTAGGTACTCATTTTTTAATTTGGCTCAAACAGAAAATGTCACGTGTTCTTTATTTTGTTAAGTGCAAGAAAATCTAATTACATGTTTATTTTTTTTTAAATCATAAAAACATGTGTTACAATATCATCGAATAAAATTAAAAGGTGAATATTCACTATTGAGTACCTAAGTCTTATCCATAATTACGTATATAATATTAATATACTATTTTATGTAATAAGTGAAATACATAATCCACTTTTAATAAAATAAAGTCATTAATTAATATGACATACACATATTACTTTTTACATTAAACGGTGCACAAATGTACTACAGAAATGTAAATCCTTACATTTGAGAAAATCCGCTTGACATTTCTCTTTCCCTAATCAAAACCCCCCAGAGCGTTTTTTGTGTTTGTCCAATAAAATAAAGATTCTCAGGATAGAGAAAGAAGTTTCCTTTTCAGTTCTGCACTACTGTTTATTGGATTTGAATTATCTCCCTGCTTTTTTCTTTCCATTTTTTATTCTCTCACTTTTGTTTTTTGGTTTTTTTTGTTTTTTTATCAAAAATTTGGGGGAGAGTGTTTGAAATTGGAGGAGTCCCATTTGTGGAGAAAGTGGCCACTCACGCACTGTTAGATGTTAGGTTACATAAAGGCATGCCATTGCTCCATTGCTTGTGAAATTCTGCACCTTTTTTATTTTCTTCACATTTCACTGTAGGCTTTGAGAATTCAGAGTTCATGGTTTCAGGTAGGCCATAAAAGCTTCCTCCTTTTATGATTCCTTTCTTTACTCTTTGTTTTTGTGTTTTTTGATGGTTTTGGGTTTGAAATTTCAGCAATTGGGTATTTCTCTTTTGGTGTGAAGGAGAAGGAGGAGGATGCTTGCTTCTGCAGCAAAATAAGGGGTTTTTGCTCTTGGGTTTGCTGATTTCTGGTCAGTGGGTCTTTGACTCTTTGCTGATTTTTTAAGAGGTAAGTTTTCATTGCTTCACTTGCAAGTTGTTAGTTTTATGACCTGCTTTGGGATGTGAGTATTTATCAACTTCTTTTCTTTTTCTGTTTGTGTTTATTCAGATTGAAGCAACTTTCTGCACTTCCATATTTGTGGTCTTGGGATCTCAATTCCCAAGTGGGCATTGGTGATTGCACTTGTTTTACTGAATTACTTGGAAGTTGTGCTTCACTTGAAGTTGCAAAGCTGCGTTGTTGAAGTGAAGGTCTTTTGGGATTTGGGTGCTGAAAGTTTCTTCATTTGGATTTCTTATGGGAGTGTTGGTGTTGAATTGAGTTGGGGGGATTTTCTTTGGTTTCATCAATGGAGGTATTGGGGTTTACTCCAATGGCATTCCTCAAATGGGTTCTCTTGGCCTGCTGTATTGGTTTGGTTTTCGGTCTTAATTCCCCAATCCAGTCCTGTGATCCAAATGATTTTCTTGCACTGAGAGAGTTTGCAGGAAACCTCACAAATGGGTCTATGATCACAGCATGGCACAACACATCAACTTGCTGCCAATGGGATGGTGTTGTCTGTGAGAATGTGAGCAATGGGACAGTTGTTGCTAGTAGAGTCACACAGTTGATTCTTCCTAGCATGAGTCTCAGGGGAACGATTTCAGGCTCTTTGGGTCGATTGGATCAGCTGAAGTTGCTTAATCTTTCTCTGAATCATCTTGAAGGTGGATTGCCTGCAGAGCTCTCAGACTTGAAGCACCTGGAGGTTCTTGACTTGAGCAATAACATGCTGTCCGGACCCGTTTCAGGTGCGCTTTCCGGTTTGAATTCGATCAGAGTTCTGAATATTTCAAGCAATTCAATCCATGATGATTTGTCTGAGCTTGGAGGAGGATTCTCACATCTTGTTGTGTTCAACATAAGCAATAATTCATTCACTGGTCAGTTCAACCCTCGGATTTGTAGCTCTTCCAATGAAACCCACATTCTAGATATGTCTTGGAACCGTTTGGTGGGAAGTCTTGAAGGCTTAGACAATTGCAGCAGGTCTCTCCAACAATTGCACCTGGACTTCAATTCATTTGCAGGCTATCTACCTGAATCTTTGTATACGTATTCAGCTTTGGAGCAGCTTTCAGTCTCTGGGAACTCTCTTTCCGGCCAGATAAGCAAGGAACTGAGTAAGCTTTCTAGCCTCAAGACCTTAGTCATTTCTTCAAACCAATTTTTGGGTGAACTTCCAAATGTGTTTGGGAACCTTAGACGACTAGAACAGTTAGTTGCACATTCAAATATGTTGTCTGGCCCATTAGCTTCAACCTTGGCACTCTGTTCAAATCTTCGAGTGCTTGACCTTCGAAACAATTCTCTATCCGGTTCCATTGATCTAAATTTCACTGGACTTCCAAAACTCTGCACACTTGATCTTGCCACTAATCATTTTTCTGGTTTCCTTCCAAATTCACTTTCTAGTTGTCGTGAGTTGAAAACGTTAAGCCTTGCTAGGAATAAATTAAGGGGTTCAATTCCGGAAGACTTTGCCAAACTCACATCCCTATTCTTCCTCTCATTGTCGAATAACAGTTTTGTGAACTTATCTGAGACACTATCTGTGCTACAGCAATGCAAAAATCTCACAACTCTAATTCTTTCAAAAAATTTCCTTGGTGAGGAGATTCCGAAAAATTCAAGTGGGTTTGAAAGTTTAATGGTTTTAGCACTTGGGAATTGTGCTCTCAAGGGCCAAATTCCAGTTTGGTTATTGAGTTGCAGGAAGTTGCAAGTCCTTGATTTATCTTGGAATCGCTTGGATGGCCCCATCCCTTTGTGGATAGGTCAGATGGAAAACTTGTTTTATTTGGACTTTTCAAATAATTCACTCTCGGGAGAAATCCCAAAAAGTATGACGGAGCTGAAAAGCCTCACATCCACGAATTGCACTCATGCAAACCTTAGTGCTTCTGCTGGCATCCCGTTATTTGTTAAACGGAATAGGAGTGCTACTGGCCTGCAGTACAACCAGGTCTCAAATTTTCCTCCGTCAATACTCTTGAGCAATAACAGAATAAATGGAACAATATGGTCTGAAATCGGACAATTGAAGCAGCTCCATGTTTTGGATTGGAGCAGGAACAACATTAGTGGGACCATCCCAAGCTCCATCTCAGAGATGGAGAACTTGGAAGCAATGGATTTATCATTCAATGATCTCTATGGTTCGATCCCTCCATCACTTAGCAAGCTCACATTCTTGTCAAAGTTTAGCGTGGCAAATAATCACCTCCGTGGAGTGATTCCCAATGGAGAACAGTTCTTAAGCTTTCCCAGCTCAAGTTTTGACGGTAACTCGGGGCTTTGTGGGGCAATGTACACTCCATGTGGTGATATCAGCAGTACAAGTCTCAAGCCTGTAACGCCATCCAGTTCAACCAGTAGATTTGGTCGAAACAGCATCCTTTGTGTAGTAATCAGCATAGGAGTTGGGGTTGCATTGCTTCTTGCAGTTGGTTTGCTTAAAATGTCAAGGAGGGGAGCAAAGGATCAAATTGATGATTTTGATGAGGACAGCAGGCCGCACAGGATATCCGGAGCCCTTGCATCTTCAAAACTGGTGCTTTTTCAAAATTCAGACTGTAAGGATTATACAGTGTCAGACTTGTTAAAGTCTACAAACAATTTCAACCAAGCCAACATAATTGGTTGTGGCGGTTATGGACTGGTTTACAAAGCCAACCTACCGAATGGAGCAAAAGCTGCAATCAAGAGACTTTCTGGGGATTGTGGACAGATGGAACGTGAATTTCAAGCTGAAGTGGAAGCCCTCTCAAGAGCTCAGCACAAGAACCTTGTCTCCCTTCAAGGTTACTGCCGGCATGGTAATGACAGACTGTTAATCTACTCCTACATGGAGAACGGAAGCTTGGATTATTGGCTGCATGAAAGTGTTGATGGTGTTTCGCTTCTAAAATGGGATGTAAGACTTAAGATAGCTCAAGGTGCGGCTCGTGGGTTAGCCTACTTGCACAAGGGTTGTCAGCCAAATATAGTGCATCGAGATATAAAAACAAGCAACATTCTTCTAGATGAAAAATTTGAAGCTCACTTGGCTGATTTTGGTCTTTCAAGGTTACTTCGTCCTTACGATACCCATGTTACAACAGATCTGGTTGGGACTTTGGGTTATATTCCTCCAGAGTACTGTCAGACATTAACAGCAACCTGCAGGGGCGATGTTTACAGTTTTGGTGTTGTTCTTCTTGAGCTTCTTACTGGTAGGAGGCCTGTAGAAGTATGCAGAGGAAAAAACTGCAGAGATTTGGTATCATGGATGTTTCAGATGAGATTTGAGAAGAGAGATGAAGAGATTATAGATTCATCAATTTGGAATAAGAATCATGAGAAGCAACTTTTAGATGTTCTTGGTGTTGCCTGTAAATGCCTGGATCCCAATCCGAGGCAGAGGCCCTTTATTGAAGAAGTTGTGTCATGCCTTGATGGTATAGGATTTGAGAGCGGGAAACAATGACCATCCTTGTTGCATTTCCATCCCATCAGCTGAGGTTCCATTAGGATCCCAATATGGAAAGGTATACCTGAAAAGCAACACTATTGCAAGTCTACAGTTGGGGTCTTTGGTTTCTTATAAAAAGAACTCATTTGGTATTATGTTATACTGATGTAATATGTATACAACGGCCATGTTGGCCGCTTCTACCTGAAATAAGCAAAATTCCGTCCTCTTTTCTCTTTCCTGAAATGCGTTAATTTTGTTTTCTTAGATTTTTAGTTGATTTCATTTCGTTGTACATACATGACGAACTCAGTATAACAAGATGACAACAGAAGCACCTTTCTATGAGCATGAAGTATGCTCCTATGTCGTAGGAAAAGTATGATATTGATTTCTCTCACATTTTGCATTTCAAGATCCCTTTCTAATTTCTACATTGTCTGGAGCGACCGAGAGCTTCAGTTACATGATGTTATGTTGATTGGTTGTACAGATTCACTTTAGGAGTTATGTGAATCTATGCCTTATAACTACACATATACTTTCATGTTTTTTATACCTGAAGTCTGAGTTTCTCTTAATCCCCTGACTATAAATAGTTTCCGTAATTGTGATTACTTGCTCCCGGATATTCTCCTGCCTTTACTCATGTTTATCAAGGATGTGTTCAGCTTTGGTCACCTGCATTCACAATTCATGGTAAATTTCTGCTTATGTATAGCAATTGTTTTTTCGAATTAATTGAATTTCTTGGCCTCTACTTTTCGTCTGCGCTCTACCAGTTTTGTCTTCAATTTGCTGCAGTTATCAGAACATAGCTCTCTGTCAACTGAAAGCTGGCTTGTTCATCATAATTCAAGATCCACAAGTAACTCTTGAACTAATTAATGGCTCTCTCTTTCAAATGTTTCTGTCATATTTATTAATTTTTCTTATGAGCAGAACCCTCAGTACTGATAAACTAGCTTTGTGGCCCTTGCTTAATCTGAGAGGGATCTCTTGTAAAAGTTGGGGAACCACCATCCTCCAGTAGAAAAGTTGACAACAATAGCCTTGTAGCATTTATCGAAACTGTTTGAACAGATCTGTTCTTATTGGACACGGTTATTCAAAAGGATGGTGTGATTCCAAAAGCAGATGCTACACTCATCTGCCTTTAACAACCAAAATGGACTGAGCACATTCTGTGCATGAATTTGCTGCCTTACGATGTCCACATTCAGATGAATTAGTTATATAACGATATTTCTTTGCGTATTTTATACGCATATCTGTTGCTAGAAATATTCTTGTACTGTCAGACTCTGAATTTTGATTGTACGTTCAACCAAGAATCGGCAGGATCAATTGTCCGTTTTCATAACATGTCAAAAGTGTTCATCTTCAGTCTGGCAAGAAAACCTCTCTCTCTCTCTCTCTCTCTATATATATATATATATATATATATGTATGTATATGTATATAATATATGTATATAGGAAGCTTTAAGGGAAGAGTTTCCCATTTTTCAAAAAAAAAAATGAGGACATCCTCCTAACCTTTAGATTTGACTTTAATGAAATCCTGTGGTTGAGATTCTGTGGTCTGTGATTTAATTTCAACCACATAATTTCATTAAAGTCAAGAGGGGTATCCCCATTTTGTTTGAAAAATGAAGATCCCTTTCCTTAAAGGGCCTGTATGTATATATATGTAACATTTATCTTTATAGATAATTTGTGACAAGGAGAATAAAATATATCTGGCTTTGAGCTTCCAATTTCCTTTATGTAAAGTTTGATGATGTAAATCCAAGTCTTTTGACTTGTGAATTGATGGAAACTAATGAAAGGAGATGGCATGGCTGTATCTATCTCTTGCTGTGGACCAGGGTTAGGGTGGGTGTTTATCTTAAGCACTAAGATATTAAGGAATCCTTTCTCTTTTGACCAAGTTCATATCAGTAGAGAAAAATCTATTGGTCCACATCTCACACAAATGGAATCCAATCACATTTACACGGGTTCATGCGAGTTTTTCTCGAGAGATAGACACATAGATGTATACAACTGTTACATAGAAGTTTCAAAATTTTCCTTTATTTTTTTCCTTTTCATTTTCACCGTCGTAGAATGCTTCAAGATTTATATGTGGTATATGTAAGTTCAGTTTACCCTGTTGAAGTGTTGGTGCATAATGCTTGTGCCATGAAATGAGAAAAACTATGAAGTTCATACAAAAGAAGAGTCAAATGAGATAAAAGTGAGTTTAAATTGATGATCCTGAACTTCTTCTGGCTGGCTGTTATATATTTGAACGAACTGTGTTCATATGCCGCCGCTGGGTCACCTCATCATAGGTCCCGGTTCCTGAAGTTGGCCAGAGTTCATCGCTTAGACCTGGCTCTCTCGTTCATGTTGGTGACTAATGGTGAAATATAGGACAATAATTTGTGTTGGCACTAAAATATTCCATGATTTATGTTAAAAGTTTGTTAAAAATGAATCAAGGGACCAGAATAGTCGTAGCTGTGTACAATGACAAAATGAACATGATAGTGTGAGTGGTAGTGACGAAAAGTTTGGCGTATTGTTTGTGGCTCCTCTTCGATTTGACAAACTATATTAGGTAAGTGTTAAAAACTTTTTAGTGTCTTGTAAACCTGAGGCAAGTGTTTTATGCTAATCAATATGAGAGGGAGGTGCAGGCCATGAGGTTTGAGCAACCAACCCCATAATTAGCCACTCTTGTCCATATTGTCTCGTATTGTCTTTAGAGATGGAAAAACGAATACAACCTATATCATCTTGGGGTGTGCTATCCACACACCTTTGATAATTTATGTCCGTTGATCTTCTTCAATTCATCCGATCCAAAGGTCGAAAATTAAGAAAGTGTGTGAGAAGTAAAATGGGGTGTGTGGATATCACACCCCTATCATCTTCTATTCAAGCCGGTCTGGCAGATCAATCACAAAATTCTGAGCCGGAAATTGCTCGGGCGACTGCAAATTTTCACCCAAGCATTTGAAGAGACCTGTCCATCGACAACGGTGATTCGCAAGAAATTGTAATTAAACTCATCATGCTAAATTCTTTCATTTCTGTTAGAAATACATGTCACATTTACAATCAGTTTAGACCACTTATCCATCACACATTAACTTCTTCATTTCTTCGTTTCAGTTGGTAGATTTTGGCACACACCAGAGAATTGTGTCCAATAGCGTATCTAACCTCTTTGCTAGTGACCTCTTTATATCTCAACGAAAAAAAAAAAAAAAAACCTTTATATAAAGGTCGTCCTATGGCAAAGAAGAGAACTATGAACTAATTAACATGATCTCCAATTTAAGAACCATATTATCATTAAATCTCCAAATATAGTGGAGCATATTTTTTTTTAATTGAGTATGTTTTATTTATCAATCATGATAGATCGAGAAATAATTATGGGATCAATCACACCATAATTAAACTTGGAGACCAAAATTTTAATATTTCATTAACTAGTTGTTTATTATGTACGTAGATATATCATGGCCACAAGTTGAGTATTCTTTGGAGAAGTTAACCAAAGAAACCAAGGGCACACTTTTAAAATTCACTCATGGTGGAAGAATAATGGTAGTAAGTACCATATATTGGTGGGCATTGCAAAAGATATATTTGTTATTCAAGTTTTTACCGTGGCATCAGAGAGTACTTTTAGCATCGCGAGGAGAGTAATTTCGGATTTTAGGAGTTCTTTAGCTCCTAAACTGGTGAAGACATTAATTTGCATGCAAAATTAGTCAAAGGGTAATGATATAATTTCTTTAGAGGATAATGCACCTTCATTGGACCACCTAGAGTTCTACAAAAGCATTCAATCGGCTAAGTTTTTTATTTCTCTTCTTATTTGTTATAATCTTTTGAATTTTGTCATTTTGTAAGTTTATAAGTTGTGTATTTGTCTACATCTCTTTTTATCTCTATTAATCCACAACCACAACAAGCATCACCTACACAAGTTCCTAGCCAGCCTCCTCATGCATACTCTTCCTACCCGGCCACCTCAAGCTTCAAAAAAATGAACTTTAATAGTATGTTTACTTGAAATTGAACTTCACCTTTTCATTTGGGTTGTAGTACTAATGCTATAAGGCATTTACTTGACCTTTGCTTTTCATTTGGGTTGTACTAATGCCATAAGATATTTACTTGAACTCTGATTATTCATTTGGGTTGTACTATTATCATAACGCATTTTATTTGATGTTGTTGGATTGAAGATTAATTTCATAGTATGACACTAGCATGAACATCTTCTTGATTGAAAAAAAAAAAAAAAAGGATTTTATTTTCCATTACTACAAAAATTTGGATTGGACCTATTTTCATGAAAATAATTGTGACTGAAGCCCAAAACCAAATTGGGCTGTTTTCATTCCAAACCGAACCCATTACGTTTGGTATCAATTCGGTATAAACTCTCGTATCGAACCGAACCGTATCGAAATTTTTCTAAGTTTCAGTTTCGGTACTCCTATAACGAACCGTACCAAACTGACCCCAACCCTAGTTGCAAGGAGATACTCTTTAGATTTATTATCCAAAAACGAGATGCTTGTTTGCAATTTGCAAACCAACAGTTGGTGGAAGTATATCACCATATGAGAGAATATCTAGATCAAGTTGGAGGAGACAAAGAAAACTGACAGGTCAACTTGAGTTTGATTCCAAAGAAAAGTTGCATGCAAAAGGTTACAGCTTAGCAGTGACAAAGATCAAATCTAAATTTCGGTTTATTACTTAGCATTAAGCGGAAATGTGATATATTTGACATATTTGCAAGATATGCATGCCACATTGAACTGCCAAATCACCAGAAGAGGAATCCTTTGGTTCAACCATCCGGCGGATACTCGAAGATTTGGTTCTCAACTGCCTTTGAACGGGCTGAGGTACAATTTTAGATAGTTCTCAGCTCTATATGATGCTTAGATTTGCCCTCTGTGTTTTTTTTATTCCAACAATTTTCATTTACGAGATTCTCGTACTCAGATACTTAGGTAGATAAGAATAAGTTTATCTTAATAAACTACCGAGCTTTATTTTCTCAAGTTATGATATTGACACTACACATCAACCTAATCAAAATATCAAACCAATAAGAGCAATTTATGTGACACTGGGACATTAATATTGTGGTGTTATGTGGTCTTCCGTTACGTAGAGAAACATTTATACATCTATTCGTGTCATAGAAACTTTGGAGATTAGTATATGTTATTAGCGCTTCATATTGATAGTCGGACGGAAAATATGTAACAAAAATAATATGGTTTT
This sequence comes from Pyrus x bretschneideri, assembly GCF_019419815.1. Lineage (NCBI taxonomy): Eukaryota > Viridiplantae > Streptophyta > Magnoliopsida > Rosales > Rosaceae > Pyrus > Pyrus x bretschneideri. The sequence continues at coordinate 1,110,710 of NW_025999557.1, forward strand.
TCAATCTTCTTGTTATTATTAGGAGAAATTAGGTTCTCATCCTTCCTTTTGCTACTCCATTAATTAAAATCCTATTCATTTTCAATTTTTTATCAAGGTCCTTGGGTATTAATAACATCATTAATTATTTTAATAATAATTTATTTTTTTATTTCTAAATAGATTCATTTAATGTTAAAAATGTTACAATTAGTATATTTATATTTATGACTAAATTTTTTTTATCATATATTTTTAGTTTTAGTTTGTACCCATTTTTAATTTGTACCAATTTTCCTTTCAGTTTTAATTTGTACCCATATATTAATTTCTTTTTTGCCCATATTTTTTAAAGTTTGTTTGTATTTGTACCCATATATTTTTTTTTATTTGTACTTTTTATTTTGCTAAATGTACCCATGCTAATTATATGTACTCATTCATGCAAAACTTTTTAATCTTAAAATATACTCATTCTTAAATATACCGATTTGTTATACATAAAATGTACAATTTTTTATATAAAATCTATTCAATTTTTTTCCAATCCATTTTTAAACTTATATGGGTACATTCTTTTTGCTTTGATTTTAAAATGTATCCATGTCAAGTTTAATCGAAGAAATTTATTAATGTTATTAAGCCTAATATCTTTTTCTTTTTTTTTTTTTTTTTTTTTTTTTGTGATTTTGAAGAATGTACCCATGTTTTGATACAATTAATTTTTTGGTTAATTTTGATGAAGGTACCCATGTTTATATACACACACTAGTATATTTATATTTTAATATTTTTAATCCCACAAATTATGGTTTTTTTTTAATTTAAAATCTCATTTATATAAACAACTAAAATTTCTAATTTTTAATTTAAAAAATATAGTAATGTATATAGAAATAAATTATCACATTAATTTCAAGGACCTTGATCAAAAATTAAAAACCAACAAAGTTTCAATCAAAGAATATTCATAACTAAGGACCGTATCCAAAGTCTCCCTTATTATTATTTTGGTTCAAGAATTTTGTCATGTGTTTATGGGTCTCAATTTTCAGGGTGCCAATGCAGTGGCAGATGCAAGAGAAAGTGGGGGTGAAGTTAGTGGGACATCGGGCTTGCCTTTCTCGGCAAAGGAGACGGTGAAGGAAGGGTTATATGAAGCGACACATCAAGGTCTAGCCATGACGAGTGACCCTGCAAAAGATGGACCTGTGAAAGCTACTGAGATGGCAGAAACTGTGGGAGACACAGCCAAGCTCACCATGGATGGTGCGTGGAAGGCAAGTAAGGAGACTGCCGAACAGATCAAAGACCGAGCGGGCATTAGGCAAAGATCGTCATCGTGATCCGGCCCGTCGAAGGGCCAATTGATGATCTGAGAAGCCATGGTGTAGGTTACAGGTATGAAGTATGAAAATTTAAGGGAGTTTATGGGTTGCTCTCTATGTATACGTATATCTGTTATGGTAGGTAGTGTACATAAGGTGGTGCACTTACAGTATTGTACTGCAATCTCAATTTTTTTTTTTAGGCATTTTTTTTTTCGTTTTTTTTTTTTTAAAACAATGAGCAATCTTATCCTCTAGATAGAGTTTGTAAATCTATAATATGTTTGGATTTATAGTTGTCCATTCTAATAAGTAGTGGACAAGTTATTTATTTTAGTTGACTAATTCTCTTACATTCTTCTAAATAAGAACAAAGGATAATATATACTTGATTCGGGGTTTACAAATTTTTTCTTTTGTAAACAATGTATCTTCACTATATTAATTTTCATTTTCAATCCCCTCCCTACGGGGATGGTTTAATTTTTTAGGCTTCATTTATTTGACTTTTCAAAAAATTCTTCCTTTAAATGATAAAAAATAAATAAACTGAGTATCAAAATAACATACTTGGGATAATTTTTATTTATTTATTTGATATATCTTCGTAGTTATAAATCTCTTATTCATATAATTTTCTTTTAAGAATCTTACATCACACGAGAGTTAAGAAAGGGTAACATATTGATTTTTACTCATGTGTCATGGATTCGAAATTTTTTTTTTCTCTCTAAATTATTGTGAAGATATCCAATACATATTAGTCTTTTTGTACGCGAGACCTGTTTTTCAATTGCGAGTAAGTTGATTTTAATCACACGCGCTAAATTAACTGTGAAACCAATTCTGGAGTTGAGCACAATATGCTTCAAACGTGATTCTGAAATTGCCCAACCGATGGCGTGGTAATTTTTTCCAACAACAAAATGGAAGACTGAAAAGTTAAAATCTAAAAGAAGTAAATAAATCAGTGATGAATGAAGCTTCAGTATCTATGTGGTGTTTTTCATTTAGATCTCCAAGTTGCTTGGGGACTTCCGGCTCTCTATGTTTCGTTAGGATGAAGTGCTTCGTAAATTGATCGATGCTCATGCATCACTTTTCTCCCTCGACCGCCCTCCCCCTCCTCCACATAATCACCACCTGTAGAAGCCTTGTGTAAATATGTTTGATCAAAGAAACCAGACGGTGGAACTATAAAATTGATAAATGTTACAAAGGAGAACTGGAATACAAAAAAATGGAGAAAAACTCTGATTCTTATATTAGAAAACTAGATTTTATAAATTTTAATAGCACAAACAAATGTACCAAATCAACAGGTGGAAATGTGGTGTATTGTTTTTCCTTAACTATTTAGAGGGCTTGGGTTTGAATTTTCATGTTATTGTGTGGAATTTTTATATTATTTTGTGGAAGCTTATGCATTTAATAAAAATAAACTTAAAAAAAATAATGGAGACGAGTTTCAAACCCATCCCCTAGGCTAATGTAAAGAAGCAATAATACTACTTGCGCTAAGACTCAAGTTTGCAATATTCTACACATACTGCTATATATACGTATATGCATGCAAAATTGTTAGAGGCCTGTGCAGCGACACCACTCGCAACCCCCTCAAAGCCGGCTCTGCGTAGGAATGTCATGATTTATGCATGTAGTTTGGCCTTTCTAGTAGCTTCAACTGCTTAAACAATCACATACCAGGGCAGATGTTTGCCCAAATCTTGGCTATAACCGGAAGCGGTGGATAAATTCTATTGTAACTTGTACCAATCGTATATAACAAAAAAGATAACAAGCGTCGAACATCGGCAACGCCGCAATGAGACATGATGTAAACATGCCCAAGACACTCAACAAACGCGTCCAAAGCTCAGGGGATGTGCCACTCTGTCATGTGGGTACTGTTTGACACACATATATATATATATGATCTCACCAGATATTGGGCACTTATAGATGAAGAATACTGCAAATAGATAATTTTTTTATTTTTTATTTTCTTTTCTGGGAGAATCAAATTTCACAGCGCGAATCATGGCGGTAACATTGAGAAAGAGAGCCCTTGCCAACATCTCACAATCTTTGTCTAAAGAGCATCCCCCTTGTATTTAATCCTGCTTATCCAGGGCTTGCTTCTGCACTTCTTATGAACGTGTCCAAGTAAATATTTATTTTCCCATTTTATTAGGATTTTTTTTAGATCTTTTTGGCATCTTAGGTTAATCCATCAATGATTCGATGTTAGTCGAACCCTAGACAACCCAGTGAATATTGGACTGAGAACATGCTAGCTAGCGAACAAGTTATAAGAGGAACAACCTTTTGTATCTTAATTCGCCTCTCCTTTTGGATATAAGTGTGCTAGAAAAGGCAAAAATATATTGAGGCACCTACTTTTTAGGATACGCGCTCGAGAAAATTTATGTATGCCTCCAGTTCTATTGTAATTAGAGTAGTATTATTATGCGAAACATCTAGAGAATAAAAATTAGGGAACTTTCATGAAAAGAGCTAAGTTTATTTTAATAAAAAACCGTGCTATAACTTTATTTAATTAAAAAGACTTAAATTTTAATGAAAAACCCTTAAATTTTAATAAAAATGACAAAAGAACTTAAATTTTAATGAAAATGACATAATTTTAATATTAAAAAAATTATAAAAAAAAAATTTATCCTCACACTATTTATGAAACTTCTACATTGTTTATGAAACTTACGACACTGTTTATGAAACTTACTTCACTGTTTATGAAAACTTACGACATTGTTTATGAAATTTAATACACTGTTTATGAAACTTAACAATATTACACTACTGTGTTGTGTTTGTAACCCGGCCCACTCTCTTTTCTTCCCCTTTTCTTTCTTCTTTTCCTTTTCCCCAATGAACACTCCAGAACTCTCTCTCTTTTCGAACTCTCTGCCTTCTCTCTAAACCACCATAGCCAAAAAGAACTCCAAGCACCATCACCACAAATTCCAATTTAATTGAGACCTCAAACAACCAAATACAAGACCTGCGCAAGCTGGGGATCCCTATGGTACCAATGCATATTAAATTCTGTAATGGGAAGTAGGATAATCCAAGCAAGGTTTCTCGGTGAGAGTTTCTCTAATGGAATCGAGCTACAACCTTTGAAAAGAGGAGGTAAAATTAGCTTGGTTTTGTTGTAATCTATTGCTAGTAATGTCTTCTAGCATCTTGGATCAAATCTGGGTTTGAAATCTGGGTCTGATGGAGTTTTGGGTGGGTGGGTAGGTGACGCTACACAAAGGATATTGAGAAGAAGAAGAAAACAAAAGTTGGTATTAGTTATGGCGACAACTAAAATAGACATAAATCACAAACCGATCATTTTTTCTTGTCTCTTCGCTTCCTCCTCCACCCTCTAACAAAGCCTGGCCAATCTTTTATTCAATCTTCTTCAACTCAACAAAATCTACCTTAGTTACATGCTGCTTTTATTTTACATGCACACACACTCTCTTTCTCACTAGATTGATTACTAGCTACCTGCTGCCACTGGAGTGCCTTTAATGGAGCTAGAATCATACCTAAGAGGACTGGAGTGCCTCCTTGGTCCAGCGGGGGAAGCAACGAATGACAGCAGCTTCTTTACAGACATCACTGATCGCGATTTTTACTTTTTATGTTTTATTTATTTATTTATTTTTTTTTTTTGTCCTTATCATTAAATAAAGTTAGTGTATGATTTTTCATTAAAATGCAAAGATTTGAAACCCTTTTCATTAGTTTTCTTTAAAAATTATCCTTATAGATGTGCTTATTTTTTATTTTTTCTCCCATGAAATAGGACCCAAGAAATAGGCCACCGACAGAGGCAGGCAGGCATGGAGCAGCGACCGAAGGAAGATAAAGTGATACCAGGATTGATGACTTGAGCGTTACAGGATTTGTAGCAGACACAGCAAGACAAGGCGCGGCAAAAACGACTGATGTCGCGGAGGACCTGGTTAACTTGGCAAGGGAGACAAATAATGTTGCATGGGGTTCTGCCAAGAACACTACCCGGAAGGTCACTGACACTTTGGTTGCTGAGGCTAATGAGAACGTCGTTGATACAGCTGAGTATAGAACTATTGAAGATCTGAGTACGTTCGCAGATCAGAATGACCACCATCAGAAGGATCACATTTGATCAGGCATGAGAATGTAACATGAGACTTGATAAATAGGGCTTTTAATTATTCCCAAACTTTGTTGACTCTGTGCAACTTCCTCACAAATCGAGGGGAAATCGTGTGTTGAATCTTATCTTTTCTTATTTATTAGTATAGAAAAGGTATAAAGAGAAGATGTAGATATAAATTGTAATTTTGGGTGCAGGTGTACATATATATATATATATGTATGTATGTAGGTATATATTAGACGTATGTTTAACATCCACTTGCGACTTAGGAAATATACTCGACCCATTTACAGTTTGAATCAGTAATTATGACAACCAACCTAACTCAAAATCAAAGTCAAAATCAATATCAATTTCAATTTCAGGTAGATTATTCTACTTACACAATTTGGACACATGAAGAATACAACTTCAATTGTAGAAATGTAAGCAAGCTATGTATTTCCTCATTAAAATGCGATCATGTAAAATATTGGGGTTATTTAAGTTATTAGGGTTATTGGGCAAGGTTTTTCTAAGAGGCGCTCTGACGTGTGATGTAATTCAAGTTTAATTTACGTGGAAGCATGTAGGTGGTTTTATGGTAGAGCTTCAATTTTTTCACGGTATTAGAGCTGGTAGTCCTACATGTGGTGCTCCACATCACCTCGGTGTGTTGTTCATGTGTTAGGCTTGAAAATTCACCACACGTGAGGGGCGTGTTAAGAATGAGTCTCACATTGATGAGAGGAGGGACTTTGCATGGGTTTATAAGAGATTGGGCTACTCCTTATATTGTCACTTGGTTTTACAGTTGAATCCCAACTTTCTTCACTATTGGGCTCAACATGTGAATATTATAAGTAAGACTTTATTTTTCATACGATTCTTTTTTTTTTTTTTTTTTTTTTTTTTGACAAATGATATGATTATCTATTGAATAGGTTTTACTTAAAAGAGAGATTCAACCACGAAACATCAAATACAAAGACGGATACTCTTGAACTATTAGTCATTGCTGTTCCGTACGATTCATTACTCTCTTTTTTTGTCAATACGATTCATTGCACTCAACTTTAATGAAATTATGTCTTGCTTATCATATTAAAGGCATGCCTACAATATAATCATAGCTTGTCTCCCCTCTCACTTTGCCATTGTTGCTAATTTCTATGTTTTCTTCTCCCACGTTCAGTAAGGTTCACACCGCGCATATGCTTGTTTTATCCTTCTCAAGAATGGTAGACTCATCCTTAGAAACTCTTATTTCGCAGGTATGCTTCTTTTCGGTATTTATTATATACGTAATTCTATTGGCACAGGCCATCAAGCATCTGATGCAAATATGTATGAAAATGTGAGAACCATATATACTTGATTGCTTAAAGTGATACATTGATTTTTGAATGTGATACTAATTTTACATCACATACTCTTTATTCGGATCCAGAAAGAAGCCATATCTACTTCACATTGTTCTCAGTCAAACACTAACGAAATGCGCATGGAGTGGTGTTTCCAACAGGAAAGATCAAACTTTTTTGTGGAAGAACTTGTATAAGGTCTCAGAAATATTTCGTGTAACTTCTAATTTTGTATGATATTAGTGTTGTGTGGTGTTTACTTCGTCAAACTATATATCTTAAATGATTTTGTTTTTCATTTATTTGTTTTATAGCAACATATGAGAAGGAGTTGAGATAACTCAAAGCTGAACGGAAGTCAAGTCGAAATGAGCAGTGTGGCAGGGTGAACTTGTTCATCTTTGAACCCTAAGAGTACAATTTGATGAGTTTTGGAATTTTCTTTTTTGTTTCTGTTTTTTTTCTCGATTGGGATTTTTGTATCAAATTCATAATTAGGCATGTGTATGATCTGTTTCTTGTAAGTTGTGGTTTTTTCTTCTTCGTTCGTTTTGACAGGAAATTTCTTTGCTCTGTTCTTCGTGGCACCATGGTAATGCACCAGACGATTTGATATGACTTTTATATCTGTTTTTCCATTAAATTGTCTGTCGTTTTTCTCATTCTTTCATTGAAATTTCGCACTAGCCGACAGAAATGATGAGAATGTATGCATTAGATGATTTCATTGCATGGACAGATGAGTATCAACAGAATCCTTTCTTTGGTTATTTTATCAGTTTTGAAACTGCATTAATAAACTCTTGTTGGTATTGCCTTCTTATTGTGGTTTTAGGAGCCGAGCCTCACACCCGCGTGCGCCACACGTTGAGCAGCCCACTTCCGTGGCCTAGCCTGCTCCCATCGAGCAGCCCATTCTCGTGGCCCAACTTGCTCTTGTGGTCCAGCATGCTCCCTCCGAGCAGCCCACTCTGGTGGCCCAGCCTGCTCCTGCCAAGCAACCTACTCTCATGGCCCAACCTGCTTCTGTGGCCCATCCTGCTCCCGTGGCATTCCAAGCAGCTCAAATTGGTCCAAGATTAGTTCGACCGTCCCGGTTTCAAATTTATGGGCCTACGATTGAACTGGGGGCATTTTCACCACATTTCTTCGCGAATTTGACATTTCCCAATTCAAATCTCGTGCCCGAAGCCTATTACACTTCCACTGCTCAAGGAGGCACATTCCTTCCAAGCTCTTTCAATCCAAATGGCGAACAATAGTTGTCTCGACAAGTCATATAGTTGACGAGCGCCCTTGCACAACAAACAACCTTGGTGAATCAACTCTTGCAATGCATCAAGATCTAACGTGCCCCGAACGAGGTGTCCCGAAGTAGGACAAAGGCAGACGAACCTCTCTACCAACGTCTCGGCAAGCAGCCCATCAACCAGCCACTATCCGAGCGTTCTGGCTGTTTACGTTCCCGCCTGGGTCCTTGGGATAGCGTATACTCTCGTCTTAGCACGCGAAGGAGCATGCATTCCCGATCAAGCCCACGAACGAGCATACGTTCACGGTTGAGGTCACACTCCGATTATCAACATGGAAACCTTCCAGGCAAAGTGTTCATTCACAACTAGGCTCACAAGGTGTATTCTCCACCTCACATCGGAATAGGCAGCATGACATACGGAGAGAAGCAGTCACTTAATCCAACTCAAATTCAACCGACAGCCTGCGAGCAGCCCGTTCGCCTGCCAAAAGCATGCCACATGCACTATAGCCGCGACATAGACGAGTCGAACATAGGGAAGAGCGGCCTAAACCCATAGGTCACGATCGAGGGCAGCCGAAAGTTCCACTACCCCAGCAAAGGTAAAGTTAAGAAAAAGTTAAGAGGCTCATAACTGAACAATTGCGCAATTTCCAACTTAACAAGGCTGATGACGATGCGCTTCGACGTGACATGAACAACATAAGCATGTCACCAGTCACGAATGAGATCGAGTGGACAAATCCACCTCGCGAGTTCACTATGCCTCACTTCACTCCGTACAAGGGAGACGAAGATCCGAATCGACCTCATTCATGGACAAAATTCCACCTACAAAACAAATAACAACTTAGGTCAAGGCCAAGAGCCTCACGCGCCCACGATGAAAATGGGGGGATTTGGCCGAAGAACCTCCGATGCCAAAGTTACAATTTAGAAAGAAAAAGTGTTTGGAGAATTTTGAGTATTTAGCAAGAGTGTAGTATATATAGGGCATGGGGAAGAAGATGGCCAGCCTTTTGTGGTGTTTTTTAGTGTATTTTGTAGTTTAATTAGCCATTAATAAATTAATTAGGTAATAACTCTATTAATTAGCTAATTAACATAATTTAAAAGGAATTTTTTGGGGGTTACCTTGTGGAGAAGATGGATGAAATAGGTTTTTGAATAAATATCTATTTTGGGCACTTTTGACTTGATTGTGGGATGATTGTCCACTGCTCGCGCGTGGGAATTCTGGTGCTCCTCAAGGGGTAATTTTGTCATTTCTGCCCAAAAATCCACGTGTCGTCTCTTGATTATTTTTTGGCTCCACAAATACCCTCACACCTATTAGGCTGCTCGCAGGAAATGGCAGTAGGTGTAGAGATCTCAAACTTTGATGCATATTCTCTCTTAGATTTGGAATTAGATTATTCTAGGAAAGGGAAATAAATCACCTTCAAAACCTATTTAAGCCTACCTTAAGTAGAGGATTAAATCAACTTCGCAGGGCAATTATTTATCCCTACAAGAAAGAGAGAAAGCTAGAGGATATTTGTTCCCCCTCCCCTAGCACTCTTCTTTGTTTGCCCATGCAAATAACCGTCTTCTGTTGATTTCTTTGTCTTCTTCGCGCCGCACCGATGTAAGAAAAACTTAATTCTCCTTGTCTTCTTCTTAGGAGGTGCTGCCACGGGGCAGCTGTCGGGGTAGTGTGGCACGTTGGCTGGCAGGGGCCAAGAGTCGGCTTGGCATGGGCCAAAGAGGTGGTGTGGTAGAGGCCATTGCTTGTGTTGCTCGGTTTGATTAAAGCTTAGGATTGGTTCGGCATGGGTCAAGGAAGTGGCGTGGCATGGGCAACGGTTTGGGCTACTTACCAAAAATGAGGAAACTGCTTGAGTTTGATTTCTCAACTGTTGTAGATGGAGCAGTTAAGGATGAAGCTGCCAAGATCAGAACTGTTGAATATTAAGTGTCGGATGAGCGAACTGTTAAGTGCAAAAGTGGTTGCTGCCCCCTGCCCATTTGCTGCCTAGTTGATCTTCAAGCATTCGATCTTTTGAGCTATGTGGCCTTCTCGCACTAGAGAGCTTACTCAGATGGTTGTCGGGGAATTAGTTTACCCTCTCGCACTGGAGAGCAATTAGTTTATCCTTTTGCACTAGAGAGTAAACCCATATAGGTGTCGGGGAATTGGTTTACCCTCTCGCGTTGAAGAGCAATTAGTTTATCCTTTCGCATTGGAGTGCAGATCCATATGGGTGTCGGGGAATTGGTTTACCCTTTCGCGCTGAAAAGCAATTAGTTTATCCTCTTGCACTATACAGTCATGTTTAGTGATCTGCTTAAGACTTCGAACTACTTGTGGACCCCGCGTAAAGATGTAAGCGCAATGAGCTACTCCCAGAATTATTGTGCCATAATTAGGTGTTTCATCGTGTGCCCTTTTGAGGCTTGGTTGACACGAGACATAGGGCAAGATCAGTATGGCTGAGAACCATGGTGCAAGATTGGCACAGTTATGAGCCATAGTGATAGATCAATGGATGCGGGGAATCGTGAAACAGGCAGGCACAGATATGAAAGCAGAGCTGGGGCTGGCTTAGGCTAGATTGTGCGCAGTAGGAGGAATTGTCTGGAGTTTTGAGAACAAGGCATGCCCCCGGTTCTTGGTAATTGGACTGATGTGTCATTCTGGTACTCGTTTGCCCCCGGCGTGCCATTAGGCTGAGTTGCTACATTTGTCAGAACATAAGTAGTCTTTATATCCAGCAATTTATGTGGGCGTAGTCCTGTCTACTCAATTTTGTCATTGAAAGATGACTCGCTTATGTTGGTTATGTTTCATCGAAGCGCCTTGTCAATAGCTTCGTTGCACGAGAAATTGCGCAATCACTATGTCAGGAGCCTTTCTACTTCTTCATGAATTTTCCTTTGTTTAGGTGGCAAAGCTATCGGCTGCCCCCAGTCCTGACCTGCTAGTCTAGGCTGCTCTTCCATGTGTTCGGCTCGTCTATGCGGCGATTGCGGTAGGTGTGGTTTGTTCCTAGCAAGTGAACGGGTAACTTGCAGGCTTCTGGTTGAACTTGAGCCAGATTGAGTGACTGCTTATCTCCATCCGCTGTACTACCTACTCCGATGTGAGGTGAATGATGTTTCTTGCAGGCCTTGCCGCGAATAAACACTTCGCTTAGAAGGTTGCTCATGTTGATTATCAAAGTATGGCCTCAACCGTGAGTGTAAGTTTGTCCATGGGCCTAATTGAGAGTACGTGCTCCTCCACGCACTAAGGCGAGAAAATACGCTATCTCGGGGGTCCAGTCGGGAGTGTACTCTGTTAGAACGCTCAGTTCATGACTAGTCAAGTGGCTGCTTGCCAGGACTCTGGTGAAGAGGTTCGTCTACCCTTGTCCTTCTTTGAGACACCTTGTCCAGGGCACGTTGGATCTCGGTGCGTTACAAGAGTTGATTCACCAAGGTTGTCTGTTATGCAAGGGCGCTCGTCAACTCTATGACTTGTTGAGACAAGTGTTGTTCGCCATTTGGATTGGAAAAGCTTGGAAGGAATATGCCTCATTGAGCAGTAGAAGTGTGGTAGGCTCCGAGCGCGAGATTTGAATTGGGAAATGTCAAATCCGCGGAGAAACGTGGTGAAAATGCCCCTGGCTCGATGGTTGGTCCTGATGGTTGAGATAGTCTTGGGCCAATTTGGGCTGCTTGGAATGTCGTGGAAGCAGGCTAGGCCACAGAAGTGGGCTGGGCCTCGAGAGCAGGCTGGGCCACAGACGTGGGCTGGGCTACGAGAGCAGGCTGAGCCACGAAAGTGGGCTACTCGGCCTATAATGCACGCGAGTGCGAGGCTTGGGCTCGGCTTGGCAACGCGTTGGGCGTGGAGTGACATGGCTTAGGCCATGGCCTTAGTACAGTGAGACGCCTTGGATGGCACTGCTTGGGCCGTGGTGGTGACACCATGGACCTCACCGTAGGTGGCTATCGTGGTAGCCACCGCAGTGGTTCCCGTGGTGGAAACTCGTGGTGGTGGTGCCACACCACCTATTGTCACATTTAGCCTCGTGGATCGCCGTGGTCCCATCTCTTGAATGTTGAAATTTTCATTTGTTGAATTTTCTAAATTTCTAGCCATTGTACTTCTCTTTTACGTTTTATCATAGAATTTTTGCAAATAAAAAATTCTAATAATAAAAACGTACAAAAAATCTACAAATGGACGAGAAAAATAGAAAAACCTTGGATGTGAGAGTCTACCTAGGTTTTTAGAGAAAATGGGGTAGTATACATAGGGCATGGAGGGAGAAGGTGGCCGACCCTTTGTGGTGTTTTTGAGTGTATTTTGTAGTTAATTGGTAGATGTTATGGTGGATGTTATGGTGGATGATAACTATGTAGTTTTATGTAATACAATGTGAATTGTCTTTGAGGATTTGATTTATGTTTCTTGCATCATGTGACCCTAAAATTGCAAACAAAGATGAAAGAGGTGATGGTTTTAGATTAGTGATCAACTTTTAGTGACCTCTCTTAAGGTCACTACATGGTGAATGTGACTTTCAGTGTAGTAATATTATAGTGGTCATTATATTATTTTTGTGACGAAATAAGTGATCAAAATTGTTGTAATTGAAGATTCTCGACATAGTGACCATGCAAAATAGGTTACTAATAGTTTGGCGTATTTGTGACCTAATCTTTTAGCGGGTTACCAAAGAGAATTTGTGAAGAGCTTTTAGTGACCACTCTTTTTCGGTCAGAGTGAAATTATCGACCAATTTACTTACTTTCAATGACCAACCAGGTCACTAAAGCCCTCTTTCCTTGTAGTGGCAAAATAATTTTGTTATTTACTTTTCAAATTTCATGTGACGCATGGTATATATAGAGATGTGAATTACAATGAGGTTCAACAATGGTGTTATTCCAACAACAAAACTGGTGTTATTTTCATAGACGCCAAGTAAATTAAGATGCATTTCTCGCAATTACTTTTTGTTGGATCATGTTTAGCAATTTTGATATGCTAATCTTTTGATATATATATAAAATTCATGTTCATATTTTGTGGCTACTATTAATATGTCCAAATTAAGGTAATTAGTTTTTCTGTCACCACAATCTAGTGGTATTTCTCTTTACTTGTAAATAAGAGGTCTTAGGTTTGATTTTCGCCAAAGGCGAATTTGAAACATTATTACTAGCTCATTGTGAGGCTTAGCTCACTCTCCCACCCCTTAATATAGATAATAGTATTCATTAAAAAAAAAAAGGCTGTTAGTTTTCCTTTCCTGAATATTTTGATGGTTCGACTTTCGGCTCATTACAATAACCCTAAATTTTAATACAACAAAATTTTATCTCATTAAGTGGGGTTGGATGTATAAATCCTAGAATGCCATTGCATTCATTTTCATGTCAAGTCTTTTGTCTTTCCTTAAAGTCTATTTCCAAGTCTTTCTAGGACTTCCTTTATTTCTTTTTCCTTGAGCATTTGCCTCGTAACCGTATTTTCTAACCAGAGTATATGTAGGTCTTCAATTCACATGTCCAAGCACCTTAACCAATTTTGTCTCATTTAATCCTCAATTGCAGCCACTCCTATTGACACGCCCCGATCCCAATGTCCGGATGACATTGGGATGGCCACGTGATGACCGACACTCGAGGGTGACGCAAGCCATTTAATGAATGCATATGCTGAGAACATGTGAAACATGCATATAAATTTCGTTCGAACTACATAATATAATATTCATGACACACCTCGATCCTGATGTCTTCGCGTGCTGGCTGACACCATAGGGTGACGAAAGCCATTTAATGAATGCATATGCTGAGAACTTGTAAAACATGCGTATAAATTTCATGCGTGACTACACAAAGTAATATTCAAATATGAGTCTTACAAAATACTATAATAATATTCAACTATTAACAATGAATATAATGATAATGCATGACATGTTCAGAGCATACAACTAATCCAGAGTACAAACGGAAGGTAAGATAGAGAAGTGCTATTACAATGGATGTCAATGCAGAGAGGATGATATGATATCACTGGTAAAGGAATGCCTTGTAGTTCGGATCGTACGCCTCGTTCCTATGGCCTGAGGGGACGCAAAACAAACATGAGTGGACCAAGTTGATATATATATATATATATATAATACTGAAACAGTTATCAACATACTAACCCTAAATTTTTATGAAAACTCAATAGTATAATATGTGATAGGTTTCTCCGAAAATCCTAGCATGCCATAAAACCTTTCATAAAACATATATCGTATAGTGTGCTAAATAGTGGTATCCTAGTCATCTGTGGTAGCCAATAACTATATCTCCCGGGCCGAAGCCAACAACCATGTCTCTTGGTCAGAAGCCAGAGATTATTTCTCCCGGACTGCAGCCAACAACCATATCTCTCGTAGGCAAAACAGTGACCATTATATGAGCACAAAACATTGAATATACTTTTCCAAACATAGGTACATATATGTCAAAAACATCTTCATAACATACAGTCATCCATCATATATACTATAAAGAAGTGTGTAAAAACATGTTCATAAATAATATATAGCCATCTATCATATATACTACAAAGAACATAAGTTCAGTAAAATATGGTATTCCAAAATATTCTCAGTAAAGCATGATAATCATATGAAGTAAATTTCAATTACTCATAAAATGTAACCATTACATCATGCTTTTCATGTATGCATTTCTACTTTTAAAACATGCATTTTAGAAGGGGTTCACTCACAAATACTCCGTAGTCGAAAAGTCGTATGAAATAGGAATGACGGAATCATTGCTAATAATCACCTAAGCACATAAAGGGTAAAATTAACAAAACTATACTCGAATGATTGAATTTCGAAAAACGAACATAAAAAACGAGTTCAGAATGTCGAAAAACATAAAAGGGGACATTGGGTATGGTCACACGCCGCAGCAAGGTAACGACTCCAGCGGCCACCCACCGCCATGCGTCGTTATGGGTCTCCAGAAAAGTTGTCGGCTCATCAGCGCCATCTTGGACGATGGCGCGTGTACCCCACGCGCAGGCCATGCGCTGCTGGGCTTAAGGTTTAGATGGGATTTGGGCCTGGGACTGGATCTTAGGCTTAGGCTAGGGTCCTGGGCTTAGGTTCTTTGGGCCAAAGGCCCAAGTTATGCACGGCCCGAAAACCTGGGTCCAAAAGGGTTAAAGGGTTTTGGGTCAAAGGGTCTGGCCTTGAAAGCCTGGCCCAAAGAAAAAGGTTTTGGGTTTCAGATTAAATGAGGTTTGGGTTTTGGGGTTAACGGGCCTAAGGCGCGAGTCCTATACGGCCCAAAGGCCTATGCAACAAGGGTTTGGGGTTAGGTTTAAAAAGGTTTAGGCTTAGGGTTGCAACAAGGGTTTGGGGTTGGGTTTAAAAAGGTTTAGGCTTAGGGTTCTAACGGGCCAAGGGCTCGATTTGGTACAGCCCTAAGGGTCTAGTCTCTTTGGGTTGGGCTTGAAGGCCTATCTTTCGCCGGGGAAGAAGGTCGGATCCTCTCGAGCTCCGGTCGACTCCGTTTAGTCAACCCAACTTACAATCTAGCCATAAAAAGGAAGGTACAATAGAGAGGAAGATGATTTATACCTGTGACGCACCGTAAAGTGGTCGGAAACGATCGAGATTTCGTTCGAAGGTCTCGAGGGTTCGCCGGACCATGTTTTGGGTGCCCTCTGGGTGTCCCAGAGCTTCACGGAGATGATGGAGAAAGAGAGAGATGAGGTTCTCACAAGGGTGATAGTAGTGGTGGTGAGGTAGTTGAGGCGGTGGGTTCGAAGGTGAGTGGTGAAGTGTAATCGAGGAAAAGGAGATAGATTCGAGGGTGAAAGAGATAGAGAGCTGAGAGAATGTGAGATGAGGGACACGGGGGAAGGAAGTGAGAGAAATATGAGTAAGTTAGTAGGCTGCCACGTAGTAGGCAATGAGTGGAAAGAAAATATAAGGAAATCCCCAAAAGCAAACCAATTGGTTAAGGGATAGGGGACCAAAATGTAAATTTCAATAAAATTTTAGGGAAATTATGAAATTTACAATAATTTGGGGGTAGGGTTTAAAAATTCAAATGCAAAATTTACCAAAATAATATAATAATATTCAACCGTCAATAAAATGATAGTGATAATGCATGACATGTTCAGAGCATACATCTAATTCAGAATACAAGCGGAAGGTGTAACAAAAAGTGCTATTACAAGTGATGTCGAAAGCAGAGAGGATGGCACGATATCACTACTAGGGGAATGCCTCGTAGCTCAGATCATATGCCTCGTTCGTACGTCCTGAGGGGGCGCAAAACAAACATGAGTGGACCAAGTTGATTTATATATGTATACATATAATACTAAAACAATTATTCAACAACTTACTAACCCCCAAAGTTTTATGAAAACTCAATAGTATAATATGTAATAGGTTTTTCCGAAAACCCTAGCATGCCATAAAACCTTCGTAAAACTTATATCATATATAGTGTGCTAAATAATGGTATCAGTATCGCCCGAAGGCATAGAGAATTCTTTATTTGCCCCAAGGCATATAGAACAGTTCATTCGCTCATAGGCTCTTACAGTACCTACCCGAAGGCATATAAGTATCAATTGCCCATAGACTCCTACAACACCCACCCGAAGGCATATATATGTATAAATCGCCCATAAGCCTACAGCATCCACCTGAAGGCATATATAGTGACCACTAGATAAGCACAAAAACATTGTATATAATATTTCCAACGTAAGTACATATATCTCAACGGAGCTTAGTAGCTCAAACATCATATCTCAAAACATCTTCATAGTATATAGTCATCCATCATATATACTACAAAGAACGTAAAAATCGATAAAGTATAGTATTCCAAAATATTCTCAGTAAAGCATGATATTCATAAAGTGTAAATCTAATTTACTTATAACCGTTTCATAAAATGTAACCATTAAATCATCATTTTCATGTATGCATTTCTAACAGTAAAATCATGCATTTTAGTCCACTTACAGATACTTCATCGTCGAAGAGCCATGTGAAATAAGAAGAATGGAATCACCTCTAATAATTGTACCTAAGCACATAAAGGTTCCAATTAATAAAACTCTACCATAACGATTGAATTTCGGAAAACAGGCATTATAAACGGATTCAGGATGCCGAAAAACATAAGGGGGAACCTCAGATACCCCTACGCGCTGAGATGGGTCGTTGAAAAGTTAGCCAAAAAATTTATCAGGGCTGCTGTGGATGGTGGCGCGTGTGCTCTACGCGCCGGCACCAGCAACCTTTCACATGCTCCCACGCGCGGCCTAGGTTCCTGGGATTCGACTGGGTTGGGTTGGATCCCAGTATGGGCCTGGGCTTGGTTCCTGGGCTTAGGCCTATTAGGTTTGGTCTTGCGTTCAACAGGCCAAAGGCCTTAATTTGTACGACCCAAAGGCCTAGGTTCAAAGAGTCTGGGCTTGGCCAATTGGGCCGGGTTCCATAACCCAAAGGCCTAGTCTGGGTTCAGTGGGTCGCCCAAATGGGTTTGGGTTTAAGGGTTATTAGGTTGGGTTTCAACATGGGTTTGGGCTTGAAAGCCCAACCCAAGGGTTTGGGCCAAAGGGCTTGGGTTTCCGGGGTTTGGGTCGTTTCGACCCGGTTTTGACGGAATGGAATGCCGGAGCTTCCCGAGCTCCATTCAACGCCAATTCTCAAACCTAGGGTGCTATCTAGCTATCAAAATGAAGCTTAGGATGAAAGGAAGAGATTCATACCTATATCACGCTGTGCGGTGGCCGAAGTTTGGCTCGAAAGCCACGGGGCTCGTCAGAAGAGTTTGTTGGGTTTCCTAGGCTTCAAAGAGGTGGAGGGAAAGAAAGATTCAACATGGGAAGGGGGTGTAGTGGTGTTTTCATCACCGTTTTCTTGATTTTGGGGTGTGAGGGTGTAAGGGTGTGTGTGTAGATCGGGGATAGGGAGAGAAAGTGTGCAAGAAAGAGAGTGAGCTAAAAGAGATAGAGAGTGACTCGGGGTAGAAGAGAGAATAAGAGATACAGAGATAGGAGATGGGGTGGTGCCACGTGGCAGACAAAGATAGAGAAAATATCCCAAAAAGGAAAGGGGAGATCCGGGTAGAGTAAGGGGATATGACCCTGGTAACTCTGGTTCTGAGGCTGGTTCTGGCTCCGAGGCTGATTTTGGTTTTGGTGCTGGTTCTGGTTAAGTCTGTTCCACCTCGTCTGTTTAATTCTCAAAGCCGCCTCAATCATCTCCTCATAGGAGGTATGCGTCTATGATGCTAGAAGCTCGCAAAAGTCCTGGTTCATAGCAATCTGTAGCTGAATCATCATCTCCCGCTGGTTTCCATGAGTTCCCTCATGGTGTCTTGACAGGCGCTGAAAAGTGTTATCAAACTCTGTAATACTCAAATTGCCCTGGTGAAACTCTAGGAACTACTGTCTCTTCCTCAGCTGATAACCGGGGCTCAAAAAGTGTGCTTTGAATAGTCTCCTGAACGTAGCCCAAGTCATCAAAGAGTTACATGGGCGAGAGCCCATCATTGACTTCCACCAATACCTCACATTCCCCTAAAAGAAGTAACCAGCGGTATTCGCCCATTCAGACGATGGGCATCTCATGCTCTTTAAGGTGTCTTTCATCTTTTCAAGCCAATCCTCAGCCTCCTTATAGGCTCCAACTACATTAAGCTCCGCAACACCACGGCTATGAGCAATCTCCATATAAGTACGACTTGGCATGTTACTCCCAGGAAAAGCATTTTGCATAGCGGAGGTCAATTGCTGAATTCCTCCCATTAGACCAGAATGAGGTCGTCGAGGTATATTCCCACTAGTAGGATTTGTGATTCTGATAAAAGGCAAACAAGATTTAGAAGGATGAAAGATTATGGCCACAAGAAATCTTATGATTACCAAATGGAAGAATGAAGTCCTAAGTATGCTCTGATACCAATCTGACACGCCCCGATCCCGATGTCTGTAAGACAGCGGGATGGCCATGTGCTGGCCAACACCTGAAGGTGACGCAAGCCATTTAATGAATGCATGTGCCGAAAACATGTGAAACATGCATATAAATTTTGTTCGAACTACATAATATAATATTAAAATGTAAACTTTACCAAAATAATATAATAATATTCATCCGTCAATAAAATAATAGTGAAAATGCATGACATGTTCAGAGCATACATCTAATTCAGAATACAAGCGGAAGGTGTAACAGAAAATGCTATTACAAGTGATGTCAAAAGCAGAGAGGATGGCACGACATCACTGGTAGGGGAATGCCTCGTAACTCGGATCATATGCCTTATTCCTATGTTCTAAGAGGGCGCAAAACAAATATAAGTAGACCAAGTTGATATATATATATATATATATAATACTGAAATAGTTATTCAACAATGTACTAACCCCCAAAGTTTTATGAAAACTCAATAGTATAATATGTAATAGGTTTTTCTGCAAACCCTAGTGTAACATCCCACATCACCCAGGGGAGTGATCCTTATATGTATATTCCCATCCTTACCTAGCACGAGGCTTTTTGGGAGCTCACTGGCTTTGGATTCCGCAGGAACTCCGAAGTTAAGCGAGAAGGGGGCTAGAGCAATCCCATGATGGGTAACCCACTGGGAAGTTGCTCGTGAGTTCCCAAAAACAAAACCGTGAGGGAATGGTAAGCCCAAAGCGGACAATATCGTGCTACAGTGGTAGAGTGAGCCCGGGAAGTGATCCGCCCCGGGCCAGGATGTGACAATATGGTATCAAAGCCTAACCCTGGCCGTGGTGTGCCGATGAGGACGTCGGACCCCTAAGGAGGGTGGATTGTAACGTCCCACATCACCCAGGGGAATGATCCTTATATGTATATTCTCATCCTTACCTAGCACGAGGCCTTTTGGGAGCTCACTGGCTTCGGATTCCGTAGGAACTCCGAAGTTAAGTGAGAACGGGCTAGAGCAATCCCATGATGGGTGACCCACTGGAAAGTTGCTCGTGAGTTCCCAAAAACAAAACCGTGAGGGAATGGTAAGTCCAAAGCAGACAATATCGTGCTACGGTGGTGGAGCGGGCCCGGGAAGTGATCCGCCTCAGGTCGGGATGTGACACTAGCATGCCATAAAACCTTCGTAAAACGTATATCATATATAGTGTGCTAAATAGTGGTATCAATATCGCCCAAAGGCATAGAGAACTCTTCATTTGCCTGAAGGCATATAGAACACTTCATTCACTTGCAGGCCTTCATTCGCCCGTAGGCTCCTACAGCACCCATCCAAAGGCATATAAGTATCAATCGCTCGTAAGCTCCTACAGAACCCACCCGAAGGCATATAAGTATTAATGTATTAATCGCCCGTAGGCTCCTACAACACCCACCCGAAGGAATATATATATATCAATCGCCCGTAGGCTCCTGCAGCACACACCCGAAGGCATACATAGCGACCACTAGATAAGCACAAAAACATTGTATATAATCTTTCCAACATAGGTATATATATCTCAACGGAGCTCAGTAGCTCAAACATCATATCTTAAAACATCTTCATAATATATAGTCATCCATCATATATACTACAAAGGACGTAAAAATCGATAAAGTATGGTATTCCAAAATATTCTCAGTAAAGCATGACATTTCATAAAGTGTAAATCTAATTTTCTCATTACCGTTTCATAAAACGTAACCATTAAATCATGTTTTTCATGTATGCATTTCTAATAGTAAAATCATGCATTTTAGAAGGAGTCCACTCATAGATACTTTGTCGTCGAAGAGCCGTGCGAAATAGGAAGAACAAAATCGCCTCTAATAATCGCATCAAAGCACATAAAAATTCCAATTAACAAAACTCTACCATAATGATTGAATTTCGGAAAACATATGTCATAAATGGATTCAGGACGTCGAAAAACATAAGAGGGAACCTTGGGTACCCCCACGTGCTGCCGCACACACCGAGATGGGTAGCTGGAAAATTCGTATACGCTGCCGTAGACACCAGCGCATGTGCTCCATGAGCCGGCACTAGCAGCCCTTCACACGCACCCACACGCAGGCCCACAATCAGCCTGGGTTCCTGGGATCCGACTGAGAGGGGCCGGATCTGGGTCTGGGCCTAGGCTTGGTTCCTAGGCTTGGCCTTATTGAGTTTGGGCTTGGGTTCAACAGGCCGAAAGCCCTAGTTTGTAAGGCTTAAGGGCCTAGGTTCAATGGGTCTGGGCTTGGCCAATTGGGCCGGGTTCCATGGCCCAAATGCCTGGTCTGGGTTCAGTGGGTCGCCCAAATGGGTTTGGGCTTAAGGGTTATTGGGTTGGGTTTCAACATGGGTTTAGGCTTGAAAGCACGGCCTAAAGGTTTGGGCCAAAGGGCCTGGGTTTTTGGGTTTGGGTCGTTTCAACCCGGTTTCGACGGAAGGGAAGGTCGGAGATTCCTGAGCTCCGTTCAACACCTATTCTCAAACCTAGGGTGTGATCTAGCTATCAAAATGAAGCTTAGGAGGAGAGGAAGATATTCATACCTATATAATGTCGTGTGATGACTGGAGTTGGCTGAAGTTTGGCTCGAAAGCCATAGGGCTCGCCGAAGGAGTTTTCAGGGTTTCCTAGGCTTCATAGAGGAAGAAGGAGGGAGAGAGAGAGAGAGAGAGAAAGAGAGAGAGAGAGACTCGACACGCGCGGGGGGGGGCATGGTGGTGTCGTCATCGCCATTTCTCAATTTTGGGAGGAGGGAGATCCGGGTAGAGTGAGGGGATAAAGGGGTAAAATAGTCATTTCATAATTCCGTTAAAATGCACATATACATTATTTGGGACGGGGTTTCACACCTACTTTACCTCGGATATCCTCTTTCTTAATCATATCCTTTTTCGTGTGCCTACACATCCAACGAAGCATTCTCATCTCCGCTAAAATCATTTTTTGCACATGTTTATGCTTGACCTCCCAATATTCCATGGCATAAAGCATTGCTGGCCTTATTGCCATCCTATTAAATTTTCCTTGAGCTTCAATGACACATGACATACGCACAACACACCCAATACACTCTTCCACTTCATCCATCTCACTTGCATTCTATGGTTGAGATGTGAGAGGTGTGGGAATCCGATGCTTAGTCTATTTCTTGGCCATTAAGGATCGAGGAAAGATGATGAAAAAGAGGAGATAGAAAAGCATTTTGGGTGAAAGATCCAATCCTTCAATTTTAGTGCGTGCGGGAAAGGGACTGAATATGCATCACCAAATTTATCATGCTCTGAAGAATTATATATGCACATATGAACACGATATGATTTACATGTCAAGCCAAAACCTTGGGACCAGCCGAATCAAGATTGGTTGACCTCCCTTTTCATCAACCTTCATTTTCTTCACAGGTTGGAAAGGCTCCTTTCCAGCACGATAACATTCAAACTTTTCGCAAACTCAAATTTTATGTTTTCTTCATGTTAGTTACTGTAAGTTTTTTGCCAATTGGAGGGAGAGAGGGATTCAAACTTGAAATCTATCCTCATATTCCATAGGTTTCCTCTGAGAACGGTATCGTGTTTGTGTCCAAACTAGTAATGTTTTTAAACTGAGAGCCAGTACGTTTAGTCCACTAGATGAGTAAGATGCGTAAAGCAAACACTTAATTTTGCGGTGATATATTTATTGGGGAGTTAGAAATGAGGCTTGGTTGGGTTAGAAGTAACGTTTAGGGTTCAAGATCGAAATCTGAATCTCATTCCTCGGGTTTAATATAAAAAGAAAGTATGTCAAATTACCGATTTTATATAACTTTGTGTATATCTCTTTCATCGCATAGCTGAGTCACGCGGTACTCTTGTCTTGTATGCTAGCAATAGATCTTTTAGTCTTATTTTGAATTTGTTAGTTTAACTCCTCAATGAAGAATGATCTGATAAAGGCCTTATGCTTTCATGTTCATGATAAAGAGAGAATCCAGGAACTAAAGAACACCGGGACCAAGACCCAACTCAAAGTTGGGAGTGATTGGCACAATATTGTGGCGAAAATTACTTGGTGTGACACATGGATTCTTACTGGCTAGAGAACGGGAGAGGCGACGCGGAAGTCAGAGAGGTGAATGTTTGATGAAGCTAGCTTGGACCAGTGTACGTGGCATAATGCTTTAATCATGTATGGCAAGCGACTATAAATGGACCACAGTCACCTTAAGTCATAGATCATGTTAAGTAATTAAATGGTCTTTAAATTGAAAATGATTTATTTTAGAGATGATTTATAGATGATGGTAAAGAGAATTGCCGGTTTCAATTATAATGTTTGTACAATCAAATGATGTCACGTTAGAGGGAGGACTTTCCTCCTTATTAACTGAGGGAAGTATTACATCCCTAATTTGAAATCTGCAGAATAGATTGGCAATGCTACATATGTATCACTAATGACATTGTTGATCATATCTCTCACACAAAGAACCTAAACTTCAAGGTGGATCCACTAAACCTACCGGGATATATTATCGATCAGTAATATGATTAAGAAACTGCTATTTACACTTCAAGAGCATTCATTGACTTACTCATGATTAAAAAGAGTGCAAAATGAGGTTTTTATATTGGAAATAACATCTTCCTATAACGACATATATGATGGCATGGACACATTGCAAAGGAACCCAAAGCATTATTGCATACCAGTTGGAAGTAGAATTGTTATTCGCCTGCTTTCTTCACTTTTGCATGTGTTTTGAAAGATCAAACTAGCTAGAATGAATGTTTAGGTCCACAAAGGTACGGATCCCATGACTTATTGAACGCTTGCATCAACCATTGGGTACTTTCGTACTATGACCATGTGAATGCAGGGGTCATGTCGATTTTTCTTGCTAATATCTGCATATGTATGTACCTGTGTTCCTCCATAACACATCCAAGGTCCCGTGAGCTTGTACCATCCACATAATGCCATGAGCTATATACTAATACAAAACATCAACAAAATGGGGAACTATTAAGTCACCGAACTATAACAAAAAAATATAACTAATGCAACATTCTCGATAAAACGCAGAAATTTTGACAATGAAAAGCGAATGGTCACACTTATACGTCCTATTTTGCTAAAGTTTTGCATAGATGATTCTCAAAGGAAAATCTAAACTAGATGAATAAGATCATTAAACCTAATAACAAGCGGCCCCAACCATTAGTGTATGTTGGAAAATTTTCTATAACGTGGTTATGGTTATGATGAGGGATGAGATTTTTTCAGAGCACATACATTATTAATTACGTTATTTTTCAAACTTAATTGCCTACACAACTTGTGTGCAAAAGGGATGCAAATTAGACTGGTGGATACAATGAAGTCTAACCTTGCAACTATTGTTTGTCAAAGTTTTGCATTCTTGAAACAAATACCAAATACTCGATACGAACACTCAAATATTCAAGAATAAAATCTACATAAACTCTTATATTTGGTGCTTTGATTTTCAATAAAATGGTGGAGAGAATTGGAAAAGCTTTCTCTACATCATTTGTATAGGATGCTTAGAAATATGAGTGAATGAAGTCAATGGTGATTCTAATTAAAATTCGTCATTTATTTATAAAGGTTTTGGTATCCCTTTATGAAATAGTTTGGCAACCATTCAACTCCAAATAAGTCTTAGACTACACCCCTTCGGTATCACTGAATCATCTCCTTCTCCATTTGAATTTGATTTTAACCTTCTAAACCATGTTTTGAAGTAACTATACGTATGTATTCACATTATAATCTAGGGACATAATACATATAATTATCTCTTGAGAAAACAGTGGATAAAAATGAAATCGACTTTACCCTGGAAGCTGTATATATATATATATATACTGTAAATTCTGCATCCAATAAAGCATAGGGTAAAGTAGAGAGTGGCAGACAAAGCATTCACTTTAGATTAAAGATCACTGTAATTCAAAGTTCTCTTACTGCATGCAAATTTACTCATCCTGCGTACCGTACTACGTGAATTTAATTAAAGCATGAGCTACTGCCCTTCTTCTTACGTACTCACTTGTAAATGAACTGTCCCCTCTCAATCAATGACACTTAACTTCAGCAATGCAACGACCCCTACAGGCTCTTATGCTCTTTCACTCATCTCTGCATGTTATTGTTAATAAATCATCTCAGAAAGCAAAACTCAATTATATACATTATGATCGATCATACTCTTTTATCACCAATTCACCATGTAGTAAGCTCTTTTTGAACGGATGGTCATTTTTAGGATACATGACAAACATTGATTTGCCGAAGGAGACCACTAAGACTATGAATAGGTTGCAAGAGAAAGTCTCTCGTTCTGATCAACATTAACCGTTCTTATATTTCACACACTGATACAAATTAAGCTCAGAAGCTTTCAAATCCTAATTTTTAAGTGCTCTTTTGTTATATATTCACTGGTTCATTCAAAATTCTGCCACCTTATACGGTATCGACACGTGCAGACACAAAAGAATGGAGCTTGTGTTTGTGGTCCTCTTCCACTTTTTCACCTATTAATTCCTTACACTTTATCCACCTTGATAACTCCACCCAGTTTCCCCCCTTCTTAATAATGCTCAACCATTCTCCATTTCCACCAAAACCTCATTGTAAATTCTGATACGTAGACTTCCTTAACAATGGAGGGCAAAAACTTTGAAGGAAGGCAAACATGGAAAGAGAAATCGAAGAAAGATGTTGAGGAAGTAGAGGATGACTACTCGGACGAAGAAGACACCAGTGGCGGTGGTGGAGGGTTGATGCTGAGATTTGAAGAAAATGAGAGGCAGAAGAAAGCTGCTGCAGCTGGAAGAAGAGGATCTGGTGGTGGAGGTGGAGGTGGGGTTTCACAGCCATCTTGTCAAGCGGAAAGGTGCGGGGCTGATTTGGTTGATGCAAAGAGGTACCACCGCCGGCATAAGGTTTGTGAGTTTCATTCGAAGGCAGCTGTTGTGATTGTTTCCGGGACTCGACAGCGGTTTTGTCAGCAATGCAGCAGGTCTAATTGCATCCCATTTTTCCTGTTCTTTTTCCTTTCTTTCACTTGCTTCCTTGCATTTTTCTGCTTCTATATGATTTAGGACTTGTTAGCTGAATGGTGATCTCTGCTTAATTTTTATGGAATAAAATTTCGGTTTTATACCCTCAGAAAGCAAAAACTCCATCCATATAATTAGGGTTTTGACTAACTCTGGGGAATTAAACTCGAAAAAATATATTCCTTTAACACTAACACATATAATTAAGGATTCATATTCCACTTCAGATCATGAGGACCCTTAGAAACATGGGGTTTACAGCTATGTAACAAATTTTTGAAGCAGATTATTCCTTGATTTTTGTTTATTCCTGAAAGCATCTTTCCATGGAGTCAAATAGATCATCGACTTAACCATGTAAGCTGGAATATTAAATAACTTTTACTTGACTGGTATTGTTAAGTGTGTCAACACGTTAATTAATTTAGTCAAATGCAGCAACGGTTCATGCCGAATCATGCTAGGTATATAACTGGTACAAGCTTTTCTTAATTTCTTAAATTTGGAGATGAGGTAAATTATTAAGGTGCAGAATATTAATGAATATCTGCTTAATTAGCATAACGTGTGAGCCAGTCACTGAACATTTTCATTCCTTTGCTTGTCCATTAGTTAATCAACCCACACTAGCTGAACTTGCTAGGGCCAATGCTATTACCTCTGAACTTCAATTGCAGAATTTTTGGAGACCCTTAATTAATCTACGTAAGTGATTTCTAGATACCTCTTTTCTCTTCTTGCATTCTAACCTTTAGATTGAATAAATTAAAGGAGAATCAAGAGGCAATGTGCCAAAGAAAAAAAGTCGGTGTGCTAAAATCATTTCTCGGTTGGTTTGGTATTGCTGTGCTTTGAAAAAAAAAAAAACTGTTTATGTTGTGCTGTGAGAATAAACTCATTTTTGCTGCTTCACGTTTTCAGATTTTTTTCATCCAAAACTGTGAAAATAATCTGTTTTCAAGTATTTACCAAACACATTTTTTAGCTCAGCTTTTTTTGATACCCACTTTTTATAAAAACACCTCAATACCAAACCAATACTTAATATAATCCTCCATAAAGTAGTACTCTTACATACCACCATGTTTTAGAACTTTTCATTTCTCGGTTGGTTTGGTATTGCTGTGCTTTGAAAAAAAAAAAAACTGTTTATGTTGTGCTGTGAGAATAAACTCATTTTTGCTGCTTCACGTTTTCAGATTTTTTTCATCCAAAACTGTGAAAATAATCTGTTTTCAAGTATTTACCAAACACATTTTTTAGCTCAGCTTTTTTTGATACCCACTTTTTATAAAAACACCTCAATACCAAACCAATACTTAATATAATCCTCCATAAAGTAGTACTCTTACATACCACCATGTTTTAGAACTTTTCATTATTATGGGGCTGCACTGCACAGGTTCCATGAGCTAATCGAATTTGATGAAGCAAAGAGAAGCTGTCGCCGGCGTCTGGCAGGACACAATGAGCGACGCCGCAAGAGCTCAGGCGAACCTTATGGAGAAAGCTCGAGCCGGAGAGGGGTTGGTCACCAATACAACGAAAGTCAGACTAGATATCAGATCACGCCCCCAGGAAACTCTTCCTCCAAGCGTTGCCAGATCAGATAAGGCCATGCATCGATAAGGCCATGCATCTTGTGATCTGCTCTCTACATGCTCCCTCTCTTCTGTCATCCATGGCTTTATAGAACCTCTAAGTATGATTGTTCTAGTTAAGCTATTTATTTGTCTACCTAGCTACCTACAACCTTATGTTGGTGCGCTTTGCCATTACATATGTAAGCTTCTAAAGCTAATGTGGTGTATGGTTATGTAGTTTCGACTTGTGTTAAACTAATGCTTAACACTATTCTGGATGTTTCAATAAGACAATTGGGAATGTTTATGTAGGAAGCACCTATGATATTGACAATACAAAAACGCATGTGCTCATAACTACTTATTATAAGCACAACCAAAATCTCTACTGAAAGATCAAGTGTTTTTTGGAAAAGCACTTGAGAAGCACTATTGACAACCACCTCAAAAAAATTGAATAGGACAAGTATAATTTGTTCGATGAATATCAAACAGGTACTAGACTATGTGTGATGGAATGTTTTTATAGGAAGCACTTATGCCTACAAAGTCACAATACATAATTAAGCGCATGTGCTCATAAGTGCATATCCTGGAACCACTTTATTATAAGCACAACAAAACCTTCACTGAATGGCCAAGTGCTTTATGAAAAAGTATTTTTGAAAAAATAATTTTTCGAGTAGCGCCTCAAAAATGTTATTAATGCATCTAATTATTTTTGTCAAACGCCTCCAAAAACGATTTTTAGGCATGTAAACAGTGTCCAACAAGTTGACAAATCAAAAGTTAGACCAATTAAGGCAATTATTCACCCCTAGTTTTCTGTTGAACATGATTGAACAAAAAAATAATGAATTAAAATGTACAACATGGCTTTCACCATGAATGAAGGTTTTGACAATAAGATGCTGAAAACGACTGCATATTATGGATAATACGACCAACTGCAATATGCTTTTGCTGGTCATATATTACTAGGACTAATTATGACGCCTTATCTCAGATATTTTCCAAACCAATCGGCAACCTAGCTTACTGACGTTCATATATTTTCCCATCTTGTTAAGGGTCATCTTCCTTAGCTGTCTTTTTGTCTGCAAATATAAGCCTTTAGCTTTTCTTTTGTTTGTGATAGCCATCCATATTATCTTTGTCACCAAGTCAAATATTTTCTTCATGATATTTTTGAAAACTTCGACGGAGTGATAAGTCTTCAATCTTCAAATTGAAAGTAGGAAAAGCTGCCAAAATATGACATTTTCACAAGGGTAGTGTTTTTCACACCTATTTTTATCTCCCACACCCCCTTGATAATTTTTGTCAATTGATCTTCTTTAATTCATTATATCCAACGACCGGAGATTGAGAAAGGTTGTGTAAGAGGTAAAAATATGAATGTAGATAGCACTACCCTTTAACAAAGCAGAGTGTAACTATCGCACTCTTCTTTTCACCTTATGCACACCGCTCTTTAATTTCGTCCATTGATTCACCTCTAGTAATTCAATCTAATAGTAGATAAAACATAATAGAATGCAAACCGTCTATTGATAAGCACGTCCACTTATAAATTAGAGATCTTTGATTCAATTTCCAAGTGTAACAAGTTCGATACTAATTTATTTTGACTGTCTATTATGTGACCTCCAACCTTTCTTGTAAATATCTCGCTGTAAAACAAATAAAAAAAGTAGAGACAATGAAAGGCACTAATTAAGGGACACTAAAAACATGTTTTATTTCCTGTTCATTGCCCCATAAGTGAAAAAGTTGTATATTGATTGAAGATTTGTAAAAGATTCTGTCTGCATACAGTCAAATTCAGAAAGTGTCGACCACGTTTGCCAAGACCCTTGTTCTAGCATTATATGAAATCCTCAACGACAACAATGTTCAAAGAGTATCAACATGGAAGGGGTACAAGAAATTGAAGCACACTTGAATGCCGTAGGTGTTTATCAATACAACATACCTAATAAATCTTTTAAGAGAAAAAGGTAAATTACATGACAACGAGAAATATGCATTCACCGAAATCTTACGACTATACAGGAAATATCATCGGAGCTCCTCCTCTTGACGGCCTCTTCAGTAAGGTGCTTTGCTGCTGCCCGCGCATCCTTTATTTGTATGATAGAATCCACAACTTCTTGGTTCGTCATCACCTGACATCAAATTGCATAAACAAATTTCAAGTCCAATTCTTTGCCATTTAATTACAATGGCAGTAAGTAGATATAGTTGCATAATTTCAACATAAGCCAACCTTCCATAGTCCGTCGCTTGCCAAGACAACGAACTCTGTGGTATCGTCTATTAAATCCACCATCACATAAGGTTCAGAACTGAGATGTTTCTTCAAGCTCTTGTCACCAAATGCTCTTGCTACCGCCAACTGCCCATCAACCCGTGGGACGTCCCCTGAATTCATCAGAATCATAAATTTAATGCTACGATAATAAAAGACTGATGCGATGAGAATGACGAGAACTGGAGAACTATAAATTGATAAGGCTTTACGATCAATCGCTGCTCATAAATCACAAAGCAAAGCTAGTAAACTGAATGAGTGAACAACAAATCCCGTCAAACTCAAACAATTTAAATGGTACTCAAAAACAGAATATATTTTTCGTGTCGTTTCTAAACACATTAGTTTGTATTATCAGAAACTTCTCACCTGGAAAGTTAGATACGAAACCACCTCTGTTCTCGATATCTTCTCTTTCTGTGCTAGGCTCGTGATCAACGGATAATTGTTTAGCTACACCGTTCTTGCAGACAATAGCTCGAGAATCCCCAACATTGGCTACCACCAGCTTCTGGCAGTCAATTAAAATGGCCGTAACTGCTGTTGAACCTCCCTTGCCCAAATCAACTGCCTTCTCCAGAATGTTAGCATCTGTTACACGATAGGCTCTTTCGACTGCCTTCTTGGGTTCTGTCCAGAAATCAGGCTGAGGAGAGGAGAAAACAAGGACCAAAAGTATAAGGACGTTGAAATTTGATATGTAACAACGTTTAAGTGCAAGAGCTTCTATCAAACAACAACAACAAAATCAACGCACATAAAAAACCTAACATAATACCAAACAAGTACGTAATACATTACCTCTTTCAAAATATTCTTAAAGAGATTAGATTGCAAGTACTCAGGAATTTCATGGCTCAAATGGCCATCAAATATTGCAAATAGTCCAAGCTCGTGGTCATCGATGTTCTTAAATTGCGCAACAACATAGTCTTCCATAGGATGATGCGCTTTTCCCTTTACCAAATGGAATCCATGTGTTATATGATGCGACATCTTGCTCTTTCCCTTTCCAGAGTCAGGGTCTGATGAACCTAAAACTTTCTCCTGCAACAAAACAAGAAAACTCCCATTTAGATTTTCCACCGGAAAATTAAACAAACGATATCAGGGAATTCATTTCTAACATGCAACCAGCAACACTATGCTGAAAAGAAATCTCCTTAAATAATCATCTTACCCATAAAGCATCAAAAGATTATCTAAATTAGCTTTAACTATTCCAACAGGGAGAGAAAATTCTCCTATTTCTTCATCGATTTTTTATTTCACTAAAAGCTTCTGCTGCATTTTAATCTTCCCACCCATAAACCCCAAGTAGTAAAAGGAAAAAAGGAAGAATGGTTTAATAAAAAAGAAAAAAAAGAAAAGGGTTTTCCTCTGCCACCATCCATAAACCCTGAGGGATATCAAGGAGGAACAGTAGAGTTACAGATCTAAAATTGCAATTCTGAATAAATAACACAAACAATTACAATTTAGAGACATGGGTTTTTGTTAATAACACACATAATACAAGGATCTGCAACAATTTCTCCATATGGTGTGGATGGAAATTAAATTTGCAGATCAGGAAGATATTAAGAACAAGCCAGAAAAGTCAACTGATGAACAGAGGAGTGAGGCAATTGAAAAACGGATTGAAACACATTAAAGCAGATACATGGAGGAGTAGAGATACTGTTATATGTAGCAAAAACATACCTTCATCTTAAGAAGGATTTCTCTGCCGGTCATGGCTGTCCTGATGTGAAGTTTATCTGTTTAAAAAAATAAAATTTGAAAAATGAAAATTTGGAATTGGAAACACAGTGGCCAAGAAAAAGAGGAAGAGAGACAAAACCCAGAGTCACCGAGACGATGAGAGAGAGAGCGGGGAGAGAGACAGAGAGAGGGAAGTGAGAAGAGTTGAGGATGAGGATGAAGGATGCGTTGACACGCCCTCTGGTCTCTGTTTTCCAGCCTTTCTCTTCCAATTCTATGCCGCGTTCCTTGCATTAATCAAAGACGCGTTCGCGCCGCGACTTGTCTTTTTTGTAATTGTAATTCTTTTTAACTTTTAAAACAAGGATATTTCTACTCCAAAGTCCAAACAAAACGGAAAGAAAGAGCGTTTGAACTTGAAACTCAGTACGTTAAAAAAAAATTAACCATCGTCAGATCAATTAGTGATTCAATTTATTAAAATCTGCATGTCACTTAATCTTACAGTGTAATAGTATTTCTCTTTACTTATAAGTGAGAGATTTAAATTTAAATCTCGTAGATGAAATTCAATACCAATTTATTCTCTAACCGAATATATTTTTGTATTTCAAAAAAAAAAAAAAAAAAAAAAAAAGAAGATTTTAATCTTATTTAATGCTAAGTTTATCTCAAGGTGTATGTCAATTGGATACATTGCATGCAATTGCGTAGTATAATGTGTCAAAAAAAAAAAATATGTAATAAGGGTAACATCAGGAGCGCTTAGGCATTAACTAGTAACTTAATACAATTAACCTTTTTATCTAAGTTCACTTCCACAATATCCTTCATAATTTGAGTCGATCACTTTTTAAGTTATCATGAAAGATTGATGTAGCAAAAAGTCATTTGAACGGAATGACATTTAGCCCTCTAATGCTGACGTTATAAATCAAAGAACATAGTGTTGTCCGTAAACAATGAAAAGTTCATAATATGACTAAAGAGCTAACAGTGAATTTTCACTAAATCTACGAATTATGACCTAAAATGAAAATTTTAGATTACGACAACCATTGTAAAGCGGTCTAAACAAATGGTTACCGGGGTTGTATCAAAATTTTATTGCATGCCATTAAATGTCTTAATAGATAGAGTGTAAGATTTTTAACCAAATATCGCACATTCAAAACTTTCTTCTTTTAAATTATTGCAATGGTGTAGAATCCTTTCCCCTCTCTTTTACAAATAATAAAAAAAATAGAAATAAGAACGTAGGTGGGAGCAGGCGAAACAAGCAACAAGGACGCGTAAGTGGGTCGCGTGCATGGATGACACGCGCACGTTAGGGTTAAATGGTATTTCACATATTTTAATAGGGTCAATATTGAGTTTTGAGTTTTATAATTGTTAGTCAGCATTGAATTTTATTTATTTATTATTACATCAATATTTTTATATTAAGAGGAGAGGGAGTTCGGTTAAATCACATAATGAACAATCTAATTTGGTATCGAATTCGCCATTCATGAATTTCGAACCTAAGATCTCCTACTTTCGTAATACTGAGAGGCCAGCATTGGATTTAATTGTACACTATTGACTTCCTTTAATCACGCATATGAAGAACAAACGCATACCAAATATTATTTTAATCTCAGGGATGAAAATGAGGCCCAAGGCTTGAGGTCCGAATTCTAGTTTGGGCTCAACATCTTGGACTTGAGTCCAAGTCCCCCTTGGGCCATGTTCAAGGTCTCAATAGGCCCAATTAGATAGGGTTCTCATCCACAATCAAATCCCGAACTTCAAGTAGGATTTATTCAGTCCAAACTCAGTTTTTTAGTCTTGCGAAAATTCTATGGCGTTTTTTTAGTATTCTATATTCCGAAATTTTTAACGTGGATTAAAAATCTTATAGATATTAAGATTTATGTTACTTGAAACTTGAATTATATAGATTTTGGTAAATACAGTCGCTCACTCGTACATAAGTAAAACATTCGTTTTTTTATTCAGTTTTTCAGTTTTTCGAACCTACCGCCAAATTAAGCATATGAATGGTTGGGACTTGGGAGTGAGAGTCAGCCATGAACCTTTGAACCTTTGAACCTTTGAACCTTTAGACTTTGAATTCAATTCATATCCCCAAGGCCCTGGCATTGTACATGGGCCACACTATAGCCCAATGTATTGACACAGAACCTCCCCTAGGCACCCCTGCAAACATCCATCAAATAAAGTCCAAGCCATTGAATTTTGCTTAAAAACATCGCGTCCAAAGTCCATACTATGGCTCCAATTAGCTAGGTCATCAAGCATACACACACACACACACGCACACACATATATACACACACGCACACACACACACACATATATATATATATATATATGCTTTAGTTTCCACTCCTTTACCTGTTTCGCGGTAAATTGTCTACTAAGAGAACATTTTTTTTTTCACACAAACATATATATACTTGTATATAGAGGTGGCAAATCAACGTAATGGGTTATTAAATAAATACCACTAGATTATAATCCAGCTCAACTGATTTTAGATGTGTAGTTTCTTTCATCCCTACTCTTTGAAGGAAGTTGAGGTTCCACCATAAAATCAATTGGCAGTATGGAAAGCAACTCAATTACTTATAAGTATATGCGGGGTCCCTCCTTTCTCCGATGTGGGATTGATACTATTAACACGTCCCCTCACGTGTAGCGAAACTTTTAAGCTTAGTGCGTGAATGACACAAATCGGAACGTGGAGCACACATGGTCGTTGAGCTTCACAAACCGAACAACTTACTCTGATACCATAGAAGAAGTATATCAGCCAACCTCTTTTAAAATTCTTGATTTCGCTCTTACCTCTACCTATCATAACTATACTTGTATACATGTTTATGTTTGTGTGTAACTATGCTTGCATGTATAGACATACACAAGAACAAGTATTTTATCACTTTGAAACAAACTAAACCTTCGATTTATTATAATCCTAACTCATTTTTTCACGCTTTCTCGTTACTTCGGCTAACTCAATCAACCTTGTGTCAACAAAGGCAAAATTACTCAGCAAGGAAGACCATGGACCTACCACACAAAATAATTAGAGTATCATCCAAGGAAGTGTATAACTTAATCGACATTGTTTTGTGTTTGTGTGTTGTGTGAGTGTGGTGGGTGGAAAGAGGACTGACTATATCTGGCTGACCTGCGGTCCCCAATAGCATGATCAGTTGAAATGGACCCATGGGGTCTCCACAGGAAACCCTAATAGGAGACCACAGAATTTTCCAAGAACCCCTTGTCTCCATGTTTTGCGAGTAATCAAAGTCTTTGAGGAAATATTATAAAAACTTGCGCTCTCTTTGTGACAGGAAGGGTACTTTGCTTCCACAACAGAAAGGAAGCTTCAAGCCATTGTGTTGCTGATTCCATCATTGCTTGGTTTTGTAACAGCTCAGACAACCCAATATGCTTGTTATTATGTCTCCTGATCACAACTCTCACTTTCTGCTTTCAGATGTGGAAGGAGTATTTTTGGGGGGCTGCACCAAATTTTTACAAAAACAAAAACAAAAGCTAGTGGACAAAAGATTAAAGGGATCCACTGGATTATGAATAAACAAACAAGGGTTTGAGAGTATTTATTTCGGTACTTCAAAGATTTTATATGATCCTATGACAAAATACAAGATCATCAAAGGATTTCAATCCACACACCTCTTGATTAAATATATAAACAAGTTACTTCTCAGCTTTCCATTTGTCATTACATTTTAACTTGTTTAAATCTTAATTTGTATGTAAATAATAATGTTACATGTATCACATTTGCTTATCACAAATTATAGATAATGAAAACCATATGAATTCCACTTGCCAGTCAATGAATATAATATGAAAAATGATTTTTGTAAACCTATTTTCTCTTTCTGCACTCTTCTCTTCATTTTTATCTCTTGATTCTCTTTTGATTTATTCAGTCCAACTGTTAAAAAGAAGATATAAGTGCAAAAACATTTATGTGTATTCGATACATTATGTCAATGTAGTAATTTAGGTTACCATGCTTATATACAAGGACATGATAGCCATTTATGAATTGATTTATGCTTGGATTGCAATTTATCATAGTTAGACTACCAATGTTTTGGTCACTTGGACTAAATGTGGGGCATTCTACAATGTGGGTTTTGTTTGACTGAAAAGTGTTAAGCCTCACAACATTTATGATTTCCTTTGGAGTATCCCACACTATGAGAGTGAGTGTTATGGCAACCCCACCCTAGTATTGAATTTAACATTTTGAGTTGGCAAGTAGGATTTCATGATTCACATCACCACAAGTCTATCCATCTCACCCAATAGAGGGTTAAGATCACTCCATGTGTCTCGCCCATATCAAAAGAAATCCCAAATTCCCTCACTTGTTTCCCTACCCCTCCATTAAAAACCCTCTTATAAATATACATACCTATACCCCATGCAAATACACCAGCCTCCCCCTCAAAAAAACCAACCATCCATGGAAAATCGAAGAAAAAATAGCTCCTCCGGCGACACATTCTCCTTCCCTAGCACTCCGGTCCATGACCAAGACTCCGACTTCGAGTTTGGGTGCATCACCCCGGACTCAGCCTCCAGCACCGATCCCTGCAAAGACTCCCCCGCAGACCATTTGTTCCTCAATGGGAGGCTCTTGCCACATGCCTTCCCATTTCAACCTATTAGCAACGGCTTTATGGTTGTCGATAATAGTTCTCGCAGAACAAGCCGGACAAGCAGCATTAGCAGCAAGGACTCTCTCATGTCGTCGAGAAGCAATAGCACCAACAGTAGGAGTAGCAGTTGTAGCAGCAGTGCTAGGACAAGCTCAAGTGATAACTCTGAGAGAAAGTTGTATCACTCCAAATTATCATCCGATAGACACAAAGGCAACAAACCTAATAACAATATTTCAAGTCATCAAGTTTATGGGAATTCTCAGAGGTGGCAATTCATAACGGCCGTGCCCGTGCCAGCTTCGTTAAGCCGTGATAATTCTCGGAAGAAAGTGATCAAAGTGGATCAGCTTGAAAGGAAAGAGAAATCCGCTAAAGCGAAGAAAAAAAGGCAAGTGAAAACGGTGGTGTCCCGGCGGAGATTCTTATTTGGCCGGAGGTTTTTCCGGTGGCTTGTTTCGACTTGCAAAAAGTGTCACGCAATGGAGCCATCCAAGAAAAGTACTAATGATAATGTAATTAAATCTGGAAATTAGCTAAAGTGAATTGTGAAGTTACATTAATTGATGATTTTTATATGTTAATTTACTGAGTTTTGTAATTTGTTTATGATCAATGTGAGGTCAGGATTTTGAAGTTTGTTTACATATATATATATATATATATATATATGTGTCAGGTTTTGAAAGAATAGAATTGGCTTTAGCTTTAGCTTTGGCTTTTGATTGCTTTGAACTTTGAAGAAAAGCAAAAGGTAATAATATATGCTGGGAACGTAAACTAGAAAAAGAAAACTTGGCGCTTGTTCATAATGATTCTTCACAATATGCGTTTAATAACATTGCAGAGCAAACGTTAATCTTAAGTTGAAGTTGTTATCCTAATCAGATATATCTAAAAGCAAAGGCTTCAACAACTCAAGTTTGAGCTCATTCATTCCATAGTTGTTTAAGAGGTCATAATCTTATTTCTTTTGACATTGTAGATAGTCGTTGTCATTGTCTGAAATGTAACGCAATTTGGGTAAACTTGTTAACTCTTGGTCTTGTGATTGTGTTGTTTTTTCTTTATTTCCGACTTGAATTAGTATTTGTTCGATTATAAAGACACAACTAAAAATTTAAGTCAGCAAAGTCAATTATAGCCTAGTATTGAATGTATCCAAATCAAACGTCAACTCACGTATCTACATTTAAAAACATATTTTCCAAAACATATTTTCCCTAGCATTTTCTACTGCATCGGACTTTTTTTGTTAGGACCGATGATGAATAAGCTTCAACTGGCTTTGCTAACTTGAATTTTAGTTGTTACGTTAGATCATTGGCTACAAATTTATCAGAAATTTGATTGAACACATGATTGTAGTTAGCTTATCAAATGAATTAAATTTGATTGAACATACAAGTTAAATCAAATAATTATTATAACCTTTTTATATAGGAGGAATTGAATTATGGACTATTCTAATCATAACTCGTTACTCTTCTCTCATCACTTGTTCGAAATCCTTCTAAAGCATAAATTATGGGATTTGTTGCTAAAATGGTCCATAAGATTGGTATAACTCTTTACTTTGGTCTCTGACATTGAAAATCGATAGAAGTGGTCATTGAGTTTGTCTACCGTAAGTCTTTTGGTCATTCCGTAAAAAATGTATCATTATTCTCGTTAAATTGTCATGTGAATGACCACATGACCACCATTTTAAGTGTGTTTTTTGTCAAACAAACCCCTCCACTTAACAAGAATAGTAACAGATTTTTCACGTAATGACCAAAATAATTTACGGTGAACAAACTCGAGGACCACTTCTATCAATTTTTATTGTTACAGACCGTGGAGACTTATATCAATTTCATGTTAGAACCAATCAAATGTTAAGTATATATTATACAACAATTTGCACAGTTTTATTTCGAATGGAAAAACTCAACAACAAATACAATATATTAAAACATAAACTCTTAGTGTAATTATATATAAAATCACAAATCACTGACTTGTTCTTTGAAGATAGAGGCTTACAGAAGCAATCTCCTAAGACAGAAATTCGTCCCTACACCAGTGCAGCAGTTCGATGGACGTCTATCTTGCAGGATACAACTATCTAATCCAAGTTCTTGCACTCGAACTTGGATTCTTGGCGAATTGGTTGTGGTGTTTCTCTGTGAACTGTGAGGAATTTGATGGAAGATTTCTATCTGTGTTTCTGATCCGACAACCATATATAATGGCATAAAATGAGCAGTTGAAACTGTTCATTTTTATCTTTAAGAACGGTTACAACCGTTCATGTGATTGGTTTTATCATTTCAGAAAAAGGAATTTGATGGAAGATTTCTATCTGTGTTTCTGATCCGACAACCATATATAATGGCATAAAATGAGCAGTTGAAACTGTTCATTTTTATCTTTAAGAACGGTTACAACCGTTCATGTGATTGGTTTTATCATTTCAGAAAAAAAAACTTAATGAAAAAATCAAAAACGTAAAAATGATACTTGGGTTTTTCGTCCATCCGAGCCCCAAGGCCCATCTTTGACATTTAATATATACATCCAAACTCTCCAAGTCTAAGGCCCAAGGTCCATGGCTTTGGCCCAATTCAATTCAAATTATAAGTGAGTGAACTCACTTTATAAAGAGTTGTTGTAAAGGGTGTATGGGCGATGTGGGACTGGTAGTCCCACATAACACAGGTTTCCAACATTTCAAAGATCATTTTATCTATAAAAAAAAAACCTAAATTATGTATCAGTTTGCATTAAAGGTCAATTGTTCAAGAGGGCAGGGGCACAACCCAAAACTGTTTATGCGATTGAAAATGTTTTAATCCAAGCCCCACTCATATGATTCAAAAGTCGAGTTGGGTTTTGACTTGACCAAATCAAGTTGAACATGGTCTACATAGTTTTGTGGAAGGAGTTTTTGTTCGGACCCAGCGGACACGCTCAGTTCACTCAACAAAACATGGAAACGTCCATTTTATCCCTTAAAAGTATTTTGAAAACTAGAAATCTGAAAATAAACGATTATCGGTCTACTTAGTATCACCGTCTAGTGGTATTTCTCTCAACTTATAAATGGAATGTCTTAAGTTCGAGTCATGTGAATGGAAAATTTAATACCAAATTATGGTTGGTTAATTATGCACCTTAACCTAATCTCTCACCCTTTAGCGTAAATACATTGATGTATATAAAAAAAAAGGGTTAATTAAACAAACATCCCCTAAGGTTTTTTATGTTTTCACAAAACCCCCTCAAGTTCTCAACATATCACAAATACCCCTTGACGTTTTAAAATCATTTCATCAACCACCCTCCATGACAAAAAAAAACCTAGCAGTCATGATATAAGTTATGAAAATACAAAAATACCCTTACAAAAATCATTTCATCAACCTCCCTTCATTTTTCTTTTTCTTCCCCAGTTCCCCTCCCTCTGTTCTTCCCCCTCCTTCCCACAAATCCCAAAACCCAATTCTTCCGCCGACCACAATGAACCACCACCAGGTTCCATCCAACCGCCCAAAACAAGGTTCTTCTCCCCCTGCATCTTCTTCTGGCTATCGCAGGATCTCCCTCCCTCTTCTCCCACAAATCCCAAAAATCAATGTTCTGTTTCTCTTTTAATTGGATTTCGAATATTTTAGCCTAGACAGTAAATAATTGCATCTTGCCGTTAATTCATTGCATGGTGTCTGCCTAAAAAATTGCTGCATTGGTGAATAAACATAGGAGATTAAGACTACATCATGGTTATTAGGTGTTATAATCCAGCGGTCTTGTTTATGATTGCTTTGTGTTCTTCCTATTTCAGCTATCTTTGTCATAATGTCTTTTACTATGCTGACTATTGATGAAATCATTTATAGGAGATTATTCCAATTCTTAACTGGGAGACAAGAACATTCAGTCCTCCAGTGCTTGCAGTTCTAGTCTTTGCTTCTGTGGCATTATTTTCCACCGTACTTTTACCATCGTCACCTTCTATGTGGGTGGCTGGCATGACTTTCGGTTATGGCTATGGATTTCTTCTAATCATATCAGCAGCTGTGGGTGTATCACTTCCATTTTTCGTTGGCAGAAGAAGATGTAGGGAGAGAAGAGTCTTGTTTTGGGTGGTTGGATGGAACCTGGTGGTGGTGGTGGTTCATGGTGGCTGGCGGAGGAATTGGGTTTCGGGATTTGTGGGAAGGAGGGGGAAGAACAGAGGGAGGGGAAACGAAGAAGAAGAAGAACAGAGGGAGGGAACCTGGGAAGAAGAATAAAAATGAAGGGACGTTGATGAAATGATTTTTGTAAGGGTATTTTGTATTTTCATAACTTATGTCATGACTGTTAGGATTTTTTTTGTCATGGAGGAGGGAGGTTGATGAAATAATTTTAAAACGTCAAGGAGTGTTTGTGAGATGTTGAGAACCTGAGGGGGTTCTGTTAAAACACAAAGAAGGTGTTTATGTAATTAACCCAAAAAAAAATTGAACAAACACCCGACATTGCCGAACCACAATGATCTAACATCCATCTATGTCGACATTATAGTCTTGCCATTAGCGTCGATGAGGGAGTTTCCAAAATGAGTTGAGGCCAATGTCAGCGATTGGGTCCATATAAAAACTTTGTTTTTCGTATTTGTAGTTAGGTAGATGATTTATTATCATTTAGTATTATGGTTCAATAATATTATTTTTTACTTATAAGGATTGATTTTTTAGTGTAAAAATGTGGTTTTTCGTTCAAATGAACAATATCGGGAGTTTTTCGTTAAAGTTACCTATAAAAAAATGTAGATAGTCTTACTACTAGTTGTGTATTGTGGTTGTATTTTGGATCCACCATAAACCCATTTTGGACATGATGTACTTGTACAAACCAAGTCCATTGTGGTTAGATGTGGATGCAACCTTGCAGTAGTTGAAGGATGTGATTATGTTGATTTTTTTTTTCCTAGTACAAGCAATATACGGGAAAGAGAGATCAAAACTTGAACTAACGACCAACACTTCAATCGAAAAGGGGTTT
Source organism: Pyrus x bretschneideri (assembly GCF_019419815.1). Classification (NCBI taxonomy): domain Eukaryota; kingdom Viridiplantae; phylum Streptophyta; class Magnoliopsida; order Rosales; family Rosaceae; genus Pyrus; species Pyrus x bretschneideri. Next base: position 1,152,217 of record NW_025999557.1, read on the forward strand.
TGCATGATATTCAGTACTATATAGGGAACAAACTGATACCATATAAACCAAAGCATGCACTAACTATATAGATATACATGTATACTCAAATCCAAATTATTTAGGGAAATACCTTAAATAGGACATTTTTTTAATCTTAGGACAGAAACAGGACAAATCGGTCATACCCTAGCCAAGTCCACCATGCATAAAACCGAAATTAGTAAAATACCCACATATAAATACTAAAATCATCAGCACATTACATCACTTTTCTAATTTGGAAAATAGGGATGTGGAGAGAGCTCTATGAGCTTTGGGTTTCTGGGTTGAGCCAGATCTCTAAGCTCAGATTTCAAAGAGATGGAAGTCCAAGAGAGGTGAGAAGAGTGAGCTGGGTTTTGGGTTGACCTCGTACCTCTGATTTCGAACAAAAGGATGCAAGAGAGAGATGAGAGGAGTGAGCTGGGTTTTGTACCATATTTTTTGTTTTGGCCGAAAAGTTCCATTTTTTTGGGGCAACTGAAGCTTCGTTAGGCATAATAAGGTAGGGTGTTTAATTCCGAGTTTCTACATCAATGATTTATGGAATAAATGGGTTGTTGTAATATGAATTAATACTTAGAAGTTAAATTAGGGTTTGTGTTTCATGTTAGGGCCTATGGGCTATGGAATAAAATTTACTTTTTGACGTGCTACAAAACTGGGATGGAACAATTTCTGGTTCAAGTATTCAATTACATAGATTTGTGAAATTTTTTCCGTAATGTGCATGTGGTGTCCATATGGTGTGCATGACTATAACTTAATATGAGAAGCGGTCATTGCTGAGGCCAACTAGATTGTGGTCATACTCGCTTAATTCCGAGGCCTAACATAGGTGCATATGGTGTTCAGTAGTTATAATACACCTATGTTAGGATTAGATGTGAGGATAGAAAATTTATTTGTTTTTTTTATATTTTTAGCCTTGTAAAAAAATTCTTGATTATTTTTTTAAGAAGAATTTTAATTTTCACCCTGTTTTAGTTTCCTTTTAGTTTTTATTTATTTATTATTTAAATTTTAGGTCACGCACCAGGTGTGAGGTTATTTTTCTACCGACCTAAGGTCCAGAACTTGACAGAATAGTATCAGTGTAGAGGCGAAGGCACAATGTTCTAATCAATTTAGTTACGCGAGAGGGTGCAATATGTTGATTTTCTTGAGGCTTACTTTTAATTTAAGATTCCATGGTGACAATTAGAAGACAAAAAAAATTGAGGAAAACTCTTCATGGGATGAACTACATGCAAATTTTCACTAATTAAGTCTCACTAAGTGATTGAACAAAAAAAAAAACAAAAGATATAAAGAGCTAAGAGCATGAAATAAAAGCACAGAAGTATAAGCAGCAAAGGAGCTCGAAAGCTTTGCCGACATACAACTCTTCCCCATCGTTCCTTTCTTTAAAACAGCCCTCCCCATTTCACTCCAAGAATGTCTCCATGACATCAGAGTACATACCAGCTTCCGCGTTTCGATACCCGACAGGTTGGTGCTGATGGTGATCAACCGAATTCGAAGATGACGAAGCCATCCTTGCAGGCAAAGTAAAGCTCCTCCTGTACTTGTTTTCCATGTGCTTCCTTACGCTACTATCCGGATGGCAGTCCACGCTTAAAAACTCATTGTGGTCTGAATTTGCATTCGGGTTGTTGTGGTGGTGATTTTCATCCCCGCCTTTGTTTGCCAAGCTCTCCGGATTGAACAAAAGCTTTGCATCATCAGACCGCCCCGTGAGTGCATTGAAGAAGGACAATCCATTAGGCCATTTGATGTCACCTTCATGCTCTCCTCCTCCTCCTCCTCCTCCTCCTCCTCCGCCTCCCATCATGTCTCCTCCCATTTGTGTTTCAGCCGAATGAGGCAGCAAAAACATGTGTGTCTCGTCTTTACCAGCTTGAGGATTGTACCCAAGTCTAGCAGCAGAGTTTTGGAAATTTGGTGAAGGAAGCTGCATGGTTGCTGCAGATGGAAGAGGCCTTTGAGCCCAATTGAAGAGAGGTGGAGAAGGGCGGATTGGCATTGGGGACTGCTTCGAGGGCAGCACCGATGATCCAGAGTTGTTTCGGTTTGATGAAAAGAGTTGGGAGAGGTAGAAACCAGATTGGTAGCCTAGAGATTCAAATGTATGCCTCATTCTTAGCACAAAATGCAGGTCTTCAGGAATCTGGTAACACATTGTTCATACCCTTTTATTAATTTACAAATTAATAACATAAAAATCAAAATTATATCGGAGTGAAAAGAATATATAATCTCACAATCTTGCAGGAGCCCAACTGCAGAAGCCCGTGACCAGCTTGAATTACAGCAATTGTCTGGTGAAAATTAAATTCACTGTTTAAAAACTAAGAACAACAAACAACTAGGGAAAAATTTAACTGTAACTTCAAAAAATGATGAGACCAATAATAGTAAAACAGTAACTATTTTTCTGTTCTGACCTGAATGCCTGACTCAAACTGATCAGTCCATTCAGGAGGAAGCTGCAATAAATAGCACCAAAAAAGGAAAGGTTACCATATCAATCATCAATAATTCCGACCCGCGACTCGGTTGAATACTCTTAACTACGTGAGCCACAAGCGATATTGATAAATAAGCAAGAAGAAACATGTGGGTTTGATTACATACAGCATCAAATGAACTTTGCCAGTAGTTGGAGATGTTTGGTTCACACTCTGTGGGTTCTTTGAAGACCCATTTGTGGCATTTATCAGATGCCACCTTCCCCATCAACCTGTTTAAATTAGTGCAATCAATGGGAGCACACACACACACACAACTTATTTCCCATAATATTTTAACAAACTACAAAAATAAATATACTAAATTCATCTAATCTTCGGGGAAGGAGATTCGAAGTTGGGTCTATCCCACTTGGATTAGACCCATGTCTGGAAACTCCTTACAATTTCATGTCCTGCAAGATTGTTTAGAGAGAGAGAGAGGGAGGAGAGAGAGAACAACAACATAAAAAGACATACCAAGCACCCACCCTTCTCCATAATTATACAGCTGAATGGACATTTTGCTGAAGGCCTTTCTGACAGGATCTTCTCCATCAATTTCTTCCAGACAATCTGATGAAACTCTCGCTCGACAAAACCCATCTTCCCACATCAACATCCTTCACCAAATTTCACAAAAAAGCAACAAAAAAATTACATAAATTTTTCACAACTTGAAAATTTTACTAATTCAAACAACACCAAAATCCCAAAATTACCAAAAACCCATTTGTAAAAACAGAGAGAAAACAGAGCAAAAATTGAATTAAAGAGCTAATTATACTTACAAGCTGCCATTGTCATCCCCAACCTTGCAGCCATTACCACCTCTAACTCTCCTGCAACAAAATAATAACAAAAAATGAATTAAACCCAGAAAAGGATACCATCTAAAAATCAAAGTATCCAAAGTTCAACACAGATCAAGGGTAGATAGAGAGAGAAAGTAGAGAGAGAGAGAGAGAGAGAGAGAGAGAGAGAGAGCGGTGCATACGGGCGGGGACGGATAGTCCAGAAGACAGAGTAAGTCCAGTCAGTGTTGAGACAGACGGTTCTGAGGGCCTCATGAAGGGCCATCATCCCAACAGCCTCTTTGCTCCTATCTGTTGCTCCTGAGCCCACCATAATCTCCTCTCTCTATCTCTCTCTCCTTCTACCACTTTTCCTTTTTCTTCTCCCTTCTCTCTCTATATCTATCTACTTCTGCCTGAAAACACTGCCACTAGCTACCTCAGCCTACTTCTCTGCTAAACTCAACTCAAATTTTCTATCTTCTTTGGCACCTGCATACTGCTTAACCACCACAAGGCACAAACGCACACCCTTTGTCCATCTCCATCTCTCTCTCTCTCTCTCTGATTTTCGATATTTCGCTCAGCAACTTTGTCTTTGTTTATTATTCCTGCTTTGTTTGTCCCAAGTAGTCGGGTTTGGGTTTTCCTGACAGAGTTGGGTTAAAAAAGCAGGGGAGGGAGTAAAAAGTGGGGGGGGGGGGTGGGAGTTGCAAGTATTAAGGCACTGGAAAAACACTGCGGCGATCAGCTTTTATCCTCTCTCCTCTCTTGCAAAGTGAGAGAGAGAGAGAGCGAGGGGATCAGGATTCTCTCCTGAATTAAGAGTGAAGATCCTTCTAAGTAAGTTCATCAGACCGTTCAAATTTTATTCAACTATTAAAAATAGAAGATTCCTTTACAAATTATAATAATTTTAATCGTTAGATAAAATTTAAACGGCTCGATAGACCTATTCAGAAGGATCCTCACTCTTAACTTAGGAGAGGATCCTGATCCAGAGCGAGCATGTAGTGCGCGTGGGAAAAGTAAAAGAAGGGTTGTGTGACTGTGATTTTCATAGCGAATTACCATTCTACCCTTTTCTTAGAATTGTCTTAGTTTAGGTGTTGGATTCCTCTTGATTTTGGCGACAAATTTGGGTACCGGAAATACAAATCACGTTTTATATCATTACACTTGGATTCCTTTCTGTTTGATGACTAATAAAGGTATGAGAAACGCAAATCACATTTTGTATCATTTTACATTTTAGCAACAAATTTAAAGATTCTTCGGTAACCATTGATGTCATATGATAAATATTTATTGAAAGATAACTTTTTAACACGTAACAATCATTTAAAGAACAATTAACATCATTGAGCATGTTCATAAGTTGCACGACTGAACCTTTTGTACGACAAAATTGATATTTTTCATTTTTAAAATATATTAATAAAAAATTATATATTATAATGTTGAACAAATTAATAAAATCACATAGACATATTTTACATTGAAAAGCTCTTAAATTTGGCCTAGTTACGTGACAGATTCTTTTTAGAACGAGTCAGTCAAATAGCTAGGCTTTTCCCACCAAACCCATTTTTCCAACTATTTTTACTATTTAGATGACGTGGCATTAGCCAACTATATTTCAACATGCATCGTATCAAACTTTTTGTATTAAATGAAAATTATAGACATATGATTAATTGTGCGGTAGAAATTAAGACAACAACGAAAAAGGCAAAAAGGAAGGAAGAAAAAGGTTAATTTTTGAGTGGTAAAAGTAAAAAACATCATAAATTGGTTGTGGTACGATGCAATTTTTCACTTTAAGCCACTGATTAAGCATTAGATATCGGTGAATTTGAATGATTAGTAGTATAATTGAACTTTGTGTTTGGGAAAAGTTTCATGTTCAAGTCACTAATAGTGATTAATAGTAACAGAAATTTGGCACCTATATAAACGTGCTTTAAAGCTGGACTTTGCCAATTAGCAATTGGCAAATGCATTTGGACATAAATAGGACAAGTCACCAAAGTTTTCTTCTTATCTCTTGCTTGTTGAATAAGCATACATTGCACAATTAGTTGCATAGACATTAGGCATTCCAAAGTAGACTGGAAAAAAGAGTGTGATTCTAATAATATAAGAATCAAAATCCTACCGTAAGCTGGAAATTCTGAGTGCTATGAGAGTGCTTCTTATTTTTTAGGTCAATGTATTGAACTTATGAGTGTGATACTTATACAATAAATAACAAGAGAAAGAAAGTAGGTAGCAATCACAAAGTAGAGAAAAATAAAAAATCGATGGGTCTCACATCTAATATATACAACTCATTTGCATCAAACTCACACCACTGTGACAGCAATGTAATACGAAATAAATTCAGGGTGTCTAATTCTTAGTATAGGTATCACAATCACCTAAATCATTGTGTATCATTCACGATTGTATTGATAACATGTATATCAAGTTAATATCATCATCTACTTTCATCCCGCGTACAAGGAGGGTTGAGTCAATATGGATTCAGTTTTGTTGTGCATGTTAATAAATAAGTAGTGGTACAAAATGGAGAGTTAAACTTATGATGTTCTTAAAACTAACATTGTGATACCATATTAGACAATTCCACACCAAAATCTTAAGCGTTAAGGAGTAAGGCAACAACGTTCATATAAAAAAAAAATTAAAAAAAAATATATATATATATAAAAAAAGAGAAATTCTAAGATAATTCTCTAAAAAAATAAGACTATCTACCGGTTCATATTTTTTACGCAATGTTTTATAATGTAGGCATGAAAATTTAATTTAATTAGGAAGTGATAGAAAATTCATAAAAAGTCACACTTTGAAAAACTCTTCTTAGCATTTCTTGAAAAAAAAAAAAATCCTTTTTCTTTGCAATGTTACCTACTTAACCTTACTAAATCTCGAATATCAAAAAATGAAAGATAAGTAAAACAATTGGGATGGCACAGAATCTTTACCAGTCAAAGGCGTAAGGTGGATACTGATCGTTAGATTTGGATTAATATTTTAAGACAATATAATATTGTTGTTATGTCAGTTTCAAGGACATAAACGTAGTCTAATCAGAATAATATTGTAGGGTTCGAAGTATAAAGTTGGCTTTTATCATTTGAGCACTCTTCCTCTTGTTATTGCCTTACCTTGCTTCATAACCAAGGTGATCAAAACTTCTAATTTGCCCTTTAATTTTACAAAAACAAAACTCCAATAAGTAGAGGATGTTTGTTATTATTATTATTATTTTAGCAAACAATATTATGAGGGAGGGGACGGGTTTAGCCTCACAATGGGGTGGCAATAATGTGATTCAAATTTATCTTTGGCGAGAATCGAACCTAAGACCTCTCACTTACAAGTGAAAATGAATACTACTAAACCGTAGTACTAAGTGGCAGATGATGTTTGTTACTAGCGGATAATACTTGCATTCACCCCAAATTCATCTTACTTTGCGAATAAAATAACATTTTTAATCAAAATTGTTCAATAAAGATCATTTTTACATAATCATTTAAATTTGAGATCCGATTAGTCATCTAAATACATGGAACAAATCGATGGCATAAAGACCAAGTAACATATTTATGATGAATCGTTTATTTATTTAATATAATTAAATAACCAAACAATGTCTAATTCAAAAGTTTCTTTTTACAGTTATGATCCTTAATTGGTTTAAATAATTGAACAATTCAGATTATGAAATTTATACGATTACATTATTAACAAGAAATAAATTATGGTGAATACAACTATTAACTGTTACTAACACTTTAAAAATGTCAGCTTAAACTGTTTTCTTGTAAATTTAACTTTGTATTTTTATAAAATTCAATATTACATGATGATTTGTTTGAAGTGCTAATTTATAATTCCTTAAATTTATTATGTTTTATTTGCTAAATCTCAAATAAAATCCAAGTTTAAATACTTAAATTCTAAAATAATTTATCCAAGATAATAATATTATGCCATCTCCAACCCTTGGGTTAAAACCTAACATTTTTAGCCTAGAAAATTTAGGTTTTAACCTATAAACAGTTTTTTTGCTCCAACCATTCTAGGTTAAAATTTTAACCCTAGATCATTAAAGAATAAATTTAGGCTAATTTTTTTCTTAAAGTAACTTTTTTAAAAGAAAAAAATTATGTAGAGTATCCAAATTTATTTTTATGAACATTTTAACTTAAAAATATTTAGATTCCGACAAATATTGAAAAATCATTAACCAACACCATGAAACTTGTGAAACACTATGAAAGAATATGAAACACATAAAAGAACTCTTTTTTTTTTTATTACTTTAGCCGTTGGATTTAAATTTGTATAGTTAGAATTTTTTTTTTTTTTTTTTTTTTTTTTTTAACCATTAGATTTCATCAAATTAGATCTTAACTGTTGGATTCAATGAATTTATAAATATAAAACTAAAAAAATATATACATATACGATGGACTAACCCAACTAACCTAAGGGGAATCCTGGGCTAAATTTGACCCAGAAATGAGTTTTGAGTTTTAACTCATATTTGTCCCAAGAGTTGAAGTAAGTTGGATTGTTAGAGTAAATTTAGAACCTAAGATCTAAGTTTTACTTCAAATATTGGAATAGGTCTTAGAGCACATTGGGGTAATACTGTCTTTTCAAACAGGATGGTGCTCTTGTAGGAAAAAGGTGCTCATCTGCTTACACGTAACTATGATAAAATAATTAAACAAGCTTGAGAGAGAGATTAAGGTGTCACGTGCGCACGTGCGATGGCAGTGAGTCGGTGCGTCGTTTCTCATAAAGAAAGCAAAACGCACGAATAGCGGGGAAGGAGGGCACCCAGTTTTATAATTAACAAAATATTTCCAAGATTTTTCTATACTCGGAAAGTTTTTCTCTACCGCGACTAACCATACCCTTGTTTCCCAAGTTATTACCTCATAGAGAAATACTAACGAGGTTTTCTCAAAAATCGAACTTTTTACGGATTCTATTGGTTCATGTTTTTTGCGTAAAATTTTATTTGTTAGCATTAGAATTGATATTAAACTGTAAGATGACAGAGAGTTAAACTGTAAGATGACAGAGAGTTTTACTTTTAAGAAAGTTTTCTTATCATTTCTCTAATTCAAATTATAGGACAAGCTTAGCTTAGAGATGTAACAAATAAGAAAATGTTTTGACATTAATGACTGAAAATGGATCGTGACGTTCTAAATTTTTTTATATTGCATTCCGATGTTTTGACATTCAGCAATTTTCAACTTTTGTCCCAAATACTAATATTTGACCATGTCTTTGGTTTTTTTTTTTTTTTTTTTTTTTTTTTTTTTTTTTTTTTTGACAAAACTCTCTAATTTGAGGAAGAGATCGAACTTGGCTCTGAGTAACCAAGTACAATAACCTAGGCCACACAACAATCACATAAATTATCTTCGCAACAAAGAATTTTTTTTGTAGCTTAGACCTTCTACATTGGATCAAAATCTGATTGCAATGTTGTGATTTTTATACAATAATTAAGAACTAAAATTAAGAAAATAATAAAAACTAACTGAGTCTACAATTAATATATAAAATTTCACTTATGTTAAATTCACACCATTATTAAAATACTGTATTAAAATTAAATTCAGAGCGATTATTTCTATATTTATAATTATTTATTAACAAATTCTATTTGTTGACAAAAAGAAAGCGAAAAAACAGTTTATTCTTGTATCACAAAATAAAATGATGACCAGTAATGTAGTACTGCACAAATTAAATTTTGCCTTTTTTTTTCACATGATAATATCTCTAATTTAAGACCCTAATTAACCTTGATACTATAGTCTACCGGTATTCGTCTTCACTTGTAAGTGAGAGATCTTAAATTCAATTCTCGCTAAAGACAAATTTTAACCATATTATTATTAACCCGTTGTGAAACTTGCCCCACTCTTCCACTCTCTTAGCTTAGCCCTCATTTGGTACTAAGGTGCTTCTGAAAAAAATGGGTATAAAAAAAAGCTTGGAGCTGTTTTATGTTTAGTAAACATTCAAATTCAATTTTTTTCACAGTTTTGGGTGAAAAAAGCCAAAAACACAAAGCTGCAAAATCGACTTTTTTTGCTTGCCCAACTTCTGCGCAAACCGATTTCGCAAGAGGCGCTGAGGCCTTTAATGAAATTTTCCAATACCAAAATGGCCTTTAGCAATTAAATAAATTATACATTATGTATCACCCCACCCCGAAATACTTATTTTCTGGAAATAATTCTGATGATAGGATAGGCCCAATTTAAACTCTTTAATTTACTACCATTAATCATGATTCTTTACTTCAATTCCTTAATTCCTCACAAAACTATATCCATATTTTAATTATCAAAACATACGATTAAATTATCAATTTAATCCCCAAATTTCTTCTAGTAAAATAACTTCTCAACAAAAGATTAATTCTCAATTATTTGGGGCTACATCTAACCCCTGTTAGACTGCCTACGTATCCATGAGCGGGATCAAGCCCTTCGTAGTTCACCGCTTAAACATGTTGAGTAAAACAAACAAAAACAACATTAATTAAGCCATCAAACACATACCATCATCATATGTTACATTTCCTTCTAATCTACAGCAAATCACCAAACAACCACCAAACAACATAAATTCAAAAACTAAAATCAAATTAATCTATAAATAATCATAATTTAGCATGAAATCCCATGAAGCACTCACCTTTTGTACACTTCACCGAATGTGCCACCACATAGCTGCTTCTTAAACATCTCATCTTGAAAACTAAATGACTAGACCAACATGCTAGATAAATTAATAAGTGATTGTACAAATATAATGGAAAATGGACCATTAGAAAGAGCACTGACTACATTGTGCAATCTTATCCGAAGGTTTCATATGTTATATATTTATATATAGAAAGAGAGGCCATATATACTTCTAATGGAATGCTTTTGGGTAATTATACTTGAGCACAGTGCCATACCCTAAAGCCAATCATCTCAATCTCGGAGGAAACTACCTCTGCTACATCTTTCTCAAACCATTTGATCAAGTGTATGTCATGAACAGATTATCACTTTGACCAAACGGAACTGTACATGGGTATCAAATAAATTGAACCAATAGTCTTTTCAACTTTATACCAAAGCAGTCCATTCAGTTTTTGTATATATAACAAATAAAAACAAGCATCTGCATAATACTAGTCTTGAAAAACAGGGCTAATATATGACAGGTAATTGACTCCACCCAATAATTGATGTAATACAAAACATCACTTTCAGGTATTATATCAAACTAGGGTTTAGGTGTTGGCACATAAAACTAGCTTTTGCAGCATATAAGTATATTCATAAATTTCTTCGACCCTCTCCTTCCTTTTCTCATCCTTGCCTTCTCTGTCACCCTCTCTCCCTCCTTCAGTTCTAGTTGTCCTGTGTCTCCACTTATAAAACTAGATTTAAGCTGGGGTGTAGAGTCAATCTATACCATAGGGAGATGGGGTTAAAAAATGGAGGGAAGCAAGATGTGATGGTGATCAATGGCGAGATGAATTTGGGAGAGATGGTGGGAAGTGCCGACCTCCTTCCCCTCTGCAACCCCCCACCTAAAATGAGATAGATAGGGAAGAAAGAGTTCTCCAGAGTTCTCTAGAGTTCTTCCCCCTCCTCGGAGAGAAACGCAACAAGAAAAAGAAAGGGCGTGGGCCCCCGCAAACCCAAACATCCAAAATATCTTGGACTAAACTAAATTTACAAAAATACCTGTAAACTTGTTTATTAATTTCTCATTCGTTATAACTTCGATTTACAGAAATATGATAATTTTTGCCTACACACTCGTGAAATCGTCCTCTATTCAAATATATCCAGAAATATGGAGGATAAAAATACACCCTCGTATAATTACATTAAGCCAACTAGGGGCATTTTCGTCTTTTTACACTTAACGATAAATTTTACGATGTAATTTATAATAATTTCGGGAAACAAAACTTTAAAAGTTCTCAATTCAAATTTCATAACCATAAATCGATTTATTTTTTATTTTTCTTCACATATTCATATATTTAAATTTTCACAAAGAATGCTAGATTTGCACCCTTCTGCTTGACACCCAAAATCTCAACGGGAAATCCTTGACGCCTTCACCGCTAACACATACGGTAAGTCCTGAAATTGAAGTTCATCCATCTTCCACGAATCGGTTGATGCGACCCAGCCTTCCTTTCCCCACGACCTAGGCTTCCTTAGGATCAGGCAGAGGGAGGATGGGGAGAGAGGGAGTGAGTGGCGGAAGATAGAATAGACAAAGGTTTTGCAAAAATAAAATAGGGACAAAGAAGAAACGACTCTTAAAGAAAATAATAGAATACAAAAATTATAAATATCTTAATAAAAAAAAGGTAAGAGTATATTCTTCGAAGCTCACAACTGTTTGTAAATAATTTATATAGATCTTATAAATGTCATAATAAAAGAAAAGATAAAAAAAATTATTATATAATATTCAACATCATATCTTTTTTAGTTATTTTACACGATCGCAGCGGTTTTACATAAAAATTTACCAAACACTTTAACACTATTTTTTTTTTTACAAAATGTTTACCAAACACTCAATTATTTTATTTCACAGTTGCTTATTCTTGCAGTACAACATAAACAATTTTTTTCAAAACACGGCAATACCAAATTAGCTCTTAATGTACCCCCCTCTTCCACTCTCTTTATGTAAAATGTCATTTATTCAAAAAAAAAAAAAACAAAACAAAACAAAAACATAAGCTAAATTAAATTTCAGTGGAAGACAGTGAGAAACCCAAAACAAAAAAATAAAAATAAATAAAGGGAAGTTGGAAAAACAAAAAAGAGAAGCACACGAATTGCGGGATGTGCTTCCTGTACCTGCGACAACCTCCTCCCATAAACCACGCGCTCTATAAGACACGGACACTGGCAAACTGAAGGATGGTGGGTCACCACGGAGCGTGGGAGACTGGGCGCGTGGTCTTGGTCTCTGCCGAAAACAACAAAATGATACGTCAATCTGAATCGTTGGGCTTCGCTCTGCGCCGCGTTGACCGGCCCAAGCCTCGCTCCAAACCCATTTGACCGTATCTATTGTGGGACCCTACTCCCTATTAACCTAATCCAGAAATTGTAAATATTTCCATGCCTTGTACTTAAACAAAGCTATGAAACTGACTGATGGAGAACATATACACTGCATTTCCTAAGGTCATTAGTTCCAAGTTTTAATCACACTAAAATATCACGCAATTGGTTCCAAGTAAGGGGTAAACTTATGAATGGCTGGTTGGTCGTTGGTGTATTTGTCACATTTAGCTCCAATTGACTCTTAATTTTAATTCTACTACATAACAAAGATGCTGAAATTTGCAAACTTGCAGTTGTAATTAAATGGTAACTAGTTAGAAAGTTAATACGATGATAATAACTCGTTTAAAATGTTTCATAATTTAATTTCATGATTTGATCCGTTATTTTTAGGTCATCAATCAAAGATCATTCTCCACAAAATTCACTCAAATTTGAAATTATTTAGCCTTTTGATTATTGCCGTTAACATTTTATCTTTTATGGACAATGTTCTTTTTGTATGTGTATGTTGAATGAAGATCCTCTCCGGATCCTCTTTCTGAGGATCACTGGGATCCTCAAATCGTGTCCATTTATCGTATATCGTGCGGCCATAAATTATTTTAAATATTTTTATTTAAAATTAAATATACACAGTATCTGACAAAAACTGATCGCACGATATACAACGGATACAATTTGAGGATTCTCGAAATACTCACAAAAGGGTCCGGAGAGGATCCTTATTCATGTATGTTGTCCTAGTTAAATAACTAAAAACTTCTGAATTTGAGTAAGTTTCTGCAAAATGATCTTTTATTGATGATTTCTAAACTGATCGATTCAAATCATCGCAAATATTACGGAGCAGACCTAAACAAGTGGTCGGTAGCAACCCTTTCAACTGTTTTGATGATTTATATTTGAAGCACGGTACCTTATTGACTTTCAATTTCCGCTGCCGAAAGGAGGACCCAAAAATAAGCTATGCAACCTAGCCAGTACATCATCTCGATCGAGCCTAATTGCATCGGTGCATGCATGTTTGCGTGTTAGGTTTCTTACCACGAAAGTTTATATTATTGTAAATGCAAGTCGACATACGTATCATCTACTAATTGACTAATTATATAAACAGCTAGCAGCAATATGTACTGGTGAAGTCGATCTTTCATCGACTAGCAGGATCAGGCACAGTATGTTAACCACTTATTGAGACGAGAGTCGAGAAGACAGCAAAAACCAAAAGAAAAAACAGTTGCCTATCTCCCTAGTTTACGTAGATATATAATGTTGCAACCAGCGGCCTAGTTAATTTTGTCGTATATTTGATAACCATTTTGTTCTGCAAAGTAAATACTAAAAATTTGTAGGGTAACTGTTTTCAGTTTTCATACTAATTTCATGAGTTTTTAAAATTTAACTTGATTTTGATTCTTCTAAAAAATGAAAATAATTACTAAATAAGTATTCAAACTAAAAATTAAAAAATGATAAGGATTCCTAGAAAAACTAACGAAAAGTAAAAAAAAAAAAAAAAAACTTTAGTTTTAATGAAAAAAGACAAATAAATATGTAGTGAATAGTACCACGAAAAGATAAAAATGTGGTTTTTCGTTAAAAATAAATAATACCGAAAGTGTTTCGTTAAAACTTCCTTATTTTCCATGAAGAAAAAAGAATGACAAATAACTTCATGGTTGAGCTGAATATGCAGGTTTCAACTGAAACTTTTGATGCCGACATGTGGTCTCCTTCAACCGGCTAACTAATAAAATGGAGGGCTCGATTGATTGCGTAGTAACTTGCATGCACATTGGTTGGCGTTTATAGAATGATACCCATATTTCTCAGGCAGGTTAATTAATTAGTTAATGCTAATTAGTTAATGCCACTGTTTAACTTAGTGCTTAATTATTACGTGCAAAATTAGGTAGCTGTGTTTTATATAATCGTGATGCCATATAATCTCCCATGCATGCTCATGAGGAATATGCAGGAGGTGATACGTATGTTTTGGCAACAATTGGCATGCATGAGTCACATGCGCGCACAAACACACAGTAATGTATGAAGATTTTATGTCAAATAATTGACCACGGATCCATAGTATGATGAGCTATCTATCCTATGCAGTTGTGAAGTTAAGATTGTAAGAGTGGTAGAAAGGGTGCCATTAGCTTAAGTTGCATGCTCATTTTCACTGTTTATTTATCATTTTATTCATGTAGCAAGAGAGTTCTTTGTACCTATATAAGATAGGCTTAAGGAATACATACGGATGCAATTAGAAGTGCGACCCTTTTATGCGCAGATAATAGACAACAAATTTGATCACCACCTACTTTTAAGGGGGAGGTGAAAATTAAAACCGCATTATTTACTTTCAATGAGTGATTTAATCTAACCCCCACCACACAAATCATAAAATTAAATTTATCTAATGATATAATAGAGTGATAATGTTTATCACCGATATGGAAGAAAATCTATTATCGTTGAGTTAACACCTACTGCAGCAAAGTTAATTACTTATACATAAATTATATAAAATTAGACGAGTCAAACTATACCTAAAAACAATGGAGTTAACCAAGGAATACCCTCCATTGCCTCAAATGGTAAAATTTAAGTTCTGGCTAATTCGGCCCAATAAGCTAATTCTAATTCAGCCCAATCCATATGCATATATAAGTCAAAGAGTTTTTGGTCAGACTCAACACGCTTATAAATCGGATGATCATGTAAAAATGATAAATCGGTCTGCATGTCACACAGCAAGAATTGTATGTTATATATCAGTTCAAATTATTCATTTTTCTAATACTAAAATTAATAAAGTAAACACTAAAAAATTAAGCTTTAATTCGTATTTCAAATTTTCAATTGCCCTTAAAAGCAGATTAGAGAATAAAGATTAATTTGTTACAGAAATTAGCAACACTTCTGTTCTCTATGAAAAAAAAATGCATGCATTATTATGGTAGCCAGCTGGGTGAAATGAATAATTTGAGAATCTTTGATAATAATTGAGATTTGCTTATTCTCCTTCTTGTTATTAATCACACGCAATGCATGCATTGACCACGCAATGCATCTTCTCAATGCTGTCATTCTTTTCCTCCCATTGCATAATGTGGAGCAAAAAAATAATTAAGGAAAATATGAATGTGACATGTGGATTTTTGGGTGAAAAAGATAAAATTACCCTTGAAGCATACGGGACTCCCACGCGCAAGCAGCGGCAATAACGGCTCAATCAATGTCAAAAGTGATCAAAATGGTATTCTTTTAAACCCTCTCATCACTTCTCATCAAATCCTCACCCATAAGGTAACTCCCAATTATCCTTTTCAAATTGGGATTAATTACCAAAATTAATTGATTGCAAAATATTATTTGACATAATATCTTGCAATTAGAGTCAAAACCCACCATAAGGGGCCGGTCCCCATTTCTCCAAATAGGGTCGGTCACACCCCTATAAATAGCCCTCACTTCTACAAAAAATCTAAGTCTAATTCTCTTCTAAAATTTTCTAAACACTTTTCCCTCAAATTCTAACTTTGGCATCGAAGGTTCTTCGGCCAAAGCCCTCCATTCATCGTAGGCGTGTGAGGCTCTTGGCCTTGACCCTAGGTATTAATTGTTTTGCAAGTGCATTTTCGTCCAAGAAGAAGAAGACAAAAATTTGCATCCACAAATTGGTGTTTTCATTAAGAGCCTTGATTTACATGCTCATAGAAGACTCTCGCATTCAAGGTTTCTAATTTTTGTTCTTTGTAGATTTTTCGTACGTTCTTATAAAAAAATTCTTTGAATAAACGTAAAAGAAAAGTACAATGACAAGAGATTTGGAAACCACGACGAACGGAAATCAGGGCCAGTCCAGAGATTTTTTATGCCCAGGGTGACCCCAAAAATTGAGCCCTCACTTCATATAAAAAATTATTTGTTCACAAGTAAGACATCGATAAAATTATATTTAGAAAAACATTTCAAACTCAGTAATTTAGAAACACGGAATAACTAATTTATTTTGTATCGGGAGAAGGAAACCAAAAAACTTCGGACTTACAAATAGATAGATTATGAGTTTTGTTTTCCATCTGAACTTTTAACATGTTTTTGTATAAATCGTGATGTATTTTTTCTTATTTACTAACCTCGTCAATATAAGACTAAAAAAATTATAATGTTTTCGAGTCTTTAAGGATATGTATAAGTAATGAATGAACACTAAATTAAATATTTTGATGACACATAATATTATTTACAAATTTGGTCTAAAAAATTTAGTCTACGCGTTACTCTTTGTTGAAGATTAGACTTGAATTGGAACGGATGTTTAAAAATAGCAACCCACATAGCTACTAGCTAGTAACTAAATTAACAACAAAACAAAAATTTGTAAAAATTGAAAAAAATAAACATGCACATAGCATTTCGAACTTAGGATTTCTCGTTAATTTTAAACAACAAAAACCATTGCTTCTAATTAAACTTTTTGATAATTTAGCCAAATTTTATAAAATTATACTGTTATAAAAAGAAATTTGTAAAAATTGGAATGTAAATAAGCACACATGGTGTTTTGAACCTAAGACCTCCTCATTAATTTTAAACAACAAAACCACCGGTTCTAATTAAATTTCTTTGTCATTAAACCAAATTTTATAAATTTATACTCTTATAAAACATATATAAATATACCTCCCTAATAATTTTGATGCCTCTAATTTTTTTGGGCCCCAGATGGTCGCCCTACCAGTATTAGGCCTGGGCTGGGCATGATGGAAATTCCAACGTTCAAGAGTTAGGTTCACGGTGATCCACGAGACTCAACGCAACGACGAGTGGAATGGCACCATCGTAGTAGCCACCACGATGGCCACCACAGCAGTAACCACCGTAGCCACCTTTGGAAAACCCACAACTCATGGGGAGCAGCAAGCCCAGGTGCCAAGGGCAGCCCAATACCCTGCCCCGCAACGCAAGTCCGAGCTCCATGCACGACCCAAGGCTAACAGGCCCAAGCCACGTTAACCCAGCATCTTGCGGCACTTCAAACTGCACGAGCCTAGGCCCAAGGAGAGCCGGCCTGAGCCACGACCCAGCATGAGCCCAACGCGCACCCGAGCCGAGCTCAAGCCTCGCACCCACGTGCATCACATGCGGGTCTACCCATTACCATGGCCCAATTAACCATGGGTTCAATTTTTGCAGCCAAAACCCAACTCATGTTGCCATGCTGATGTAACCTACAGCCCACTGCCTTCAGTCTATATGCCGATCTGTTCTAGAAAAGGCCAAGGCACGAACATAATGCGGAAAACCATCAGAAGCCTGATGCTCAAACTAGGCATTTCATGCAATTTCCTATCCGAGCCCAATATTGGGTGCAACAGCTACATGGAGGCCATTTCATGGTAGCAGCTGCCTATGCCCATTCCCGTGTAAACCCAATGCGCAGAAGCTCCAGCACGCAAGCCCCATTTGTGGCTAGTTCAGGGTGAGCCATGCTTCAGCATATTAGGACCTCCCATGTATAAGCCCAGCGCGCTGTTCCAGCTTGCAACCACATGGCCCAAGCTACATAGCCCAATCCAGCAACACCCAATTAGAGAACCAATGAGGCAGGCCCTATCGTAGTCAATAAGGGTTAAGTTGACCCGGATCCATGCCTATAACCCAGATCCGCACCTCTTTGTGCCTGGAACGATCGATTTTTTATGATTCGGACCCTTTTTTTTCAATATTTTTGACCTATTTTATGTAGATTTGGCATATTTTAGCTCAAATCTCGAGTCTAGAGTCCATTACACTTTCACCATTCAAGGAGAAGCATACCGTCCAAGCTCTTCCAACCCAAAATGACGAACAACACTTGCCTCAACAAGTCATAGAGTTGACAAGCGCTCTCGCGCAGCAAATGACCTTAGTGAATCATCCCTTGTAGCGCACCGAGATACAATGTGCCCTAGACGGGGTGTCCTAAAGTAGGACATAGCAGATGATGAACCTCTCCAGCAGCATCCTGGTAAGCAGACACTCGACCATTCACGAATCGAGCGTTCTAGCAGTGTACACTCCCAACTTGGCCCACGAGATAGCGTATATTTTTGTCTTAGTGCGCAGATATACGTGCATTCTCGGTTAGGCCCACGAACGAGCATACATTCACGGTTGAAGACCACACTCCGATAATCAACATAAGCAACCTTCCAAGCAAAATGTTCATTCACAGTTAGGCCCGCAATGAGCATCATTCACCTTACATTGAAGTAGGCAGCACGATGGACGAAGAGAAGTGATCACTCAATCCGGCTCAAGTTTAACCGGCAGCCTGCAGGGAATTCACTTGCTTGCCAAAGATGTACTACATGCACTGTAGCCGGGACGTAAGCGAGCCGAACATATGCAAAAGTAACCTAGATTAGTAGGTCACGACCGGGATTAGCCGAGAGCTTCACTACCCCAACAAAGATAAATTCAGAGGAAGAAGTAGAGATACTCATGCCCAAATGATTGTGCGATTTGCAACGCAACGAGGTTACTAACGAGGCATTATGACGGGACATGACCAACATAAGCAGGTCATCTTTCACGGACGAAATCGAGCAGACATAGCCTCCACGCAAATTTGCCACATTTCACATCCTTTGAAGGAGATGGAGACCTGGAGAGGCACCTAAAGCACTACCGTAACACAATGATCATTTATCGAAACAACGATGCTCTTATGTGCAAAATATTCGCCACTTACAAGGCGAGGCACAAGATTGGTTCTTTCTGTCTCCACAATCTATCCGGAGTTTTGATGAGTTTTTTTTGGTTTTTGCCAAAGAATATTCATCATATCGCTCAATCAAGAAGAAGTCCGACCACTTGTTCAATGCTAAGAAGAACCCAAATGAGTTGTTTCGTGACTATGTGAATAGGTTCAAAGCAGAGAAGACAAGGACAGTCGGATACACTTGATAGTTAGAATAGCCTACCAAAAAGGACTTCCAACATACTACTTGCTGTTTGGAATATTGATCATGAAAGAAGATCTAACTCTGGCAAACTTTTTCGCTCTGGCAGAGAAGCATGCACTTTGGGACAAGGTTCACCGATGCACATTTAAGGACTTGAAAAAGTACCAGACATCATTTCTCTACTATCTAAACCGGAAGCAGTGGAAGACTTATTTACATGCTTAACGGTATCTGAAGCAGCACTAAGCTCTACCCTTATACGAGAAGAATTGGGGACTTAACTATTTGTATTCCAAAGTTCAAAAGCTCTCATCAATGCGAAAACCAGCTACTAGAAATTCAAAAACTAACTTTGGTGATAGTTGTTGCAACTCGAAAGCTCGAGTTATACCTTCAGACGCACACAGTCATCCTCATGAAGCATTATTCCGCCCAATCCATATGTGCAACGATAAAGGTGCAGACACTGGCAGATGCAAATTTTTTCTAAGGAATGTAACAACTCAACCCAAAAGGCGTGCCCAGGGCATATAAACACTAGAAGGACATACTCAGAAACAGGTTTTGTCATCGTCGCCCTAAAAGATTCTACATAGGAGTAACATGTACTGGCAATTGAGCACCACCTCTTGATGCGCGTCACACGGCCCCAACCGTTCCTTGCTCCATAAATCAGCTCTAGAGTAGCCCAACACCGGCAGTTGAGCATCTCCTGCTGCGTGTAACATGGCCCTAGCTCCACGACTCTCTACAACACCTTCAATCCTAGCCTAGGCGACACAATAGAGCCACCTAACAACGCCTTGGAGGCAACCAAGCACGCCCTAGCCATGTCTGCTTCACCCGATGGAAACTTCTGACATTTGAACGTCGACGGCGCATCCAACTACAAGGGCTCGAGAGCAGACGTGGTCCTTGTCACCCCAGACGGTTCAATGCTCAAGTAGGCGATCATACTAGGCTTCAAAGCATCCAACAATGAAGCAGAATACGAGGCCCTACAAGTAGGCCTCCGAACGGCAAAAAACTTAGCGATGAAAAAGCTTGCAATTCATTCTGATTCCCAGCTAATCACCAGCCAAATTATTGGGGAGTACACAACAAAACATCTGAAGATGGCGCAATACCTAGAGAAGGTACGCAAGTAACTTGAAGTGTTTCAGACTTACAACTTTACTCAAGTTTCGTGGGCAGACAACGCCTACCCGGACGCATTAACAGGCCTAGGTTCATCCCTCGACCACCAATTCAAGCACTGTATTCCGGTGGAGTATCTAGACAAGCCGAGCATAGAGGCAGAACCAACAACTGATGTGTTATAGGTTAGTACAACTCCAAACTGGCAAAGTTTTATTATAGATTACCTGGTCAATGACACATTCCCCAAGGAAAGATTGGAGTCGAGAAAGCTCCAAATAAAGGTAGCACGCTACTACATATGGAATGACATTCTCGTCCGAAGATCCTACACCGAACCACATCTCTGCTGCCTAATACCTCCTGACCACCTAAAAGTTCTAAGCTCAATCCATGAAGTTGTTTGTGGAAATCACTCTAGAGGTCGATCCTTAGCACAGAAGGCTTTAAACATATACTATTACTAGCCTACTATGCATCAAGACGCTAAGAAATTAGTACAAAAGTGCGACCGCTGCCAACGCTACAAGCCGGTACTAGTAATGCCTGCCAGTGAACTACACTTGCAGACGAGTCATTGGCCGTTAATGTAGTGGGCAATCGACTTGGTAAGGCCAATACTGCCCGCTACTAGGGGCAGAGACATGATGATCGTGGCAACTGACTACTTCACCAAGTAAGTGGAAGTAAAGCCCATGACAACCACAACTCAGACGGACATAAAGCAATTCATATGGAGGAACATCATTTTTCGATTTGGCATCCCTCAATCCATCGTCACAAACAATAGGCCGTCATTTGTAGGCAAAGATTTGGTGAAGTTCTTCCATAAATATGGCATCAAGCAACATATGTCTACGTCGAGGTATCCCTAAGGCAATGGGCAAGCTGAAGCATCCAACAAGACAATTCTCGACTGCCTCAAGAAATCCCTCTCCGACAAAAGGGAAAATGGCTAGACGAACTTCCCAGATGTCTATGGACGTATCGCATAACCAAACGATGAGTAACCAGTGATACTCATTTTTCTTTGGTATTTGATTCAGAAATAATCATTCATCCCAATGTCATTGTGCCAAGTATCAGTACTCTACTGCCAAGCATCAAACAGAACAAAAATGAGATGGTCACAAATTGAGATCTGACAGAGGACAAATGCGAGAAAGTCATCACCAACATCACAACTTACTAATAACAGCTCATCTCCAGCTATAACAAAAAGGCCAAGATCCGGTAGTTCCAGCCTCAAGATCTAATCCTAAGAAAGGTCTTTATCACTGCACGCTAAGAAGACTCTAAAAAGATGGATCCCATCTGAAAAGGTTTGTACAAGATCAGCAGAGTAGGTGATAAGGGTAGTTACACCCTCGCTACCATGAATGACAAAGAGATCGAAAAGCAGTGGAACGCCTACAATCTAAGGAAGTACCATACGTGACCTCCTACTACATCAAAGCTCGAAGACTCAAGTAGCTTGGCGGGCACCACCTCGCAAGACGAGAACTATCCTGTTGTTATGCGGTTTCTACTTTACAACTAAGTTTTTGCTCATTTCACTCGTTTTTCAATGAGGAATTCAGAAGTAATCTACAATTTAGCTCCGCTACATGCTTACAATAACTGATTACTTCTGCACTTCAAAAGAAGACCGTGCCATTCTTAGGGACTTATTGCGGGAATTGCAATCCCTTGGGGACCAACCATGCTCTCTAGTGCGAGAGGGTAAACCAATTCCTTGACATCCATTTGGGTTTGTTCTCTAGTACGAGAGGGTAAACAATTCCCTAACATCAACATGTGTTTGCTCTCCAATACGGGAGGATAAACTTTACACTTCGAATATCTAGACGTGGATGAGTCAAGCTGCCCTAGTGTAATTAGGTGCATGATGGCTTGCGCCAGAATTCCTAGAAGTAGCCACAATGGTCTTTTATAAGGTTTAGCTAATTGAAGGATTTTAGGTCTCTTGGCCTACTCCACGGGGAACCGGGCCCCAAAGACGGAAGGGGCATATTATGCAGTACGCCCTATTGATGGCTGCCCTGGAACCCTTAAGCTGTTATCGAGTGCACTAAGGTAGCCTACGGTTTCCAGAAGACTATCTACGACTTGCCCTTCAAGCAATAAGTTGCGTTAAACTTATACAACTGCACATTTATGAGAAAGGTTAAACAAGTTAGCACATACATACAAAGCTTCGTCCATTGCCGACATGTTACGCAATCGATGAGCTTCATTTTTGCCAAAGCGCGGAATGACCTACACCAAGTCCTAAAGTGTTGTGATACTCGCTCCGCAACCTACGAAATTGGAGAAAGCCAATGTTAACAACCTAGTGGTCACGCAGACTTGCCTGCTTCTGTAAATAAGGCATCCGGTTGCCGACCCTATGGCTAACAACTTTGCAAAGTTTAACACCAACACCTACGGCTGTATTGCCTACGCGAGCCTGTTTACTTATAGAAAAGTAGCACGCATGTTACTGGTCTATAAAGTCTAAGGTTAGGTGAGAACAAAAGAAGCGAAGATGAAGAAAAGTGAAGGAAACAAGTTTATTAAATATTTTAGCAAAATTGATAAACAACTGGCAAAGACCGAATGAGTTCAAGCAAAGCAAAAAGCAACAAGGAAAACAAAGAAAATCCTAAAGACTACCTAGAAGACTACTCTTCAGTAGCTTAGACACTCCACGACTACTCAGTTGTCGCACCTTTAGCAGGCGCGACATTCTCAGCAGCGGTACCATCCGGCATTTCACCCTCAACTGCTCCAGCCTGGGCATCAGCTTCTCTGACTACTTTAATAATGGAAGCCTGGAAAGTAACAGCGAGCAAGTTTTCTGAAGAAATGGAGAAGGTCTCGAAATCTTTACAAACAAACTCAAAGTCAAACGGCCTCCCAAAGCAATGGTCTACATAACCTAACTTGTAGAAATCGGCTTAACTATGATTAAGCGAAGCCTCAAACCTAGCTTTCTTACCCTTCAAAGTGAAGCCTCAAACCTCGAGGCTCCCAAAAATTACAAAGACAAGGAAAAATTAATTTTTTCTTACACTGGTGTGGCATGAAGATGAAGAAGGCAACGAAAGACGGTCATTTGCATGGGCAAGTGTAGAAGATTGCTAGGGGAAGGGGACAAATATCCTCTAGCTTTTTTTCTCTTGTAGGGTAGAATAAATTGCTATCTGAAGTTGATTTAATAATCTACTTAAGGTAGACTTAAATCGACTTTAGAAGTAATTTATTTCCCTTTTTTAGAATGATCTAATTTCCAAGTAAAGAGGTAATCTACATCAAAATAGGAAACAATCCTCTGTTTCCTAAAGCAAGAAGATCTCTACACTTGTTGCCCTTTCCTGTGAGTAGCCCAACATGCGTGGGGGCATTTGTGGAGCCAAAAATAATCAAGAAAAATATGGAGGCGACACGTGGACTTTTGGGCAAAAAAAGACAAAATTACCCTTGAAGCACATCAAGACTCTCACGCGTAAGCAACGGGCAATAATGGCTCAATCAAGGTCAAAAGTGATCAAAATGGTATTCTTTTAAACCCTCTCATCACTCCTCATCAAATCATCACCCACAAGGTAACTCCCAATTATCCTTTTCAAATTGGGATTAATTTCCTAAATTAATTGATTAATTTCCTAATTAATTGCAAGATATCATTTGACATAA
Organism: Pyrus x bretschneideri; assembly: GCF_019419815.1. Lineage (NCBI taxonomy): Eukaryota > Viridiplantae > Streptophyta > Magnoliopsida > Rosales > Rosaceae > Pyrus > Pyrus x bretschneideri. The sequence continues at coordinate 1,176,468 of NW_025999557.1, forward strand.
TATCTTGCAATTATAGCCAAAAACCACCATAAGTGGCTAGTCCCCTATAAATAGCCCTCACTTCTCCAAGAAACCTAAGTTCAATTCTCTTCTAAAATTCTCTAAATTTCTCTAAACACTTTTCCCTCAAATTCTAACTTTGGCATCGGAGGTTCTTCAGCCAAACCCCCCCTCCACCAATTCATCGTGGACATATGAGGCTTTTGGTCTTGACCCTAGGTGTTAATTGTTTTGCAGATGCATTTTCCTCCAAGAAGAAGAAGACGGAAATTTGCATCCACATATAACATATTTCTATCTGTTGAAATAGTTTTCAGAAGTTTCCATACTAAGTGATATTGTTGTGAACCTGATTGTGTTGTGCTAATGTGGAGTTGTGTTAAATGCAGTATGGGAATGGTCTGACTAACAGAATTTTTAGATTCTCGTTCACTTTTCATGGTTGGAAACTTGGGAGGGAGGGTTTTGGGAAATATTCTGAAGCTGGCCCTCGAGTGCAAAGGTAGAAGGGAGCTTGAATGCAAGACCCGCCCATTTAGGGACGAAAGTCGGCCTTAGTGATCTAAGGGTACCGAGTGGAAAGGCCATCCCTCGATGGATAAAAGTTACCTTAAGATAAAAAACTCTCCCAATATCAATAGGTTGATTGTTTCGCTTGTATCTTAATACCACTGGAAATGACAAAAAGGAAAGTTTCAGCATTTCCCAAACGTAATCCCTTGTATAGGCGTTGAGATGGACATACAGCAAGATGGAACAGACTTGCCAATATGCCTAATGTCTTTGCTGCAATATGATGAGAGGAAATAAATATATAAAGTAACGAAGCCATCATAGTAGTTTTTAACTACTCCAAAAACAAAAAGAATGGTGGTTATTGGATCATTTACCAACCCGTCTAATAGACCCTATATTTAATTTTTTTTATTATTTTTTTCCCCTTGATTTCACGTTTTTATGTAAAAATTTATGGCATAATTTTGTTTTCATTTTCTTATAATATTAACTATTATTGGGAATAATGATTTAAAACTTAATTCGTTTAGGGCGTGTTTACATGCCTGCAATTGGAATCAAAAGTCAAAGTATTATTTTGATTACGGGTGATTTGTGTTAACCAAATTTTGAAGGAATGGTCATACAAAAAAGGGAATTGAATCGCTGATTTTGGAGGAATTGAACTCCTGAAGGGAAGTATCTATTGAATTTCGAGTGAGAAAGGAAATCCGGAATCAAAATTTTCTCCTTGTAATAACCCAACCTAATTTCTAAATCTCCAAATCTGCCACTCATAACAGGGCCACACCGCCCTAAACCTAACCACGTCTCTAGGTATCGATGCGTGGTGGTAGTTCGTTGGTTGTAGAGTCATGGACGGTCATGCGGGGATGAAGGCATGATAGAGATGGAGCCGCATAGAGTAGAACCAAATTGCATGTTGTTCTTTCCAATATCTTGATTCCTTAAGTTGTTTGATACAACCTCTGCACATAGTAACCAGTAGCATGTGTGTATCGATACCGAGGAAAACCTTAGAAGTTGTAGGAGTTCGATTCCATCTTTGGTTTCTCCGAGTCTTTGTTGTTTTCAGGAGAGACATGTTAGATGCAAAGCAAATAAAACAGAGAGGAGGGAGGGAGTGAATGGTAATGGTGGTTGCTGTTGAGGAGGTAACTATTGGATAAGGGAGTGGTGAAGATGGGTCTTCTTGGCCTTTAAAAAATAGCAAAATGGTATTGGCGGCTGGTTTAAAGAATTTAGTCACTTAGTACTACAGTCTGGTGATATTCATGTAAACACGAAAATCCTATGGCAAATAGCAAGAGAAACACTTTTACAAAGCAATATTTGTATTAAAGTAAAAGTAGGGTTACAATCTTTACAATTTGAATCTTTCGATCTCTCAAAAAATAAGTGTGTAGTGTTGTTGATCTAAGGGTCGCGATTACTTGATCTTGGATGAATGGTGCCACAATGTTTTGGCTCTTGACAATGAAGGAACTGGCACGTATAGGGGTGCTTGGTGGTTCTTCACCGGTTTAACGAAGAACGTAGAGGGTTTTTGTGTTTGAGTATGAATTTGAGTGCTTAAGAGTTTCAGAATTTCAAAGCTTCAGTGTCTGGGCGTGAATAATTTTCTGGCCCTTTCTTTGTCTTTGAGTTTCGTATTTATAGGCTATCCTAGCCCACCCTGTGGATGGATTTGGCCTTGATTGTGGGCTTGATTAATTGACGAAAGAATCATGACTCGATTTGTAGGCTGGTTCATGATTTGACTCCATCAATTAATATTTGATTGAATTAAATTAAAATTAAATAATTCATTTCCGCCAAGTGTTGACTCATGTCCTTCTTGATGACTCGTCCGATTTTTATAAGTCATATCCATGTGTATGATTTGTGAGGGACATGGCGCATGCCACGTATGCCTTGATATGTCGAGACTTTTATGTGTTGGTGAACATTTATTTCATTGAAATTTCGATGTCTACAATTCCTCTTCACTTATAAGTAAGATTTGATTCTCACCAAAGACAAATTTGAATCATATTATTGCTAACTCCTTGTGAGGCTAAGCCCACATCTCTCTTTACTGTAGATAATATCATTTGTTAAAAAAAAAAATCAAGTTTTAAAAAGTAAAAAAGTGCAAAAAAAAAAAAAAAAAAAAATTTATAAAGAGCATCAAATTTCTATCATTTATGAGTTAAGTTGTTATGAAATTAAATTCTATTAATTATTAGATAAAACAATTTAATGTAATTTATTTAGGATTTGGATCCTCTCCTGAGCTAATGGAGAAGATCCTCCTCATCAATCATCATTGACCGTTGGATTTTTATCCAACGGCTATAATTATTATAACTTTAAAGGGACCCTCCTGTTTGTAACTATTGGATAAAAATCCAACGGCCAAGGATGATTGATGAGGATGATCCTCTCCATTAGCTCAGGAGAGGATCCAAGTCCATTTATTTAAACTAGCGACAGTTTACTAATCAGTTGGTTTTTTTTATGATTCATGTTTTAATTGGTAAACAGCTTATATAGAATCAATATCATTCATATCTCGATTCCAAACAGTTTAGTAAATAACCTCCAAAGAAATTTGATTATGATTTCTCATCAATTCAATCTCCCATTTTAATTACGGATTAGTAAACGTGCCAACAATGACTATTCCTTCATTGATGGGATTGGATTTGAGGAGAGTGAAGTTTACACTTTTCAAGGCAGTGAGAGATAATCCTACTAATAAAATTTTGGATTAGGATTCTCCCCTTTCCTCCTCTTATCTCACATTCTCTATTTTGTCTTTCTCTTTCCATATAAAATTAATATAAGATGTTGACGTGGCTTAACCATGATCATTCAAATAGGAGGGGAGGGAAGAGAAGGGGAGGTGAAAAAAAGTGGAGAGAATCCTACTTCTAAAATTTTAAGGCCATTTTAAGTGAAAATTGAACCAATGAAAAACCACAAAATACATATAATTTAAAAGTTTTGAAAACTCAGTTTTTACTAAGAAAAACTTTGAGTTTTAACGAAAATGACAAAATAAAGGGTAAAGTGAATAGTACCAGAATTGATTTTTTACTATAAACATATGATTTTTCGTTAAAATAAACAGTAGCTTTTCATTAAAGTTCACTTTTTACTGTGAAGGAAAATGTATTAATTAATAATAATAAAACTCAAAGGTAAAAGTACAAAATTATACACCTATACGTACTATTTGGGTCCGTATATTGCCAAGTCTTGCTGAACTGTGTTGGCGGGTTGTTCCAAGAGCCGGATCAAACCCAAATTAAAGTTTTCTGGGATGGAAAATTTACAGACAAGGTAAAAAACACTATGAAATTAGGACTTAATTATTTAATAAATATAATAAAAGAAAATTGAACCCAAAACACTTTCTCTTCGATTCCTTTGAAGCTCTCAAAGCTTCTGTGCAGTGGGAGAGGGAGGGAGAAAGAGCCCCCGATACAGATACGAAGCGAAAGAGATCCACCCATGGATTCAATACGCAGACATTAGCTTCTCGGGCATACAGTTTCGTATCAAAATCGCATTTTGTGTAAAGGGTAAGTCTCAAATCTCAATCTTTCTGTGAATTATTGCGTTTAGATTTGAAATTTGGATGAAATTCAAGGACCCCGGATGGGAGCCGGATGTGGGTTGTTTATATTTCCCTTTCATTAATTGGAGTATTTTTTTCGTATAATTTTCCATTATGTTGGGCTGTCACTATGTGGGTATCCCACTTGACCTAACAAGTGTTGGGCAATTACAGCAAACCATATGCTTTGCTTTGAGTCCAAGAGCTTGTATTGCATTGTGTTTTGCCATTTCCATTTCTCTGTGTTATCAAAATTTTGTTTCTTTATGTTTTTTTTGGTCTGTTGATTGTGGTACATTTGGATTCATTTGCATGGGCTGATTAGTTTTGTGTTTGCTAATGCCGTTTCAGATTTCGTATCCGAAGCCAATATATATTTGGCTTCATAGAAACTGATATTGGGTGAATTTGGGGTTGTGAATTGGAAGTTCGGGTGTTGGAAGAATTTGGTAATATTGTAGTGTTGTTTAGTGACCTTCGTTTTACTGGTTAAGCGGGCAAAGGGGGAAGCAACTTGTGCACGAAAATGGCTGATGATGCAGCAGCTTTGGCAGAGGCTGCAGGATCAAGATTTAGTTCATTGGAGCTAATTGGAAGAGGATCGTTTGGTGATGTGTATAAAGCGTAAGTTCCCATTTATAAATGCATAGTGTATAACTTTGTATAACAAGCCCTCGTATGATGACTTGTTATTCCCGACTTACAGAAGGTACATAAAAGTTTTATGCGGAAAAACTGTATATGTTACTGCCACTGGATTTCTGCAATTACTTGTTTCACTTTGTGGCTCTTTCAAATACTAGCACTTGGCTGTACGTAATATGCCTAGTTGTTATATATATATATGGATACGTTGTGATTGATTGTGATGAAATCTGTTTAAATGTATGCCAGGTTTAGCGTAATGTAAGATTGGTTATCTCCTAAGCTGGTGGCCCCTGATTCCTTTTCTGTCTTACAGGTTTGATAAGGAGCTTAACAAGGAAGTTGCAATTAAAGTAATTGATTTAGAAGAATCGTAAGTATATTGCTTTGAATCTAATTATTTGTTTTTCTTTTTACTATTCGTTTTAATGTTATATGCTTGATGGTGCTTTGAACTGCGTGTGATGAACTCCAGGCTGTTGCCATGATAGGAACTTTCCTCTCTTTGTTGATTACTATTAGTGGGTAAATTTCAAGACAGGATATGAAATTTCATAAAGCACACATAGGGTTATACTGATAGCTATATAGTTAGTGAATGCAGAAAGTAAAGTTGATTTCAACATTCTCACTCACCAGAGAGAAGTTGATTTCAACCAAAAAAAACAATAAAAAATTGATATTCTTTTGTTACATGCAGAAAAATAAGCTTGTTACATGAAGACCAAGTAATTATAGGCCCATATACTTGAGAATTGCCTAACTCAGTTGTGACTTGTGAGTATCTGGTCTTAACTACGAAAATAAATTAATCAGGATTCTGCAATTTTTCTGGGACAATTTTATCATCTGTAGTGTGAATGACTTAGAATTCTGGGACAATATCACTGACCAAAGCTAATAGTTCTTATATATTTTAATTAATAAAACCATATGGTATTCTGTTGGAAAAAAAGAAAGAAGCTTAGATGACTACCATCTCTGATCCTCAATCTGCTGCTAAATGAAGTTATTCTGTCCTTATTCATGCTAATGGCCCTCATCAGAAAGTTCTGTGCATTGGAATACGACATGGATAGTTGTTGTGATTCATTATTATTATGCATGTCGTATTATTAATCAATCTCCTTTAAGCATCCCTTATCTGTTTGATATTCATAAAGCTATGAAACTAACGTTACGTTTCTTTTACTTATTATTTTCTGCAGAGAGGATGAGATTGAGGATATTCAGAAGGTGCCGCTCATAATCTTTAGAGTTAGGATATAGTCACTATGATTTACAAATATTTGTTTTCTAAATTGAGCTTGTATGTGTTCCAGGAAATTTCAGTTTTGTCACAATGTCGATCTCCTTATATTACAGAGTATTACGGTTCCTATCTCCACCAGACAAAACTTTGGATAATAATGGAGTACATGGCCGGTGGCTCTGTTGCTGACCTAGTAAGTTACTTCTGTTGTTTGTACATATTCAATGTGTTCAGATGAAATTGCTTTCATTTATAAGGCTTGTAGAACTCTCTGATATATCGTCCATCTATCTTCATCATAGTTCCTCTAAAAGATGATGAGATTTCTTTTGGGTGCTATGTAATTAACTCTCTTTAGAGTTCACATTTTTTATCAGGTAAATTTACCCCTAAGGAAGATATTAAGGGGGCATTATAGCTTGATTGCTCGCTAATACGCAATTCTTGATAGTTTATAAGGCCTACTAAGTGTCATAATACTTGAGCCCGCAGACAGTAGACGAACAAACTTGCCTGTTATCTCTTTCCTTTGTATCCAAACCACTTTTTCGTAAGATGGAGATTCTATTACTGCATCACCCTTTATCCTTAACTGAAAGAAAATGGTGTTTCTTGTCAGTTATCATAATCAGATAAATATGTAACTAACCAAGGAGGAACTGCAAGTGGGGTTCCCTTCTCAGTGTACTGTGTCAGTTTAAAAATTTTGACACACTATGATGACAATATCTTAACAGTGAGTTGATAGATCAATGTTTTAGCTGTATTAATGTTGTTAAGTCTTGTGTGTGCATATTCATCTAGTGTGGCATTGATAAATGATGTAAAAATCCCAAATGTATGCATCTATCATGCATTCTTACAGAATGCTCAGACATTTGTGTTGATGCAGCTCCAATCAGGTCCTCCACTGGATGAAATGTCAATGGCATGTATTCTTCGTGATCTGCTGCATGCAATTGAATATTTACATAATGAAGGAAAAATTCACAGAGATATTAAAGGTGTTCTCCCCTCCTCTTCTGCATGATTATGCATATCTATCAGAGAATCATTGGAAAATTTTGATTTTCTGTGCTTTTAAATGTCTTCCCCCCTCACCCCACCACCAACCCTCAGATCATTTTGCAGCTTTATTTAGTTTCATCAGTTCAACTTTCTTGTTCTAGCTCTTGTTTTAATGACACGTTTATAAATATTGCAGCGGCAAACATTTTATTGACAGAAAATGGCGATGTTAAGGTATATCTTCATGGTCAAAGGCCTTTAATTTGTTCATAGAATTAGCTAAGTAGAAGTAGGAACTGCATTGAAGGGTGGTGTTAAATTTATTAGCCTTTGGTCTTCCAAGTTACATTTGTGACTTGTAACAGGTGGCCGATTTTGGTGTTTCCGCACAACTTACAAGGACAATATCAAGGAGGAAGGTACCATAATTAAACTTGAATTCATTTGCTTTGTTGGTGATCAGATCTGATGAATGATTAGGTTAACTTATAGACGTATTATTTTGTGCTCGCTGTATGTTGTTTTATGTACAAGCAATATCTTAAATGTTGTATGCTAGCTAGAATGCACTAATTTTTTTAACAACCCCAGACATTTGTAGGAACACCATTCTGGATGGCTCCAGAAGTAATCCAGAATTCTGAAGGATATAATGAGAAGGTATACCTATTGGTGACCTCATTCTCCATCAAGCTGAGCCTTGATCAATGACTTACATTGACTCTTTGCAAAAGCAGGCAGATATCTGGTCTCTGGGAATCACTGCTATTGAGATGGCAAAAGGGGAACCACCACTTGCTGATCTTCACCCAATGAGAGTTCTCTTCATTATACCTCGAGAAAATCCACCTCAGGTTCTCTAAATATACTCTAGTGTCATACTGATGCAGTTATCTTCGTAAATGAATTTTTGAAGATGAATTGCTTCTTAGCCATATGGAGATATTACTCACAACATAAAAGAACTATTATTTTTGTTTGTTGTGCAGTTGGATGAGCATTTTTCTCGGCCAATGAAAGAATTTGTTGCACTTTGTTTGAGGAAGGTACCAGCTGAGGTAAGTATTTATGCCATCTGAATATTTGACTAAATTTTCTGTCTATTTTTTTGTTTGGCCAATTAAAAGGTGGGAAATCATTACAACCTTGACAGTATCATTGTGGTTACCCCAAGATGCGTAGGAAAATCCAGGAACTGGTCCTTTTTCAAGCTCAGTGGAGAATATCCACATGATTAACCTGCATAAATAAAATTAAACTAAAGGCAGTCATCAAACAAACAAACAAACATAGAGCATTTGTTTTTGGAACATGGAAGTGAGTTGTTGAAGTTGAGGACAGTGTATGCTTGTCGAATTTTATTGGTCTTTTTATTTTTTTATATCATACGCTCTTCTTTCTGTTAAAGAGAACTATCATATTCTTCTATTTTGTTTTCTCTTAGCAATAATTAGACGATAGTACATTGGTGGTCTTTGAAACCCATTTAATCCTATATTGGGAGTTAGTATTGAAGTAATCGTATTTTCTTTTTGGTACTTGGCTACCTTTTGTGGTTGTAATATATTACTTTGGACTTATTTGCAACTGTTAGGGCTACATACAAAATTGTATGAACTATAGGGGTATTAAGTTAATGAGTCGTATAATGAAGCTTTGGAGTGAGTAATTGAGCATAGACTGAGACAAGAGACACGGGTCTCAAACAATTAATTCGGGTTTATGCCAGGGAGCTCGACTATGGAGGTAATCTATGTCTTCCGGAGATTGATGGAACGATAGGGAGATATGCATAAGGATTTGCACATGATCTTTATAGATCTGGAAAAAGCATATGATAGGGTTCCAAGAGAAATTCTGTGGAGGATTCCAGAGAAGAAATGAGTACGAGTAGCATATCCAAGCATAAAGGATACGTTTGATGGCTAGGACTGTAGTGAGAATTCATGAAGGACAAATTGAAAGCTTTCCCATAACCATAGGGTTACACCAAGGTGCATCTTTAAGTCCTTACCATTTTGCATTGGTAATGGATGAGTTAACGAGACATATTCAAGATGTTATCCTTGGTGTATGCTTTTAGCAGATGATATAATGTTGACAGATGAAACGCAGGAGGGAGTAAATGTGAAACTTAACCTTGAAGGGAAGTGTTGGAGTCTAAAGATCTTCGCTTAAGCAGGTCAAAGACAGAGTATTTGGAGTTCAAGTTTAGTGGGAATGTGGTCCACATGAGATAGGGGTCAGGATTGGAGATCAAGAAGAACCAAAGAGAATAAGGCCCTTTCGTTATCTTGGATCTATCTTGCAAAAGAATGGAGAATTAGATGGAGATCTCAACCATAGCATACGAGCTGGATGGATGAAGTGAAAGAGTGCATTGGGTGTGTTGTGCGACCGTTGTATGACACTAAAGCTCAAGGGAATATTTTATAGGATGAAAATAAGGCCATCAGTGTTTTATGGCATGGAATGTTGGGCGGTCAAGCATCAACACGTGCAAAAAATGAGTGTAGCGGAGATGAGAATACTTCGTTGGATGTGTGTGCACGCAAGAAGGGACATGATTAAGAACGAGGATATCCGAGGTAAATTAGGAGTGGCCACAATTGAAGATAAGATGAGAGAAAATTGGTTAAGGTGCTTCAGACATGTTAACCGAAGACCTACAAACGCTCTGGTTAGAAGGTGTGATTATGAGACAGGCTCAGGGAAAAAGGGGTAGAGGAAGACTTAGGAAGACCTGGAAAGAGAATCTAAGAAAAAACATGGAGTACTTGGAGCTAACGGAAGACTTGGTGCAAAACTGATCGCAGTGGCATTCTAGGATTCGTATAGCTGACCCCACTAGTGGGATAAGGCTTTGTTCTTATTGTTGGACTTATCCGCAACTGTTGATAGTGTTATATAATGTTATAGTTAAATTCAAGTATTGTTTGGATCAGCTTCTGTAGATACGTTTCTTTAATAAGTAGAGCATGAAGTTCTTTGTTTCAGTTTATAGCACTTCAAATCTATGCTGATATAAATTAAAGCAGGTTGCAATCCATTAAATTGATTATAAATTCTTCAAGTTTGCTTATTGTTTTTTGTAATTTTGTTTTGTCTTTTATCCCAGCGTGCAAGTGCCAAGGAACTTCTAAAGCACCGTTTTATTCGGACTGCAAGGAAGAGTCCAAGGCTTCTTGAGAGAATAAGGTGTGATATATTGCTTTTATACATGAAATTTTTAATGATGTAACTTTCTTTCTAGAATGAACCTGCTACACAATGGTGCTCCCCTGGTCTGTGCCTGCCCACAGATACTGGGGATAAGAGAACTTGAGACATAGTTTCATTTTCTGACATTTACATGTCTTTGTGTTTTGAGTTGGCAACTAATGTCCATTAACATGGTTTAGCTAAGATGCCATGCTTTATTGTTACCTTACAGAGAGCGTCCAAAATACCCTATCAGGGAAGATGCTGACAGCCCTAGAAATGGTCCTACAGCTAGAGGGGAGACATCTGATACTGTGAAAGTGACAAGAAATATAAGAGATGAAACTGTTGGAGCTAGGTGAGTTATATTTTGCTGATCACTAGTGCTTTGCAGGTTGTGTGGTTTAACTCTTGTTTTAATTTCCAGTGACCAGGGTAAGGCCACGAAAAATGCTGGATGGGATTTTAGCATTGGAGCACAGGGTACAGGTACTGTTAGAAGTGTTCCAAAACTAAAACCACCGCAGGCAAGAGAGAAAAAGCCAGAAGGCAGTCAGATTACCCCTGGAAGAGCCCCAGAGAGTACTAACCAACGGTTCTCAGCATCTGGGAATGCTCTTCAAGAATCACGTGAAGATTATTTTTTTAGGAATGGTAGAGATTCATATCATGATGAGTCAAATCCTGAAGATGTAAGTCTCCCACCCCCATTCCTTTTTTCATTCACTCATGTTTTATACAAGTGACATCCCAGTTGCAACCTTTAAATGTAATTTTTTACTTCATCAATGGGCTATACAAAGTTAAGAAAAGATTTTTAAGGTTGTATGTCTCAAACTTTGTGATTTTAAGGTTGTATGTCTCAAACTTTGTGATTTTACTGAACTCTTATCTGTATAATTAGTAAGGGCTGTACACCCTTACTTACTGGGGTAAAGTTAATCAGGGAATGTAGTCTACCAAGCCAATTTTCTTTTCCTCAAAAAGCAAAATCTTGCTTTTATTAATTCACATCAACTTTTAGTTAATTGATTCAAAGTTGGAATACATGATTGTTTGCACCATGTTACATTATTATATATTATTTAGCAATTTGAGGTGTATTTCCAGGATGAATTGACTGTGAGTGGGTCAGGAACTGTTGTTATACGAACTCCCAAAGGATCCCCACCATCTACTCAGTTTCGTGATCAAAACTCTCTGGTAATTATCTTGTACAGATATGACAATGATCCAAAGTATTTGAGTTTGAATTTGTCCTTATCACCTATCCTTTATTTGATTAGCATCTTTTATTTTGTAGTCTAGCGGCACATACGCTTCATATGAAGATACTTCTTCCAGTGGAACTGTTGTTTTTCGTGGTCAACATGATGATTCTGATTCTCCTCGAACGCCAAAATCGAGGCTGGGAATTCAAGAGAAAACATCAACTGCCTCAAACGAAGACAGTGCCATTAATCTTGCAGAGGTGCCTTTTGATCAATGTGATATTTCAATTGATATCAGTTAGCTATCTGATCTTCAATAAATCTCTCACATTACAACGGTACTAGCTGAAACATTAAAAGTCTTCATGTGTAATAAAATTCAGTGCAACGTGTTGGAGTAATTGCAAAAAGCTGCTGATCTTCGAACAGTTGATATGTGTCACCCAAATAGATTAACTTACTCGTCAGTTGCATTTGGTACCATCCAGTATCATATTTGAAAGACCTTTTCCTTTAAATGTTCTTTCAGTTGATTTCAGAATTCCATGACGTCCCAGATCCAATCTGCTCCTAGGGTTTTCATCCCTAAATTCTCCTCATATTTTGGTTGTAAATATGAATTTCCTAGTTCCCTTCTGAAATTTCCTGGGTCATTGTCATATTTTAGGTTGAAAGTAAAACCAGCAAACCAAAACCTAATGGTTGAAGTGCTCTTGGCTTCAGTAATCCAGTGTCTTGACTTATGAAGCTTCTTTTGGGGTTGACAATTTTTATGCAGGCAAGGGCCGCAATTCAAGGCGGGAGGAAAGGAAATGCCAGAGATAGGTCTGCACTTAACAAGATCAATTATGATGTGCATGATAATAGAAGAGGGCAGATGACAAGTAGCTCTGATTCTTCCAGGTACATCTATTGGAAAGAGTGCGGCTATCATATCCAATCTTTACACGCACCCCCACCCACACATGCGCACACATACGAGATAGGGTTGAAAATTTCTAATTTATAGAACAACTCTCTTTACCTCAGACAATCTCATGAATACTTAGATGCCCCAAAGGCATTTCCAAGATCATCCCAATCAAGTGATGACGAAGAAAGTGCAAAAGTTATATCATCGTCTGCAGCACTATCAATATTGCTTATCCCTTCGTTAAAAGAGGTGAGAACACTCAGATATATTCATAGACCTCTTGGCTTGATATGGTGTCAAGGGGGTAATCTTGCCTTATTGTTTTACCTTCAAGAAATATTGTTGTCTTCTTTTTCTTTCCTCCTAAGGGAGTAATTGTTGGCCAAACTTGTGGGTTTGTCATAAGTTAGAAACCTGGTGCACCATATTTTTAATTGCTTTGTAGTGTCGTAGGGTAGGTGTCTTTAATTAGAAATACAACATTATTTGAGGAGGTATAGTTTATTTGTGGAAGAACATAATGTCCAGACGTGATGCAGATTGCTTGTTGTATGCATACGTTTAGGACTTTAGGTTGTAACTACGTTAGAATCAGCAAGCGTAAACTTCAAGATATGGTGTATATGGTTCGAGCTAGTTCATTTTCTCTCTTCACTTATGCATGCATCTCCACTGAAGTCATAGTGTATGTAGTTTCAGATCCTGTGCTCTACCTTTCTTGTTTAATTTACCCTCGTGTATATGCAGGCCAATGCTGATGATTCAGAAGCGTCAGCTGTGCGTTCTGTTGTAAATTCGCTAGTCAAGTTGGAGAGTTTGAAGCCGGGATCTTCTGAAGTTTTTGTCAGCAAATTGCTTCAGCGATTAGCAAGGTTTCACTAATTGTCTTTTTTTTTCTTGTCCTATTCTTTCCGACCACTGAAATGGTGGCCTGTGGTCTAGAGGACTTATAGAAGAAAACCTTTGCAGTTCAAAAGGTCCAAAGGAATCCCCATTGAAAGATCTACAGGAGTTGGCTGCTCACATCTTCGCTAAGGGCAAGACAGCTGCTGGAGAAACACAAAATGCAGAAACTGATAACAAGAAAAGGCAGCAGAACAAGGAATTTCAATCCAACGCAAACATAAGCCCACTCGCAAGATTTTTGCTCTCAAGGTTAGCGAAGTTGTTTCTCTCTCATATTCCTTTTTTCACCTTATCAGACACTGTTTGTGGTGTAAAAAGAAGAAAAACTAAAAGGTTTCCCTCGAGTTTTAGTTTCTAAAGAATTGAAAGCGTGCTAAACCTTTCGTGCAATTTTCATCAAAAGGAATTGAACCATCATTTGGAATGAGTTGTCGGAGTTTCCAGATTTCATCATTTAAAAAGAAACCTGAACGTTTCAATATCAATTGTTTGTTTGCTACCTACCATGGTGGGTAAGGTGTGCCATGCGGGCCTAGGGCCAGGCTCAACACCCTAATCACTTTAATACCCGCTTGATTACTAACGTAAACAAGAGAAGCGTATGAAAAGAGAGCCAATAATTAAAAAATACGGAGATCAAGTCCTTCGAGTTGAGATATCTTTGTCAGTTAAATTACTTTTCCTCGAGGAAATTGTTTTCTCCGTAATTTTCCTTCAATACAAACATGTAATGCCTTAATTAAATGTTTGATGCAGATGGCAAGGGCAAGTCTCACGCGATCTCAACCCGGTTTGAAAGAGGTTCGAGTAGCGATTGGATATTTATTTTTGTAGTGTGATTCCTGTTTATGCATTATACTGGTTTGATGTACATATCAGTGTAAGAAATTGTGCATTTTTCATCTGTTATGATTAATTTTTTTACTAACATTTTTGTTTGGGAGTAGCCAGCATTGAGTATAATTAGGGGTTTGCTATTGTTTTATCATCGTTGTAATGTTACCAAAATTGGTTATATTTATTCATAATCATATTATTGGTCGTGGTTTAGCCTTAGCCCGCCTTTTGGCGAAGGTTCGGTTTTTGTGCTGGTGAAACTATAAACATCACTGCAACTGCAACGGAAGAGTTGCAGAGTTCAAATCTCATGAACGAGAGTTGGTTTTTTCAACACAAGATGTTCATATAATATAATGCAGAACTTGGGGATTCAATTTTGCAATTAACATGAGAAACTAATGAAAAAGGCTTGAAAATTTTGAATTTTAACGATAAGGACAAAATAAAGAGTAAAGTGAACAATATCATGTTTGATTTTTCAGTGTAAAAATGTGGTTTTTCGTTAAAGTGAACAGTACCGTAGGCTTTTCGTTAAAAGTTCCTTAAAAAAATGCTTTCAATAATATTGAAGTATATTTCAAATTTGATTGTTAAGTATGTTTTTATTATACAAGTGATTATAATTTAAATTGTACGAGAGAGGTTCAAAGATCGATGTAAAGTGGTGCAGTTTCGCTTTTGGCAATGTGATTACGTCGACACTTGTAACGCTTTAGATATCTTTACCTACTTAGAATGAGATAATTCATGAATCAGAATAATAAGAAATATGAAAAAGAAGAATAGCAAATGAGATCTACTACTCTCCCTTGATCAATCTAAATTCCTAGAATTTCATATTCCTTTTGTGAAATTGAATGTTGATGGGGTAGCTAATTAGGATGTAAGAGCAGTTCCACCCCTAAGGACTTTGTGCCAGCACCCAGCCCATTTATCCACTTCAGTGAACAATAATATACTCCAATGAACAGTAATAGACCAAAGCATCTCCACCCCTAAAAAAATACGTTGGCACCTAGTCTAAAAATGCGATGGCACAAACGATCTCCACCCCTACAAAATGCGCTGGCACCCAGCCCATTTTAAATATTATTAATTTTTTTATAAAATAATAAATAAATAAAATTGTTTTAATTTCGAATAGGATTTTTAACCAATCTCATCACGCTACGTGTCATTATCCAATGTACTATTTTAAGTTTATGTAATTTTATTTATTGTGTTTTTTTTAAAGTTTATTTGGTGAGGTTATGTAAATTTAATTGGTGTTTTTTATTTTTAAGTTTATTTGGTGAGTTTATGGTGAGTTTATGTAATCTTATTTGATGAGTTTATGTAATCTTATTTGGTGAGTTTATGTAATATTATTTGATGTGATTAAATAAAGTACAAAAAATAAATTTGAAATTGCATAAAGTTCTAAAAATAAAGACGAAATTACATAAAGTACTAATAATAAATAAGAAATTACATCTATTAATAAAAATAAAGTACTAAAAATAAAGACGAAATTACATAAAAATTACATAAGAAATTAAATAAAGTACTACAAATAAATACGAAATTATACAAAATCTCCGGAGCTAGGATATGTGGTGTTAGGATCTTCGTTGTAGGAAGGATTTGTGTAGCTGGAACCCCCTCGACTTGTTTCCGCATCTCTTGCACGCCTCCTTCACATGACCTCTTTTTTTTCCGATGTCCAAAAATATTTTGAATTTGGAGATAGTCCTACTAGAGGCTTGTTCATAGTGTCACGATCAGCTTGAGCCATCCTTTCTTCTCTAAGCATCTCATTTTCTCGATTAAGTGCTTCTCTAATCATCTCGTTCTCTCAATTAGCTTTTTCTCTTTGTCTCTCAGCCGCTGCATCACGTCTCTCAGTAGCTACTAATATTGTTGCCATAGCAGCAGCTTTTTCCTCATCTCTTGCCTTTTCCTGTGCCATCCTCAGTTCACCTTGGTGAGCAAGTTCCTCCCTATATTTAGTGTAGTCATTTTTGGAAGAATTACCTTTTTTCTTTGATGCCTTTTTACCTTGAGGCCTAAGGGACTGACGAGTCAGTTGGGTCTCTGGCACTTCTTCAAGCATCCCTTCCATCTCACAAAATGTGTCAGTTTCTTGTTCGGTCGTGTTTGCTTCTGGTGAACTATGTAGACCCATACTGTGCATGACAACTTATGGACCAATTGCCATAATTTTGTATATGGGGCAATCTTTGACAATTTGCCAACATTCCTATTTGTTGAATGATTTGTTATGGTTCTTTGCATTGTAGAATGCTTGTGCTTGTAGTGTCTATATATGTGGGATAAGATAGTATTAAAAAATGCGGGTGTAACACACATAAATAAATTAAAATATTGATGCGGGTGGAATGCATATAAATAAATAAAAATATTGTCACCTGATCCGCTAAACTTGTCCCACTACGCAGATTACCAAAAGCATGAGAGATGGCGTTTTTCCAACAAGTAAAGGATGCGTTGAGTTTTTTCCAACGGCCTTGAAGACTTGAACTACTTCTGGCATCTTTTTCATGTACATCGCAAAACACTTTTGTAATTTACTCCACATTTCTCACTTATCCATCTCATTACCCGTAATCGGGTCATGAGTAGTGTGCACCCAACATTCACACAACGTAACATCTTCAATGAGCTTTCACGAAGTCATTTTTTCTCTCTCAAAGTGTAGAAAATATTGAAATGTTGAAAGTGTAAAAAATATTGAAATGTGGTGTAAGGTGGAAGATGAGGGTTAGGTATTTATAGAAAAAAAAAAGTATTTTAAAAATTTTCTGTATATTTTTTAATTTTTTAATAATTTTTAATAAATTTTAATGTATTAATTTATCTGGACCGTTGGATTTGAAAAATATTCAAATCCAAGAGCCAAGGAGCTGCCACATGGCCAACGGTCATAATTCTGACCGTTGAGCCTTTATTTTTATTTTTATTTTTAATTTTTGGGGGAAAAATTGTGGATCGTTGATTTGTGATCGAACGGTCCAATTTAAAAGTAAAATTCAATTTTCTTTTACCGTTGGAAATCCAACGGTCTAGAAAAACTAGTCGTTAAAAATCCAACGGCATAGAGAGGGCCATGTCGCCTACTTCCGGGTGAAGAACAAGTGGGCTGACAGCGGGCCTCGCCGCCTGCACCCTTGTCCCCTACTCGTGCCCACGTGCGAGTAAGCTACACACGCCAGCCAAATATGCCAGTCCCTAGGTCAGTAAAAAATGGGCTGGTCCCTTGCCTGGCTTGGGCTGGGTGTCAGGCAGTTTTGTGGGCTGGAGTGGATTAACAGACCCCCAATTTGGTTTTTTGATTGGGTGCTGGGCTATTCCACCTCCGGTGGAACTGCTCTAAGTTTGCGAGGTTTTATTTTCAAACGAGTTTGGTCCGGACCCTCTAATTTTAGACCCGCCCCGACCTCTGCCCACCCTGGTTAGTACGGAATAGTGACGGCGCGGCTTGTAAACCCGTGCAAGTGCAATACTGGGCCAAATTTTGCGAAACCCAAAAGCCCCACTAAAAGGGAGAAGCACACATTTTTCCTTATGAAATCAAACACTTGGCCTTGTGCGGTTCATAGAGGAGAGGGACATGGCTGCCACCAGCTTCTTAGCAGCGTCACTTGTAAGAAGAGCAGCTGTGGCTTTTGCTCTCTCGCATCCTCTTCTTCTGACAAGCAGCAAGCTTTCTTGCCGCAGGACCCTTATCTCCTTTCCTCTCACTCCTCGCTTAAGTTCTTCAGGTACTGCGAACAAATCCCGCTTTTGGGTACTTGATTATTTAACGTAAATCATGTTTCTTTCCCTCTCCACTGTCTAATTTCTTGTAATTTTGACTACCCATTTGGTTGAATTGTGGATTGGATAAGTTGAAATGGTTATCAAACAAGCCATTATTTTTGTATCTGATGATCTGCTACGTAATCACTGGATTACTGTCCTTGATACAGCTTCAGGAATATGCCATTTAGCTCAAGCTATAAAGGGGGATGTTGATGGTTTGCTTAAGGGAGTGGCAGACAAAACTGTTATTGAAGAAGTAAAACGTGTTCTCGAGATGGTACTTCAAAACTTGTATTACCTTCCTTATCAAGACCATATTTTTTGTTTCTTAATTTAACCCTTCCTTTTAGAGAGACTTATGAAGTCCAGATTTTTGGACCGTTTGAAATGAGTATAAGCTTATTTATCACGTAAAATTGACAGATGAATGTAAGGTCACATCGAATAGCTGAATAGGTTTCACCTTATTTTAGAGATGTTTCTAAGTTGTCATTCTTGGTTTTTCATTTTTTTTAGGCTAGACGTGCATCATCGAGAAGGGAGGTTCTCCATACAAATTTCCTCACCCCTCCAGTGGTGAAGGAGTCAATGCTAGCATTGGAAAAGCTAGCTGATCTGAAAGCAGTTGTTCAAGGCGGATACCCGCAGGTTGAACTAAATAGTGTTTGCTCTGTGTCGCGCTTGTGCAAATCAAAGTGTAATTTTATTAATTAACATATTGCAGCTTCAAATTGTCTAGGCTGAGCGGTGTCGGATTTCTGTAGGACATCCGGAAGTATTGACAAGTGATCCTGATGTAATTGCAGCATTGAGGTATTAATATTGTGTCTGTACCACTTTTATTTATCCAAGAATTCATCTTTAATTGAAGTGAAACCTTATCTCAAATTTTCTCTAATGGTTCTTCCAGTATCACAGGAAACTTTGGGTTCCAGCCTTGTTCTCATGGTGATTTCCTAGGCGCAATTCTTGGTACAGGAATTGCTAGGGAGAAGCTTGGAGATATTATCTTGCAGGTATCATTTGTATTTTTTTCGTTAAGCGTTTAACTGTTGGTCAAATTTTCCAAGGAGAAGGGTCATTATGTTTTATATGGAGACTATGATAAGAATTTCCACTTCTGTAACAACAGAGCTAAAAGCATGTCAACCTTTGCCTCAACTTATTAGTGGTTACTTCGTATGGGATTTCAATGTCAGGATTTGGATGTCTGTATCCTATATTAGTACGTGGATGTGATAATGGCATTACATAGTGTTGCTCTGTGGTCCTGCCATAGCAGGGCTATATCTTTTCAATGTATTTATAGAGGTATTAAACTGAAACATCAACCTTTAAGTACAGTACTGTCTTAGAGCTTTCAGTTGGATACCGCCGTGCTAATTGATCATTTTGTAATTCCCACTGATGCATTTAGTATCCATTATTTTGGAGTTTGGATCTTTTTTCCTATTTATGAGGGATATGGCCTGGTTGGATCAAGTCTTTATGAATTTTTATTTCTTCTGTAATGCTTCTAGGGGGAGAAAGGAGCTCAAGTCATTGTTGTTCCAGAACTTGTTGACTTCATTATATCATCACTCGACAAGGTTGTCTAACATCCTAGTATTTTGTTTCTTGTGATTTGTTTTTCCTCGTTAACGTCAATAAAATTCTGGGTTTATCTCCTTTTTGTCCTTTTGGTTCCTTACATAAGATTGAAATCATCTCTTGTGCAAATTGTATTTTTGAATGAGTTACATCTCAGGCCATTATTGTTTGATTTATCAAAAACATCTGAAAGAAATATTGTGGCATTAATATTTTAGTGATCATTGCAATGTACATTGAGGAGATAAAATGTTGGCAATTAATAAACAAAGAGAAAAGAATGGTACTACATTTTCTAGTATGAAAAGAGAAGCGTTTTTCACAGAATCACAGGTTAAGATAGCTATGTATATCATAATATTTAAGCGTACATGTTTAATGTTTGTAAACGGTTTTTCACCTTGCAGGTTGGTAATGTGCCTGTATCTTTTTCTAGGATACCACTGATTTCTCTTGATTACGAACCTCCAAGGTTGCAAATTATCATATTGTTATCCTTTTTCCATTCTGCATAATGCAGTATCATTAGTAACTTAAGTATCATGCTCTCTTTGCAGGACTAAGTCATTCAAAACCATAGAAGCATCAGTGAGAGTTGATGCTATAGCTAGTGCAGGATTTAAGTTATCACGGACAAAACTAGTTGATCTGATTCGGTACAGTCTTTTCACTTATACTGAACTCTCCCTCGAATTATAGTTTATTGCAATTTCGTTAAGCTTTACTAAGTTAGTTAATCCTATTTTGTTGGTTTACTTCTTAGTTAGATGGGTTCTTTTGTTTTCTTCATAATCAGGAATCCACTCATCCATCAAAAATAAAGCACGCACTTATAAGTGTTTGATGCTTACTGTAGGAAAAGATCTACAAGCTCAAAATTTGTTTTTTTTGCTTTGTTACTTACTAATACCATACTCCGAATATAATCAAACATGATGTGCATCACTGGATTTTCATCATAGCCGAAAGAATTTTGGAAACTGAGAACATGGTATAAAGTTTTTTCTTATCTGTGCAGTGATGGTGATGTGCGTGTGAACTGGACCCCTGTTACTAAAAATGGAGCTACACTCAAAACTGGTGATATTGTGTCGGTTAGAGGAAAAGGAAGACTAAAGGTGAGTTTCCGTAATTAAGAAAACTACTTTTCTTTATCAAATTACTTATCTATATAGCACCATACATGAAACACATTGATACATCTTGTACAGTTCCTGATACCTTTCCAGTATTTTTGCAAGTAGAGCTTTTGGATCTGAAACCGTATCCCGTTCTTATATGTTAGAGTAGTATAGAACTGTATTATTAATATTATCGAAGTTGCGAGCACTTACTATATGTTATAATCCACTATATGCACTCTTCACTAACTAGACCCTGGCTATCATTTTGCCATGACACTGGTGAGGGTGTAAGGCTACCCAAATAACAAAGGTTATGATTGACCATTGTTTGATTGGAGATGCTTTCGTAGTTATATTACTGTAATTTAACAGTGTATTATTTTACATTATTACCCTCACCAAATATGCCCTAATTTGTTATAGAGTTTGACCGTCAGCATAACCATCTCCTGTGTTTAAGTTCATGTTTAACTCTTAATACGTCTTTAGCCTGACAGTTCTGATGTTCAAATTTACATTGGTTCAGATAGGAGAAATTAACCCTACGAAGAAGGGGAAATTTGCAGTTGAACTCATTCTTTATCTGTAAGTTTTCGAAAGGGGGGACAATCTAACATTACTGTTCATGGGATCTAAACGAGCCTTGAGGTGGCATTTTTGTAGCCTAAAACCCAGAGGTGTTCTTCCAAAGATCAAGCGTATGCTGCATCGAAGTTTGGCTCTATTTTGTAAGTCCAAATGTGTACATATTTACATTTTCCTTACTGTTTTAGTTTGGTACATTATTTGTTGTATTATCTTATACAAAAATTAAGCAAATACCGTTTAGAGACTTTCCAACTAACAAACAACACAAAACAAAAGAAACTATCTTTTTGCTCTTGTGGGTGCATAAAGTAGCCATCTATTTATTCATTTCAATTATCTTTAAACTCTTTGGCATGAAACCTTTGAATGTTCAGCCATATCCACAAGTTGAAAAACACATGTCACTCTGCGGGAGCATTCCTTATCGCACTTGCCGCAATTGTTTACATTGTTAACAACGTTGTTGCATTTTCCACTACCAAAAAGCTCTCCAAGCTTGCACTTATACCCACATTGCCCGCAGTGATTCCTATCTCCGAGAACATAGGACACAGAGTCTTGCAGCAACAGAGAAGACTCGCCCCTTTGTTCTAATCCACTTCGCACATTCCATGTGGACAGATTTAAGTGCATAATCTGGGTCTCTTCCTCAGTGTGCTACTTCATTTTTGTTTCTTCTTCAACGGATTTCGTTTAGGTCAATGGCTATTCACTATTTGGTTTCTAGGAAAGTGAGGGAAAAATCGCCTCTACCTTTTGTTTTTACAGTACGCAAGGGTATCCCTGAATTTTACGAACGTTAAATGGAAAGTACCAGAGTCAAGCACGAAGCTTTGAGGTTATCTGATAGCTGTCTTTGATGTACTGTTGAAGTTACATGATGAATATTGTTTTGTATATATATATATATATACATATATATAACAGTGCAGCTGCAGATGAGATAAACCTTAGTATACATAGTATTTCATCTGCACTATTTTGGTAATCCGGGGTAATTTTTCTCCTAAGGCAATAGATATCATGGCTGCTTCTTTGGGGTTACAGATTTCGCATCATATTGGTTATGGTATCATGCACGTGAGCCTCACATGTGAAGCTAAAATCATCATTTTCTCTTGATCAACCATTTAACGTTAGAAGCTCAAAACTAAAATTCATTCATAGTCACTCTCCATAGCAGAACGATGAAATGTGGGTTACTTGTCTCGTAGCCATCGATGTGGGTATTCAAATACGAACCAGCCTCACTCATTTCAATTGACGATTTCAGTTCACGCATTCCAGTTCGATTTGATGAAAAACGTAACACCCACGCCGCTATTTCATTGTTCCTGAATGGAGAGCTGACATGAACGTTGAATGACAATTTTAACCGCACGCGTAAGGTTCACGTGCAGGTTATTAATAAAAAATAATGAAGTTTCAATTTCGAACAGGTTATTAATAAAAAATAATGGAATTTTCAATTTTGAACATCAATCGTAACGGATTCCATCACAAAGATTTAGTTCAGTAATGTTTTCAACATAGGCTATCTTCCGAATACCGATCGAGAACCATTTATCTAATCCGCCTTTTAACTAACTAGGGTGGTGATTACACTTTGATTTTCAAGAATGTCAGGCGGTTTGCTCAGACACCTCGCTTACACTCTCACCTCCCGCTGCTTCACCACCGTCTCTCGCCCTCTCGCTCCCCCATTCTCCTCCCGCTTCTTCCCCAAACCCAGACACCTCTCGCGGCCCAATTCCCTCGCCGCCGCAAATATTTCCGCTGCTTCTTCGGACCCTCCCACTCCCTCCGCCGAGCCCAACGAGCCCTTCGCTTCGCCTTTCCTCTCCGTTCAAATCCGCTGCCAAAAACATGTCGCTGTGAGTTGGGTTTCTTCTTTCTCTTCTTCTTTTGGTGCATTTAGTTCAGTTACTGCGATTCCAATGAAAATGTTATGGGCATGTTTGGTGACAGAGATTGTATATGTTGTGTATATTCAAATGGGAACTCAGAAAATTATGGAGAGAAAACTGATTCTGTATGGAATTTGTTGTCTGTATTGAAATGGGTACTCAGAAGATTTTTATTTTAACTTCTTAAATTTTTTTTTCTTACCAAATGTAGAAATTTACATATTGTGAGGATGTGACGATTTTCCCACGTCGGAAAGTAAGAAACTTCGTAAGGGCTTATAAGGAGTTGGGCCGCTTCCGCTAATGCCAATTGATTTTAAGATGGAATCTCAACTTCTTTCATTATTATGTCATTTTGCTTGGATTTGGAAGAAATTTACTGTTTTTTACTCGTCGTAATCAATCAAGTTGAAGTTTACAACTTTAC